>NW_023605083.1:49917384-50517384 GCF_014898055.3 Talpa occidentalis
GGAGAGGAGAGGTGACTGAACTGTGGCTAGAGATTTTGGTGGAGGATGAGTGAGGCAGGTACATATATGGAGGTATGATGTTGTGTTCCCAAAATATATAGTTACATAAATGAGTGACAAATCAATAAAACTTGAGAGAGAAAAGATCAAAAAAAGTAAGTCAACTAAAGAGACTAAAGGAATATTGACAAGTTAGGTCAATATGTAGGGAAATAAGATATCTGAAATCATCTGAAATTTATAATTATATGAAGTGTAAATGCCCAAGATGTTAATTTTTATGGCTATGTGATATATTTCATGAAAATGTTAATATTTTGGGTATTCTTTTATTGATGAAAATTAAAAATCTCTAATTTTTCCTATGAAAATAAATGTTTAAGAAAGAATTGTTCAAAGTAGCAAAAAACATTAAGTGCTGTAGAGTTTTAACACAATACAATGCATACCAGTTAGAACAATTCATAGATGAAATTCCAATATAACAAAGTTCTTTGAATAGCTAAACTTCTTCATATATTAGCTCTAAAATACATCTTTTTATATTAAGCTTTAAGTTACAATGGGTAGTCCTGAGTGTCAAAAACTGAAGTAAATGTTACAACATCAGAAGCAATTTCAGAAGCATTTTTTCTGATATGAACTGGTTCATGGTATAGCATTACCTGTTTTTATTAATTCTTTAATCAGATCTTCCTTCATCTTGATGTTAATTGTAAGTTCTCTCATTTTTTGTTTAGCTTCAGTAAGCATGAGCTCTGAATTCCTTAATTTTTGCAAATTCAAGTCTTGGCTCTCCTGGAGACATTCAATCTTCAAATCTTTAAAATAAAAGAAACAGAACTGATGAACTATCTACTTATATAATATTCAACAGAAAAAGAGTTTAAAAAGAAAGCAGACACAGCAGCACTCTGAGTAGCAGAGATAGCAGAGAAAGGTCACACAGAGAAAGAAGGTGATAACACATGTCAATTGGGACTTAAGCTTTCTAACTTACAGTAAGAGATTTTCTTTCCTAAAAAGAGAGACAAAGATGCTTTAATAATATCCCATAGGTTCTGATATAGTATTTCATTGCCTATAGATATTGTGCAATTTGAGTTTTTCTTTAATCTCTTGCTTAATAACAGTGCAAAATCTCCATCCAGGTGGTATTGTTTTTGTTTTTTTTTCCTACTAACTTCCAGTTTTATTGTAATCAGAGAATGCAGTCTCCAATAGACTACTTAGTGCAGTTCCAGTAACCAAAAATTCAGGATGGCTATTTGAATAGCACTTATCCATACTATTTTTCAAATTTATTTCAGTGTTATTTGGGACATAGTCAAATTTTTATTATAAGCATAGGCTCCTTAAAAAATTATCTTTATTCTCTAAGTGTAAGGTTTATTTATATTCTCCATACTCATACTTCTTGTGTTTTACCACTCAAAGATCAAGAGAAATAAGTTAAAATCTCCTACTATACTATAGTTTTGGGCAATAAACATTTTTCACACTGTTATTCACTGTATAAAAATTCACATCTATTGTGTACTAGAATATTACAAGCTCTCAGTACACTGATTTGGCTCGATGACAAATACGTTGTCAAGGATAGGCAGTAATCACTACTGACTCAGTACTGTGAATGACTGAAGCAGACACCTAAAACTTACTTAAGATGTTTTTTTTAAAGCAGTCAAAGTACAATGCACATTAACTCAGGTTTGACTATAAAGTCCTAAATTCTGTGAGATTTAGCCTATTACTCTAGCCAGAAGTGACCAACAGAAATGTTATTAAGAAGTAAAAAGAGCAAAAAATTAGAGGTAAAATAGAAAACATAAGGAAAGTTCTACCAACCAGGAAAGCAATCCTGACAAGTTCCCATCTTTGAGAATTCTTAGATGCTTCTTAAATTATCAACTGAAGAAAAAAAGAAGTGTCTTACAAACATTAGGTCTAATTACTTAAGAAAGTCTTAGTACCTTCATTCCCCAAATTGGACTTTTGTGTTTGTTCCTGAATATCATCCAGTTCAACAAGAGAACAAACAGAGCTTGGTTTTTGAATCCATGAACGACTGCTACATCTAAAAAAAAAAAATCAGTATCAATAGTCACTTGTCTGTTGGTGTTTTCCAATTTTCCCTCAAATAAGTTTCCCCCAAAAGAGACATTAATGTTAAAAAAATTATTAATTGTACCAAAAAAAACAGAATTTTACTAACATTCCTCAAAATAAAAGGCTCCCTTCTACCATGTGAGGACCCAACAGAAAATTCATGTTTGCTGCCACGGTGGCAGAGGAATAGGAAATCCAAAAAAATTCTGAAAATTAAAATGCAGTAACTATGAAAGTTATAAAATGCAAATTATTTTTCAATTGTAAGTCTGATGACTTGTGCTTGACCACTGGCTTAATAACATATAACACATTAGCTGACAGTACAGTTAGCAAGAACTATTTAACATTAAATAAAAATGCACCTTCAATGTAAAAAATCTTACGTATGTGTGTATATATACACATATATTTTACATTATAAGTATATTAAATCAGTATATATTTAACATACTTAATTTCAGATTTCTCTTGGCCTTCTGATTCTTCATCATCACTATTATCAGAAAACTGAGTGTGGAGGACTTCATCTTGTTCTTCTATATGACCCAGCAGCATCTGACTTCGTGATCGAAATTCGGCAACTACTCGATCCAGGGAGCACACAGAAGGGCTTGTGTAGACCTTACATGGATACCCCCCCAACAACAAAAAAGTGATTTTTTTAAGATGTCTATTTTTATCCTACTAAGGATTTCCATTTCCTTAACATGATAAATAAGAACTTAATTTAAGGGCCAAACCATTAGTGGCCACAGAGTTCTGTCTATTCAAAGAGTACGCATGTAAGTCAAATAAATAGGAAAAAGAGATCAGTATATCTGTGTGTGTGTGTATATATATATAACTTATAATCAGGAGAAAAAACTAATATAACATGAAAAAATAAATAAAAGAATGGACAGAAAAAGAAGTTCTTTCACAGTACTACGCAACAGTAAAAGAAACATTTTAGTATAGAAGATGTGATATAAAATTAAGTTGAAGTAATTGATATCAAAGTTCAATCCTGAATTTCTTCTTTCCCAAATGCTATGAAAATTTACTATGTTCAACCATAAAGACTACAAAGTAAAACTGAAATTAATAACAACAGTGATTTAAAATTTAAAATCCAACTACTCAAAATTGAAAACTCTATAGAGCAGGATAGCAACTGTCTGTCTCACCTTAAGGTGATGAACTGGCCCTGTAGGGAACCCCATGTGACTCCCATTCTGACAGATAGGGAAGTTGGGGCTCACACAGGTATAGCCATACATCCAGGACTATACAACATTGTTAGTGCACCCCCAAGCCTGCCTCTGGTATTTCTTATCCCTCTGACTGTAACCATCACATAGATCTCACTTATCTCACATTCCTTCATAAAATTAAGTAGAAACCAAAATTCATTAATCTACTAATTAGTCTTTTCCACAGTAGAGGTTCTTTGATAACTTTTGATGAAATTTTGTGTGTGTGTGTGTGTGTATTTACTAACCCACACATGCATTTATAAATAAAAATTAAAACTAAACTTTATACTGATTTTTATGCAGTCTTAAGTAAGCTTAAGACTGAATAAAACAGGGCCTCCCCGGTGGCGCAGCGGTTGAGCGCTGGGTTGCGAAGCTGCCTGCAGCCTCTGCAGCGCCGGTTCAATTCCCTCTCCCCAGCCACCGGAGGAGGGTCCCACATGGCGCGCAGACCTCTCCTGCCGCCCGCTGCTCCCCTCAGCAGTGTACTTCGGTCCTTCTGCCTGCTCTGCTCCCGCTCTGGCTCTGGTGAATTCTCTCACCCTCCCGCGCTTCTGACTGTACCCAGTGCTTGTATGAATAAATAAATAAATCTTTAAAAAAAAAAAAAAAAAGACTGAATAAAACATAAATGTCATTCTGAAAATAGACTAAATCAAACTAAATAACTTTTAACCTCAAGCATGTCTAAAAGAAAAAATATACACAAAGGTCCATGAAACCAAGAAAAAACCTGTTGAGACTGTAAAAATACAGTGTAATATTATATATATTAGCTTTTCAAATCTCAAAGTAAGAAATATATTAATTAATGTTTAGACTTTACCTTCCTGGAATCTGATCTTGCTGGGATATAAATACAATGCCCCAAATGATTATCAAATGGTACAGTATATGGTCTCTTTTCAGGTGTCCTGACATCTGGCCCATCTCCACAAACTTCCTTAGCTGAAGAAGTCATTGACAGGTTAAGTTTTGTTAGTTCTTCACTCAGTTGATCCACAAGAAGTTGTTGTTCTATTATTTTTTCATTCTTTGTAGAAGAAAGATGAGAATTTTAAAACTAGAGAACCTCAGCATATATATAGATGATAAATAAATTGTACATTGACCAACTGCAACTACTTTAACAGTACAGTAAAATCTATTTAGCCAAAGGCTAGCCTCCAAGAGTTCACAATAATCTAGGATATTCTCAAAGGGAAAAACTTCTGAAGAATAAGCAGCAACAAATACAGTTTAAAGTGTTAAATACTCATCTAAAGATAATGCTCCACACACTGATTGGTTACTGTGCCAATCTGAAGCATGCTGATTAGCTGATTTTTATAAAAGTTTGGGCTTTCTGAGTGAAATCCAAGAAGGAACAAGAGACAAAGTGGAAAAAACAAGAAAGAACTGCAAACAACAAAGGAAACAAAAAGTGGTAATAGGTGCAGGGAAGTGAAGGCCTTTATTCCGTGAAAAACAAAGCAAAAAGCACAGAGCTAAAGAGAGCCTGGGAAAAAGGGGAACTTGGAAAACAGGCAGAACAAATTGTATGTCAGCAGTGGGGGTTGGATATGGGGGAAGTTGCCAATGGGGAAGGAAGTAGTTGGCCTTTTTTTTTTAAAGATTTATTTATTTATACAAGAACGGGGTACAGGCCAGATGTGCGGGAGGGTGAGAGGATTCACCAGAGATAGAGCGGGGAACAGAACAGGCAGACTGACGAAATACACTGCTGAGGGGAGCAGCGGGCGAGACAGGAGAGATCTGCCTCACCATGTGGGCATCTCTGCTGCCGGCAGGGATCAAACCATCACTGTAGAGGCCGTGCACAGCTTCACAGCACTGCGTTCAACCCGCTGTGCCACCGGGGAGGCCTGTACTACAACATTTTAATAAGAAAAAAGTCATAAAGTTTCACTGTGTTGATACTGAGCTATAAAAATGAAATATTAAAAATACAACACCAGGGCCTCCCCTGGTGGTGCAGGCGGTTGAGCGCCACGCTGTGAAGCTGTCTGCAGTCTCTGCAGCGCCGGTTAGATACCCAGCCAGCCTGGGAGGGTCCCACAAGGCGCTGCAGACCTCTCCTGTCGCGTCCGCTCTTCCCCTCAGCAGTGTCTTTGGTCTGTCTGCCTGTTCTGTTCCTCGCTCTATCTCTGGTGAATTCTCTCACCCTCCCGTACATCTGGCCTGTACCCCGGTTCTTGTATAAATAAATAAATAAATCTTTAAAAAATAAAATAAATAAAATAAAAATACATCATCAACAGCATATAAATTTGGGAAGTATTAAATAGAGTCCCTTCATTATCTATAAAAAGGATAAAAGTATTAATTAATATTCATTTTCATTAAGTGAAGGATGTATGGTAAACTCTCCAGGATAAGCACTACAAAAAAAAAATACCACTACTACACTAATGAAGTAAATATAAAAAATACATAAAAGTATTCCATAAAGAGCACAATGGTGGGCATTTTCACCTAAATATAAATTCATAATGAAATTCATAAATGAAATGAGACTGTCAGAGATAATTGTAAAATTATCTAATCTGCTCACAAGACACACAACTGAAACAGATGTGGAAAGATTTAAAACTGAAAACAGAATAATGTGGGGGCCTCCCTGGTAGCACAAGGGGTTAAGACGCAACCTACGAAGCTATCTGCAGCCACTGCAAGATGAGTTTGATCCCCAGCCAGGGAGCCACCGAAGTGGTGCAGCAGACCTCTCCTGACTCACCTGCTGTTCCCCTCAGCAGTGTATTTCAGTCAATCCACCTGTTCTGTTCCCCACTCTGTCTCTGGTGAATCCTCTCACCCCAACACCTCTGACCTGTACCCCAGTTCTTTTTTTTTTTATGTTTGCCACTCCTACTCATTTTTATTTATTTTTTTTGTATAAGAACTTTTATTTATTTATTTTTAATATATTTTTTATATCATTTTTCATTTTTGCACAATGCATGCACTTTCATCTTGGTTATAGTCCCCATACAATTCCCATCCCCCTTTTTTGATCCTACTCCCTCCTCCCTACCACTGTAGTATGTCTCTGGTTTATAGTTGTTTGTTGATTTTGATTTTTACTTTGTATTAATTAGTCTTTTTCCTGGCCCCTGATTTAGGTTTCTAAATTCTTGCTATGAGTGAGACCTCTGGTATTTTTCTTTTTCTTTCTGGCTTATTTCACTGAGCATGATCCCTTTCAGCTCCATTCATGTTGCTGCAAATTGCATGACTTTATCTTTTTTTGAATGCTGAGTAATATTCCATTGTGTATATTGCACCCCAATTCTTGTATGCATAAATAAATCTTTAAAAGAAAAAGCAAAAAATAGAATAATATGGAAATTAAATTGTAAATATTAATCAAAAGAAAGCTGGTATAGCTTTATTAATATCAAAAGCAAATTTTAAGTAAAAACCACTAAAATGGATAAAAAGTAAAAATGATAAAATGATCAATTCACCAGGGTGAATGGACTAAATGGCACAGCTTCAATATATACATAATGCAAAAATTGTCCGTATTTCATGGAGAAGATAAATCTAAAATCATAGTGGGAGATTTTGGGGCCTCCCTGGTGGCACAAGGGTTTAAGTCTCAGCACTATGAAGCTATCCGCAGCCACTGCAGAATGGCACGAGTTTGATCCCTGGCCCACCAGGGAGCTGACCCACATGACACAGCAGACCTCTCCTGTTTCACCTGCAGCTCCCCTCAGCAGTGTATTTCAGTTCAGCTCCCCAATCTGTCTCTGGTGAATCCTCTCACCCCCTGCACCTCTGACCTACAACCCAGCTCTTATATGCATAAATAAACAAATCTTAAAAAAAAAATCATAGTGGAAGATTTTAATGTCATTCAAAATTCCTACATAACAGAAAGATTTCATTAAGATTAGTAAAAAATATAGAAATGAATAATAGGATTAACAGTTAATGATTGCAGAATGTACTTCTTTTCCAGCACACTTTTAATATTTACAGAAATTGGCCTCATACTGAGCCATAAGGCAAATTTCAACACATTCAAAAGAACAAATCAACTTCAGGGCCACCCTGGTGGCCTAGGGGTTAAGTCTCAGCATTATCACAATTAAGTCCTGAGTTTGATCCCTGGCTAGGGAGCTAACCCACATCTGTCACAGCAGACCTCTCGTTTCTCACCCACTGCTCCCCCTAGCAGTATATTTCAGTAAATATGCCTGTACTGCTCTCCCTCTCTCTCTGGTGAATTCTCTCAGCCCGCCTCCCCCACTTCTGGCCTACATCCCAGCTCTTCTATGCAAAAATAAATAAAAATTTTTAAAAAATTAATTTTTTAAATTTATAAAAAATTAATAATTAGGGAAGTGCAAATTATAATCACAATAAAATAACACTATAAACTTAATCTAAGACTTAAAAATAGTAACAAAATTTTTTTTTTGATAGTAACAAATTATTGGCAAGCACCTAAAGCTGGAGGAACACCCATAGTATGCTGGTATAGTGTAAGTTACAAAATGTTTAGCATTATTTACTAACATTGAAGTTTGCCTACCATATCACCCAGGACTATAATTAACAAATCCAAAAGAAATATGCGTGTATGTGCGAGCACACACAAGCACACATATGCACATATACATACACACCAACAGGCATTTATAAGAAAATTCATAGAAAAAACAAATGTCCATCAACAATAGAACAGAAAAATTTATTGTACTATATTAGCAGAGAGAAGTTCCATATTGTTATAAAACAATTTATAGGTATACATAACAACATGGGTGAAATTAGAACAAAATGGTCAATAGATGCTGCCAAATACTAAAGTATTCTGAATGATTAAATTTATAAATTTTCCAAAAACTAAACTATAATGTTCATGGATAGTAGGTAAAAATTAAGATAGAAAATTGAAAGATATTGCCGAAGTTAAAAAGGTAAATTATAGAGTATAAAAGGATAATCTAATAAATTAAAAAATTCAAATTATGTGCTTAGACTCCAACCCTTAACATCACATGATCCCTTTTATACTTAAAGAAACAATTGGAAGGAGAAAGTATCGAGAAAAGATAACATGATTTGCAAAGCGAGTTCCCTGCATCATTTTTATATTTATGAAATATAAGCTGTATTAAAAAAAGCATTTTCCCTTTAAGGAAAAAACTTTAAGTAAATCTCTTAGGTGCCTGTGTTCAGAATTCTTCCACAAAAAACTATTTATGTAAATATTCCCATTTATCATTTAAAATGATTTTTAGTTACTATTTCAACTAAATCTACAGAACCAGATATTGAATATATTAAAAAACTACCTGAAATTTATTTACTTTCTGTGCTTCTTTCAAGGATACAACATATCCTTTGTTTTCTTGTACCATGGCTTGCACTTGATTCTTTAGTTCCTTCATCTCTACTTCCTTCTGATTAAATACTACTTCATCAGCAGCAAGAGCACACTGGGAGGAGAAGAAAGCACAAGAGAGATTCACCATGGAAAATACTCGAGAGTCCACATAATATCACAAAACCAATAATATGACAGCTTGAGTTCTCTTAAAATTTTTCTTATCCTGTTCTTTTTTTTTTTTTTTAAGATTTATTTATTTATGCATACAGAGCTGGGGTACAGGCCAGAGATGCAGGGGATGAGAGGACTCACCAGAGACAGAGTGGGGAGCAGAACAGGTAGACTGACCAAAATACACTGTTGAGGGGAGCAGCAGGTGAGACAGGAGGTCTGCTGCACAATGTGGATTGTTCCCTGGCCGGCCAGTGATCAACTCGTATTGCAGGGGCTGCGGATTGCTTCATAGTGCGGTGCTTAACCCCTTGCACCACCAGGGAGGCCCTTATCCTGTTTGTTTTTTACCTTTTTTTCTGGTTTCTTAATAAGGAACTGTTGTGATCTATCACAGTCATCATGTAAGAATTAATTAGCATAAAATAGGAAGATTTTCTGATTTTTATTTCCTGCATTGTAAAAATGAAAGCTAGTTATTCCAGATTCTAAAGTATATTCTAGGGCGTCCCACATGTCACAGCAGACCTCTCCTGTCTTGCCCTCTGCTCCCCTCAGCAGTGTACTTCAGTCAGTCTGCCTGTTCTGTTCCCCACTCTGTCTCTGGTGGGTCCTCTCACCCCCCGTATCTCTGGCTTATACCCCAGCTCTTGTATGCATAAATAAATAAATCTTAAAAAAATTAAAAAATAAAGTATATTCTATAAGAACTTTATAAATTTTCTCTAATTACCATGAACTTTTAGTGTGGGTTTTTAAAAATCAAAGAGGTTACAATTTTCAAACTGACCTATAAGGTATAAGAATTGATTTGAGGGGCCTCCCCAGTGGTGCAGCGGTTGAACGCTGGGTTGCGAAGCTGCCCACAGCCTCTGCAGCGCCGGTTCGATCCCCAGCTGCTCCCCGGCCACCAGAGGAGGGTCCCGCATGGCGCGCAGACCTCTCCTGCCGCCCGCTGCTCCCCTCAGCAGTGTGCTTCGGTCCTTCTGCCTGCTCTGCTCCCTGCTCTGGCTCTGGTGAATTGTCTCACCCTCCCGCGCTTCTAACTGTACTCAGTGCTTGTATAAATAAATAAATCTTTTTAAAAAATTGATTTGAATGTATATTAAAAAATATGTGTCAATTTTGTACACTTTCACATGAAGATGTCTAAAATATTTTAAAGTTATTTAAACTTTAAAATTGGGCCTCCCCGGTGGCGCAGTGGGTTGAGTGCAGTGCTGTGAAGCTGTCTGCAGCCTCTGCAGAGCAGGTTCAATTCCAGGCTGGCCAGGGAGCAACCCACATGGTGCAGCACACCTCTCCTGTCTCGCCCGCTGCTCCCCTCAGCAGTATATTTCGGTTGTCTGCCTGTTCTGTTCCCTGCTCTGTCTCTGGTGAATCCTCTAACCCTCGGTGCCTCTGGCCTGTACCCCAGCTCTTGTATAAAAATCAATAAATCTTTAAAAAAAAATCCTACAAACTTAAAAAAAAATAATAATTTAAAATTATTTTTAAAGTAATAATACTTTCAAAACAATTTTTAAAGTAGACATTTGCCAAAGGTCTACTTTATGCCAGTGACTTAGCATTTAAAAAATCTCTCACTAAATAGACATGATTTCTTTCATGAAGAAACAAAGGTGCAGTGAGATTAAAACTTCCTTCCAAGCAGACATAATGGGCAAACCAAACTCTTAACATTCAATGCCAGGCCTGTCTGGATCCAAAGATTGTGTTATTTCCTCAAGAAAAGATAAGAATGAGGAGATGATTTAACAAAAAGTTGTTCATTTTACAAATAAAGTTTAATACACAAAATGGATGAAGTGCAGTACTTCCAGGCAGCAGCTGGAAGGTGGAGGGGTCCTGCACTGGGCGCCCTGACTTTGGACAAGTCCTTTCTTTTCTCTGCTAGAATCCTCCCTCAAATGATCAAATGAGGATGGGCATGATCCTGATGGTCTCTATAATCCTATATACTTACTTTCCACAACGACTCTTACTTAATTTAGCCCTCAAACAAGTTACTTATAAAAATGGTGTCTAAGTACCTGGCATTTCTTAAGTTCTCGCTTGAGCTGGAGAACTGTAATGTCCTGTGGTCCTTCTTCCAGGTTACTGGAACCTCTGCTTCCTCTGAATGAGGTGAGAATTGCCTTCCTGACCTCCTGTGTCATGTTAAACCACTCCTGCAGCTTGTGTTGCTGTTTCTGGGTCAGTCTGACAGCATCTTTTAACTCCACTAGGAAGGTAAAAGCTTCCTCTAAACAATTTTGGTAACCCAAACATTCTCCTTGTAGCTGAGCCACTTGTTCCTCAAGAGAATGGATTCTATTTTTATCAGGAGTTCCCTCCCGGGTTTGGCTAGTTTGGCTGATACTACTAGCCTGCTGGCTTTGCAAAGCTTCTCGAAGCAACTTAATCTCAAATTCCATTTCGTCCATGCGGTCTGACTCAGGGCTGAAGTTTAAGATAGGTTTATTTCTAATGTTGCGTGCTCTGTTGGCGTATTTGAGAGAGTTTAAGGACTCATCGAAATCTGAGGAGGATGGGCTGACACACGTGATCATGACAGTCTTGGCACTGCCTCCCAGGGAATCTTTCAGAAGTCGGGTAATTTTAGCATCCCTGTAAGGAATATGTGAACTCTTCTTGCGTGGATCCCCTAGAGCGCTTATCACGTTCCCTAAAGCCAGCAGCCCACTGTTGATTTGAATGGATTCTTTAAACCGTTCACCAGTATTCCCTGTTTTCGTTACTCTTTCTGATCCAGCCAAATCCACAAAGTGGAACTTTGAGACAATATGCCGATGGGAATACCAGTCTCCATCTTCAGCTGCATCTATATTTTTTCCAGCTTGACAAATGCTGATGGTAAAAATCGCGTGTGATCTACTGGAGTGCTCATTCATCTGGGTGGTACCTGTGTGCCTGGCTGCATTCCCCATCTCCAGAAGACTCATCACTTCATCTGCACTCTCCACCTGGCATTCCTTGGCCCCAACAATGACTTAAAATAGCAATAGTAAGTTTTAAAAGCAAGTTTTAAACAAAATCCAGTAGAGTTAATTACACAACAGTTATCATTTGTTAAGCAACCCAGCTAAAACAGTCTCTTTAAACAAATTAATAGCATTTCAAGCAATAGTAACAATAGCAACACTACTAAATAATTTTAGATATCCTCCTAAAGAAACTATTTTAATAAACAGCACTCATGCACTGCTTAAATTCTAAAAGATGTAATATATACATTTTAAACAATTTTAACAATCTGGTCTCTTTGGAGTCACACATTCTTTAAATGGTTGACAAAAGAAAAAATTCTATTCAATTATTTTAATTTATACAGTTTATTAATGAAACCTCGTTAATAGAATAAATATATAATTCAAAAGAATTAATCTGTAGTAGATTAAAGAAATGAATTTTTTAAGTTTTGTTAATATTCAAGCCATCTTTAAGGTTTTTTGGTACTATGGATTCATAACCAATGATAAAAGAAAATTCAGTATAAATAAAGTCAGTTATATATTTTAAAAACTAGCATGCCCTATATACGAGTGCAAAGTAAACTAGATGATAATTCAAAAAAGCAAACAAAATTCTATTTCAATAGCAGAGCAAGAACCAAAAATAACCTAAACTTACTACCCACATTATGTGTCCCATCCAAAAATATTTCATAAAGGAATAGGTGGACTTGGGGTTTAAAATTGACAGGAAAACTCCTGATTCTGAGCTCAAATTATAGTGCTGTGCTTCTTCCTTATTAATAGGATCCTGTTGTGCTACTGTTTCTTTGAAAAATAATCATTTTGCTTGCATTAGTTCCACCTTGACACCTTAACAACCTTCATTTAAAGTTCTAAATTGTACTGTACTACAAACAGGCAGTGCTAAAATATCAGTAATTATAAAATATGAAAACTGTAAATCATAGTGATTTTCATAAATTTTTTCTAATGTTAGGCTTTTATCTTAGAACTGTCTATGGTTCTCAATCTCAGCTGCAAATCACCTGGGAGCTTTATGAAAAAAGAAAGTACCAGTGCCCAGGCCCCACAACCACATGAATTCATCAGAATCTTTGAAAAGTGGGGCCCAGAAATTAGAATTTCTTAAAAAGCTTCCTGGATACTTGTTGAGCAGCTTCGAGGTTGGATACCAACCACTGGACAACAACTAAATAATTATATCAAATAATTTTTGGTCGCGTGGGACATTATATAAGATATATGGCAATTTGTCATTTATTTATGACATTATATGAGATATACAGGATAATTTGCTACATCCTGCAAATTTTGCAGGATTGAATCAGCTATAGAATTTTTTTTAAGCTACAGATAATTTTGATCTTAAGTTCATCAGCAGTGATAGTGTATACTTTTGTATTGGGAGACTATTTTACTGTAAGTATGCATTATTTTTGTAAATTTTAATAAAAGATAAAAACATTCAACAGTTAGCATTCCAAAACATCAGTCTTAATTCTATCCAGAAAAGATAAACCATCCTAAGTTATATAATAAGACCATAACAAAGTATGTACGCTTTCTTTCTGAAAAACAAAACTCAATTTCGTCAAGCATTCAGGATGCAAGGCCAGAACAGGACCTAAGGGGAGGAGAGCTTTACTGCCCCCTACAGACTGCTATTTGAATGTCCACAGCCATAGTACTTCCCTAACTGCTAGGAAATTCCCCCAAGGAGTCATTCCTCTGGCAGGACCCTTTTCCCCAAGAAGGTTCTACTAATTCTAAGAGAGAAAGACATCCAAGAATGATCATTACAATATTATTAAAAATAGTGAAAATCTGGAAATAGTCTAAATTTCCTACAATGGCATGTTAAAAAAAATGAATTGTAATATATTCAGAAGTTACTGCATGTCCATAATGAGGTATAAATAAGGAAAATAATTCATGACATATGAAAATGCTCACAATATAAATATTAATTGAAAAAATAAGATGCAAGGCCTCCCTGGTGTTTCAAGGGGTTAAGACGCAACCTATGAAGTTGTCTGAAGCCTCTACAGCATGAGTTCGATCCCTGGCAGGCCAAGGAGCTACCCACATGGTGCAGCAGACCTCTCCTGATGGCCACCTCTCCCCTCAGCAGTGTACTTCAGTCAATCTGCCTGTTCTGTTCCCCACTCTGTCTCTGGTGAATCCTCTCACCCCCCACACCTCTGGCCTATACCCTAGCTCTTGTATGCATAAATAAGTAAATCTTTTTAAAAAAAGAAAAAAGATGCAATACTGTATGTGAGGTTGCAAGTATATTTAAAAAAAAAAAAAATTATGTACATAGAAAAAGAAACCTGGAAGGAAGCACACCAAAAAGAGGAAGATGCTATAGCTGGGTCCTGGGATCTCTAACTTTCCTCTACTTCCCCCTATTTTTAAAATGTTTTATGATGAACGTATTACTTTTTAAATCCAAAAAGCAGAAACATTCTACATTTTGACCCTCCTATTCTAATGTCCCATTCCCAAACAAGTGGATATTTAATGAGATTAATAGGTTGTTATCACAGGGTCCTCCCAGGTGGCACAAGGGGTTAAGCCCTGCACTACGAAGCAATCTGCAGCCTTTGCAGCATGAGTTCGATCCCCGGCCAGCCAGGGAGCAACCCACGTGGTGAGTCAGACCTCTCCTGACTCACCTGCTGCTCCCCTCAGCAGTGTATTTCAGTCAGTCTGCCTGTTCTGTTTCCCACTCTGTCTCTGGTGAATCTTCTCACCCTCCCACATCTCTGACCGGTACCAGAGCTCTTGTATGCATAAATAAATAAATCTTTAAAAAAAAAAAAAGGTTGCTAGCACAGAAAGTCAGTCCTTGAGGGACACAAAAAAGGACAATGTAGGGCCTTCCACATGTCGCAGGGGGGTTAAAGCACAGCACTACAAAGCTGTCCACAGCCTCTGCAGCACAAGTTCGATCCTCGGGGCCAGCCAGGGAGCTACCCACATGGTGAAGCAGACCTCTCCTGTCTCTCCCGCTGCTCCCCTCAGCAGTATATTTCAGTCAGTCTGCCTGTTCTGTTCCCTGCTCTGTCTCTGGTGAGTCCTCAGCACCATCCCCGCATCTTTGGCCTGTGCCCCAGTTCTGGCATGCATGGGTAAATAAATCTTTAAAAAAAAAAGCAAAAGGACAATGTAGATGCGAACACATAAATTCTCTAAATTAAAAAATGGAAAAAAGAGGGAGCAATAGGTATGCTGGGACAAAAATCAAAGAGGAAGAAAGGAGAGTTCTGATCAACTTGGATAAACACAGAACAGAGGCCAACCCCAATTCCAGGATTGCTCTGGGAGGGAAAAAAGGTAAATTTAGCCTATTTCACATACTTTCTTATGGTGAGGGGAGTTGTGGGGGCATTTATAGAAAATTAGTATCTTGAATTATAAATTACTAAATTCACCTTACTGACCAATCTGAACTTCTTTTTACCAGGGTGATTTAATGTTGACGATCAATAAGCTGTTGAATTTTAAAATAAAAACAGATTTAATTTGTTTCCGTGTCTGTTTTTAAAGATTCTTTGGCATATATCCAGAAACTGCATTAATCATATCTGTTTGCTAATGAAGGCAATCAATTAAGTAGGCAACTTTACCTGTGTTTCCTTTTTCATCTTCCCGGATGTGAAGATCCTTCATAGATGTCTCCAATTCTAGAAGATCTCTTAAGTCTTCCTTGTATACTTCTATATAAGATACTTTGATATTAAAGTCAATGCTAGGATTTTCACAGATATTTTGAAATATTTCTTGGATAGCTCGAGGAATGATACCCTTTTGACCCTCCACAACTGAAGCTGAAAATTTAGAAAAAGAAATCCTGAAACTTTATAAGAAAAGTTACAGCCCAAAATAAGTAGTAAATAAGTAACTGAATTTTCTAACATTTCTCTATATTATAAAAATTAAAAAAAATTTAAACTACATAATAAAATGCAGCGATAAAAGTTTTCACATGCATGCCCTTGTTCAAAATTCATCCATACATTCATCCAACAAGTATTTAGTACCTACAATGTGCCAGGCAGTATTCTAGGACCCTGGGAACCATCAACGAACAAAACAGGAAGAAAAATAACCCTGCCCTTATGTCATTGTACTGAGGAAAGACAGACAATAGTAAAAAGTAAGTGAGAAATTAATTATATGGTATATTAATGGTGAAAATAGGCCTGGAGGAAAAAATTGCGAGGTAAAGGGGACTGGAAGTGTGAGTATTTTAGGTGGGAGGGGCTTGCAACTTTAAATACTAGAGTCACATGAGGCAACATTAAGAAGTGTGAACAGGTAAACTGATGTGATCCATAAGCAAGGAGGTCAGTGTGGTTGGAGCAGAGGAAATGAGAGAAGAGTGACAGGGCATAAGGTCAGAGGGGACAGAAGTTAGATCATATAGGTCTTTATAGACCGTTGCGGACTGAGTTTTATTATGAGATGAGAGCCACTGGAGCAGAGCAGTAACTTGGGATTTTAAGAGGTCACTGTGGCTGCTGTGTTTTGCATATTTATACCACAGAAGGGGAAGTGTGAAAGTGGGGAGACCACTTAGGAACCCCATGAAGTAACCTGGGAGTTTAGGATGTTAGGATTAAACACAATGGTGGCTTATATAGGATGGTAGCAGAGAAAGGTGAGAGGTAGCCAGATTGATGTTGGAGAGTTATTAAGACTTCCCAGCAGATTTTAAGTGGAATATAAGAAAAATCAATGAATCAAGGATGACTTCATGGTTTTTGTCTTGAACCCTGCAGTTGCCATCAACCAATATGAGGAGGAATAGGTACTGAGGTGGTTTAAAGGGGAAATGGCATTTCCTGACCTATTAAATTTGATACATCATTGGGCATCTGATTGTGAAGGTTGAATGGGCAGCTGGATAACAGTTCAGAGTCAAGACAATTGTGTGGACTAAAGGCAAAAAAAACCCCTGGAAGTCAATTACAAATAGTGGGTATTTAATGTTGTAAGGTTAGATGAGATCAGGGTAAAAAGCAGAGTCAGAAGATAAGAGCACTAGAGACTGAGCCTTGGCTATTTCAACTGCTGGCTTACTTGTAAGGAACCAGTCATAGAGCCTGAGGGGCAACTATTTAAGTGGGAGGAAAATCAAGAGCATGGTGGCCTGGAAACCAAGTGCAGAAGGTGCATCAAATCTGCAAACAGGTCAGTAAGATGGGAAATGAGAACCAAACACTGAATTAGTAAAATAAAGGTGACTTGTTATTTTATTTTTATCTTAAAAAATGCAGTTTCAATGGGGAAAAGAAATGACACAGTGAGTCACAAATGATGCATTCAACATTCTGCTACAGGAAACTGAGAAAAGGATGGAAGATGACAGAGAAAGTGAGTAAAGAAAGGTTGTTAATTGTTTCAAGAAACAGTAAAAGAGGCCTCCCCGGTGGCGCAGCTGTTGAGCGCTGGGTTGCGAAGCTGCCTGCGGCCTCTGCAGCGCCGGTTCAATCCCCGGCTGCTCCCCGGCCACCGGAGGGGGGTCCCACATGGTGCGCAGACCCCTCCTGCCACCCGCTGCTCCCCCCAGCAGTGGGCTTCGGTCCCTCTGCCTGCTCTGCTCCCCGCTCTGGCTCTGGTGAATTCTCTCACCCTCTCGCACTTCTGACTGTACCCAGTGCTTGTATAAATAAATAAATAAATCTTGAAAAAAAGAAATAAGCTCTAAAAAAAAAGAAACAGTAAAAGTTTACTCAACCATTAACACCAAAATACTATTAAAATTATATCATTTAATTTATGATAAATTATGTTCACAATATCCTGACCACAATTTATGATTATTCATTTGTTAAATACTATGCAAGCAAATAATGAGCAAACATTCTCTAATACACTATGGGAATGTAAATTGGTAAAGTCTTTTGGAGAACTGTTAGTATCATATCACAAGTTTAACTATCATTTCCCTTTGATATAGCCCTAAAGAGATACATGTATGCAAAGATGATGTATAAGATTTGCGAAGACTGCTTGTAACTGGGCCTTCCTGGCGGCACAGGGGTTAAAGACTCAGCACTATCAAGCTATTGCCAGCCACTGCAGCATGAGTTGGATCCTGGCCAGGGAGCTAACCCACATGGCTCAGCAGACCTCTCCTGTCTCTGCTGCTGCTCCCCTCAGCAGAGTACTTCAGTAGATCCTCCTGTTCTGGTCCCCCCTCTGTCTCTGGTGAATCTTCTCACATCCCACACCTCTGGCCTGTACCCCAGTTCTTGTATGCATAAAGAAATAAAAATAAATCTTAAAGAAAAAAGAATGCTAGTAACTGTGAAAAAGATCTGAGCAATCTAATAAATCCATTAGGAGGAGAATGGCTTATTAACAATGGTATACTATACACCTACTGTTAAACAAATGTCTAGGACATAAGAAATTTTTATAAAAGTAATTACAGCACACATCTCATTTGGGTAAAAGAAATCATATATATCTACGCAATGAATTCTTTATTTAAAAAAAGTATGTATTGTTATTGAAGTACCATTGTTTTACCTCTTTGCTGATATTTTGACAGTATAGGATTTCCCCCCTCAGGTGTAGTTACCCTAGTACACCCACCACCAAGCACCCAGAGTCCTCCACCACAGTCCATCTAGCAAAAAATATACAATAGTTAACAATGGCAACTTCTGGGGAATTAGATAGGGAGAAAAAAGAAAGGAAAACTTTTACTTCTTATCTTACAGTAGTAATATTTGAATTCTTACCAGTAGAAACAATTTTCCAACATATATCTATGATTTTAAAAAAAGATTTAAATATAGTTCAAACAAAGGTAAGTAAATATGCTGTATAGAACTGGAAGGAGCATAAAAACAAAGAGACTTACAATCAAATGACATGACAACAAAAATACATATACAACAGTTTGAAAATAAAAAATTTGGGCCTCCCTGGTGGCGGAAGGGGTTAAGACGCAACCTATGAAGCAATCCGCAGTCACTGCAGCAAGAGTTCGATCCCTGGCTAGGGAGCAACCCACATGGCACAGCAGACTGCTCCTGGCTCTCCTGCTGCTCCCCTCAGCAGTGTATTTCAGTCAATCTGCCTGTTCTGTTCCCCTCTGTCTCTGGTGAATCCTCTCACTTCCTGCACCTCTGGCCTGTACCCCCATTCTTGTATGCATAAATAAATAAATCTTAAAAATAAACAAATAAATAAATAAAAATTAAAAATTTAGTAAGAAAATATTTTAATGCAAAGTCTCAGGAATGCAAAGGCATAAGTAGCACCAGGGAAGTTCAATGCTCCTGCCAAATCTACTCCCACCCCTGCAGAATTCACTAGTGATGCCACTACTAGTGAAAATCACTGTAATAAAAATTTTGAGCTTCTAAGCAACATGTATTGTCTGAGGCAGAAAAAGCTATGAAAGGGCAGGGAACTGACCACAGGAAGGATCAACTTATTTCACAGTCCTTTGCACTAAAATGTCTTTCTCTTTAGGCCACTTATTATGGCCAGGGTGGAATGCCAATCACTGAAGCACAACCTCTTAGCAAAAATTCTTTTTGGGAAAACTTTGTATAAACCAACATTACTTGAATAAAAATTTAAAAATTTTTAAAAATTTAAAAATTTTTAAAAATTTAAAAATTTTATAAAAATGTTTTATAAAATAAATATTTGCAAAACTCTTTTAAAAGTCCTTAAATCAGGCCTCCCTGGTGGTGCAAGGGGTTAAGCATTGCACTGTGAAGCAATCTGCAGCCTCTGCAGCACAAGTTCAATCCCGTCGGCCAGGGAGCAACCCACATGGCACAGCAGACCTCTCCTGACTCATCCGCTGCTCCCCTCAGCAGTGTATTTCAGTTGATCTTCCTGTTCTGTTCCCCACTCTGTCTCTGGTGAATCCTCTCAACCCCCTCATCTCTGAACTTCCCTGGTGCTACTTATGCCTTTGCATTCCTGAGACTCTTGCATGCATAAATAAATAAATCTTTAAAAAAAAAAATAACAGAATGGCCTCCCCGGTGGTGCAGCAGGTTGAGCGCTGAGCTGTGAAGCTGTCCGCAGCCTCTGAAGAGCAGGTTCGATTACCGGCCGGCCAGGGAGAAACCCACATGGCGTGGTAGACCTCTCCTGTCTTGCCTGCTGCTCCCCTCAGCAGTGTCTTTGGTTCGTCTGCCTGTTCTGCTCCCCGCTGTCTCTGGTGAATTCTCTCACCCTTCTGGCCTCTGACCTGTACCCCAGTTCTTGTATAAATAAATAAGTCTTCTAAAAAAAAAAAACAGGATTGTTAAAACTTAAAAAAAAAAATCCTTGAATCATTATCTCTTTGCATTTAGCCAAGAGCATGTTTGAGATTGATGGGTGGGGTGGAAAGGCACAGGTGACTTGAGGATAGAAATGGACACAGGTGCAAGCTAGAGTCGAGATGGAGGACATGTGTAGAAGGGCAGAGAGGCCAATCCTGTCCAGGCCTAAACATCACTTCTACAAATCAGAGTTGAACACAATAACATGCATGAACACTTGTAGATGCCCCATCTTATTTCTTAAAGGAGTTAAAGCATCTTTACAGAAATGCATACAAGGGACTTGGGAAATTATACACCAATGTCTGCAAGGTCATTCACAATAGCCAAAAGGGAGTGTCCATCAACAAATGAATGGATAACAAAGTATTATCCAAAGGATATTAATCAGTTATAAAAAGGGAATGACATTCTGTTATATGCTGCAACACAGAGGATGATCCTTAAAACCATTATGCTAAGTGAAAGAAGCCAGAATAGATGGGCAAATATTCTGTTCTATTCCACTTATCTAAAATATCTAGCATAGACAAATTCATATAGATAGAAAGCAGACTGGAGGTTAGCAGGGGACAGGTGACAGCAGTTATGGCTTAGTGGGTACAAAGCTTCTGTTTGGGGTGAACAATTTTGGAAATAGAAGTTTGGTTGCAAAACACCATGAATGTGCTTAATGAACAGAAGTATAAATTTAAAAGTGGTAAATTTTGTTGTAACATACATATATGCCACAATTTTTTTTTTTTTTTTTAAAGATTTATTTTTTTTTTATTTATTATTTGTTTGTTTGTTTATACAAGCACTGGGTACAGTCAGAAGTGCGGGAGGGTGAGAGAATTCACCAGAGTCAGAGCAGGGAGCAGAGCAGGCAGAAGGACCGAAGTACACTGCTGAGGGGAGCAGCGGGCGGCAGGAGAGGTCTGCGCGCCATGTGGGACCCTCCTCCGGTGGCCGGGGAGCAGCCGGGGATCGAACCGGCGCTGCAGAGACTGCGGGCAGCTTCGCAACCCAGTGCTCAACCGCTGCGCCACCGGGGAGGCCCTATGCCACAATTTTTAAATAACTTTTTCTTAAGGATGTACAAAATAAAATTTAAAATAAGTGATAGAATATACTAGGACTTCAAGTTAAGTAAGTTTCTGTCGGCCAATTTAAAAAACTGCCCACTGTTCCATGGAAAATAGTCAAGCAACAGAAGTTGGCCTATGAATGAAATTTTAACAGCATTGTTGATGTTTACATTTTTTTTATAATAATCATCCTGAAAAATCGGAATCTCTATTAACTTGGATTGTTTTTCACCTAACTTAAGATACAAGACTGCCATCATGTGGCTAGTAAAAGAAGCTGTAGGTTTTCCAATACAAAGGAAGCAACAACTCCCTTTTGAGAGCTTTCAGGAACTAGCCAATGGAAATATCTATAATCCGTAATATATGTAGGCATTCTAAGTTAGCCACACTATACAGGTGATCAGAAATAATTCATTCATTTCCCACTTCAACAGATAAAAAAGCACAATAATTCAAAAGACTTGTCAAAAATCTGAATTTCAATTAATACTTATTTTAAAAGCTTCAGTGTGAGGGCCTCCCTGGTGGTGCAGTGGTTGAGCGCTGGGTTGCGAAGCTGCCCGCAGCCTCTGCAGCGCCGGTTCCATCCCCGGCCACCAGGTGAGGGTCCCACATGGCGCGCAGACCTCTCCTGCCGCCCGCTGCTCCCCTCAGCAGTGTACTTTGGTCCTTCTGCCTGCTCTGCTCCCCGCTCTGGCTCTGGTGAATTCTCTCACCCTCCCGCACTTCTGACTGTACCCAGTGCTTGTATAAATAAATAAAAATAAATCTTTAAAAAAAAAAAAAAAGCTTCAGTGTGTATTTTGGTAACCTAAGTAGCACATTTCAATGTTAAGATTTTATCCCTAAAATAGATGACTTCTGAGAGAACCTGTAAATTTTTATACCTCAACAGTCATCATTTAGCTATAAGGTTATTTAAAGAGTACATGAATAAAAGTTTTTAGAGAAGATTATGCTTTGTTTAAAATAAATTAAGGGTCTCCCCGGTGGCGCAGTGGGTTGAGCACAGCGCTGTGTTGTCTGCAGCCTCTGCAGCAAGGGTTCGATTCTTGGCCGGCCAGGGAGATTCCCACATGGCACGGCAGACCTCTCCTGTCACATCTGCTGCCCCCCTCAGCAGTGCTTTCGGTCTGTCTGCCTGTTCTGCTCCCCACTCTGTCGCTGGTGAATCCTCTCATCCTCCCATGCCTCTGGCCTGTACCCCAGCTATTGTATAAATAAAAAATAAATCTTTAATAAATTAATTAATGAATGAAATTAAATCCAAACTTTTGAAAAGCAGAAAAATGAGTATCAGTTTAAATAGCATTATATTGAAAAATAAGAGATTTTCATTCAGGCATAGTAGCATGGTACTCCAGACACTGCAAATGTGCAATAATGCTATTCCCTCCAATAATGTTTCCCTATCACTATAAAGCAAATGAGTCTTTAAATAGGTATAGGGAGGAAAGAGGACATTATTTTGCAAGACCAATAGTTAAATAGCAGGTGACTAACAGAAATGCTGTCCTATCAGGAGAGAGAGTCCAGAAATCAAAAATGCTCACCAATTATCATCAGTACACCAAGAAATTTAACTTCAGGGCCTCCCTGGTGGCACAAGGGGTTAAGACTCAACCTATGAAGCTGCCGCAGCCACTGCAGCATGAATTAGATTACCAGGGAGCAACCCACATGGCGCAGCAGACTTCTCCTGACTCGCCCACTGCTCCCCTCAGCAGTGTATTTCGACCACTCTGTCTCGGGTGAATCCTCTCACCCCCCACACCTCTGGCCTGTACCCCAGTTCTCCTATGCATAAATAAATAAATCTTTAAAAAAAAAGAAATTAACTTCAAACAACAATACAATTTGCATCTATCGGGGGCAATATATACATAAATATATATATATATATATTTTATAATATCCAGCAAGTGGCAAAGATATGAACAAATAACTTTCCCGTACTGGTGGTAAGAATACATACCGGCACAACTTTTTAAAATTATATACCCACATTTCAAATGTGACTTAACTAACCCACTTCTAGAACTCTATTCTACTGAAATATTAATACATGGGTACGAAGTTCAGTGTACAAAACTATACAATGCAATTTCTTATAACAATACATATGAGAAACAACTTAAATGTCCAGTAATATTGAAATGAATTATTATCCATTCAAACAATGAAATAAATGTTGTATAACCAAAAAAATGAGGCAAACTTCTATGATTCAGATGGGAAAAAAAGAAATATTTCATGTCAAACACAAAAAGAAAGCTAAGGTATAATATATCACAGGTATAATATCTTACTAAGCAACCAAAACTGTATGCATAAGTATTGTGATATGCCTAGAAAAATGTCTACAGGACTTTAGAATGGTATACATCAACCCTGCTCTTTCCTGGAATGAGAGCTTTCAATTGCTTAATTTAATTTCTAAAGCATCTATTGCAATTCTTTACAATGAAGATTTTTTTTTTAACTAGGTAAAAAACACCACTAAACAATGGTTCCAAATGGTGTCTATTTCTTCCGGTATCAGGCACCTTAAAGCAGTTAAAATATTTTACGACTATAGGAACTTTTATAACTTTGTCCCCTAAAGAATTAAAATTGTAGTCATGACCTCTTAATAAAAAACAATTGTTAACAAAATTAGAATGTTTTCTAACTCCTAAAAGAATAAAGCACATGAGTCTTTAACATCATTAAAAAATGGCAATCAAGGGCCTGCCCTGGTGGTACAGCTGTTGATCGCTGGGCTGTGAGGCTGCCCGCAGCCTCTGCAGCGCTGGTTAGTTCCCCGGCTGCCGGTGAGGGTCACACACACACACACACACACACACAAGGCAATTAAAAAAAAAGCTATCGGGCCTCCCTGGTGGTGCAAAGGGTTAAGCACAGCACTGTGAAGCTATCTGCAGCCTCTGCAGCATGAATTTGATCCCTGGCCAGGGAGAGACCCACATGGCGAGGCAAACCTATCCTGTCTCACCCGCTGCTCCCCTCATTAGTGTATTTCAGTCAGTCTGCCTGTTCTGTTTCCACTCTGTCTCTGGTGAATCCTCTCACCCCCATACCTCTGGCCTGTACCCCAATTCTTATATGTATAAATAAAATATTTTTTAAAAAAGCTATCATCCTGATTACACATATAGAATGTTAGCAATAACTTTTAGACAATGACATATATGTACAACTTTCAAGTCTTCTTTTAGTAGAAAAAAATACCAATGCAGTAAATAGTCTCAAAAAAGGATTTGGCATCACTCTCAACTCTGTCACTACCTGCTTACTTGTCACTAGCCACTAACTTGAACAAGTTCATCATTCTATGGATGGAGTTCCCCAGTGATAAATGAAGAGAAATTATTTTCGAGATTCCTTCCAGTTCTAAAGGAATTTCTATGCTTCCATTTTTTTCCAAACCAGAATTAAAGCAGGAGGCAATGCTCCTTAAGGTGGTATTTTAAAATGGAAATCTGGCTAGAGGCATTATACGTTTCTCCTACCACCTCTAAGTTCTGGTTGCAGGACTCTTATTTATAAGTGGACTGTTAAAGGATGCAAAATCTGCATGTGAACTCATTTATCTTTATTTGAATTCCATTCAAAATGACAAAGGGGTAAACACTGAGCATTGTATTAAACTTCTTTCCTCAAATAGTCATAAATCAAACTTCAATATTTAAAACCAATCTTTCAACAATAATCTTATAAACATATCTGAGTAATCCTATTATTTCTTTCAAACAATATGCTGACCACCTACTATATGCCAGCTATTGTTATATTTAGCTTCTTTCTAGCGTCTCAAACAAAAGTCAAAGAGTATGAGAATCTTACCAACATGGCCTCCTCCAATGGTGTAAGTCTTCCCAGATCCAGTTTGTCCATAGGCAAAAACAGTTGCATTATAGCCCTCAATGAGTGACAACACTAGTGGCTTTATACATGCATTATAAACTTCATCTTGAGTGGAATTTTTGCCAAAAACAAAATCAAAAGTAAAAACTCTATCTCTCCCAATGATAATTTGCTGGGTGTTTGGAATAGCTCTCACACAAGTTTGATGATTATGAAGAACTTCTTTGCACAGCAGAGGTCTAATTCTTACAGCAACTTTTACTGGTATTTCTTCCATGGTAGATTAGATTTTACTAAATAGATTTTATACTTAATATTCAGTATCTAGTGTGAGAAACATCCATTTTATGTATGATCTGGACTCCTGTGTATCAAAATAAAAAACAGAATTTAATTATTGACTCTATCCTAACACACTAAGCATCTTCTAAAGCAAAGTCAATTACAGCAGGTTTTGTCCCAAGACACTAGACAGAGTAAATCTGTCTTGTAAAAGTACATTTATAATTTATAAATGAAATGATATGTCTAGATTTGCTGCAAAATCATCTGGGGGTTGGGGGCCATGAGTTGGTAAATGATGAAGCTAAGTGATAAATACACAGGATTCCACTGTGCTATTGTCTCTATAGTGATCATGTTTCCTAGTCATTAATCAAAATATTGAGTAACTGGGGAGTTCTAAAATTATTGGGTAATTGTACAGATGCTAAAAACAAACCCTTGTCCTAGATTTTATAGTTATATGTTGAAAAATGGCATATGATCTTTGCTAAAAATATTAGAAATAAAGCCACGAACATAGTTGTAAGGATTTCTTTAACTCAATAAAAATTTAAAACCAAAATTTTTATTCAAAAATAAACTAGCAGGAAAACTACCTTATCACACCGACATTGTGTTATACTTATTTCTGAAGATCTCTAACAGTATTAATATGTTAAAAAATAAATTGATAGCTACACTTGCAAGGAATAACCTGAGAAATGAATGTAAAAAATAATTCCACTTACAACAACGTAAAGACTAAAATACTTAGGGGAATAAATAAAATAGTTAGGAGGAAAAAATCAAATAAAAGATGTACAAAACTTAAGCCCTGAAAACTACAAAATACTGTTGCAAGAAAGTAAAGAAAATCTAAATAAATGGGAAAACGGCTCATATTCATGGATTGGAAAACATAATAGTGTTACGGTGTCAGTATTCCACCAACTGATCTATAGACTCAGCACAACTCCTATCAAAATCCCAGCCAACTTCCTTGCAGAAAGTGACAAGCTGATCCTAAAATTCATATAGAAATTCAAGGAACAGAGAATAGTCAAAATAATATCAAAAAGAACAAAGTTGAAGAATACACTGGTCCAGCTGGGGGGAAAAAAGCAACAGTCAACAAGACAATGTGGCACTGGCATAAAACAGACTTTAAAATAATGGGAAATAACTGACAATCTATTATCGAAATAAACTCTCCATTTAAGGACAATGGTTTTTGACAAAAGTAACCAGACAATTCAATGGAGTAAAGAATAGTCCTTTCAACAAATAGTAACGGAGCAACTGGATATCCACAGACATAACAATGAAGTTGGACACCTACTTCACATCACATACAAAAAAATAATTCAGATCATAGCTGAAACTATAAAACTATAAAAAGAAAGTGCAACAGTAAATCTTGGATTTGGAAATGGTTTCTCAAATATAACACCAAAAGCAATAAGCAATGAAATGAAAAATAGATTAAAAGGACTTAATCAAACTTAAAAGGACACCATCAAAAAGTGAAAAGACAACTCATTAAGTGGGAGAACACATTTACAATTCATGCATAAAGATTTGTGTCTAGAATATGAAGAGAACTATTACAACTCAGTAAAAAAGACAAAGACAAACCAATTTAAAAATAGGCAAAGGATCTGAAGATAGTTCTTCAAAGAACATACTAAAAATGACCAGTTAGCATATATAAAGATGATCAATACTATTGGCGACCAAGGAAATACAATTAAATCCACAATGAGATTCATTTCACTCCCACTAACATGGTTATCATCAAAAAGACCTTAACATGTTTTGGAAAGAATGCAGAGAATATGGAACACTCATACACTCTTGATGGAAATGTAAAATGATGCAACTGCTTTGGAAAACAGTCCATCAGTTCCTCAAAAAAAGGAACACAGTTATTATGTGACCCAGCAATTCCACTCTTCAGCATGAAAATACGTTCACATAAAAACTTGTGTATGAATGTTCAGTCTTAGAAAGAAAAAGCTTACACTACATAAAATCTTAAAAAAAAAATGTGACAAGTCTTCTATGATAATGGCTAGGTTAGATTATGAAAAAAATGGGGGGGGGCGAGGGAGACCCTGTGATCTTTAGAGAAGGCACATCTTGAACACTACCATTAAGTAACCTAGCTGTCTAATGCATTAAAATAAAAATTTCAGCACTGCTTGTTATGAAAATTGCAATTATGACATATAATATCCACTAGAATTTTTTTAACTGCAGCACAACTCTGTAGCAGGACTGTGCACTTATAATTTTGTGACTGGATAGTCGGGGAAAGATCATAATAATTAAAAAAAAAAAACATTTACATCACTTTACGAAGAGCCCACTGAGAGTAAAAAAAAAATATCAGCTCCCCTGGGCTGTAAAATCCCAAAACAGAGTCAACAAACCATCTTTAATGGCCAAAACAAAAAGATGCACCTATCCTTGGCATTTTTCAACATTCTAATGCAATTCTGTACTGGAAAAATAAAGACATACATATGATCAATCCTTTCTTGGATCCTAAACTACTCTATATCATTTTGTACTGGAAACTTTTCCAAAAACCTGCAAAAAATACTATAGGAATTGGTTCTTTCAAATGTCTCTAAACACCTTTTTATGCTATCACATTAAAACAAAAGTCAGTCTATGTTTAGCCACGCCTAACCAAATTGCTAATAAGAGGTGCCAAGTGTAATTGGGATAGTTTCACATTCTCGCTTTTATAATGGGAACATCTATAAACAATATGCCTATGTCTGTCTATAAACAATATGCCTTCACCTATTCTAACCATTATGGGCATTGAAAGCTCATAAACACATGGCTTGTAAAAAAAAAAAAAAATCCACAGTACTTATACTGCTTCAGACTCCCATCAATTACAATTATCAGAAGCAAATGTATTATGTCACCAATAAATATAAAGAAAGGTGGAATTTGATGGGCTTAGCAAACACATTAGGCATTACATATACTTAAGCATACATGTTCGATTAATTTTTGAAATCTGGAAAGGTTAAGAGAAATATTTTATCATTTTTGCCGTGCCATTAACCAGAAATAAGTATTTCCAAAAAGGGTGCCATCCTGTGCCTTCGTTTTTCAGAAGTAGTGATTGTCTAGAAAGTGCAACTAGTTAGTATTTTCATCAAAAACTTCCCAGCAAATACAGAATGAATTATTTAAGCTCTCTGAAAAGGGCCCAACCGCACAAAGAACTATATGGAGAAGACAGAAAGTAAAGAGGAAAAAACAATGATTTAAAAACTTAAGAGAGGGGCTGTGCTACTAAAAGGGTGTTTAAAAGAAAGCATGTGGGCACCATTTCTCTTTCTCAATATCATCTTCCTCTGAGGTAAGAGGCTTTCAAACTTCTATAGCTTAGAAAACAACAAAGTTTCAATATCCGCAGAGGAAAAAAGGAGAAACCGGTGATCAAACGAAATCCCCAAAGTCGGGGTGGGGGGGCCTCCCCAACCCTTTCAGATCCCGCATCTGAAAAGAGAAACCGAGAAACACTCGGGATCTGACTCAAGTGCGGGATCGGTTCCGCCTTCCGGGGCGTCCCTATTACCGGGCACTTTTCCATCAATTGGAGCCCCAACTTCCCCGGACGCCCGGTGGGGATCCGGGCCCCTTCCGGCGTCCTCCTCGGTCTCCCCGGCGTTCCAACCGCCCCGGAGCCCAACCCGCGACAGCCCCAAGCCCCCTAGCCGGCACCCCCTCCTCCCAACGGCGGGCCGGGGACCCGGCGCCCTGCATGGGAGGCCAGGAAGGTGCCGCACCACTCTCGGGACCAGCAGCCCAGCCCGGCCGGGCCAGCCCCGGGCGCACTGACCGGCGAGAGAAAGCCCGGGTCTCCAGCGGCGAGCGCAGCGCAGGACTATTTGGCTCAGCTCCGCCGCGCCGCAGCTGCCGCCGCCCGCGCCTTTTGTTGTCGTGGGTTCTCCCGGCAACCAGCGAAGCCCTCGCGTGACGCGTCCCCTCCCGCGGGGCGGGGCCTACTCTCCACCAGAGCCAGACGCTGGGAATTCCCACAAAATACACCCAGAGGATCCTCCCCCGGTGGCGCAGCGGTTGAGCGCTGGGCTACGAGGCTGCCCGCAGCCTCCGCAGCGCCGGTTCGTTCCCTGGCCTCCGGCGAAGGTACCACAAAAAAAAAAAAAAAAAAAAAAAATACACCCAGAGGTGAAATTGGAGTGATGAGCCAAAGTGACTATGCACGGGTTTGTGACAACGACTTACATATTATGTTTTTATAGTTTAGCAAGTAATTCTGTTTATTTTCATTAATTTTTATTGAAGTAAGGGTCACATAACATAAAATGAACTTTTAAAGTGTACTTCTTTAAGACATTAACTTTTCTTTAAAGATTTATTTATTTGTTTATGCATACAAGAGCTGGCCAGAGATGTGGGGGGTGAGAGGACTCACCAGAGACAGATTGGGGAACAGAACAGGCAGACTGACTGAAATACACTGCTGAGGGGAGCAGTGGGCTAGTCAAAGGGGTCTGCTGCGCCATGTGGGTTAGCTGTCAGGCTGGGGATCAGAATTGTGCTGCCATGGCTGCAGATAACTTCATAGTGCTGCAACTTAACCCCTTGCACCACCAGGGAGGCCCTATATAGCTTTCTTTCTACATAATATCTCTCTCCCCCACCCCCACCTTCTCTGCCTCTGTCTCTCCCCATCTCTCTCTCCCCTCCTGATTTATTGCTTAAGTCAGGACCCAAACATGATATACATAACTTTTACCTGACTCTTAATTCTATTTTAGTCAATAAGTTATTCCTCCACCTTTGAAGGAAATGTCAGAAATAGAGGAACAAGTTTAAATGGCAACACAAAGATGTGAAATACACATAAAATTCACCATGTTAACCATTTTAAGAATGCAGTGTAGGGGCCTCCCCTGGTGGCGCAGCAGTTGAGCGCTGGGCTTTGAAGCTGTGAAGCTGAGGTCCTGCGCTGCAGCCTCTGCAGCGCTGGTTCGATCCCCGACCGCCGGCGAGGGTCCCACATGGCGCGCAGACCTCTCCTGCTGAACCCGCTACTCCCCTCAGCGGCGTATTTCGTCAGTCTGCCGGTTCTACTCTCCACTTTGGCTCTGGTGAATTCTCTCACCCTCCTGCGCTTCTGACTGTACCCAGTGCTTGTATAAATAAAATAAATAAATCTTAAGAAAAAAATCTATCATTAAAAAAAAATCTTCCCCCTTTTCCCTCGTGCCCTGGCACTTCACAGCAATACCATTCTACTTTCTATCTCTCTGAATTGGACTGTCCTAAGTACTTCACATTAAGTGAAATTATACAGCATTTGTCCTATTATCCCTAGATTATTTCACATAGCATAAGGCCCGCAAGTTTCACCCACCTTGTAGCATGTGTCCGAATTTCCTTCCTTTTTAACACTGAATAATATTCCATTATATGTATATAGCACATTTTGTTTTTCCACTTATCTGTTGTTGCGTGCACGCTTGGGTCGTTTCCAACTTTTTGCTATTACAAATGCTGCTGCTATGAACAAGGGAGTATAAATATCTCTCCAAGATCCCTCTTTCAATTATTGTGGGTATATGCCCAAAAGTGGAATTTCTAATCATATATTTTATTTATTTATTTTTTTTTAATAGAGGCATGCTTTCATTTATTTATTTATTTGTTTGTTTTGTTTATACATGCACTGGGTACAGTCAGAAGCGCGGGAGGGTGAGAGAATTCACCAGAGCCAGAGCGGGGAGCAGAGCAGGCAGAAGGACCGAGGTACACTGCTGAGGGGAGCAGCGGGCGGCAGGAGAGGTCTGCGCGCCATGTGGGACCCTCCTCCGGTGGCCGGGGAGCAGCTGGGGATCGAACCGGCGCTGCAGAGGCTGCGGTCAGCTTCGCAACCCAGCGCTCAACCGCTGCGCCACCGGGGAGGCCCCATATATTTTATTTTTTGAGGAACTGCCATACTGTTTTCCATAGCAACTGCACCATTTTATATTCCTACCACAGCAGCCTGGGATGATTTTTTTCTGCATCCTCATCAATCTCCTTGCTTTTTAAAATTTGTCCTCTTTGGAAAGTCTCACATTCTAGATTTAGAGATTACATCTTTGTGTTGCCATTTAACTTGTTCCTCTATTTCTGACATTTCCTGTAACTAGTAGTTAGATCTAGGTTCTTGATTAGACTCATGTTCACATTTTCTGGCAAGAATAATTCATAGACAGGGCTGTGTACTTCCTATTACAACACACCAGGAAGCACATTATGCCTGCCTATTCTAGTTTTAGCAAAATTATTAAAATTGGTAAAATTATTAGTAAATTCAGGTGTTTGCTGCCTAATCCTGCCATTAAAAAAGTTCCCCATCGGGCCTCCCTAGTGGCACAAGGGGTTAAGCACCGCACTATGAAGCAATCCACAGCCTCTGCAGCACGAGTTCAATCCCCAGCCGGCCAGGGAGCAACCCACATGGTAAAGCAGACCTCTCCTGCCTTGCCCGCTGCTCCCCTCAGCAGTGTGTTTTGGTCAGTCTGTCTGTTCCGTTCCCCACTCTGTCTCTGGTAAATCCTCTCACCCCCTGCATCTCTGGCCTGTACCCCAGTTCTTGTATGCATAAATAAATAAATCTTCAAAAAAAAAAAAAGTTCCCCATCAACCTTTTACCAGCGGTTTTAACCACTGGTGTTCATGGAAGCACATTTTCTTTTTTTCTTTTTTTTTTTTTTAAGTTTACTTTAAAAAAAAAAAATTATTTATTTATTTATTTATTTATACAAACACTGCGGGAGGGTGAGAGAATTCACCAGAGCCACAGCAGGGAACAGAACAGACAGACTGACGAAATACACTGCTGAGGGGAGCAGCGGGCGGCAGGAGAGGTCTGCGTGCCATGTGGGACCCTCTCACAGCGGCCGGGGGTCGAACCAGTGCTGCAGAGGTTGTGAGCAGCTTCGCAGCCCAGCGCTCAACCGTTGCGCCACCAGGGAGGCCCAGAACATTTTCTAGATCTATAATTTACTTAAGGATTGTAAATTCCCTAAATCTCATATTCATTTTTGCATTTATTAGCTGGAATTTTTCTATGAAATAAAGCTTTCCCTCTGTTAGGTTAGCCTGAAAGAGTAAAGAAATGACAGGATACATGCTTGAACTTTATTTATAGAGCTTGAGAATAATAAATTGGTCCCTACCAATCAATTAATTTGACCAAACAGGGTTTCTTTTTTGGAGTTGGTAATCAGGAACTTACTTTCTTCCCAAATACCAATTTCACTCCTCAAATTATTTCTAGGCTTCTTATTTAATACCATTGTGACTTATTTTCACTTCAGCTCAAGCTTCATCAAAGTCATTGAGCCTTAATAATTGAATTCCACTTCTGCGACCAAATAAATGATAATGATATGCCAACCAATCCTCTGTCTATCCTCAGAATGTTGAAAAGGGGATTGTAGAAGGAGTTATTAGGTTTTTCTCACCTTCAGACAGGAAATTGGATTAGTTCCTTCCTCGAACCAACTGAGAATGTTGCCTTAACCTTAACTGTTCTACCTCAAGTCTCCAAATTGAAACGATCCCTACCTGCTAAAGAATTATGAACATACAAAGATATATTAATAGAAGACAAGATTTTTGGCCGCCTACCATACTTTTTCTTTTCCAGGAGGTGTCCTTGCTCCACCTGGTAGTTAAGGGGATCACTTGTGCCTTGCCCCAGGGCACAGAAGAGCAGAGAGGCGGAGGCTGTTGGGATGGGAATAGGGAAGCTGTGCTGAGACTCTGGGAGTTTCATTAGCCACATCCCAGAATTTTTACTTAAGCTGTTAGCAAAAATTTGTCTTTTGTTGCCCAGTCACTAGCAGTCAGAGTCATTTTTTCCAACAAAGAAAAAACACCTTTCTAACTTGGCTAAAATCAGCAACTGCTTCTTCTTTACCAGTTTCAGGATTTTTTTCTTGTTCCAGGGTGATCTATAAAATTCATTGAAATAACCGATGGTAGATTTTCCCATGTTTAAGCATCCAATTTACAGAGAACCCCACTTCCTTAGGATCTTCCCCCAGTCATCCTCCTGCTGAGAGACCCTAAGCTGCAACAAGTAATTGACTCAACCTGTTTATTTTGGAGGACACTCACTTAGTACCTTGGCTAAATGACTTAAGTTCTTCAGGTGACCGCTTAAGAATTACTAATGAGGGCCTCCCCGGTGGCGCAGCGGTTGAGTGCTGGGTTGCGAAGCTGCCCGCAGCCTCTGCAGCACCGGTTCGATCCCCGGCTGCTCCCCGGCCACCAGAGGAGGGTCCCACATGGCGCGCAGACCTCTCCTGCCGCCCGCTGCTCCCCTCAGCAGTGTACTTCGGTCCCTCTGCCTGCTCTGCTCCCTGCTCTGGCTCTGGTGAATTCTCTCACCCTCCCGCGCTTCTGACTGTACCCAATGCTTATATGAATAAATAAATAAATCTTTAGGAAAAAAAAAAATTACTAATGAGATTAAAAATATTTTTAAAACCAAATTGGTTTTGAATTGCTTGCAAAGCAAGGGGTATTAAAGGAAATGAAGTCACCAAGGATTTAGAAGTGGTATTTAATCTGTGCAAGGGAATTTGGTTAGGGAAGGTAAACAAAGGTCTTCTCTGAATGGAGGGCTGTTATCAGAGGGTCTCAGGGGCTGTGCATTTTCATTATTTGTCTTCAAGAGAGTATGAAGACTGAATCAACACAATCAAAAACTTTTCAGATCCTATTTCTACATTCTCATCTTCCAAACTTTAGGAGCTGGCACTGTTTGTTACATTGTCCAAACTACCCCGAGATCCATCAAGAGAGTTGTCCCTGCACAAGGCCCACAAATCCAAGAACACTAGAATTAGAACTTTACCACTTTACAAACCCAATGAAATAATGTATCTGGAAAATGACCATGTCTGTTAAAATTATTATTGTAGTAGAAAATGTCATAATTAATAGTTTTCAATAAACCCACTGAAATGTTATTTAAATTCTTATTCTGTTTCAGATAGGAAAATTTTAAGATCCAAATACTGGTGGTAAAAACTTGTGTTACCTAATATCCATCCATACTTCTTTATAGTGCAGCTGTTACCCAGTGCCCACACGAGAGTACTTTTCTAGCCTCCTTGGCCCTTAGTCATGGCCACATGACTAAATTCTTGTGAAATGAAAGTAAAAATGCATGTGCCGTTTGCTAGAGCCTTCCTGTCAATCCTCGTACTCTTCAACTTCATGCTTCTTCAATCTTGCTGTGTAGATTAGAATAGACATCTTGGGTCCTGAGTTCAGATTATGCTCAGTGGCATATGAGAAAAGAAAACTGGGCTTCATACCTCAAGACCACCATATAGCCCTGGACCATCTTTCCTGTCTTTTACACAACACAGAGGTAAATTGCAAGGGAAACAGTAAGTGCAGAGCCTGCTGAGCCTGGAGGAGGGTGAGAGGGGAGAAAAGAGGTATGAGGGAAGAGGGGGAGGAGGAAAAATGAAGAGGGATGGGGTAGTTGGGGTAAAAGAAGAAAAACAGAGGGTGAAGAAAGGGAATGGGTGGGGAGGAACAGGGAAAGGCCTGAGGTCTAGTGACCATTTTCCTTCTGCTTCCTGGATCCTCAGGAGAGTGGGTTTATTGAAAACAATTATGACATTTTCTACTACAAGTTACAGAAAATTAACTTGAAATGAATGAAATAAGGTAATGTTTATTATCTTAGGAACGAAGTCCACGGCTAGGATGAGCTCGGACCAGCCTGGGCAGGTGTGGCAGAGCTTTGGCTCCACACCATGACTACTACAGCTTCAGGAGTCACCTTCAGTTAGAATGTTGTTCAGTGAAAATAACTTTTCCTGTGTCTCTTAAAGTGAAGAAGTCTTTTTCAGAAGCCTCCTGCAGACTTCCCCTCCACTGTCACACACTAGAACGAGATTAGTCATGTGTCACTTAAGGATGTTTAGGTCAGCAACAGACTGCATATAGAATGTTGGTCCCCACGGGCTATTCATATAGGCCAGATGTACAGTAGGTGATACCGTCTAGGTCTGTGTACTTATACTCTGACATTTACATAATGACAGAATTGCCTAATGACACATTTCTTATAACATGCCTGTTAAGTGACACTCAAATATATATACCCATTACTAAAGCAATCACAGGCAGAGAGGATTATCATGACTAAAATAAACCATTCATATTAACTCAGATCTACCTCTGGAACTGCGGAGAGGATCACTTTCCCATGAGTCACATTTGCAGATACAGGATCACTATTTATGATGGCACAACTCCAGAGGATCCCATTCAGAGTCACAGTTGTCATTTGTAAGGTTATCATGACAACTTCCAGCAGATGGCAGTAAAGAGCTTAGGGAAAGAAGGTCTTTTTCCGATTCACAGAAAGTCAACAAAGTAAATATTAAAGTCAAGATTCTATTAGAAGGAAGGTGGGAATGAGGCCGGAGGTGAGTACTTGGTGGGTAATGAGGAGTGTGCAATGTAAAATAATCAAATTTTTATAAACCTTTTAAAATTATATATGATAATTTGTTATGAACCTTTACTCCTAAAACATATAGTGACATAAAATATGTTACCTCAGGAAGGGGGAGAAAGAACGGGGTTAAAACAGGGGAGGGGAGGACACAAGGGACTATGATGATGGTCATGGTGCCCCGGTGGTGGGAGAATTATGGGGACTACATGAGGAGAGAAATCAAATATTGTACAAAAGTAAATAATGACATAAAAAAATATTTAAAAAACAGATAAAACATGCTACCTCAATAATTAATAAACAGGGCCTCCCTGGTAGCACAAGGAGTTAAGTCTCAGCACTATCAAGCTACCCACAGGCACTGCAGCACAAGTTCAATGCCTGGTCAGGGGGCTGACCCACATGTGCAGCAAACTCTCCTGTCTTGCCTGCTGCTCCCCTCAGCAGTGTGTTTCAACAGATCTGCCTGTTCTGCTCCCTACTTTGTCTCTGGTGAATCCTCTTACCTCCCTGTACCTCTGGCCTATATCCCAGCTCTTATATGAATAAATAAATAAATCTTTAAAAAAATTAATAAACAACCATTATATTTTATATTGGTACATTGTTTTAATTAAATAATCCACTCAAGTTTAAGAAAGGTTTTTAATTTATTCAATTTCATTGTAGTTACTCTGAAAAATAAGCACTAAACAGATACCCTAAATTGAAAATCATCATGTATGAAACTATCACTACTAATAAAAAATTTAAAGCAAGTTGTCATGATTTTTACAAAAGTAACAGCATTCATATAATAAAAGCCTTGCCCCCCCCCTTTTATATTAAAAGAGTAAGGTATGTAGAAAATTCCTACACCCTGCAATATACCAACTGAATGGATAAAATATACTTAAGGCTAATCACATAAGGCATGATTGATTTTAAGTAATCTGAGACTTAAATCACTCAAGTTAAAAGTAAACAAGCAGCCAAAGAATAAAGTTAGAGATACACAATGATATGTTGGGAAAAAAACTTTTAAATGCGTGTGAGTAATCTATTTTCTTGTTCCTCCAAAATTTTCTTGTTCCACCAAAAATTTTCTTGTTCTTGTAACCTCTTAACAGCAAAGCAAAACTGTATAAATGATTATGTGATATAAAAATGCAGAGAGGTTCTTACAATGTTGGTGGGAATGCAAATTGGCCCAGCCACTAAGGAAAACTGTGTGTAGGTTCCTCAGAACACTAAAAGTGAATCCACCATATGATCCATTGATTCCACTCCTAGGAATATACCCAAAAGATACAAAAAACACTAATTTGAAAGGAAACCTGCACTCCTATGATTACAGCAGCATAATTTACAATAACTAAGATATGAAAACAACATAAATGCCCTGGATCAAGATGTGGTATATATACACAGTGAAACACTAATGAGTAATCAAAAAAGATAAACTCATGCCATATGCAGCGACATGGATGGAGCTAGAAAGAATTATTCTAAGCGAAGCGAGCCAGAAGAAGAAAGAAAATACCAGATGTTTTCACTTACATGTTGCATCTAGAGAAACCAAACAAAGGGACAGGAGAAAAGACAAAACTTTCAAGCTGACCACAGATATCAGGCAAACAGCACAGGAGGGGGACCAAATCAGGGCACAGAAGAGCACAGGGATTGTGATAATGGATCATGGGTGATATGATGGTATGATAATTACGGCAACTATACCTAAGGGGAGAAATCAAGTACTGTACAAAAATTAATTACTGTATGAAAAAAATGCAAAGGGTTTTCTTTGGATCAGTTTACATTTTGGGTCAATAATATATGCAACGTGTGCGATGAAATGGAATTTCTTTCATATCTTCCCTATGATCACGTGCATAGTCCCATAAGTAATAATCAAGAAGAATGGAATTGATCTCTTCACCAGGTTTTTCACCTTTTTTCTCAATAAGCTCAAGAAGACAATCCCGGATTAGCTCAACACACCAAAGTGAGCACCCTCTGATTTCCACCTCTGGCTTACTTCCATAGGAGAGCATTTCCCCTGCAAAAGGAAAAAAAGAGCAAGAAACATTAAGAGCCAGTGATATAAAATCTACTCATAACTTTACTGCAGAACAAAAGTATTTAAATAGTATTCATTTTAAAATTATAAGCCTTATACTACACTTTTTTTTTAAACCATTTCTAAACTCAGGCTTTATTTTTTTTTATTTTTTTTTATTTTTTTATGAATTTGGGTCTACATTATTTCTTTTTTTTTTTTTTAAGATTTATTTATTTATTTATACAAGCACTGGGTATAGTCAGAAGCGCGGGAGGGTGAGAGAATTCACCAGAGCTAGAGCGGGGAGCAGAGCAGGCAGAAGGACTGAAGTACACTGCTGAGGGGAGCAGCGGGCGGCAGGAGAGGTCTGCGCGCCATGTGGGACCCTCCTCCAGTGGCCGGGGAGCAGCCAGGGATCGAACCGGTGCCGCAGAGGCTGCGGGCAGCTTCGCAACCCAGCGCTCAACCGCTGCGCCACTGGGGAGGCCCTAAACTCAGGCTTTAAATCCCAATTGCAAGCTGAATTTCATAAGGGCAGGGATCCTGTCTGGTTATTTGTTTCAATCACCCTAAGACATAACATAGCACCTTAAATATACTAACGCCCCAATAAATGAATATGTGGTAACCATAAATTTATACAATAGTAAAAACTTTCATTTTTTTCCCAAGTCTTTTTTTTTTAAAGATTTATTTATTTATGGGCCTCCCCTGGTGGCACAGCGGTTGAGCGCTGGGCTGCGAAGCCCCTCTGCAGCACCGGTTCGATCCCTGGCTGCCGGCAAGGGTCCCACATGGTGTGACAGACCTCTCCTGCCGCACCCGCTGTTCCCCTCAGCAGTATATTTCATCAGTCTGCCTGTTCTGCTCCCCACTCTGGCTCTGGTGAATTCTCTGACCCTCCCGCGCTTCTGACTGTACCCAGTGCTTGTACAAATTTTAAAAAAAAAAAAGTTATTTATTTATATAAGAACTGGGGTACAGGCCAGAGGCAAGGGAGGATGAGAGAATTCACCAGAAACAGAGCGGGGAGCAGAACAAGCAGCTGACCGAAGACACTGCTGAGGGGAGCAGAAGGCAAGGCAGGAGAGATCTGCGGCGCCATGTGGGTTGCTCCCTGGCCAGCTGGTAATTGAACCCATGCTGCAGAGACTGTGGACAGCTTCACAGCACCGTGCTCAACCCGCTGCGCCACCGGGAGGCTAAAAAAACTTTTAAATTATTCTTCAAAGGATTTAAAATTAGGTTTGATACCAGAATAGAATATGTCAATGCAAATTTGGAGGACTCCTGGGGGCTCAAATAATCAGTACCTCCTTCCCCACTTGAAAACTGAACATTGTCTTGGACAAACCCTAAGTGCATCAGGGAGAACCTAGGAAATCAAGTGGTTAACTTGAGCAAGGAGTTCCATGATCTTTCTTTGGATTAGGATCCTTTAGTCAGCGCTGCCTAAATATGGAGCTGAGAGCCCCTGTAGGACCCACAGTCTATTTGGTGCGCATCTCTAGGATATATCTGGTTCTACAAAGTGGGCACCGACTGTGCTTTGCCATTAAGACAAGATGGGCTCATCAACTCAATTGCCTATAAATGATCAGGCAGATGCAAACTGTGGTGAGCTAAAGCATTATGAGCTGCCCTTTATAAAGGTAGACCCAAGGTCCCCATATTTCTCTATTTTTGTAAGAGAAGTCAAAGTTTGATTTTCATGTAAAATATTCTAATTGTCAAGTGTTGATAACTACTTAAAAGTTGCTTAAAGTCCTGTGGGGGCCAAGCAAAACACATTTGCTGGTTATACTTGGCCTCAGACCAACAAGTATACCAACCTACTTAGAACCTCACTGTAACAAAGAGGCCCTATGATCCACTGAAATGCCCCAGTCCCACAGGTACTCTCATCCACCTCTCCCTAGCGCTAGGCCACTGGTCACTTAGGCAGGTGAAAGAACAGACACTAGACACCATATCCCTCCATCTTCTTACTTTGCCCCAGAAGTTAGCATGCAAATCCTCTAGTTCTTTTGTCAATCAATGCCTCCAAACTTGCCAGAATAACCAAGTTAACTACAACAGTGACCTTGGGAGCATTTATTACCACTCAAGTAGAGTCATTAGCTGAGACCACTGCCCCCACTGACACCTTGATGGCCACCCTGAGCCAGAGACACCAGTCAAGCAGCACCTAGATTCCTGACCCATAAAAACTGTAAGATCATAAATATTTGCTTTAAGCCTTTAAATTTTAGCCTTTAACTTGTTACACAGCAATAAATATCTATAGTGTTGAACTGTGTCCCTCAAAAAGATACATTCAAATCCTAATTGCTAGGACTTGTGAATGTGACATTATTTGTAAATATGGACCTTTGCAGACATAATCAAACTAAGAAATAGTCACATTAGATTAGAGTGGGCCTTAAAATCCATAACTAGTATCATCATAAGAAAAGGCGAAGGTGCAAAGAGAGACAGAAGAGACACACAGCCATAGTTAGAGAAGGATGGGGTGATGCAGCTATAAGGCAAGGATTTGCTTAAGGCAAGGAACCACCAGAAGCTACAAAGAAGAAAGGAAGGATTCTTCCCAAGACCCTCCAAAGGGAGCATGGTCCTGCCAACACCTTGCTTTCAGATTCTAGTCACCAGAACTGTGAGAGAATAAATTTCTGTGGCTTTTCAGCCACCCAGTTTATGATAATTCCTTATGTTAGCCTTAAGAAACAAATAAAATTAAGACAGCAACTTACATAATGGAATAGAGCATGGAATTTGAAACAAAAAGACTGAAACCAAATGAGAGGACTAACAAACATAGATTAGAGTCAGAGAAGATTGGGCCCAAAAGTCAGCCTTAGAATCACAGCGAAAATCTACATTAGTAATACTACATTGTCAGTATTTTGTTGTTGTTTTTTTTAAAGATTTATTTTATTTATTTATGCATACAAGAGCTGGGGTGTAGGCCAGAGGTGTGGAAGGGTGACAGAATTCACCAGAGACAGAGTGGGAAGTAGAACAGACGGACTGACTAAAATACACTGCTGAGGGGAGCAGCAGGCGAGACAGGAGAGGTCTGCTGCCCCATGATGTGGGTTAGCTCCCTGGCCAAGAATCGAACTCATGATGCAGTGGCTGCTGATAGCTTGACAGTGCCAAGACTTAAGCCCTTGCACCACCAGGGATGCCCATCAGTCTTTTATTAAAGGCTAAGGAATATGCCTTTAATGAGCAGATGAGTTAAAAAATTAAGGGGAATATGTTAATATCCTACAAGCATACTGACAATGGTGACAGCTAAAAAAGAAAGCATGAAGAAGCAAAAACAAAAAGTTATCTCAGGATATTCAATATGCAACAAACTAAACCAATTTCTTATGTCAAGGATTTGGGATAAATGTCCACTAAAATTCCAAAATATAAATAAAGTGGAGAGAAACCTGGGTAGGCCCTCCAAGAGCTATTCCCAAAATATCCCTGAAGAGGGGAAAGGGAAAGGAATATAAGTGTAGTACAGCCTCGTGTTTGGAAGAAGTATTTTTGGAAGCCAGTTAATAAAGGTTTTAACTCATCTAAATATGCCAACCTGATTTCAGAAATCACATAGGACATTTATTTAAAATATATATATAGGGCCTCCCTGGTGGCGCAGCGGTTGAGCGCTGGGTTGCGAGGCTGCCCGTGGCCTCTGCGGCGCCTGTTCGATCCCCGGCTGCTCCCCGGCCACCGGAGGAGGGTCCCAAATGGCATGCAGACCTCTCCTGCCGCCCGCTGTTCCCCTCTGCAGTGTACTTCGGTCCTTCTGCCTGCTCTGCTCCCCGCTCTGGCTCTGGGGAGTTCTCTCACCCTCCCGCGCTTCTGACTGTGCCCAGTGCATGTATAAACAAAACAAACAAACAAACAAACAAACAAATAAATAAAACATGCCTCTATTAAAAAAAAAAATTCTTAAAAAAATAAATTATATATATAATTTATATACATAATATATATAATAAATTATATATAAATATATATAATAAATTATATATATAATTTATATATATATATATATATATATATATATATATATATATATATATATAAAAAGGGCTTTCCCTGGTGGCGCAGCGGTTGAATGCTGGCCTGCGAGGCTGCCTGTAGCCTCTGCAGCGCCGGTTCGTTCCCCGGCCGCCGGTGAGGGTCCCACAAACAAAACAAACAAACAAACAAACAAAATATATATATATATATATATATATATATATATATATGCTGCTTTAGATTTATAGTTTTTGTGTCTCCTTTAGTTTACTAGTAAAGTATTTTTGTGGTGGGGTGGGGGTGGCAATTTTACTTAAATAAACTAAGAGGCAAAGGAATTTCCTCACCCTATGTAAAACTAGCTAAGAATGGCAGAATGCAGGACCTCCCTGGTGGCGCAAGGGGTTAAGACGCAACCTATGAAGCGATCCGCAGCCACTGCAGCACGAGTTCAATCCTCGGCCAGGGAGCTACCCACATGGCACAGCAGACCTCTCCTGGCTCGCCCGCTGCTCTCTTCAGCAGTGTATTTCAGTCAGTCTGCCTGTTCTGTTCCCCACTCTGTCTCTGGTGAATCCTCTCATCCCCCGCACCTCTGGCCTGTACCCCAGTTCTTGTATGCATAAATAATAAATAAATCTTTAAAAAAAAAAAGAATGGCAGAATGCCATTTTTAGAAGCTGGACATAAATGGAGGCAGTTAACAGCTGCAATTGGACATCTGGGAAAAAGCCGCTGCCATTGAATGAATGGAAAAAGAAAATTCAGACAACTCTATAAATATACTAGAGGATCCTTTCTTACCAGGATTTTTCTCACAGTGGCAGAGACAATTACGTGCTATAAAAATTCAGGAGGAAATGGACAAATCATGAACAGTCAGGAAAAGCTATTTGGAAGAGGTAGCATTTTAGATAAGCCTTAGCAGATATATATAGGATGTGAGTTAAAAAAAAAAAAAAGATTTGGGTGAAGGATACCAGGCAAAAAAATGATTAGAGATAGAAATGAGCAGTGTAGGGCCTCCTTGGTGGTGCAAGGGGTTAAGACACAACCTATGGAACTATCCGCAGCTGCTGCAGCAGTTCGATCCCTGGCCAGGGAGCAGCCACATGGCGCAGTAGACCTCTCCTGACTTGCCCACTGCTCCCCTCAGCAGTATATTTTAGTCAATCCGCCTGTTCCCCACTCCATCTCTGGTGAATCACCCCCCGCACCTCTGGCCTGTACCCCAGTTCTTGTATGCATAAATAAATAAATCTTTAAAAAAAAAAGAAAGAAAGAAAGAAATGAGCAGTGTATATATTAGCCAAAAAAAAGGATCAGCTGAGGGGCCTCCCCAGTGGCGCAGCGGTTAAGCGCTGGGTTGCGAAACTGACCACAGCCTCTGCAGCGCCAGTTCGATCCCCGGCTGCTCCCTGGCCACGGGAGGAGGGTCCCACATGGCGCGCAGACCTATCCCCGGCTGCTACCTGGCCACGGGAGGAGGGTCCCACATGGCGCGCAGACCTCGTGTACTTTGGTCCTTCTGCCTGTGCTGCTCCCCGCTCTAGCTCTGGTGAATTCTCTCGTGCTTCTGACTGTACCCTCCCGTGCTTCTGACTGTACCCAGTGCTTGTATAAATAAATAAATATTTAAGAAAAAAAAGGATCAGCTGAATATGGCTAAATATACATTTATTATATATATATATATATATGACTGCTAACTGTTGTCCCTTTGGAGCCTTGGCAGTGGGTGTGGTGTGGTAACACACATTTGAAGAGGCAGGATCCTTTATTTCAGAGTCATGTACAATGATATAAACCAATGTTACTTTAACCAAAAAAATATTTTAAAAAGACATACAACAATTAATACCCGACATGAGTACTAAAACATAAAATAGTTTGTTATTTTTCAAGTCAGGAAATAGGGACAAAATGGATTACCCAAGGCAGCATAGAGACCTGGTAGAAGCAATCATAGAAATAATGGTACTTTTTATTCTGTGTTATTCTTATTTTGTTTTTCTTTTTTAAAGATTTATTTATGTATACAAGAACTGGGGTATAAGGCAGAGGTGGGGAGGGAGGGATGAGAGGATTTACCAGCGACAGAGTGGGGAACAGAACAGGCAGACTGACTGAAATACACTGCTGAGGGAAGCAGCAGGCAAGACAGGAGAGGTCTGCTGCACCAGGTGGGTAGCTCCCTGGCCGGAGATTGAACTTGTGCTGCAGTGGCTGTGGATAGCTTCAGAGTGCTGAGACTTAATTAACCCCTTGCACCACCAGAGATGCCCTAGGTGTTATTCTTATTTTGAATGATTATTTCACAAGAGAAAATTCAATGAAAACAACTTCCTTCTTTTTTAAAAAAAGAAAAAGCTGAAAATAAGGCACTCCAGAAATTAACATGAAAAGCATGCAATGTAATTATTTTTCTTATGCAAAGAAATGTTTAAAAAAACAAAAAGTTAATTTCCACACGAACATAACTATCTATACTCATATATTATAATAAGGTTTCCACTCTTGAGGGGCAATAATCTGAATGTAATAATGAAAAGTGACTTGTGTAAGACAACCCAGGGGCATGTCTTAGAAACTTGTAATTTAAAATCCAGCACATATTACCTCTCAGCTCCCCTTTTAGGCCACAGTGCAGTGTATTCTTCTGTTTAACACAATTCAAATGCTATACCTGATGGACTCTCTCAGTGTTGCACACCTTCATTTAACATAGATTTAGGTTTCATTTTATTTATTATGAGGTTCTGAAATTATAATGTCCATATGTGTAATTTCCCACCATATCCATATACTACAGCAAAAAAAATAAAAATAAAAGGCAATTTTCTCTATAGCTGAATTGCTCTTGCATTTTTCTTTCCATATGCTTTTACCAACAAATAGTGCTTTCTAAACAAAGGAGACCTTTGGTGAAAGAAACTAGACAGGGACTTAATAATTGATAGTACAACAAAGAATGACAATTTGAATGGCAAACCTTTGTGAAGTTTCTCCAGCAGTTCCTCAGAGTATTTCAGAGCTCCCAGGTGAGCAAGAATCTGAGGTACTCTATAGTCAGCAAACATGGTGATACTGGAGATGTCCTTAAAGCAGCCATCTCCTTTTCCCTCTAATACACTCCATGTATCCGCCACAAGGATTTGGGCCCGTTTGTAAAAGGAAACTCTTTTCCCCTGATGAATGAAGAGAATATAAATGTTACCTGTGTGATTTGAGTTTTGTGCATGCTATAAAAAAAAAGCACATTACATTACTCAATTGGTAAGAATTTAAAACCTTTTACAGGAAAAAAGGAAGTTCTAATGGCTATTCAGTTATCTTTATCACTCCAGACTTACTTCCTGTATTTTTTTTTTATAGAGGCATTTTTTTTGTTTTTTTGTTTTTTATTTTATTTGTTTGTTTGTTTTGTTTATACATGCACTGGGTACAGTCAGAAGCGCGGGAGGGTGAGAGAATTCACCAGAGCCAGAGTGGGGAGCAGAGCAGGCAGAAGGACCGAAGTACACTGCTGAGGGGAGCAGCGGGCAGCAGGAGAGGTCTGCGCACCATGTGGGATTCTCCTCCGGTGGCCGGGGAGCAGCCGGGGATCGAACCGGCGCCGCAGAGGCTGCGGGCAGCTTCGCAACCCAGCGCTCAACCGCTGCGCCACCGGGGAGGCCCACTTCCTGTATTTTTAAGGCATATAAAATACAATTTATATATAATAAATTAAAAAACAAACTTAACAAGCAACTATAAATCAGAGACACTGCAGAGGATGGGTAGGGAGACGGATCAGAGCAGGAGGGAAGAGCACAAGGGACTATGGTGATGGTGCATGGGTGAACTGGTGGTGGGAATTATATGGGGACTACACCTGAGAGGAGAAAGCATACATTGTACAAAAAAGAAGTGTATATACATTTTTTTAATACACAAATAAATAAAATACAATTTACAGAATCATGGTATTTTGAGTTTTTTCCCAATGGCATTATTTCATACACATACTTCTGTATCACTGTAACCCATTGCTTATTACTTGTGGTGGCCAGATATTTTTCCTTTAGAGAGTTTATTAAATTAAAATATGTGTGTGTTTTCCTGATTGTAACATAATTCACATTAATTGTATAAAATACAGAAGAGTATAAAGAAGAAAATAATCACCATTAAACTAATCTCTGCAGGAGAAGAGGAAAAAACAATAGACTCATCTCTAAAGAGAATCACAGCATTCATTTTTTAACTTTCCTTTCAGGTAAAATGATTAATTTATTTCAAGGATAAAAACATAACTGACTAACAGAGTTTATCAAGTCTACTATTTGTAGAAATAGTCAAATTCAATTATGAAGTCCATGTAACAAGCTAATCAATTACATTACATATGAACGAAAGAAATTTAACCAAACATTGGGCCTCCCGGGTGGCGCAAGGGGTTAAGACGTAACCTATGAAGCTGACTGCAGCCACTGCAGTACGAGTTCGATCCCCAGCCAGCCAGGGAGAAACTCACATGGCGCAGTAGACCTCTCCTGGCTCGCCCATTGCTCCCCTCAGCAGTATTTCAGTAGATCCGCCTGTTCTGTTCCCCACTCTGTCTCTGGTGAATCCTCTCACCCCCCGTCTCTGCCCTGTATCCCAGTTCTTGTATACATAAATAAATCAATCTTAAAAAAAAAAAAAAAAGACCTGGGTTTTAGACCAGAGGTGCGAGGGGTTAGAGGATTCACCAGAGACAGAGTGGGGAGCAGAACAGGCAGATCTACTGAAATACACTGCTGAGAGGAGCAGCGGTTGAGATAGGAGAGGTCTGCCACACCATGTGGGTTAGCTCCCTGGCTGGGGATAAAACTCCAGTGGCTGCTGATAGCTTCATAGTGCTGAGACTTAACCCCTTCACTATCAGGGAGGCCCCCTATCTGGTACTTTTAATAAAATTCACAGAGCAGGGCCTCCCTGGTGGCGCAGTGGGTTGAGCGCAGCGCTATGAAGCTGTCCACAGACTGTGCAACACAGGTTCAAGTCCCAGCTGGCCTGGGAGATACCCACATGGCACAGCAGACCTCTCTTTTCTTGCCCGCTGCTCCCCTCAGCAGTGTATTTCGGTCCGTCTGCCTATTCTACTCCCCACTCTGTCTCTGGTGAATCCTCTCACCTTCCTGTGCCTCTGGCCTGGACCCCAGCTCTTGTATAAATAAATAAATCTTTAAAAAAAAAAAAAAGATTCACAGAGGAAACTGGAAAAACCTGAAGTATATAACAAAATCTAGTATCTAACAAAACATAAATTGTCACATCATGACCATTGTTTCCATGGTAGCCAATTAGTACAAAATTATAATACCCTTAAAATGAAAAATATTTATAATAAGATTCAAGTGAGGAATCAAAGTAAATTCAAAACATATAAAACATTTTCTTCATATGCTTATGTAGTTTTACATGCAAATGATTTTAGTAATCAAATTTTATGTCTTTAAAATACTAACTGGTATCACTGAAAATACAAGTAAATCCCAAAATAACAACTTCTATGTTTCATAATATTGCTTTGTGGAAAAAAAAATTTCAAAATACTACCTTTATAAAATAATTATCAAAGAAAACCTCTACCCTTAAGCTGATTTTCTTCAACAAATTTACCATGAACAAATCAGAATTATAAATGCTTAAGAGTAACATAAAATGTTATTGATAAAAGTACCAAAAAAGCTCATGTTTTCCATGTATATTCATCAGTATGTCAGATATTGATATGTATGTTTATGATGTACATTTATCAATATATCAGATACAATAGCCTTCAGAAGCTGATTTATTAGGACTCATAAAAGTTTAGCTGATTTAGACTCATACTCTAAATCAGAGTCAGTTGCAGAGTTTAAAAAAAAAAATAGCCCTCCTTCTTTTATCTATTGATCAAAAGCTTTGAGGTTAGCATTTTGGAATTATATTTGTATTTTAAAGCTTCATCACTCATTTTAGGCCACAGTCAGATTGGTAGATCACTAATATAAATCAGTCTAAAATAATATTTTCTCACTTTATTCATTTGTTTATAAATGTCTAAAACTGAATGACAATCTCAGTGAATAAGTACATATTAAAAATAATTTTTGGGCCTCCCCAGTGGCAGAGTGAGTTGAGCGCAGCACTGTGGAGCCGTCCACAGCCTCTGCAGTGCAGATTCAATTCCCGGCCAGCCAGGGAGATACCCACATGGCGTGGCAGACCTCTCCTGTCTTGCCCACTGCTCCCCTCAGTAGTGTATTTCAATAGATCTGTTGGTTCTGCTCCCCACTCTGTCTCTGGTGAATCTTGCTCACCCTCCTGCGCCTCTGGCCTATACCCCGGTTCTTGTATAAGAAAATAAATCTTAAATAATTTTTTTCACTATTTTATGCAACTTATCAAAAAATAAAAAAATATAGTAACCTGTATCATAACCATGTTATGAAGGGTTAGAAAAAAGGCACTCTCATTTGCTGCTGTTAATCATCTTTGTTGCCATCTTTCTGGAGAACAGTCCATTTTTATGCATTAGAAGACTGAAAATTCTGGCCATGCTGTGACTCAGCAACTCCACTAACAGGAATCCATTAAAAAAAAAATAGTTGTGGATGTTAAATTATTAAGCAGTATTATTTATAATCACATAAAACAAGGCAAAAAAATTCAATTTAAAAAACAAAACTGTGTACCAAACACAATTATTGTGGTAAAATAGCTTGGATAAATAATTAAAGGATTGCACATCCATACAGTGGAACACTGTCAAAATACAGCACTATGAAAAAAACCAACTGTTCTGTGAAAGAATATTTATTGCAAAGTATTCATAATTTGTTAAATTCTAAAAGTGTTTTATAGCATGGTCCTAATTCTCCATATGTACATACACACACACACACACACACAAAATACATCCACACAGAGAAAAAGATCAAGCTGTCAACAGCAGTTACCTCCTGGTAGAATAGAAACTGTTTTCCTATACTTCCCAAATTCTATAATTAATATATTCTAGTTTTGCAGTTAGAAAGATTTACAATATGAATTAGAAGATATATTTCATTTTAATATGTTCTAGATTTCAAAAGCTGCTCCAAAGTTTCATTAGAATTCCTCCAGATTTGGAATTAACTGTACCAAGTGCTACTTCCATTATTTATGTGTCTTTTAAATGGAAATACAATAATTGAATAATCAAAGCACTGAGCACCCATTATGTATGCTAATATTATGTCAATAACATGTTACCCAGTATTATGTTAGATGATATAGGGGTTACAGACATAAAGTGCATTTGGGTAACACTAATGATAACCTCATAAGAAAAGTAAAGGAAAAAAGTATAACACTCCTTTAAGAATATGTTAAGTTTTTTTTTCAGTGTACAGTGTATAGCATTATTATTTCGCATCTGTATACACTATATCATTATCACCATTAAAAGTTTAGTTTCCATGCACCACCACATAAATGCCCCGTTATCCATTTCAGCCTCCCTTAAGTATGATTTTTGTAACACTTTGGGATTTTTCTCTAAAAATGAATTTGAGAAAAATGTGCAATCATGGGAAATGTTTCAGATACTAATTTCCGTCCAAGGATATAGCAGCCTTAAAGTTAATTTATATTCTGGCACACATTTAAAAATTCAACAACAGTCAAGGGCCTCTTTTCTAAGAACTGTCTCTGCCCCATCCCTACTCCATAAGCACACTTGGTCATAATCCATGCTCAGTCATGTTCTTGCCCAGGAGTTTTAGAAAGGGAACTGAAAGAGTCTCAAGCAAAAGATACAAAACTGGTGGAGAAAGTAAGTCTGCAGTAAGAGAAAAATGGAGCCAAAAAAAGCAAAGAAGAAAGACTGAATCCTGATGGCACTGTGTTACTGATCCAAGTATTCCTGATACCCATCCAAAAATTCTTTCTGCTTATGATTTTTTCTAGTTGTGTGGCACTGTGTCACTTGCAATTAAAATAATCGTAATCTACATAATCAGACATCTCTCCTTTCATATTAAAATCTAAATGTTGGCTATTTCTTGACAAAATGACCTACAGTAAAATGTTAAATCTTTCTTTCAGACTTTGGTTCCTAGTCTGCAAACAGGACAATAGTGTTCCAGTACTCAGGCCACAGAGCTGTTTTGTGGATCAAACAATACTGTATGCACAATCACCTTGTAAACACAAAAATTAACTTAAACATTGTTAGTTTTAGTTGTTGAACTGTGTGTGATTACAAAAGGACTGGTATAAAATTTCAATTAATGTATTAACTTATTCAATATATTTTTATTATGTGATTTCTCTGAAGTTGCTTCCAATTTTATCACAGTTAAAATATATAGTGACAAAGGATTCTAAAAAATGTTTTTAAAGTAAAATCCAGGTACATACTGGGAAGGTATACAAAATGTTCACCATTTTAAAAAGATATCTATTAACATTTTTGTAGCATAAAGCAAAAATCACTGCTAACCTACATTGTGTATGAAAAAGAAACATAGTACACATGATTAGAACTCTGCAGAAAATACGTTTTAGTAGAGAATTGAGCTGACTTTCATGCAATGAATTTTTTGTAGGTCTTTTTTTAGGTTTGAAACTGTAAAAGGACAGAGAAAAAGGACAAAACTACAAAAAAGGACACTTTAATAGGAAGACTTACTAAAGTAATGTCTTTGAAACATAAATTTTTTTTTTACTGTCCCCTGTCCATAGGGAACGAACTTCTAAAGTTTTTATTCTCAAACACAGTTCTGGAAATAAAAAAGAAAAAAAGAGGATTAAAAATTCTACAATCCCCAAGAGCAGCAACTCACCTCAAAATGAGTCACATCTCTGTATGAAGGAAAGTTTTCAACTACCAGGTGCAATAGCTTCTGTGCACTTTTTTCACTTTTCCGGACACAATTAAGAAAAGAGCCTTCAAACTTCTCAAGCAGAATTTTCCCAGTTTCATTGAGAATCCGATGCCTCTCCTCTATCAAAGGCATGGCAACGTCTGTGTCAGAACGGAGTATATGACGAACCTGATCCAGAGTCACCGTGGCATAGTATGAAGCACTAGTTATTGGTATGCCTTAGGGAGAAAACAAAATCCAGAGGAACAAAGTCAAACTCTCTTAGTCATTAGATCCTTGCTTTTACACCATGCAATTGATATGAAATCTAACGCGTATTAAAAGGATGCACTAAAAATGGATCGTTAAAAAAAAAATCAGCAGAATCCGTTTTCTATTTGCTTGTATTTATTCACTCTTTTCTAACGATTGCAATGCTAATCTGACGTATTTTGCCCTTGAAATCTGTCCCTTTGCACCTCAGGCGTCCTCCAAGTGGAGCTCTTTAGAAGACTGACTGACTTTTAAGCTGCAGGAATGATATATTAGGATCACCTCTCACTGAATAGGATTACATGTCAGCTTCTCACCCTCATTCTAAGCAGAGGGACCGGCAAGGGAGAACTTCAAGTTCCCATATAAGTGCTTTATTCCATCTCCCTCACACTCCCTGGGACCTCCCAGTAAACTGAAACCTGCAAGGCCGCCCGCCGACTCTAACCGGTTGAAGGGCCACAAACCTTCGTCCAGGGCTCGGTTGACCGCGGCGCAGAGAGACCAGTAGCCACTGTACGTTTTCCCCCCGTACCCCACTAAACATTTGTGGTCGGCCTGCTCCGACCAGAAGGAGAAATTGAGCGTGTCCACCACGAATACCCAGTTGATCGCGGCCTCGTCGGCCACCCTGGGGTTCAGTTCGTGCAGGGCCTTCCAGCCCTCCACGCGCAGCTCCGGGCGCGACACCTGTGGGAGCAGCAGCTCGGCCACCCGCCGCACGCCTCCGCCATCAATGAACACCTGCCGACTGTTCTCCGCAATGAATTTTGCGGACTCCCGGGGAGTTAGGAGCCCGTCCATCCCGCCCTTCTCTCAGAGCCAGGGAGAAGCAGCCTTCGCCCGCGGGCTAGTCAAAACTCTCTTCCTTCTTCGAGCTGTGCACGTCAGGGGGTCCCCTCCGACACCCCCTCCTGCCTTCCGTGGGAGAGCGGCCCTCACAGGGTCCTGCCCGCCTAGAACACCGAGAGCGCCGCTAGGCCTGACCTCCCGCCCGCGCCCTCCCGCCGTGGACTCGGCGAAGCCGCGCGCGCAGCCAACCCCGCGGGCACTTCCGGGAGAGCGGCCCCGCCCACCCCCGCCGGACGAGACGGGACCCGCTTCCGGCCGGTTCCGAGGGTCGGGAAATCGTCTGCGGGGGTCGGGGGTCGCCCGCTCTGAGACCCGCGGCTCCGCCATTTTAGCCCTGCGCCCCTAGTTTCTGCGGGCAGGGGGCGCTGCGGTTCCGCCGTGGTGGGTCTCGAGGACTCCGAACGCGGGCTCTCTGGGCTTCAGCCCCCCCTCCCCTCCCTGGAGGGCGAAGTCCGCCCCGAACGCCTTCGGAGACACCCCACACCCGGGTCCGTGCGCCGCGGCCAGCCTTGGGGCTCAGCGGGGCAGAGGGCTGTACCACCCCAGACTGCCACCCGGGGCGGCGGTCTTCCCACCCCCACCTCACCCCCAGCAGCCCCCCTTTTTTCTTTAAAATTTCTGGTCCGTGTGGAGTCCGAGTGAACTAAAGTATTAGAACATTTGGAGAAATGGATGATGAAACACGTTTAAATTAACATTGTGCACCCGGAATTGTGTTTACTGGATCTCATTTAGTTTTGGTCGTGACCAAAGCGACGACTGCAATCCCCATGTTGCAAACGAAGCAGAGTGGTTCAGTGATTAACCCCTGCACGCGGCTGTGGTATGGACCGAGATTAGAAGATTTTTGTCTGATCCCCAAGTCTAGGACACTTTCGGAGCCAAGCTCACCAGTGCCATGTGGTCTACTTGTCAAGTACTAAGTCAATGACCCTGATGTAGAGACATTAATAAATGAAGGAAATCAGTATCACTCCTTAGCCCCAAATTTTAAGATATTTTAAATAGGATTAGGAGAGAAGGACAGGAGTCAGTTTAGTGTCCAAATTTGCCTGGTGATGAAATTTTATAGAAACATTTTTTTCCTCCTTCGGAAACCTCCATGAATAATATGACATAGTCACACCTTTTGAAACTCAACTATTGAAAATAACATCAGTAATCACCACTAGTCATTGACAATAAAGAATCTCGGAATTTTTGGAGGATTTGGATAAGTGGCAGCTGGACCCCTACAGAAGGGACCATCTTTATTCTCCAATTCCTTTTTTGGTAAGTTTTCCACTTTAAGGACTCAGCGCTATGATTTGCTTTTCCAGAAAAGGTTCGTAGGCAAGATCCTAATACAGTTGTTGAACAAATGTAAATCGGTTGACTCTGGGTTTCTCCTGTCCTCCCTAGCACTTCTAAGTCTTTTTTTTTTTTTAAGATTTATTTTTATTTATGTATGCATACAGGAACTGGGGTGCAGGCCAGAGGTGCACGAGGTGAGAGGATTCGCCAGAGACAGTGGGGAGCAGAAGAGGCAGATCTACTAAAATAACTGCTGAGGGGAGCAGTGGGCCAGAGGAGAGGTCTGCTGCACCAGGTGAGTTAGCTCCCTGTCAGGGAGTAGGGGGGGAGGGTGCTCTAACTCCTGCTGCAGTGGCTGCCTTTATCTTGATAGTGCTGAGACTTAATAATAACCCCTTGCGCCACCAGGGAGGCCCCATGTTTAGCATTTTATGTTTGATCAGCTCCTTGAAATTCATTTTTTGGCTTTTAATGCTTTATTTTCCTAATTTTCTTAACACCATTAGAGGCTTTTTTTTTTAAGAATCAAATTTTGTATTTATTCATTTGAAGTATCACTCGATGACATCCTTGGCCTGAGACTCTACCATAGTCCTTAACTACCACACAACTGCAACCAACCGTTTACAGGATTTCCTATCTCTGTCAATTTTACGGAGGCCTCCCCATTCCCATAGTTTCTTGTCATCAACCTAGTTAGATTGATGTTTAGCACAAAGGGCCCCTACCAACTTGACATACATAGGTTCATCACAGCAAGATGCAAACACACAAATGGACTTGGTAGGTATCTGGGGCTTTGGCAGCTTTTCAAATTCCTTGTGCTAGTAATAAGGGAAGTCTTCACACCTTTTTAAAGTAATATTGACACCCATCATACTTTCAGCAGCAATGCCTTCCTGGGCCATGGTGGTGGATTACTGGTGAAGGCATATCTTGAATGCAACTACTCTACTTTTGTGCCACTTGGTGGTGATGAGGAAAGAGATTGTGGCTAGCTTCCTACTGCCTGTAAAATGTTCCTTCTACGGGCTACGACTTAAGGACAAAATGGACTCTTTCTGGAGAAAACTGACCTTAAATATCGCAATTTCTAATTTAAAATAGTTACAATTAAATAAATACATTGTTTCCATTATATAAAATTAACATTATCACTGTAGTTCAAAACTAGTTATAGTTTTTTAACCATAACTTGCATTTATTTATTTGACTTATTTACATCCTTTGTATCCCCTTTGATCCTTTCTCCCTCTGACCTTTCTCTTTTTTTAAACTTTTTTTAAGTTTTTACGTCATTGTTTTTTTTTTAAAAAATATTTATTTATTTATACATGAAATGGGGTATAGGCCAGATACACGGGAGGGTGAGAGGATTCACTAGGGACAGAATGGGGAACAGAATAGGCAGACTAACAAAATACACTGCTGAGGGGAGCAGTGGATGAGACAGGAGAGGTCTGCCACACCATGTGGGACCCTGGCCTGCGGGGATCGAACCGGCTCTGCAGAGGCTGCAGACAGCCTCACAGTGCTGCGCTCAAGCGCCTGTGCCACCAGGGGAGGCCCCATCATTGTTCATTTCTAAACAATAGTTGCTGCCCCACCCCTCAGGTGTAGTCTCCATAGAATTTTCTTCTTCCGCAGTGCACCCATGCACCATCACCTCAGCCCCCTGTGATCCTTCCTCATTCCCTCTGATCCTACTCCCTCCTCCTCCCCTGCCCTTCCTCTTAATCTCAGAAACTTTACTTCATTTTTTAATGTCCACTATTTTTTTTAAAGTGTTTTACTTTAGTCCTCCCTAGTGGCACAAGGGGTTGCATATGAGCACTATGAAGCAATCCACAGCCACTGCAGGGTTCAATACCCTATCCCCAGCCAGTGATCCAACTCATATGGTGCAGCAGACGTCTCCTGTCTGGCCCACTGCTCCCCTCAGTAGTGTATTTCAGTAGATCCACCTGTTCTACTCCCCACTCTGTCTCTAGTGAATCCTCTTACCCTCCCCACACTTCTGGCCTACACCCCAGTTCTTATACACACATGTAAATACATCTTTTAAAAAAAAAGTGTTTTACTTTGTCAAATCATCTACTTTGTAAATGTTCAATATTTGTCATTGTCATTCTAATTTGCTTTACTACATATAATTCGCTCAAATTCCTTCCATTTTATGCTGTGAACATTTTGTCTTTCCTTATGGAATAGTATTCCATAACATTGACATAGCATATCCTGTTGACCCAATCATCTATCAATGAGTATTTAGGTTGCTTTGGTGTCAAGTATTGCAGGCTTTATTGCAATAAACATTGTAAAGCATATAGTTTTTTGAATTGATATTTCACACTCTTGGATAGAATTTTGAGGTCTTTCTGCTTAGAATGTGCTCATAGCTGATGCATCTTCAAGGAATTTTTCATGATATTTGCCAGCACTTCTCTATGGTGCTAGCATTACAGAGAAGACCTTATGCCTCCCACAGACCCATGCCTTTTCAAGATGATAGTGAGTTCAAGAGCTTTATCAAGAAATCTTTTTTTTAAAGCACTATCTCCTTTGGTGTTGACAGTATAGAATGGAATATTTGTCCTGCTTCTGTTCTGGGATTCACTGGACATTGCATAGAATTCTTGTGAGTTATCAATGTCATCTGAGGTTTGATGAAACTAAGCCTCTTCATGGCTGCTTCACCACTCTTCTTTTTTTTTAAAAACGATTTTTTTTTATTTATACAATAGCTGGGGTACAGGCCAGAGGCACGGGAGGTTGAGAGCATTCACCAGAGACAGAGTGGGGAGCAGAACAGGCAGATGACCAAAGACACTGCTGAGGGGAGCAGCGGGCGAGGCAGGAGAGGTCTGCTGCACCATGTGGGAATCTCCCTGGCTGGCCAGGAATCCAACCCGTGCTGCAGAGGCTGCGGACAGCTTCATAGCGCTGTGTTCAACCCGCTGCGCCACCGGGGAGGTCCTTCACCACTGTTCTTAATTCATTCCAGGATCAAACCCATGGCATAAATGCTGAAGCTTTAAGTTGTGTTCAACAAATTGTTCCTGACCTGCACCACCTGGGAGCACTTTCTGAGCATGAACCCCAGCAGGTCATCCTAGATGATCACCACTGTGAAACCTTTAGAGCCAATGTTCTGGATGCCAGCAAAACTCACACCACACTTGGAAACACCGACTGACTGCTCACAAACCAGCACCACTCCCTTGTGTCAGGCATAAAATCTAACTCCATTCAAAGCAGTCTCTTTTGTGCTGTACTACTCATAAGAGGTGTGTGGGCTGAGCTTCTAGGGACCTGGATCTGGAATTTTCTTTTTTCTTTTTTTTAAAGATTTATTTATGCATACAAGAACTGGGGTATAGGCCAGAGGTGCCGGGGCAAGAGGATTCATCAGAGACAGAGTGGGGAACAGAACAGGCAAACTGACTGAAATGCACTGCTAAGGGGAGCAGTGGGTGAGTTACGAAAGGTCTGATGTACTATGTGGGTCGCTTCCGGGGTGGGGATCGAATTTGTTCTGCAGAGGCTGCAGACAGCCTCATAGGTTGTGTCTTATCCCCCTGTGCCACCTGGGAGGTCCGGATCTGGAATTTTTTCTTCTTTTTCCTTTTTTTTAAAGATTTATATATTTATGCATATAAGAACTGGGGTACAGGCCACAGATGTGGGGGTGAGAGGATTCACCAGAGACAGAGTGGGGAACAGAACAGGCAGACTGACTGAAATACACTGCTGAGGGGAGCAGCGGGTGAGACAGGAGAGGTCTGCTGCTCCATGTGGGTAGCTCCTTGGCTGGGGATTGAACACATGCTGCAGTGGCTTTGGATAGCTTCGTAGGTTGCGTCTTAACCCCTTGCACCACCAGGGAAGACCCAGGATCTGGAATTTTCATTGATAACTTCCACAATCCCAAACTTTTTGGTGTCTTCTGCAGCTTTAGCTGAAACTCCTGTGACCACACAGTTGGCACACCTGCCGACTTTCAGGTCAATCTGGCTTAAGGGGCAGCACTGAAATGCTTAATGATCCAACTCTTTGCTCAGAAATCCCCTTGTAGTCATCTGGAACAGCTAACAATTCCCACACAAGATTGTCTGTGTTATTAATTGTGTGTGTGTGTGTGTGTGTGTGTGTGTGTGTGTGTGTGTGTGTGTGTAAGGCTGGAGTGTAGGCCAGAGGTGCGGAAGGGGTGAGAGGATTCATCAGAAACAGTGGAGAGCACTGGAGCAGTGGAGAGCAGAACTGGCAGAGCAGTGGAGAGCAGAGCAGTGGAGAGCAGAACTGGCAGATCTACTGAAATACACTGCTAAGGGGAGCAGTGGGCAAGACAGGAGAGGTCTGCTGCTCCATATGCGGGTTAGCTCCCTGGCCTTGCATAGAACTCAGGCTGTAGTGATAATAGCGCCAAGACTTAACCCCTATGCAACCAGGGAGACCCTGTGCTATTAATCTTAGTGAAAGCTGATGACTTGTGGCTCATTTCAAAAACACCAATGCAGTTCTTTTGTAGTCTTATACTTCTTTTTTTGTATCTTTAACAACACTGAGCATGACAGCCTTGGCTGCCTGCCTCAGGAGGCCTGGGAGTCAGAGAGGTCCCGTGGTGGGGGTGGTCCGTCTCTCCCATTTATTCCCTTTGGTAAGAGTTTTTCCCCACTGGATGTTGACTCTCCGCTATTTAGGTTGCATCATTCAATCATTTTAGTGGCTGCTCAGGAAATCAGATCCCTTGCCTGTGAGGTATAGCATTTGGAAAGAGGAGATAAAAAGCTGAAATTGGGAAAAGAAGACAAAAAGCTAGAAACTGGACGTGTACTGATTGCCTTCCATGTTCAGTAGTAGCCTTGAGATAGAGCCTGGCACGTCCCTAGAAAATAAATAATTTATGCCCCAGATGGCATAATTGTGAAAGCCCAAGTAACTTTAACTGGCACTCAACGTGGAGAAAGCAGCTGTCACCTACATTTCGTTACTGCTTTCCCTGAAATTAACAATGCTGCCTGCATAAGTCTCTCCCATGGAGGGGTTGCATTTACTAGTGACTAGCTAATTTAAATATTTTTTAAAAGTTATTAAGAAGCTCATATGGTAGAAGGAAACACTGGGATTCTAGACCTGTAAACAGAAACTGTTCTAGAGAGTATTGAGAATAGAATCTGCCCAAAGTTCTCTTCTAGGGGTGCTGCTGAAAAAGTTAACTATAGTCATTGCAATTTGCTTGCATCATTTTACTTAAGAGTCAAATTCCCAGACAAAGAGTCTGATTGGCCAAGTCTGGGTCAAATACCCACCCTCTTGGGTGGTGAATAATCTCTGGGGACTAGGATTTCTATCTCATCAAGTGTACAAACAACTAGGCAAGAAAAACTCCAAAAGGAAAACTGGGTATTATTAGAAAGTGGAAATGAGTGCTATGTTAACAAAAGGTTATAATTCATCACATGACTTTTCAGCATCCAAACAGTTCTCTTCCCATACAAACACTTTCAGAAACACTCTGTATGTATCTTAGACTTACACAATGCTGCATGTCTTTTATATCTCAATAAAATCGAGGGAAAAAACCCAAAATTTCCTGCCAGTGTACTGCAGTAATTCCTCTTAAAACTGCACCACTTTTTCAGGAGGTAACTCAAAGTCTCATTGCTTATTGCATCAAAATCTAAGTGAAGGATGTGTGGGTAACAAATTTCTGCTGTAGTTCCAGCTTAACTATTGTAGGTCAGATTCATAGAAGCAGAGACTGAGCACAGATTCTATGTACTATTGATTGACTGGGGGAGCGCCCTCAGGTGAAGAGTGAGGGAAGCTGGATAGGGCAGGGAGTTTATAAAGAAATGATTTGGTCGGGCCTCCCCGGTGGCGCAGCGGTTGAGCGCTGGGTTGCGAAGCTGCCCGCGGCCTCTGCGGCGCCGGTTCGATCCCCGGCTGCTCCCCGGCCACTGGAGGAGGGTCCCACATGGCGCGCAGACCTCTCCTGCCGCCCGCTGCTCCCCTCAGCAGTGTACTTCGGTCCTTCTGTCTGCTCTGCTCCCCGCTCTGGCTCTGGTGAATTCTCTCACCCTCCTGCGCTTCTGACTGTACCCAGTGCATGTATAAACAAAACAAACAAACAAACCAGCAAACAAATAAATAAAGCATGCCTCTATCAAAAAAAAAAAAAAAAAGAAAAAGAAAAAAAAAAAGGAAAAAAAAAAAAGAAATGATTTGGTCTCAACTGGAGATTAGTATAAACTTGATTGCACAAGTAGTTCTTCAGTCTGATCTGTACACAGAATTGGTGCCAGTTTGAGATACAAGCATGAATCGATGACCTAGATAAAAGAGCTACCTGTTCTACCTTATGAAGGCTGCAACCCAACTAGAGCCACCTACACCTAGGATTTACAGTTTAATCATGTTAACTTCACCTCTTCTGCTTTTTTTTAAAATTTATTTTTGCATAGAAGAGCTGGGGTGTAGACCAGAGGTACAGGGTGGGGGGTGGGGTGAGAGAATTCATCAAAGACAGAGTGGGGAGCAGAACAGGCAGATCCACTGAAATACACTGCTGAGGGGAGCAGTGGGCAGATAGGAGAGGTCTGCTGCATCAGGTGGGTAGCTCCCTGTGGGGGAATGAAACTCATGCTGCAGCGGCTGCAGATAGCTTCATAATGCTGAGACTTGACACTTTGCGCCACCAGGGAGGCCCTCACTATTCTGCTTTTATGGGGACTTTCAGGGTTCCCAAATTCCTGCACACCCTTGAACTTTCTCACGAGTTCCCATTCCCATTCATGGTAGAAAAAACAAAGGTTATAATTTTAATTTTTACTTGCCAAGTAAAAGTAAGTTGGTCTCTTCCAAGTTTTAAACAGTCCACTTAAGGGAAATAATTATTAAGTTAACTTAAAGGTCAGACCCTTTATTAAGACTGTTTTCTCAAAAAAGATCTTTGAGGGCCTCCCTGGTGGTGCAAGGGTTTAGATGCAGCCTGTGAAGCTGTGGTAGCCTCTGCAGCATGAGTTTAATCCCCAGCCTGGGCCAGGAAGCTGACCCACATGGCACAGCAGACCTCTCCTGACTCGCCATCTACTCCCCTCAGCAGTGTACTTCTGTCAATTTGCCTGTTCTGCTCCCCACTTTGTCTCTGGTGAATTCTCTCAACCCCCTCACCTCTGGCCTGTACCCCTGCTCTTGTATGCATAAATAAATATTTATTTTTCATTTTTTACATCATTGTTCCTTTTTAAACAATATTTGCTTCCCCCCACCCCCTCAGGTGTAGTCCCCATTGTTTCCTTCCCCAATGAGCCTGTGCACCATCACCTCAGTCCCCTGTGCTACTCCCTCCCTCCCTCTGATCCCTCTCCCTCCTCCTCCCCTGCAGGATGTCTCTGGTTTATAATTGTCCATTTTTGCTTTGTTGTGTTTTATACTGTTATTTTTTTACACTGATGTCTTTTTTTTTTTTTTAAAGAATTATTTATTTATTTATTTATTTATTTATTTATTTATTTATACAAGCACTGGGTAGAGTCAGAAGCGCGGGAGGGTGAGAGAATTCACCAGAGCAGGGAGCAGAGCAGGCAGAAGGACCGAAGTACACTGCTGAGGGGAGCAGCGGGTGGCAGGAGAGGTCTATGCGCCATATGGGACCCTCCTCCGGTGGCCTGGCCGGGGTGCAGCTGGAGATCAAACTGGCACTGCAGAGGCTGCGGGCAGCTTCGCAACCCAGTGCTCAACCGCTGAAACCATCTGATATTTTTCTTTTTCCTTCTGGCTTACTTCACTGAGCATAATTCCTTCTAGTTCCATCCACATTGCTGCGAATGGCATGAGTTTATCTTTTTTGATTGCTGAGTAATATTCCATTGTGTATATATGCCACATCTTCTTGATCCAGTCATCTATTTTTGGGCATTTGGGTTGTTTCCAGGTTTTACCTATTGTAAATAGTGCTGCAATAAACATAGGTGTACAGGTGTTCTTTTGAATCAATTTTTTGTGTACTTTGGGTAGATCCCTAGTATTGGAATTGCTGGGTTGTATGGTAGCTCCAATTTTAGTAGACTGAGGAACCTCCAGACAGCTTTCTGTGGTGGTTGGACCAGTTTGCACTCCCACCAGCAATGTAGGAGAGTTCCTTTTTCACCACATCCTCATCCTTGCCAACATTTGTTTTTTTTTTTTTTTTTTTTTTTTGGTATGTGCCATTCTTACTGGTGTAAGGTGGTATCTCAGTGTGGTTTTAATTTGCATTTCCCTGATAAGGGATGTTGAACATTTTTTCATATGCCTGTTGGCCATTTGCATTTCCTCTTTGGAGAAATGTCTTTTAAGTGACATCTGTTTTTTCAAGATGTCTTCTGGGAGCAAAAGCATTAAGGTGTTTTGATAATGGAGGAAAGAGCCTTTGTTAGGAGGCTCCCTCTGACTTCCGGCTGAGATGTAGTCTGCTCTATGTCTGAATTTTGGACTACAGTCTCCCTAGAGTTACCACTGAATGACCAAAGCTAGTTTAACTAGTGGTCTGGTTTCTTACCATTGAAACCAGTCTCTTTCCTTGGCTTACTTAGATTTACTTCTGCTTTCACTGGAGTTGATAATCTTGAGATTGTGCTGTGTCTACATTCAGCTGCTGGCTGTGCTGTATAGTTTCTCCTATGCAGTAACCATCCTCTGCACCATGGTGACCTCCATGGTAAGCTTGTTAGCACTCAACGCGTGTCTCAGGTTAAATGGGAATCAAGGCATGTTCCGTGGAGTATGTATATGTAAAAATCTCAGGGTTTTTCCTGAAATATGTCTCAATGTGGTTATAGGAACACTTTGCAGGGTTCCAAATAGAAGTGGGGCTTCAACCTTGCTCTCTGCTATTGACTTCCTATTTAACCTATCCAAAATTACAGCTCTCACTAATCAACCTTCACTTCCCTAATCCCAGGTTGAATCCTAGGGAGGTCTCAGAGACCTATGTGGCATCTTCTGCTCTCTACATGCCAAATTTCTCCTATCAAAATGAGCCCTTCCCCTACACCATCCATTCCCTTTCGGTCTAATATAAGTAGCTGTCGTATGCTATCCCCTTCTCTTAAATACTTTTTTTTTTTTTTTTTTGTTCTAGGCAAACTGGCTCCTCCATTCCATGAAGCCTGCCCTTATGGTAAAAGATTTCAGGGTAAAAAGGGGGTAAGAGGGTGATAGATGACCATGAGGAAAGTATTTCTGAAAGGATTATAAAAGGTATTGAGTTTTGGTTTTGTTGGTATCTTCCCCCTCCCCCGGCCAATTACAGGTCTAGGGGTTAAAGGTCTAAGTTTAGGGAAGCAGGAGAAAATAGGGGAATTGTTGAATGGGAGGACAGAAAACCATAGGTTCTGGACAAAAATGAGGTGGAGGATAAAAAAGGTATGAGGTTTTAGGATAGCCAGTCTATCTTACACCCCAAACCTTTTCTCCTAGCTGCTACTCATTTGGCAAACAAGGGACCCCAATCACACACATTTGTATCTTACATTTTCCAACGTGTATTTGTATATCCAACCACCTTGACTCAGCAAATTAACTCATTTTAAATACAAACATCTAACTGCCCTGGGTTTACTCTTCCAGGTAATTCCTTCCTTTCCTGCAGGTCAGATCCCAATTGGTAATGCTAATGGTTGGCTTGGGTGTATGATGTCCATCAGTGTATACAAGTTCAGACTTTTTGTTTAATCTAAAAGCAGAGGGCAGAATTTTGAATAATGCATTGGGATTTTCCTAGTTGAACTAGAGAGCTTTTTCAAGTACATCCTTGTGAATGTGTATTAAAGTAATATACACATATGTATGGTGGTTTTCTAAACATACCACACTGTACTTTTTCCTTAAGTATTGTATTATCTCTCCAAATAGCCTGTTTTTGCTAACCACTACATCCTTAGAACCTGCCAAGTACCTGTACACTTGGAATTTGATGAATTAATGAAGTTATGTAATTTGTGGTTCTTACTAATCGTTGCTATATTACAATGGTCTTTCAGCTGTTAACTTAGAAGGGATTTTTTGGCACCTCTAGAGATTCAGGACTGAGCTGTGGTCCAGAATTTGCATGTTTAACCAACACCATTGATTTTGAACTTGTCTTAGAAAGTTCTGAAGTGCCACGATCAAGAAATTGGGTGTTTTACTTCAAGGCTGTAAAGGGCAGCATGATACAGCATTTAGATTGATTTTACTTACACGTAGCCACCATCAAGATTGAACCCTTTCTAATAGGTATCTTTTTTGTTTTAATAGTTATCTTGAAACTTTTCAAAAAAAAAAAGAACTGGGGCACAGGCCAGAGGTGTGGGGGTGAGATGATTCACCGAAGTGGGAACTGAACAGGCAGACTGACATAAATACATTGCTGAAGGGAGCAGTGGGTGAGACAGGAGGGGCCCACTGCACCATGTGGGTAACTCCCTTGTCAGCTAGGTATCAAATTCCTGCTGCAGAGGCTGCTAATAGCTTCAGTGCTATGCTTAACCTCTTCCACCAACAGGGAGGCCCAGATATCTTTTTAATTTTCACTTTTGCATAGAAGAGCTGGGGTATATGCCAGAGGTGCATGGGTTAGAGGATTCACCAGGGACAGTGGGGAGAACAGGTGGATGTACTAAAATACACTGCTGAGGGGAGTAGCAGGCGACACAAAAGGGGTCTGCTGTGCCATGTGGGTGGCCCCCTGGGCCTGCATGGAACCTGTGCTGCAGTGGCTGAGACTTAACTCCATGTGCCACCAAGAAGGCCCAGTGATGTTTAAGGGAATTCCCTCAGGTCATTTTAAACATGGTTTACCAGTGGCAGCAATGCTGAAAAGGTCTCTCCCTCCCAAAATATCAATGCCAGGTTAATTGTCAACCTATTTCCCACCAATATTTAATCTTTAGTAGGGTGAGTGATCTGTAAAATTAGAACTTAAAAGTCATGTATTCACACAACTAATTTTTAAGTGACCAAAGCTTTGAAAGCTAAGTGTCCTCCCCAGGGATACTTTTCTCCAGTAGGAATAACAATTTGACTGAAATATCTTTATGGTTAATTTTTCTCTAGGGGAAGGGTTCATTGTAACACAAGCAACCCCAACTCACCTTATTTAAACTACCCATGGGGGAAGCTATTAAACACCCACATGGCAACAATTCAGCCTAATTTTGTCTTTGGGGAAACCATATCACAATCAACATAAGATTTTAAGTAATGCTGCCACACCAAGAACACCATCTCCTCTCCCTATGTAAAAAGGAGTGCCACCAAAATTCAATTACCTTAAATGTCATTTGCACATGCACCTTCTGTATATCAGCCCCCCAAACTGACATTTCGTTTTAATTTTCCTAAAGATCAAAAAGTAGAATTGTGCCCCAAGAATCCTTTTTTTTTTTAAAAAGATTTACTTTTATTTTTTTATGCATACAAGAACTGGAACATAGGCCAGGGCAGTGGGTGGTGAGAGGATTCACCGGAGACAGAGTGGGGAAAACAGGCACGTATACTGAAATACACTGCTGAGGGTACCAATGGGTGAGAAAGGAGGGGTCTGCTGTGCCATGTGAGTTGGCACTCATGCCTCAGTGGCTGTCCATATAGTTTAATAGTGCTGAGACTTAACCCCTGAGCCACCAGGGAGGCCCCAAGAATCCCTTTCTGCATAATCCTTAAAAGCACAATTGGTTTTTAACATGTCAGTACTTTAAGGTTCTAATAAGTGAGAACATACCCTGGGCTTAAATTGACATCATCTGTCAATACTCCCAAAACATCAGACTAAAGCTATTCTAAAATTAGAAACCTAAGAAACTCAAAATTTTCCATAGGCAATGAGAAATAGAACTTAAAACTAACGGATTATGTTAGACTTTCTATTTAGCAAATCAAACTACTGAAATTTCAAATTTACAACCCCCACAATTACATTTATGCTAGAAAAACACTTCACACAAAAAAATATGTAATTTAAGATTACTGTATTTCCTAACAAGAGGAACGTTTTAACAAATCTTACAGGTGTCAATCAACCTTTGTTGAAATTGGGCACACACTGAATCTAGTATTAAGGGAGTTTTATTTGGAAGTGAACTTTTTAACTATTAATACAAATGCCAAGATACTACACAAAACATCCACAGGAACTATTTTTTCATCTTTTGAATCGTTCACAAACATTTCCTACACAATCCAACATACAACAGAAAAATGGTACATCTTTTTCTTTCAATTTGCATACAATGGAAAAACAAGTATATATATATTTTACAAAGTAACTAATAAGACACTAACAGGCCGACAGTTTAAGTCTATACGTGAGAAATTATCTAGTAAAAAATAATAAGAATTTATTTAGCATCAGTCACTTCCATAACCAAGCAATATTCTGGATAAAACTTGTTGCTCATTAGGCTTCTGGGTATATACTTTTACCGTTACTCAATTTGTAGTATTGTTCCCCGCCCTTGGTTCTTATTCACAACTGCTAACATAGAAAAACTGTTGTCAAGTAGGGGCAAGCATTTGCAAAAACAATTCCCCGCCTCAGCTTATTTTATATGCATTAAGTATGTATGATGACATTTCCTCCCCAGGCAATGGATTTTCAAATCAAGAAATCACCAGAATTGAATTTGCCAAGATTATTTTGCCTATGTCCAAGAAGAGATGCATTAACATCCAACAGAGGAGCTGAAAATCAAACTTAGTGTTTAGTTTGGGGGTGGGCTGTGGAATGCAGTCATTTGAAAAATGACTGTCTCAAAAAAAAAAAAAAAAAGGACCACCAAAAATAGGTTCACTAAATTTATTTTAAAAATCATAAAACGTTTCTTACAAAAGAGCATTACATTCTGCACACTGCTCTGAATAGATGCCAGGGAAATGTAGGCCTCGGTTTTGTTTCCTCTATAGCCCCCCACCCCCCAAACGTTACAGTGACCACAAGGCAAGGTGTTCACAATAATTACATGGGGGGAATTATTTCTTTTAAACCATCAACGAAGAACAAAAATTAAAATTCACTCACTCTGCTGCTGTTTCAAAATTTCAATGTTAGTTTTTGCACACCCTCCCCCCCCACCCTTTTTGTAAGGAACTAAAACATTACATCTGGTGAACAGCAAAGATTTCACTACACCTCAAATGCAGAACACCTATGAAGCAGAGGAATGTTGGCTTTTTAAACAGAAGCAGATAAAAAAAAAAAGATGCAGGACTCCTTCAGTTCTTCACTAGTCTTAGAAAAACTTTCCAGAATACTGCTTCACACTATAAAAAAGAAAAAATATCTTGCATTAGAATCCTTCAACATCTGCATACTGCTTCACACTATAAAAGAAAAGAAAAAAAAGTGCGAATTAGAATTTTTGTTCGTAACATCTTAATCAACATTAAGACAATTTCAATGCTAAATGATAAACATGTCCATTACAATTAGAATTAAAACATAAGCGATTACAAATTAGAGCAATGTAAAAAATCAAGGAAAAGTGAGTAATAGTAAACCAGACATTAGTAGAGCAGAATTAAGAAAGTGAAACCAAGTTATTATTTGGTAGAAAAGACAAAGAAATGCCAGTAAGGTGTGAAATGCTGCATTTTTACAGCACCAATCATTTGTCCTGTAGAGGCATGGCCTGTGCCATATGGCAGACTGTGATTTGTTGTCAATTTAGTTATCTAAAAACAACAAAATCACTAGTCTTCCACACAGAACTAGACCAACATCCACTGATTCTTCTATATTTTCTACAGGCTCTGTATAATTTATAAACAAGTGGTTTTGGCAGCAGTTTTCACCAGAGAAATAAGAAGTTTGCTTGGTTAAGGCTTCTTCCAGCAAGATTAGTATTGAATGTCTTCATTTTTAGTCAGAAAGCAGAAGAAAATTAAAGCAAAGCTATTAGAATGTTTAGAAGTTAGGTCCCCAAAAGGTTGAGACACCATGGCTTCTAAAAGAAAAACCAATTGAGAAGAAAAGCTTTTTAAAGTTTTAGTATGTGTAGTACACAAAGCTAAACTTAAAACTGACCTGTTCTGCAGCAAATACTGTGCATTCTGTATCTGGTCCTGTGTTCCTGTAATGGTAATGATCCGATCTTCAGATCCTTCTAAAGGCTCATCAATTTTGATCGAAGCTCCTGATTCATGGCGAATTTGTTTAATCCGCTGACCGCCTTTGCCAATAATAGATCCAGCCAACTGAAAAGATTTTTCAAAAAACAAGTATTTATGATACACTTTAAAAGAAACCATATCATCTATATTTCCAATGACACTAAAATAATGAACTATTTATTCTGATTATTTAACTCTTCCTAACTAGTTAAGATTTGGATTATCTTTATATCACACACCAACATTTCTTTTAAAAAATATGAGGAGGGGAGGGCTCAAAACCCTCTGAACTCTTTCTAGTAGTACTGAATGTCATTCAAACTGGAGAAAAATACCTCACTAAAGTCCTTAACAATGCTAAAATGGGGTATTCTTGTTAAAAGATTTCACCAAAACCCAAAAAATGCCTTATTAATGTTCCTTGTAATAATAAAAATACTCACATCTTTGGGAATAGTTACTTGTGTAGTAATAATAGGTCCACCAAGATCACCATATGAGCCACGACCCCCTGCATAGGAATAATCTGATTTAAATAGTGAGCATTAAGTTCATTTAGAAAGCATGATAATAAAGTTTGATATCACAAAGAAGAAAACTTACCATATCCAGAGCCACCCTAAAGGTAGAAAGGGGGGAAAAAATTACATTGTTTTCAAAACTACTTCCACATTTTAATATCCTAAAATCCCTCAACTTTTGGAATTAAAGCCCTCCCTCATCTTCCCCATTTATTGCTTATAATTACAGGGCAATCCTTAGGGAAGGAAATCACTTGGGTGATCAAGAACCAAAAATATGACATAAGGGGAAATGAAACATGTCAGTGAATAAGCTAGCATCTTGAACTACTACCATAACGAATGCAAACCCTTAATACTCAACCTGTGGTTCATAAGCCATCTGCCACTCTGATGGGCTCCATGTATCTATTGCAGAGTCCCAAGTTTCATCAGCACTGAAACCAACCTGTGTTAGAGACAGAATTACCACAAACTTGTGATATATTGCCCAATTCTTATCTCACAACACTAAACTAAAAATCAGCAGCAGTCACATTTTGGGGGAAACCACTCTGGCAATGAAGACTCAGTAAATGAAGTTTCAGTAAACTGAAATGGTTGAAGTTCATTACCTAAATTTGAACTTCATTTGTAAGAAAATCTTTCAATTAATCTTCAGTAACATGTTAACTTAAAGCCATAAAGTTCTTACCATGCCATCGTAACGGTCTCCAGGTCTTCCTCTTCTGTCATAGGCCATAAGATCTCTGTAAGCATAGTATTTTTTGTCAGTTCAGCTGTGTTGAGATGTCATACAATCAAATGAAAAAAGACCCGACTCTTTCCACACCCAAATATAGTAGCAACTTACCCTCCTCTGGGTGGTGGTGGAGGAGGAAGAGGAAGATTCCGGGCTCTGCTACCACCACGGCCACCTCGTCCAGGAGGAGGGGGAGGAGGTCCTCGACGAGGGCTCATATCATCATAATCTCTTCTAGATGGCGGCATAGGACGCCCACCCCGACCAGGAGGCATTCTGTCAAAACCACCTCTTCCCCGCATAGGAAATCCAACGGGACGTCCACGGCGGTCATCAAACATCATTGTGAAACCACCATAATCATAGGTTTCATCATAAAAATTGGGATCGTAAGGCTGGGCACGTCCTTTGATGGGAGACTAAAACAAAAATACGGCACTGTTATAGATGGAAAGAGAGCCTTGATTCATACACCAACCATCTTTTAACAAAATAGTTCCTTTTTTTTTTTTGACGTACTTGAGATAGGGACAATATAGGTAAAGAGAAGAAGGTTAAGGATTAAAAACAAAAAACACAAAACACAAAAAGCTTCAGTACTGAGTCCTAAACAAAAAAGACTGAAACATGTTTCACATCACAGTGGAGTCTATTAAAAGTGACCATCATGAGGCATACCAGTTGGGAAGTTGTGCAACATAGTACCATAGAGCAACTACAGAATCGTCATTTGAAGAACCAACCTTTCAATAAACATCCGTATTTTATGAAATTAAATGCAAAGAAAAATGAAAGTACCTCTGATATAAGATCAAGGATGATCTTTATGCATTCTACAACCCTATCTGGTTTTCCTCCAATAAGAACAACTCTGTCAGTGGAATGAGGACAGCATTCCTGGAAAAGCTTGATTGTAGTCTGAGTGTTCTGTAGTAAAAAGAATGAATGAATTAATCAAAACAATGCTCCCTTCCCAAAAATTCAGTTAAATTTACATCCAACAAAAATTTCCCAATTTACAAACCTTAGTAACTTCAGAACTTTGCAATGATAAAAATGCATTTGGCAAAACAACTGATTCAATTTGTTTTAATGATAAAATAGTTACAGAAGTGATGAGGCATCTTATGAAAGGAACTCAAAATGGGGAAGAGAAGCCCACTTGTAGTCTATGTAAAAAGTATTTTCCAATAATATAACAAACAGAGAGATAGAAACAACGCCTTTACCTCTCGAAGTTCTTTGATTTTAGCACCTTTGACCCCAATAATTCCTCCTGCCAGACTCTGATGAATCAACAGTCTCAATTCGCAGTCAAAGTCGCTTCCTTTATAGTGCTGGTACTGCAGAGGGAGAGTTACAAAATTTTAGTTTCAAGTCAAGGATTCTCTAAATACACTTATCTGCTATAAGCGTAACAATATACTGTTGCAGTGAGCAACCTGAATTTATATTTCAATAACTTTACCAGTTATGTGCTTATTATCCTCAATAGCCAGGCCCAAAAAGGACATTCTGCACCACCTTAAAAAACTATTTTATTTTCAGGTCCTGCAACACCATACCCACACTGCAGCCATTTAGCATGTCGCTGTTACCACAAAATTATTATTAACATTCAAATAACACCATAATAAAAAATGACTGCAAAGCACTTTGCAAATGTAGTTATTTCCCACTGCAGCATGGAGCAGGGTCAACAGTGAGTTGTAAGACCATTCATTTATCATGTTTTTAAGCCTTTTTCTATAGAGACGGGAAAAGCACACTATGGTAAAAATAAAATTGATCCTATGGGCCAGGCTCCATACTTCAGTGGGGTTCAATGGCACTATGACATACATTTAAGCATTCCACAGCATCAGATTCGAGCGGGAGCTGGCTGGTTGCAGTGGGTGATGGCAACTGCAGGCCCTGAAAGTAGAAAAATAAGAGTAATAGGTTAAGTGTCTACTGTGATCAGGCTATTGTCGCATATATTGGTAAAGCTACTACAACACATTTCACATCTATAATATTAACAAAAAACTGAGTATCTACACTAAGAATATAAAATACTTTCCTCCACCTAGTATATTACATGAAACTTTAAAATTGTCAAACTCCATTCAAATATTCCTTTCCAACATAGCTCCCACAATTGACATTCTTTCTTAAAATACCAATTCCCCTAAAACTAATACCCATAAATACATGCTGAACCCATGAAAATGCCGATGACCACAGGTAGTTCATATTTACTCCGAAGTGGCCAGGCTGTATTTTAAATGTAGATACGTTAACCCTGAACATTACATTAGGCCATAAAATGCTACTACAAACTTAAACCCTCTGTCTCTCCGCCTCCCCCAAAACACCCCCAGTAGAACAGAGTTTAAACACCCCCCTCAAGTGCTAAATACATAAAAAAATGAGCCTACCTCTTCCAAGGTAGGGATGATTTTCTTCAGAATTTCTCCAATTGTTTCAATATCAGCACTGATACTCAATATGCTGTCAAACATCACAATACCAGATAGTACAAAAAAGGTGGAAAAGAAAAAATGAGTTTTGTGTCCGTCACCAGTACTCACACAAACTTTTACAGAGAAGTAACATACAATTATTCAATATTCCCCATTTAAAGTAACCTATTTATAGATTTTTTCACATGCATTTTGTTTTATGCCCAATACAGACATGGTAACAATATTAGGAGACTTGCAGAGAGACAGAAAGAATGGGCTTTTGGAAGGGCTCAGATTAAGTGGGCAATAAACTGACCAGAACTGAAGCAGAGTTGAATATTTATGTTCCCCGCCACCACTAAGTTAAGGATACCCTCGCTGTTACATTGGTAAAACTGGCACACCTTCTCTTAGGCAAAGTGGGGGGATATGCAAGTGGTGAACATTGTATCTGGAGTAAGGTTATGGATACCAGTTAGAAATTAGATCACTAATGGGCTCTGCAAGAAAACAAATACAAATGCAAGACAAAACAAAGACAACACAAATGAGAAGTGAAGGAAAGTGAACCAGAGTTAGCATTTCATCAGAAAAAATTATGAACAGGCAATGTTGGGAAGCAAGGTGGGCCACAAAGACAGAGCGAGAGACTATTTTGGTAAACAATTTGATTTACAATGCAGCAAATATGCAACACTTGAAGCTGTGCTCCTTCCATCGAAATAAAATTAGTGGATCGTTTGGGTGGGCAACTCACGGTAAAAGTTCAGTGACAAAAAGACTTAATGGGGAAAATAAGACAGAAACTTGAAAAACAATACACCGTCTAAAGGGGATACTATTTAATTATATAAAAGGCAGGTAATAAAATACATTTCTCTCTTTCTAATCAGGCAGTGAGGCATAAACTGTTGGGACATACCGCTCGGGGCCACTGCTGTCTGGGACTGAAACACTGGCATTGTACTGCATTGGTCATTGGCGTTCGTGGATGTTGGCATTGGGCATGGGCATTCAATCAGAAGTTGTCAAGTATGGTACCCGTTTGGCAACGAGCACATTTTTGGGCATAGCCAACCAGGGTTTTCACATGGGCGTTCAGGGGCGGATGGGCCAACGTCATGGTGGGCAACGCAGGGGTAAGTCGATCCAGTACATGGGCAACGGAGATATATGGCCAAAAAAACAAGGAGAGGGAAAAGGGGGAAAAGCAATAAATTTTAATTTAATACAAACTATACTCATACTCTCAATTAATGAAACAAGCTTAAGTTGTTCTGAAGACTAACACAATAATGGACTTCTCTATATCTGACCGTGGCTTAACATTTAAGGACCTTAAATGATGGTATTAGCTTTAAAAAGAAAAAAAAAGAAAAGAAACAACTGATGTTTCAGTAGCAGGCTGGCTCATGAGGGTAGACACAAAACCTGTCTTGACTTAGTTTACTGATATTCTTGAGGAAATGGGGACATTAACCCAGATAATTTATACAGAACATCTGGATTAAGAGGAGAGAGGTTTATAAAAGACAAAACAAAAATTCCCACACCACCGAAAACCCTATTTCTTAAGACTAGTTTGGTTTCCTGGAGGTTTAAAATGCATTCTTAGATCCTAACAGGCGAGTTTGTAAATTTTTAAACAAATTTTCAAGTTCAGTTTACAGTAATCAAGAGGAACATACAAAGATCTGCGACCAAGAGAGAAATGAAATATACTGTCAAATAAGTATTCAACACAGAGTTATTATTTGTCTCAACTTTAGCAAGGAAACATTAAGAGTATGCACACTATGAGGAAAAAATTTAGAAATTTTGGTGTAAACAAGTCCTATAAATATGCTCACACTTCTGGTGATACCAACATTTAATGTGTCTAATCACAAGAGTCAACCCACTATCAAATATGAAGACTCTAACAAATCATAGGCATTGACAAATGGTTTCCCAGTCATAAGATTAAATGCCTATTCTAGTCTTTACCCATATTTAAATCATGCAACCATAACATTTTCTTTGTGCTCCACGTGCAAGCCATTAAAGAACAGATGGACAAACTTAAAAAAAAAAAAAAAAAGGAAAAGAAATAAAATTCCTGGATTTAATCAGCCACCTGCAACGGTTTTCAATACTATAATTGATCTACAGATGGGAAATGGTGCAATTAAGGGTTTTTTTTTAATTACTTTGTTGCTACTTCTAATTAAGATGTTATCTCAAAGTGAATAATTTGGTGGAAAATTATTAGAAAGTGAAGAGGTTTAATATAGCTCACCACCCCCCAGACTTAATCTGGGCTTTGTTAAATCAGGAATCATAAACCTGAAATCATCTACGTAGTCAATTACTACAAATGGCTTGTATCTAGCCTATAAATGATTTCTGATACAAATTGTTAAATTTCTACAAACACATAAATCGAAGCGTCCAGTTTTTTAGTTTAAACTCTCTAATACTTACGTCTGTACGGAGAGCCTTAATATTCTTGCCTCCCTTTCCAATCACTGCGCCGGCATTCTGAAGGTAAAAACAAACTTATTAATGTTGTCTTCCTATGTTTTAAGCCAAAACGACAACGACAAAACACCCTCTAACCTCTTTTTTGTTAGTCTGAATCTATTTTGGAGTTATAAAAAACACCAGGTCAAATAAACCCAAAATCTAAAAAAATCCAAGTGATTTAGGAGTCAACACTACTGAGTTTTGGAAATCTCAGAATACCAGAAATATTTAGTGTAATGTATTTTAGTGCTAATTTCACAGTACCCGTCTATAGAACAAATTAGCAGGTACACTTGTTCTGTGCTATGTTACCAAGTAAACTGCCTACACGACAGGATGTTGTCTAATGGGCTCACAATATAAAAGATTATCCTTAATCCAGTGCTTTAAAAATCACATAAACCCTTTTATTTTGACCCATCCTGGGTGAAGCTTACTGTATTAAAAGCCTTCATTTCAGTTATTAGCTGAGCAAAGTCAGATGCCCTTTTAGTCTGTTTAGAAAGAATCACACAAATCTTAACTCTTCAACCTTTACGCTTTGAAGGTTTTCTTAGGGGGTCAAAGCAGAACTTTTAATTTCTACTTTAAAACCACCTTCAAATTTTAAAGAAAACACCTACCTTGCTCTGAAGCAGAATTCGTAATTCAACCATCTCATCAGTGTTTCTAGATCTCTTAAAAGCTTGTTCCTCTTCCATGTCTTCTGCTGGGCGCTTACCTAGAAATTAAGGGTTTAGATTTTAGAGGAGGCACCAGCATCTTTAGAAAATGCACTTTTACTTTCATTTTAGTTTTAACCCATAGTTAGAAAAAGCAACTGCATACTGTTTTGGGTAACAAGCGTATTTATAAATAACCAATTCCCTTGGACTTTTATGAGACTCAAAGCATGTTCCTGATATAAGATACCAGGACAAAATACTTGGAAGGATTAAAAATTCTACAATACACGGAAAAGCTTTTTAATATTTTCTGGGCCCCCTTTTTGGCTTAGTTTCCCATACAAATTCTAGTCCATAAATAAAAGCCAAGATGCAGCTGACAAGTATTTCAGACTAAACATATGATCACAAAATAATGAAATTAACAGAACAGAGAGCAAGTTTGTACAGTATCTTCTCACCAAATTCACCATTGGTTTCGGTGTTGGGGAAGGTTTCCTCCGGCTGTTCAGTTTCCATTTTCTTGTATTAAATGGATACACCAATCTGTAGAAAAGTAGAAAAAGCTAGTGCATTTGGCTAGGAAAGTAAGCTGTGCATTGCTAAAAATTAAAAGCGGCTAAGAAATGACCAGGCTTCTAAAACGTACCAGTTACTTATATATCCTTGCAGAGGAGAACTGAAGTGTTCTGGGCGGGACCAAGTGACAAGTGCTGATTCAGTAGCCTATAAAAATCGACATAAATCAGAGGGTTTTTTTTGGTTTCTCATGGAATTTTAAGAATAAAATCGAAGAGCTACTTTCTCTAGTACTTGACTTTTTCATTTGGGGGACTTAAAAACACAAACCTTACTTGATTATTTTTTTTTTTGCTTCAGACCAACACCGAACACGTATTTTCAAACTACAGGCTCCAACATCGACATACAAATCCACGAATCCAAATTTTATCCCCGAAAACATACAGAGCTACACAGAACTAGTTTCACATTGTAATTTTAAACTGTTTTTGGTTTTTCCCCATTACTTGCCATGCTATTTTCTGAATTCTCGTTTTTACCAATACAGGGCAAACGCAACTATCAGGTCAAATTGCCGTGGGATATACTTCAAAACCCGATACACAGACCCAAACTACCAGATTACGCTGCGGCTAGGAGCCCTTGAACACTAACACCGTCACTAACGGGCTATTTCAAAACAGGTTATAAAAACCGTGTAACCTAACAATGTAATACCCGACGAGTGATGCGACACAAGCTCCCATCTCAGGACTGGCAGGAGGCGAACGGGGGCCCCAGCTAAAGAAGGATGATGGCCAGGCTACAACTAAAAAAGGGGCAACATTTATGCCTTCCAGTCTCATGTGTCGCTAACCTCGTCTACCAACGACTGACCGAAAAGACAGTCTTGTGGCCCGTCACCCAGCGAAGTACTAAGGCGCGGCGGAAGATTTGGATCAAGTTGTTTGAATTCTAGAGCAGGAACTATTCTGTAGGGGAGACCGTCGCCGAGATTCACCCTTCGGATCCTCTAGTCACCCTTTCTCGGACCGAGAACAGCGCTCAATCTCGCTCGACCAGTCCCAGTCAGGCGCAAACCTGGCCCCCCTTTCCTTCCTCTCCCCAAGCCCGATACCGGGTACGGCGACAACGGAGTAACAGCAGTAGAAAAAGCCTGGGGCGAGAACCGAAGCGCCGCACCTCGCCTGCCCCGGATCCGACAGGAAATGGCGGCCCGCGTAATGGCGACTACGTGCTACTAGGCGGAGCCGAGCGCGAGCCCCCTCCCCCACCCACCACGCGGTCCCGCGAGCTCGTCCCCCGCCCCTCCCCCCACCGCGGGAGAGACAAAGCAACGGAGGCAGCCCCGGGCGTTCCAGCTCCCCGCTCCCAGCCCCGCAAGCTGAAGGGTGGCGGGACCGGCACAAAGAGAGGCAGTTCTTCCCAGTCCCGCCCGCCGGCCCCTTCACCTTCCCACTCCGTGTGCCTAATCCCCGATACCACAAGACCCCCGACTCATCCGACAGGCGCAGGCCCAACCATCCCTTAAGTCTCTAAGGCCACTAAGCGGACTGCGGGCTACGCTCAGGGAAATGGCGGAGGTGGGGGGAGGGGAAACCGGGCCACGTTCCCTCACCGAGAGCCAGCCAACCCCCCAGCCGCCCCGAAAACGCCTCCCCCAAGCGGAAAAACAGCTTCCCGACCCTCACCCCCGTGCGCCACTCGTCCAGCCCCGCTCCTCACCGCGCGAAGCCGCCGTCCTTTCGCCGATGCGCCGTCTCAGCCGGTCACAGCTCGACAGAGAACGGGCGCAGGCCCCCGCCACCCTCCCCACCTCTCCGCGCTCTCCTACTCCGCCGTCGCGCCCGATTGGCGGCCCGGGCTTCAGCGGTGGCGCGAGGGCGAAGCGATTGGCCTAAGGCCGAGTCAATCAAGGCGTCGGAGGCGGCGACTGCCCCGCCTCCCGCCGGCGCCTCCCTTCAGGCTGTTAAGGCCGCTAAGGGCCCGAGAAAAATCGAGCTTGGAAAAATTCAACGCAGCCTTTAGGGGGACCAAACTCCGGCCTGAATCCATATTACCCAAACCCAATAACTCCAGTTACCTATAGGCCGCCAACAAGCGGGACGTAGGCAAGACGTCGAGGTGGGTGCAGCAGAGAAACAGAGAATAATGGCGTCTGCAGTGCTTTCGCCTGGAGCGCCCTCCTCCTTTCTCGTCCGCGCACCAACTACCGAGGGGGAGGGGATTGGGGAGAAAACTTCTCGCGAGAACTGAGTCCCTAGTGCACCCGCACGGTGGGGGCGGGGGGGCGGCGGCGCGGAGCGTTTCCTCGCGCAAGAGGCGTCTGTGGGGTTTGGAGGCCGGGCGTGCGTGCGTGCGCGCGCGGCAATTCCGGCGGGAAGAGGCAAAAAAGGGATTAGGGCTCGCGCCGCGACAGTTCCGGTTCTTACTGTCGCGTGGCTCGGCAGCCGCGGTTGCGCGAGGGGAAGGCGGGACACCCAGGTCGGTGCTAGGTCCAGGCGGACGCCCCGGCATTTCTACAGTCCACACTCGCGTTCCCGCCCTCTTAGTTCCCCCCTCCCGCCCCTTCCCGCCCGGGCGCGCGGTGCGGGGCGAGCTGCGCGTGGGTAAGTGCAGCCCGCCCGCCCCCGGCCGGGCCCCGCGGAGGACGCCGCTGCTTGTAACGGGCCGCGGCGCTCGGCCGAGGAGCCGGGCCCAGGCCGCAGCCGGCGGTTCGCGCCCCGCCGTCCGCTCGGGCGGGAACCCGGGAAACGCGGCCGGGTTGGCCGGGCTAGGACGGGGCGCCCCTCAGAGCCCAGCGGTTTTTGTGGGAGTCGGTTCTGAGCCTGCAGGCGGGTGAGAGGCCGGGCGTCTCTGCAGGGCTCACCGAGCGGAGGACACCTTTCCTACCTCTCGTCGCATTCTTTGAGCCACGGGCGCCGGTGATAGGAATTTTTGTTAGTGTCGCTGCATTTGATCGTTGAGAAGTTTCTGGAAGAATTGCATTGATCGGAAATGAATGTAAATCGCAAAATACTCGTAGCCCCTCCGCCTTTTGTTCTTTCAGCTCTTTAAAGCGTACGTCTCAAGCTGCAGCAGTGGTTAAAACAGAGCCACGACCTTGCCCTCAAATGGGTTACTGTTTGGGCTTAATTCAGCTTACACTGGCTTTGCGTTTGCTAACATGTGCCTAAGGCCTCTGTGTCAAGCTTTGATTTCTTTTGTTAAGGCAGTTCTAAGGTCGTTCCGAATTGGAGACAAACCCGGGAAATCCCCAGGCCTGGCGGTGCCCAGTATTCATATCCTGACTCTTCAACCATCCACCATAATTCCAAACGTGTTATAATTTACGTGTAAAGTTAATTCACCCTAACTAACAGAATGCGGACATATCTGCTGTAATAATGTATTTGTACCGATTCATTCTATTGTCATTTTTGGATAATTTGCAAAACATGTCACTAGCATCTTTTAAATGGCTATGATTACGTCTGTCCAGCCATCTTTTATTTGCCTGATTAAAGAAAATTTGTTTAGGGGGAAACTAAGAACTTACTGAATCACCAAGTCACTGATGAAGAAGATATTTAACAAGTATCGTCTGGGATTGTGGAGTTTATAAAAGGCCTATTTAAATGGATGTACACACACATATAGGGCACACATCATGAAGAGTATCATGTTGGCGAGCAAAAACTTAGGTTTTGGGTTTATGAGACATCGTTCACCTTTTTCGTAAATGTTCAAGAATTTACGAATTTACGTAAATGCTGGGATACTTGGATTATGAAGATTTAATCTGCCCGTCTGGATTTGTAACATTTAATTGAATCTGTCTTTTAAAACCTGGAATGTTTCACTCACTCCATAGATATGGGTCCTGTATTAATGATGCTTTCTTTCAAGCCGGTGTTTTAGTTGCCTCCGTCCTATTCCGCCTTGACTATTCGTAATGAGTGATGAGCAGGGATGCCAAGTAAGCCTGTCTAGAAACTTCTTCCCTCCCTGTTTCATTGTCTTCTGACTCATCTCTGGTGAAAGAAAGGTTTTACCTTTTCTAGATGCCATTGTTGGATTTTCTCTTACTCTTTTCCCACCTGTTTCCTTCCTTTTAAAATATGCTTTCCTCTAGGTTTATTCTTTAAATAAGTTAAGTCTATTTTTCACCATCTTTTAATCTCTTGTTTTCAACCAAACTCATATTTGTGCTCATTTAAAGACTTGCCAATTTAATTGAAACATTTAGCGACTCCTGTTTTGGGTGTAGTTAGTTGTGTGGTCATTTTGGACTCCTAATGAATTTAGAACTGGTATTAGCTTTATTTTTTTTTTTTTTCTTAAAGAGGCATGTATTTATTTATTTATTTATTTATTATTTATTTATTCATTTGTTTGTACATGCACTGGGTACAGTCAGAAGCGCGGGAGGGTGAGAGAATTCACCAGAGCCAGAGTGGGGAGCAGAGCAGGCAGAAGGACCGAAGTACACTGCTGAGGGGAGCAGCGGGCGGCAGGAGAGGCCTGCGCGCCATGTGGGACCCTCCTTCGGTGGCCGGGGAGCAGCCGGGGATCGAACCAGCTCCGCAGAGGCTGCGGGCAGCTTCGCAACCCAGCACCCAAACGCTGCGCCACCGGGGAGGCCCTGGTATTAGCTTTAAATATTATCTACCAGTTCTTGAGTTTCCCACTATATTCCAGACTCTGTGTCTTTGAAGACATTAAAATTAAAAGAAGTTAAGAAATATGTATCTCACATAGCAGAGGATCAATAAACAGCACACTGATGATTTCTTTCTGATTTCAGTTATTAAATAAAACTTTTTGCCTTAATTTTCAAAGAATACCATCTCAAAATTCTGGGATTACCTTGAAGTCACCCCCAATGAGCCAATTCACAGACTTACCCTTATTTTCTAGGTGACAATAGTGGAAGCATGGCGTTGTTATGATTCAAATAGGTTATAATTTAAGTATTAGCACTTTGTTTCAGCTATAGACATAGTGTCTAATAGGATGATACACATACCCCTGTCCCTTTTTCTTATTTGCTTATTTAAAAAATAGTTATTTTTGCATAGTAGCACTGGGGTGTAGGCCAGAGGTGCAGAAGGTGCTAAGAGGATTCACCAGAGACACAGAGGGGAGCAGAGCAGGTGGATTTACTGAAATACACTACTAAGAGGAGCAGCGGTTTTAAAGGCTATCATTTTTCCTTTCATGAATCTACTATATTTCTTTCCCCTCCCATTTTTTAACATTTAGATTGCTATTTTTTTCTACACTATAAAAATATAATGATCAACACTTGATAAATCTTTGCCCTCATTTCTGGTGGTCTTGATTCATTTTGTGATAAATGGATTATATGGTATGAACCTTTTTAAAAGTATAATCTAAAAAGCATATCATTTTTATTTTCTTGGACAGTGATATACTTGAGAATGAGAGGCTGTTCTTTGTGTATGAGCAGATGGGGAGTTGTAGAAGCCTAGCTAACACTTCCCCTCTAAATTGCTTTTACCTGCAGTGACTATGGTTATTCAGTTTGTCAAGAAAGGAAGGAAGGAAACCTTAGGAATTTTCTGAAGTGGTAGATACAAATAATACAATTTACTAAATTTTTAAGGCTCTTGATTATTGAAAGCCAGTGTCAACTTTATTATGTAGATTCCAGATGATAATGTTTTTTTCCATATGAGTTTTTAATTTTTCTAACCTGTAGGAAAAAAAAGCCTCTTAGAGGAATCATGTTTTAGTTATAATTATTATAACATGCAGTTGTGGCAACTGTATCTGTCTCAGATCAATATATCCTCCACTTGTTTTTCTGTCAAATAAATTCTGTTTAACAAATATGCATATAGCAGTCACATTTGTTGACTTTTTGGTAAAATATTTGAGAATAGCTGTATTTGAATGCTTGTGCAAGTGTTTCAAAACATTTGGTGATGAGGGGATTAGTCACTAGAATTGTTTTCTCTGCCTAGTTATAATAACATTATTGTAAAATTACAGTATGTCAGTTAGCTCCAAAAGTGGAGATAGTACTTGAGAGAATTATTAATTAGGACTACCCACACATTAGAATAGTTGCATTTTGTGTGGCAGTGTTTTTCAGAATTTGTTCCAACTGTCATTTGAAAATTTTGTCACTTGCCATGTTCAACAACACAAATAAGGAAAAGTGTGTTAGAAGTAAATAAAAAATTAAGTAACAATACAATGCTGCAAGTCTTAAAATATCAATTTGTAATATTTATTTTTTTTTAAGATTTATTTATTTATGCACATAAGAGCTCGGGTGTAGGCCATAGGTGTGGGGGGGTGGTGGTGAGAGGATTCACCAGAGACAGAGTGGGGAGCAGAAAAGGTGGTTTACTGAAATAGATTGCTGAGGGGAGCAGTGGGTGAGATCAGAGAGGTCTGCTGTGCCATGTGGGATAGCTCCCTGGGGATAGGGGATTGGAACTAGTGCTGCAGTGACTGCTGATAGCTTTTATAGTGCTGAGACTTAACCCCTTGGGCCACCAGGGAGGCCCTCAATTTGTAATATTTAAAAATGAAAATTATTGTGCCTCCCTGGTGGTGCAAGGGGTTAGGCACCACACTATGAAGCAATCCGCAGCCTCTGCAGCACAAGTTTGATCCCTGGCCGGCGGGGCAGCAACCCACATGGCATGGCAGACCTCTCCTGTCTCGCCCATTGTTCCCCTCAGCAGTGTATTTCAGTCTGCCTGTTCTGTTCCCCACTGTTTATCTGGTGAATCCCCTCACCCCCCACATTTCTGGCCTGTACCCCAGCTCTTGTATGCATAACTTTAAAAAAAATTAAAATTATGTGTTATTTTAGTAGAGTTATAGCAAAAGGAAATAACATTGAAGCAGTTACTAACATAGATGCACTTGGTGGTGGTGTTTTTCTTTAATTTGACTTTGTAAATGAAATTTAGAAACCAATAGATGAGTTTATTTAAATAGGATTTGCAATTAGTTTATTGCAATAGCATTGTAGTGCTCTTATAAAATGACCATTTATAAGTGGACTTAATATGTGAGTAACTTATGTAAATGAGGGACTGGCTACATGCAAGTTAACAAGGTCTAGAAAAAGGAACAGGAAGATTAGTAGAATTTATCCTGTAGTTCTGGGTCTGCTAATAGGTATGATCTTTGTCTTAATTTGTATGTCTCCATTTTATTTTTTCTCAAATAGATGATAGTAACTACCCTTTTTATCATAAGTTCTTTTGATATTTAGATAATAGTGCAAATGTAAAAGTATTATGAAAAAAATTTAAAATCTTAAAAATAGTCAGTTCGCAACCAGTCTTACTTTCTTACTGGTGGTTTCCTAGGAGTATCAGCAATTTTATTTACTAATATTTAACAGGTTCCAGTAGAAAATAGCATTTGTATTATAGGACTGGATTTAATAATATAACCCTTAGGGGAATGTATCCAGAGTGATTTTATAATATAAAGCATCCTGCAAACAACTTTAATTGTAATTGTGACATTTATCCTCAATAATTCACTGAGACAAGAGTTTATAACTTTACCGGAAGTACAGTTTGTCCTAATTTCTGTTTACTTAATGACTGTCATCATATTTCTACAACACCTTTGCATATTATACTAGGTCTATTTGCCAGCTCTGTAATGTTTAGATTTTAGTGGAGGAAATAAGTAACTTATCGAATGAACATAGCTAAGCTATAGATCTGTCATAATTTTTGAGCTTAACAGCAGATGCAGTGAAAATAGCATTTAAAAATCTAAGAATACGTTAATAGAGATTTTGCAGTCTCGAGGACAAGATTTCACTAAGTGTGGCCTCATGGAATCATACTTGGAAGTTTTAACATACCTTTCTTTTAATTTTCATATTTTGATGTTATTTTGTTTTAGGTCTGTCTCAAACATAGCTGGATTTTGGTATATTTGAGATTATCTTTTAAAGGGTGAGTAAATCTTTTTTCATTATGTTGCTGATGGATTTAATGTTTAGACTTATCTCTAACATTATTTCTATTTATAGTACCTGCCTGCTCCTTTTGTGCCTTTTGGATTTTTTTCTTTTCATGGATTTTTTTCATGTTTTCAGGTTTGAAAGTTAGTTAATATATTTCTTCTTCTTTTTACATTTAAAAGGACAGGTTTATTAGGAAAAGGAGAAAAAGGCACCAGCACAGTGACAGGAGGGCAGGAGCACTGCCACTGCTGCTATGCAAAGGCAAAGTTTCTGTGAAAAGAAACACTTGCATAGTCACAGGCCAGCAGAAGAGCTGCTAGATATTATATTTCCACTTTGGTGCTTGCCTTTAGGTTTTTTAATTTGTGTTTAATTTAAATCCAAGATACAGGTATAATGTCTGGTATAGGCAAATTTAGTGTCTGGTGAGTATCTGCTTCCTGGTACATGAGTGGCTGCTTTTTCATTATAACCAACGATGAGGAAAGGATAAAGTAACTCTGTAAGTGAGAAGAGTCTCTTTTATAAGAGACCTAATTCCTTTCATCTCAATACCTAAAGTAGTTTCAAAGACCCCACGTCTTAATATTACATTAGATATTAAAATTTCAATATAAAATGGGTGCGAATTGACAGTCTATAGTTATTGTACTTGTTTAGACTGTTTATTCCTTTTTATTACAAAGGAGTGCTCAGTTGTAATGCTGTACCACCATTTAGCCACTCAGATTGAAGTCAGTGTGGGTTGTTTTGATTATTATAAAGCTCACATACAGATTTTTAATTAGTGTACGTTTTCATTTCTCTTGAAAATGTATAGTTTATCTTCTGTACATGTGTATATGGCTTGTCTTTTTACTTTTTTTTTTTTTTTTAAGATTTTTATTTATTTTGTATAGAAGAACTGAAGTATAGGCCAGAGGTATAGGTGGGGTGAGAGGATTCACCAGAGACAGAGTGGGGAGCAAAACAGGCAGATCTACTGAAATACACTGCTGAGGGGAGCAGAAGGTGAGATAGGAGAGGTCTGCTGCACCATGTGGGTCAGCTCCCTGGCCAGGAATCCAACTCAGGCCAAAGCAGTGGGCCTTCCTTCACAGTGCTGGCACTGAGACTTAACCCCTGCGCCATCAGAGATGCTCCACCTTACTACATATATATATTTTTTTTTAAAGAAAAAGATTTATTATTTTTATACAAGAGCTGGGGTATAGGCCAGAGGCACAGGAGGGTGAGAGGATTCACCAGAGACAGAGCAGGGAGCAGAATAGGCAGACGGCCTAAATACACTGCTAAGGGGGGCAGTGGGCGCGACAGGAGAGGTCTGCCACGCCATATGGGAATCTCCCTGGCCGGTCGGGAATCGAACCCATGCAGCAGAGGCAGCAGACAGCTTCACAGCGCTGCGCCCAACCCACTGCACCATCGGGGATGCCCTCCACCTTACTATATTTTTATGTTAAGTCTTAAAATCAAATTGTGAGCCTTATATTTTTGACAAAAAAAGATTGCTGGACTTTTGAATGAAATTATAGTGAATCTATCGGTAAGTTTGGAGAGAACTGAAGCCTTAATAGATTAGAGTCTACAACATGGCCTTTGTTTATGTTGTCTTTGATTTCTTTCATCACTGATTGTTGTTTTCAGGGTACATAGTCTATACATACTTTGTTAAGGTTTTGATGCTATTATAAATTGCACTGCTTGTTAACTGCTACTATAATTGAGTCTGTTCTTCATGGTAGTTATGTTCTGTGAACTTACAGTTAACACTTAATTAAGAAATACTGAACCAGGGCCTCCCCTGGTGGAGCAGCGGTTGAGTGCTGGACTGTGAAACTGCCTGCGGCCTCTGCAGCACTGGTTCGATGGCGCGACAGACCTCTCCTGCCACACCCACTGCTCCCCTAAGCAGTGTATTTCGTCACTCTGCCTGTTCTGTTCCCTGCTGTGGCTCTGGTGAATTCTCTTACCCTCCCGTGCTTCTGACTGTGCCCAGTGCTTGTATAAATAAATAAATAAATAAATAAATCTTTTTTTTTTTTTAAATTTTTTTTTAATAGAGGCATGTTTTTATTTATTTATTTATTTTGTTTTGTTTGTTTGTTTATACATGCACTGGGTACAGTCAGAAGCGCGGGAGGGTGAGAGAATTCACCAGAGCCAGAGTGGGGAGCAGAGCAGGCAGAAGGACCGAAGTACACTGCTGAGGGGAGCAGCGGGCAGCAGGAGAGGTCTGCACGCCATGTGGGACCCTCCTCTGGTGGCCGGGGAGCAGCCGGGGATCAAACCGGCGCCGCAGAGGCCGCGGGCAGCTTCGCAACCCAAGCGCTCAACTGCTGCGCCACCGGGGAGGCCCAATAAATAAATCTTTTTTAAAAAAAAAAGAAATACTGAACCATTGCTCATAGGGGAAACAGTGTAAGATTCTCATAAACCTCTTACCACATTTTCATGAACCAGTCTTTATATAACCATTTTTTACATGTATTTTGTTTAAAGACACTTTATTCAATATGTGTTGAAGATTTATTAACATTGAATTTATGATCAGTGATACTATGACTCAGCCTGAATGAAGCTTAATCTTACACATGTATTTTTTTCCATGTGACACATCACAGCTTTCTTGCACTTAGGAACAGAAGATAGCATTTCACCATTATGTTTGGAGACCATTTTAAGCAGTTAAATTACCAACAAAAAGCACCAAAGTGTGAAAAACATGGTGCTAAATAGAGCACAAAAAAGATACAATTTGCTGACTCAGTTATCAAGTGATAAAATATTTTGGGTAGATTCTCTGGTATTTTGTTCATAAAACATTCATGTAATCTGCAAATTGGAATAATTTAATTTTTTGTCCTCTTGATCTGTGTCTTTTTAATTGTACATAACATTAAATTTATCCTGTTAGCAATTTTTTTTAAAAGATTTATTTATTTTTATACAAGAGCTGGGGTATAGGGGAGGGTACTGGGGAGGGTAAGAGCATTCACCAGAGGCAGAGTAGGGAGCAGAACAGGCAGATGACCTACATACACTGCTGAGGGGAGCAGCGGGTGCGACAGGAGAGATCTGCCGTGCCATGTGGGAATCTCCTTGGCTGGCCAGGAATGGAACCCGCACTGCAGAGGCTGCAGACAGCCTCACAACGCTGCGCTTAACCCGCTGCGCCACCAGGGAGGCCCTCTCTTAGCAATTTTTAAGTATACATTATGGTGTTAACTACATACAGATTGTTTTACAACAGATCTCTGAAGTTTTTCATCTTACATGAATGAAATTCTGTATCCATTCAACAACTTTATGTTTTTCCTTCTCAGCCTCTGCCAACCACAATTCCATTTTCAATTTTGATTAGTTTAGATAGCTCATATTTTGTGATTAGCACAATGTTGGTAAGAGCCACCCTATAGCATATGGTGAAATTTCCTTTTTTTTTTAAAAAAAAGAATAATAATCCTTCCTTTGTATATACCACTTTTTACTTACCCATTTTGTCAGTGGATATTTAGAGTGCTCCCACATCTTATCAGTGTGAACTAAACTGTAGTGAAGATGCATATGCAAATAGCTCTTTGAGATTCTATTTTCAGTTCTTTGGATATATACACCCAGAGGTAGGATTGCTGGGTCGTATGATAGTTCTATTTTTCATTTTTTGAGGTCCCTCAATATTGTTTTCCCTAGGTGCTAGGGATTGAATAACAATTCACAAAGGTTTCTTTTGCCACATCTTTGCCCATATTTGGGCTTTTTTTTTTTTTTTTTTTTTTTTGTGAAATGAGATCTTATTTTGCTTTTGATTTGCATTTCTCTTCTGCTTAGTGGAGGTGGACATGTTTTCATATGGTTTTTGGCCATTTGTATACAGTAATTTTTTTTTCTTGAAATTGTTTATCTAAATTTTTGAGAAAAACAACCTTACTTTATTATCCAATATGAAGCCAATAAGGAAGGTTTTCAGCTGTTTAGTTTTGGGCTTTGCTTTTATTGTTATTTTTTTGTATTCTAAATGTATTTTTTTTAAGACTTTTTAAAGTTTTTATTTATATTTTTTAAGATTTATGCATACAAGAGCTGGGGCACAGGCCAGAGATGCAGGGGGTGGGGGATTCACCAGAGACAGAATGGGGTACAGAACAGGCAGACCGACTAACTGAAATACACTGCTGAGGGGAGCAGCAGGCAAGTCAAGAGAGGTCTGCCTCGCCATGTGGCTTGCTCCCAGGCCAGCCGGGGATCGAACTCGTGCTGCAGAAGGTGCGGATTGCTTTGCAGTGCAGTGCTTAACCCTTTTGCCACCAGGGAGGCCCTCTATATGTATTTTCTTTGGAAAAATGCCTTTTCAATTTCTTTGCCCATTCTGTAGGTTGCTTTTTCTCTCATTTCCTTTGTTGCACAGAAATTTTAAAGTTTGTTAAACTTTTTGTTTTTATTACCCATGCTTTTGGTTCCCTATCCAAGAAATCAATACCCATTACAATGTCATGAAACTTTCCTTCTAGGAATTGTATAGTTTTAAGTCTTACATTAATTGTGGAGTATGGTTTAAAATAAGGATCCATCTTCATTCTTTTGCATGTAGCTATCAAGTTTTTTTTTTTTTTTAAGATTTATTTATTTATTCATACAAGCACTGGGTATATAGTCAGAAGCACGGGAGGGTGAGAAAATTCACCAGAGCCAGAGCAGGGAGCAGAGCAGGCAGAAGGACCAAAGTACACTGCTGAGGGGAGCAGCAGGCGGCAGGAGAGGTCTGTGCGCCTTGTGGGACCCTCCTCCTGTGGCCAGGGAGCAGCCGGGGATCGAACCAGCACTGCAGAGGCTGCGGGCAGCTTCGCAACCCAGCGCTCAACCGCTGCGCCACCAGGGGAGGCCCAGCTATCAAGTTTTCTTAACACCATTTGTTGGAGGGACTATTCTTTCCCTATTGTGTAATCTTGTCATTCTTGTCAAAGATCATTTGACCATATATGTGAGGGTTTATTTCTGGGCTTTCTATTCATAGGTTTGTATGTCTGTTTACATGGTATTTTTTCTGTTTTAACCTCTGTAACTTTAATTTCTTGTCTTGATGTACTGCCGAGGGCCTACTGTACAATGTGGAAGTGTTGAATGATGTCTTTGCCTTATTTATCTTAAGGGGAAAGCATTTTGTTTTCTACATCTTTTATTTTAAACATATTCTTTTTTTTTTTTGCATAGAAGAAATAGGGTGTAGGGCAGAGGTGTGGGGAAGAGGGGTAGTGTGAGAGGATTTACCAGACACAGAATGAGGAGCAGAACACATGGATTTACTGAAAATACACTGCCAAGGGAAGCAGCAGGCAGGACAGGAGAGGTCTGCTGTGCTAAACTATACATATTCTTATACTATTTGTTCATTATTAGTAGCAGAAATGAAAAATTCAGTAGTGGTTCCAATTTCTGAATAATACTCCTGCAGAGGAGAAGTTAAAGTTAAGAAAAATCTTCCCCAGAAGTTAGTTATCAGTACAGAGAAATCACTGAAATATAGAAAATCAAATAAAAATTTTGTTCATATAAAGTCTCAAATGTTAAAACTTTTTTTTGAAAAATAGGACTCCCCTGCCTCCCCTTTGTTCCTGTTCTCCAGAAGCAACTTTTATAGCTGATTTTTTTTTTTTTAATATTTACATCTGTATCTCTGGACACCTGTACACAGATACGCTGTTAGATTTTTTTTGTTGTTTTTGTTTAGGCATTCTGTTGACTTTCACAATGGAGATAGGAATTAGCTCTCCTATATTTACCTTTCTCACCCCCATCCCCACACACGTATTTTGCTATCTTGTTACTGTATTGCCATGACTATATATGCATTATTTACAACTAAGCCATGTAGTATACAAATACTATTTTTTCAGTGCCTCCCTTGTGGCCTCAGGGGTTAAGTCTCAGTACTACCACTGCAACTGCCTGAGTTGGATCCTGACCAGGTTGCTAATACACATATGGCACAGCAGACCTTTTCTGTCTCTCATGCTGTTCTCCTTAGCAGTGTATTTCAATAAATCTGCTTCTTCTGCTTCACACTCTGTTTCTGATGAATCCTCTGATCTACACCCCAGTTCTTTTTAAGAAAATAAAAAACAAAAACTTATCCTGTATAACATTTTGTTTCCTTCTGAATTCTTTTTTTGTATATATTTTCATCATTTTAACTCAACTCTACAAGTTATTTAAATTTCTGCTCTACATTGAGATACATATCAGTGCCCCAACTAAGGTGTAGAGGTATAAGCCAAGAAAGAGAAGAGGTGAAGTCCTGGACACAGTGATTTTACACAGTTTCATCTTCTTGGATAATGATTTCTCCTCAGGGCTTCTGGATGGTTACCTTTAACATCCTGTAAATACTCTTAACTGTGATGTTTTGCCTTTCTTCTATGTAAGATCTGGGCTATCATGTTTTCCTTTTTTCTTGGTGTATTCTGCTGTTATGTTAGACAGTATTGTTTTAGACAGTGCTTATCTTGAAAATATTTTTATTTCACTACATTTCATACTAGATCTATATGTTGCTTGGGTAAATATAGGTTGGAAAAATTTTCATTCAGAAATTTGAATGAATTGATCATTTTTCCTCCTAGTGTACACTGAAATGTGAAGACATTTTCATTTGTGATATTCTGAATGTGACCTGTTTGTTGTTTGCTTTCCCTCTCTGGATGCTTGCAGAGTCTTTGTCCCTGTATCTAAAGTTTCATAAATATAAGCTTTGTTGTATATCTATTTTTATTCATTGTGCTAGGTTCTTTCCATCTGAATACTGGAAATTTTTCTTTATTTCTTTAATTTTTAAAATTTTCTCCATGATTATTTCCCCTCCCTTTGCAGGTACTTTCTGCTTTTGAATTTTTCATTGTTTTTCATCTCTAATTAAAAAAAAAACTATACTCAGTCATGTTCTTCAATATAAAGAGTCACCTGTATATATATAATTATAATGACCTTCTTAACTCCTTGTTTAAAATATTCATGTAACTTTCACAATAGATATAATTCCTCCTTTAAATTTTAACCATTCATTAAATTAATAATATGACTACTTGTTTAGGGACATAGTTTGTGAGTGGAAGATAATTTGGTACCAGATTTTACTCTGAATCATTAGATTATATACTGGCTGTCCTAACTGCTTTATTTTTTCACATGATAAAAAGAGTCTTTATCACTATGCCAAGCAATAACATGCAACAAGGTCTTGATTCTATCATGTAGTAGTTTTGATTAAGGGAATCTAAAAGCAGCCTAAACCATTTTAGTAGGTGTAGTATTCATTATCCTAACTAACCCTTAGCTAGAAAGGACTATTTTAAGGTTGGCTGTTGTGTAACACAGATTACAAATGATTATTTACTGTTTTTTGATAGATAAAAGCCCTAACCTTTAAGAAAACTTTAGACAAAAAAAATTTAACCTCTTTTAAAAAGAATATTTTTTTACTATATATAATGATATATATTTTTTACTCTATCTAATAAAGATATATAGGCATATATTAACATATATGTGTGTTGCTTGAGCTAAAAAATATAGGAAACTAGACAATATACCATTAAATTTCTAAGAAATATCGGGGGTGGGGGGGAATGAAATTTTTGGATGAACTTTAAGTTTGTACCAAGAAGTAATATTTGCTTTTCTCCAAATGATGGGACCTACTCTGTAATGCACAGAAGTAATGTAATGCCTTTTTTTTTTTTTAAGATTTATTTATTTATTTATTATTTATATAAGCACTGGGTACAGTCAGAAGCACGGGAGGGTAAGAGAATTCACCAGAGCCAGAGCGGGGAGCAGAACAGGCAGAAGGAGCGAAGTACACTGCTGAGGGGAGCAGCGGGCGGCAGGAGAGGTCTGTGCTCCAAGTGGGACCCTCCTCCGGTGGCCGGGGAGCAGCCGGGGATTGAACCGGCATTGCAGAGGCTAATGGCAGCTTCGCAACCCAGCGCTCAACCGCTGCGCCACCGGGGAGGCCCTGTAATGCCTTTTCATAAGAGTATAACTCAAGCTTTGCTAAAGTTTCGTGTTCCATGAAGACATCAAAAATGCTCATCTCTGGACAGGCACTTCTTTCTTATTCCCCTATTCATTTGTGAGGTAATTTTCATGGATTTCTGTTGAATGTTGCGGAAAAAGCACAAGAGATTATCCAGGACTACTTCATCCCTGTTCTGAAGTAGATCTGAAGCATGATTTTTTTCTGACACCTCAGTGGTACCCCTATAGTAGATTCCCACAACAGCTTCTTTGGCCATGAACACTCTCCATTTGTAGGCAGTATAAATGGAGCTTCAGCCTCAGTTACCTGGGCTTTCTTAAGCCTCCAGTTCTTTTTCCCTTTTGGGCCTCAGATACCTTGGTCACCCACTTCTTGGCCTGCTGCATCTGCTTCATTGCTCTGTGACCGACTGGCCATGGTGATGGTGACTGAGGCTCGGGTGAGTTACTTAAGTGAGCTAGATTGCTCTTGGGTCAGCTGACACAGCCTTCCAACATCTGTCCTTATGATTGTCTCCTGCCTGTGGTTCTCCCCTGTATTCCTTAATTTTCACATTAGTCCTGTGAGGTAAATATATAGATAAGGATACAGGCTTCGAGTGTGTCAGTTTCTCATGGTCACTTGTTTCTGTCTTACCCTCATGTTTTTACTCTATCCTGATTGATAATAAAGTCGTACCATCAAACTCTTGTATTTTTTAAAATAGGGCATTGAATCTTTTTGCAGCTTCCTCTTATAACCCTTAATGTTTCTTGTCTTAATGCCCAGGGCCATTTCTGTGCAGTAGAGTTTGCAAGTACTTTACTGAGCAACCATTTCCAAATCTTTTTTTTTTTTTTTTTTTTTTTTTTAAGATTTATTTATTTATTTATACAAGCACTGGGTACAGTCAGAAGCGTGGGAGGGTGAGAGAATTCACCAGAGCCAGAGCAGGGAGCAGAACAGGCCGAAGGACCAAGGTACACTGCTGAGGGGAGCAGCGGGCGGCAGGAGAGGTCTGCGCCCATGTGGGACCCTCCTCTGGTGGCCGGGGAGCAGCCGGGGATCGAACCGGCGCTGCAGAGGCCGCGGCCAACCTCGCAACCCTGCACTCAACCGCTGCGCCACCGGGGAGGCCCCATTTCCAAATCTTTTTATCAAATCTTATGCTCTTGTTCCAAGAGGCATGTTTTCTTTCTTTCTTTTTTTTTAAAGATTTATTTATTTATGCATACAAGAACTGGGGTACAGGCCAGAGGTATGGGGTGTGTGTGAGAGGATTCACCAAAGACAGAATGGGCAGACTGACTGAAATACACTGCTGAGGGGAGCAACAGGGCAGGTCAGCAGAGGTCTGCTACACCATGTGGGTCACCTCCCTGTCTGGGGATCGAACTCCTACTGCAGTGGCTGCAGATAGATAGTGCTGCATCTTAACCCCTTGTGTCACCAGGGAGGCCCCAAGTGGCATGTTTTCTTAGGAACATATTAAAACTTTTTATAAATTTTAGCTCTTAAGTATCTTCATCAGTGAAAGGTAATGATACACTTTTGTGAATATAGGGTTAGAGTTAGTGATTGCCATTAGTGTTTTGCCATACTGAGAAAATCAGAAGTATATTTACCTGTAGGACTTGGTTTTTGTTTTTTTTTTTTTTTAAAGATTTATTTTATTTATGCATATACAAGAACCAGGGTACGGGCCAGAGGTGGGGGCGGTGAGGATTCACCAGAGACAGAGCGGGTAGCAGAACAGGCAGAGTGATTGAAATACACTGCTGAGGGGAGCAGTGGGCGAGTCAGGAGAGGTCTGCTGCGCCATGTGGGTTTCTCCCTGGCCGGCCTGGGGATTGAACTCATGCTGCAGTGGCTGCAGATTGCTTCATAGGTTGCGTCTTAATCCCTTGCGCCACCAGGCAGGCCCTGTAGGACTTGCTGAGCAGTCCTTGCTGTTGAGAATTAGTCGATTTTTTTTTAAAGATATTTATTTTATTTATACAAGCACTGGGTACAGTCAGAAGTGTGGGAGGGTGAGAGAATTCACCCAAGCCAGAGCGGAGAGCAGAACAGGCAGACTGATGAAGTACACTGCTGAGGGGAGCAGCGGGCTGCAGGAGAGGTCTACGTACCATGTGGGACCCTCGCCTGGCAGCTGGGGATTGAACCGGCGCTGCAGAGGCTGCGGGCAGCTTCGCAGCCCAGCACTCAACCGCTGTGCCACCGTGGAGGCCCTGATTTTGGTAGTATTTGAATTTTGGCTACATGGAAAGTCAATGAACTTTAAGATGCTGAAAAGAAAAAAAATCTAAAGGGTTCGATTATGCCTGTGTGTGCATTGTAGAGAATTACAAAAACTATATTTAAGTGTACTGATTTCTTGTTTTGTTTTGTTTTCAGGTAATAGATGCGTAGTATTTACTAAAAAGAAATGAGTATAACTAGTATTGCATTGAGAGTTGAGACGTGGCTTTTAGCTACATGGCATGTGAAAGTTCCTCTAACGTGGCTGGAAGCTTGTATTAACTGGATCCAAGAAGAAAATGATAATATACAAATGAATCAGGCACAAATGAATAAACAAGTGTTTGAGCAATGGCTCCTTACTGATCTAAGAGATTTGGAGTATCCTCTTTTACCTGATGGCATTTTGGAAGTTCCAAAAGGAGAACTGAATGGGTTTTTTGCGCTGCAGATTAATTCACTGGTCGATGTAAGTCAACCTGCATATTCCCAGATACAAAAGTTGAGAGGAAAGAATACAACGAATGACCTAATTACAGCTGATATACAAGTAACCCAAAAACCTTGGGAAGCAAAACCTTCACGAATGTTGATGTTACAGCTAACTGATGGAGTTGTACAAATGCAGGGAATGGAATATCAGTCTATTCCAGGTCTTCATTGTAATCTTCCTCCAGGTACAAAAATTTTGATTTATGGAAATATTTCTTTCCGACTTGGTGTTCTCTTACTGAAACCAGAAAATGTGAAGGTATTGGGAGGAGAAGTAGATGCTCTTTTAGAGGACTATGCCCAAGAAAAAATACTTGCAAGATTAATTGGGGAGCCTGATCCCATAGTTTCAGTCATACCAAGTATTTCTAACCAAAGCATCTCCAGAAATGCAGATGTTCTAGATCCTGCGTTGGGGCCTTCTGATGAAGAACTCTTGGCAAGTCTTGAAGAAAATGATGAGCTTGCAGCAAATAATGATGCCTCTTTGGAAAGATACTGCAGCATAGGTAGTGCCTCAAATACTGTTCCCCCAAAAGAGTCAGGTGTTGAGCGAGGATTTGTTATTTCTCCAATACCAATGAAGAAACTACCAAATCAGTGTATGCAGTTCACTGATGGGGAATTAGATGACTTTTCTCTGGAAGAGGCCTTGCTTTTAGAAGAAACTGTTCAGAAAGAACAAATGGAGACCAAAGAATTGCAGCCTTTGACTTTAAACAGAAACACAGATGCAAATATAGAGAGATTTTCATGTAAACCTAATACTCTGAATAATGTTTCTTTGTTTTGCAAAAATGGAAGTGATAATGGGAAGGAGAAAATATCTGAACAAATGTCTCATGAAGACAACTCTTTTAGTTGTCCAACTGCTGGAGACCAAAACAGTGTTTTTTCACTTCATAATGTGCCTCCATCTTATGATTTTATAAACAAAGATAAGAACTCAGAGATAGATAATAAAATAAAACAAGCCATCAACATTTCAGATGGACAGTCCTTAAAAAATGAAAGACTAAATAGAGAGTTGATCAATTATGTTCCAAAAAGCAGTTTACAAGTTTCTAATGAAAGTGATCCCAATTTACAGACTTGTTCTTTAAGATCATCAGAGAATAGCACTAATCATTCTATCGCCATGGATTTATATTCTCCACCGTTTACGTATTTGTCTGTTTTAATGGCTAACAAGCCAAAAGAAGTAACAACGGTGACAGTCAAAGCTTTCATTGTAACCTTAACTGGAAATCTCTCAAGTTCTGGTGGCATTTGGAGTATAACAGCAAAAATTTCTGATGGTACTGCATATCTAGATGTAGATTTTGTAGATGAAATACTTACTAGTCTGATAGGGTTTTCAGTATCAGAAATGAAACAGTTAAAAAAGAACCCTCTTCAATACCAGAAGTTTCTGGAGGGTTTGCAGAAATGTCAAAGAGATCTAATAGATTTGTGCTGTCTAATGACTATTTCATTCAATCCCTCCTTGTCTAAAGCAATGGTATTGGCATTACAGGATGTGAATGCGGAACACCTTGAGAATCTGAAGAAGAGATTGAATAGTTTATAAAAACTGTAAGAAAACAAAACAGGAAACATTTAGAACTAAATTTGTTATTTTGTTTTTGAAACTTTGTAATTGGGGAAAGGGAGGTTTTATAACTTTTAGTTTAAAAAGTTTACTTGTGTTTGTGTATTTAGATTTTTTTAAACAAATTAACTTTGGTAGTACCTGTTGCAAGAAAGAATTTGGTGAGCCACTATTACTGAGAAATTCGTTCACCTCTTGTCATTCACATTAAATAATTGCTAAAGCATTGTATTGGTGTTTACTGATGGATCATATAGTGAGTCATTGTTGAAATGTTAATAATTATTAATGTATTCAGGTGCAGATTGCTTTGCTGGTTTTTATTTTGCTGATTGTAAATATTTGCCTAATGCATTTAAGGCAGATATTCTATTACCTAGATACCATTTCAGAGATTGTATTAAGTGGTTAAAAACCTTATTTTTCAAGGATAATTTATTTTAAATGGCATATTTAAAACATTAAACTCTAGTAAATATTTCATTTGGGCGGGTTAAAAATAGGTATTTATCCCTGTCTTTAGGTATTATATCCCTTTCTGAGCTAGCTACATATAAACCCACTTAGTTTTGTTGGAAATGCTGATTTTATTTTTTTAAGGAAGACTGCCACTTTTCCACTTTGTATTAAGAAGCTATGATTGAGAGGTAAAATTATTTTCATTAAATTTTGTATTTAAGAAACCTAAATTGAAGTAGTCTTAAATTTAAAAATATTAAATAATAAAATGAAGTCATTTTTGTGTCTTACTTTAGTTAAAATAGGAAAATATCTAGAAGATAATTACATATTAAAATGATATCATTGAAAAATATTTTTAAAATCTTTTGCCATTGTTCTTTGATGGGTGATAATAATCAAAGTTCAAGTTACAAAGTGAATTTTGCTGATACATACTCTTTAATTGTAACCTCTTCAATATAGTTGCCTAGCTTTTTACTACCAGATATATAAATGAGATACTACCTTTTATTGTCTGTCTTTGAAATGTTTGGGTGCTATACTCTATTAGTAGTGCTTGAAAGCTGGGATTAAATTTCATTTTCTTGTCATAGTCATTAGCTAAAGACAAGATATATGACTTTACAGATAAAATGCATTCTTTATCTTGGTGCTTTGGTTGTGACTCTGGTCTTCCCTGGCCTAGATTATTCTAACTGGTCTTTGCCTTATTTTGTCCTCAAATCTTTTTCATAATTTATCTGCATTTTCTTTCTAGAATGGATTTCATCTTGTTTCTCATCATTAACCTTAATTATCAACCTCCTCCTAATTACTTACAGGATGAAGTATAAACTCTTTATCTAGTTAGGTCTTTTGTAATGTCTCTTCCCTTCCTTTTTATCCTCATTTTGCCATTTTCCCTATCTGCCTAGTGTGCCTGTAAATTTTAGTCATTGGAAATTGTCGGTTTTTTCCTGAGAATTTGTAACTCTAGTTCTCTTATGTGAGACTGGGCAGACACTTTTACCTTATTTTCCAACTGAGAATTTAATATAAAAAAGTGATCCTACAGGCAACCGGCAGAAAGAAATGGAAAAGAATAATCACTTATGTTGGGAGTGACTCTGCTTTCATAGTGTGCATATTCTTTACTACTTCTTTACCCTGATCCAGCACTGCTTGTGACTGGGAAGGGTAAGTCTATCCAATTCTGGAGTTAGAAGGCACTGTGTGGAGCACTTAGACATGTTTAGGTTTAAAAATGCCATGTGTTCCGCTCTCGGGAGAAAAAGAAGAGATTGAAAGTTTTAATAGAGAGTTGGGAATTAAACTAAGAGAATATGATGGATGAAATTTAAGAATTTAGTGAGTAAGTTTAACACCAGAAGAAACAGGCCTAAAGGAAGAAATTTGGTGAGAAAAGAATGATGCATAGAAGAATAGGAATGAATCAGAAAACAATGTAATATAGAGAAGGGCTAACATTAATACACCTGTAGTTGCAGAAAGAGAAGAAATAGAAAATACTTGGAGTGAATGCTTAAAAATTTCCTAAAACTTGGGAAAATTATCAAGTAACAGTTTTCAAACCCCTTATAATTTATTTAGGCATATAAGAACTGGGGTGTAGGCCAGAGGTGCAGAGGGTAAGAGAATTCACCAGAGACAGTGGGGAGCAGAACAGACAGATCTAATGAAATACACGGCTAAGGGAAGCAGTGAGTGAGACAGGAGAGGTCTGTTGTGCCATGTGTGGGTTAGCTACCTGGTTGGGGCTCAAACTCAGAAATGATAGCTCTGAGACTTAACTCCTATGGCACCAGGGAGGCCCCCACAAGTAAAATATATTTAGAGAAAATCATACCTATGCAAATATTACCAATATTATTGAAAATTTTTTAAAAAGGGTCTAGAGTGGTGAGAAAAATGTCACATCACTTCAAAATTTTTTTCATGAAGTGGCACAATAAAGCAGTGAAAGAAGGTAAAGGAATCTTCAAAGTGATAGGAAAACAACTGCAACTGTAAACTATAATGAGATACTCCCTAACCACTAGGTTATTAGTAATAATTAGAAAAATATTAGAAAAAGTGACAGTTGGTGAGGATGTGGAGAAATTGGAACCCTCATGTTGCTGAGGTGATTGTAAGATGGTGCAGCCACTTTGTGAAGTAGTCCTCAAAAAGTTAACATGGAGTTACTGTATAATTCAGTAATTATGTTCTTACCCAAGAGAATTGAGAGCATATGCTTACACAAAGACTTGTTCATGGCAGAATTTATTCATAATAACCAAAAATGGAAACAACCTAAAATTCCATTAACTGATAAATGGACAACATGTGGTACATACATACAATGGAATATTATTCATGCACAAAAAGGAATGAAGTACATGCACACTGCATGAATCTTGAAAAACATTATAAATTCAAAGACACACCACAGAAGACCACATAGTGTTTGATCCCCCTTATGTGAAATAACCATCATAGTTAAATGTATGGCAACAGGAGTTCGTTTTTACCAGGGACTATAGTTACTGCTAATGGGTTTGTGGTTTCTTTTGGGGATGATTTAAATTTTCTGGAATTGATTGTGGTAATGGTTGCACAGCTTTATGAATATACTAAGAACCATTCAGTTGCACACTTTAAAAGGGTGGATTTTATGGTGTATAAAACACAAAAATAGGGCCTCCCCTGGTGGCGCAGCGGTTGAGCGCTGGGCTGCAAAGCTGCCCGCAGCCTCTGCAGCGCCAGTTCAATCCCCAGCTGCCAGCGAGGGTCCCACATGGCATGACAGACCTCTCCTGCCACGCCCACTGCTCCCCTCAGCAGTGTGTTTCCTCAGTCTGCCTGTTCTGTTCCCTGCTCTGGCTCTGGTGAATTCTCTCACCCTCCCTCGCTTCTGACTGTACCTAGTGCTTGTATAAATAAATAAATCAATCTTTAAAAAATAAAACACAAAAATAAATCCATTATTTAAGTTTCCCACATTTCGAGGCCTACTCCAGAATTCACTCCTGAATTCTTTCAAGCATTAAGAATAATGTCACTACATAAATTCTTCCAGAGACTGGACAAGAGACCATTTCCATACTGTTAGGCTGACACAACTTTGAACATGCATTGGAAATTGAAAGAATTCCACATCTTTTCATGAATAGAATAACAAAATATAAATCCATCCTTAACACAATATTGGCAACTTAAATTTGAAAATATAAAAAGAATATATCAATGTTATAGGGCAGGGAGAGGGACACCCCAGACCCCGCAAACCTGCCTGCTCTAAATGGGTTCTGCCATCCGCCACATCAACACAAAACATATGAGACTTTAATGGGAAGGAACTTTAATACAATTAGGAAACAATACAGGAAAGGCAAAGAAAATACTTTCTAAATCAAGTACCCAAAGTTACCCGTCCCCTCATGGGTAAAAGTCCACCCAAGCAGGATTGGCCCAGAGCAAGGCCCCAAAGCCTGCCATCTTCCAGTGGGGACCCACAGAAAAGGATCAGGAACAACCAGACAAGTATGGAAGGAAAAGAGCAAAATCAAAATCAAGACAAAAACCGCCATTGTCACCTCCCCATGGGTCTCTTAGCCCACATCTGTTTCAACCAGCCCACGACCAAAAGGCAAGCGCAGTTTCTTCATGTGTGTCTTGGCTCCATGTGCTTCCTCCAGGTCTCCTGGCTCTACATCCTGCTTCCTTCCTTCCTCCATCCCTTCTATAGCTTCTTCTCTCCCTGCTCAGCTCCACCCTCCTTTTGGGTGGGGCGGGAAACCTGGAACCTCCCCCTTTCCTGGGGACCACCCTGTTACAATAACACAAGTTTATTTCAAGGAGAGTTTAATCAATCATATAAATAACATTAAAAGATAAAAACTGTAAGACCATTCCAATACACACAAAAAATAACTTGATAAAATTTATAAAAAGAACCCTACCAAATAGAATAAGAGGGAGCATTTTTACTTCAATAAAGAGTACATAAGGGGGCCTCCCCGGTGGCGCAGCGGTTGAGCGCTGGGTTGCAAAGCTGCCCGTAGCCTCTGCGGCGCCGGTTCATCCCAGGCTGCTCCTCCGTCACCGGGGGAGTGTCCCACATGGCGCGCAGACCTCTCCTGCCGCCCGCTGCTCCCCTCAGCAGTGTACTTCGGTCCTTCTGCCTGCTCTGCTCCCTGCTCTGGCTCTGGCGAATTCTCTCACCCTCCCGCGCTTCTGACTGTACCCAGTGCTTGTATAAATAAATAAATAACTCTTAAAAAAAAAGTTTTTTTTAAAAAAAAGAGTACATAAAATCTACAGCAGACATCACACTTGAAATTGGTGATAAACCAGGTAATAAAAAACAAAAGCTAATGTCGGGGAGGAAGAAATAGCCTTATTATTTGCCTATGTAGAAACTCCCAAGTCTGTGAACTATGAGAAGTAATAAGTATGATCGGCAGGGTTCCTGAATATGCGATAATATAAAAAAATTCAGTTGTGGGCCTCCCCGGTGGCGCAGCGGTTGAGCGCTTGGGTTGCGAAACTGCCCGCAGCCTCTGCGGCGCCAGTTCGATCCCCGGCTGCTCCCCGGCCACCGGAGGAGGGTCCCACATGGCACGCAGACCTCTCCTGCCACCCGCTGCTCCCCTCAGCAGTGTACTTCAGTCCTTCTGCCTGCTCTGCTCCCCGCCCTGGCTCTGGTGAATTCTCTCACCCTCCCGCGCTTCTGACTGTACCCAGTGCTTGTATAAACAAACAAACAAACAAATAAATAAATAAAAATACATGCCTCTTTAAAAAAAAAAAAATTCAGTTGTGTTTTATATACCAACAACAGACAAAATGAAAAGTGAAACAACTATTTACAATTGCATAAGAATATCAGATACCACTTTTATTTTTATTGTAATATATTTGATATTGTATAAATTTAAGGTGTACATGTTAATATATTTATATATTGTAATATGATTCCACTGTAGGCACTTCTGTCATATTAGGCAATTGTCCTTTTTAAAGAGTAGTTGGAATAATTTAGTTCTAAGCTTGTAGTAAATTTGATAATTATGATACAATATTGTCTGGTGATGTCACCTCACTTGTAAGAATGGCTATTACCCAAATGATAATAAATGACAAATTTGGGAGAGTATGTGAAGAGCAGGTAATTTTTGTACTTTGTTGTTAGGAATTTGTACATTGGTGTAGCCACTATGGAAAGCAGTATGGAGATTCCTTAGGAAATTAAAAGTAGAAATTATTTTGCGCCAGTTATCCCACTTCTGGGTATATACCTGTAGAATGCAAACTTGAAACCATATGTGCCTCCTCAATGATCAAGAGTTGGTAACAACTTAAGTGCTCACAGACAGGAAACAATGGGATAAAGATGTATACATACACAGTAGAATACGCAGTGATAAAAAGTGAAATCCTGCTATTTGTAACAATATGATAGGACCTTGAGGGCATTATGCTTCCTGTAAGTTGGATGGAGAAAGACAAATACTCTGTGAGTTTACTCATAGGATATATAGAGAAAACAAATGAATGAGCTAAATAAAAATAAACTTTTAAAATTTTTAAGACCCATAAATGGTTATTAGAAGGGAAGGGGAGTGGGGGTGAGTAAATTGGGTCAAAGGGGTCAATTGCATGGTGAGGGATAGAATTGGACTTTAATTCATGAACTTCATATAGTACAGACAGATACTGATTTTAATGACACCTGAAACTTTGTTACAATGCGATGTTTCAATTAGAAAACATGTTTATTTGTTATATTTTCTCATTAAAACATTTTATGGGTGATTGTGAAAAAATTGATAAGGAAATGCAAACTTTATAGCTATATCACCCTGAATTATTTAGCATGTATTTCCTACGTTTATAAATGTACATAGTCATCAAAATAAGGAAATAAAATTGTTAAATTACTACTATCTCAGACTTCATTCCACTTTTGCCAGGAGTTTGGGTAATTTTTTTTTTTTAAACAGCAAAATGACTCTTCACTAGTTAAGCCTCAAATGAGACAGAAGTCCTGGCCAGCACCTTGATTGTAGCCTTATGAGCCTAAGCATAGGATACCTTCCTTTAATTTGTGTCTGACTCCTTACCCACAGAAACTTTGAGGTAATAGATATATTTTTTTTTAGATTTATTTATGCATACAAGAACTGGGGTACAGGCCAGAGGTGTCGGGGGTGAGAGGATTCACCAGAGACAGAGTGGGGAACAGAACAGGCAGACTGACTGAAATACACTGCTGAGGGGAGTAGCAGGCGAGACAGGCGAGGTCTGCTTGCCATGTGAGTCACCTCCCTGGCTGGGGATTGAACTCCTATTGTAGTAGCTGTGGATTGCTTCATAGTGCTGTCTTAACCCCTTGCACCACCAGGGAGGGCCAAGGTAATATAGTTTCTAACACACTAAGTTTGTGTTAATTTGTACATGGCAGTAGGAAATGAATTGTCCCCTTTGCCATCTACTTTCAGTTAGGTTATTCCTGTCTTGTCCTCTCTTGCTCTGGTGTGTTAGCAGCTTCCTGTCGGTCATCTCTGGGTTTCTCCCAGATTCCCTCTTAGGCTTTTGGGTATTTTCATCTCCTGTGTAGCTAGTTCTCCACATTAAATCTCTACTTGTCATGAAGTTCTGCATTCTTGACCAGTTCTGACCAATACATGGGTTAAGAACAGTTATTATTTCTTCTCACAATTAAAATGTTTTTAAAGGGGAGAGGTGAAGGATAGCTACTAAGTAAACAAACTATGTATATATGCCAGTGGTTGATAAAAGACAACGTTATTTATTGCCTCTTTAACATATCTCCAATAAAGTCACTTCTCTCCATCAACATCTTTGATCAAAGATGCTCAGGTAATACCTTTTCTAATAGATTTTCCATTCTACTGGCTCCTTGCCATTGTTTTTCAGCCAGCATGTTCGTACCAAGTAGCACTGAAGTAGTGGGAGAGAGAGACACTGACCTTTAAATGTTCTGTGTTGGATATGCTGCAGCAGTTAATTCTGAGTTATTGACATAAACCTGACTTCTGTGTTATATAGGTTCACTTGCCCGTAGTTTACAGTAGCTCCCCTGCTTGGGAAATACACTTCATAGCAAGGTAACTGCATGTAAGTGGGGATGGGGAAAATTGTATTTCCTCTCCACAAGGTGTATCTATAACAACTTATGAGGACAGAATTTGCATGTATGTGGACAATTGATGTGCATTGCTATCAGCTATCTACAACTTAGAGTTGCAAAATCTCCATAGGATCAGAATCAGATAACCAAGAGGGGGACTCTCAAAACAAGACAGTTTTCTATTGTACAGAATTTCTCCTATATCTTTAATTTGCCTTTAACTTCTTATCCTTCTTGGGCATTAGAAAACTCAATCACAAAAAATTGGGTTCTCATTTCTCAAATTCATATGAATTTTCCAGAGAGTTTTAGAAAGTGATGAACTTTTGGTGAGGCCTCTCCCCTCCCGATTGCCCATTCCCTAGTCCACACTATATATATTTAAAGATTTATTTATTTATTTTTACAAGAACTGGGTACGGTCAGGAGGGCGGGAGGTGAGAGAATTCACCAGAGCCAGAGCGGGGAGCAGAGCAGGCAAAAGGACCGAAGTACACTGCTGAGGGGAGCAGCGGGCGGCAGGAGAGGTCTGCGCGCCATGCGGGACTCTCCACCGATGGCAGGGGAGCAGCCGGGCTTATATTCCAGTTCTTGTATAAATAAATAAATCTTAAAAAAGAAGAACTGGGGTACAGGCCAGAGGCACGGGAGGGTGAGAGAATTCACCAGAGACAGAGTGGAGAGCAGAACAGACAGACAACCGAAGACACTGCTGAGGGGAGCAGCGGGTGAGACAGAGAGGTCTGCCGTGTCATGTGGGTATCTCCCTGGCTGGCCGGGCAATTGAACCCATGCTGCAGAGGCTGCGGACAGCTTCAAAGCGCTTTGCTCAACCCGCTGCACCACCGGGGAGGCCACCTCCATTATTCTTTTTTGTCAGAATTGCTTTAGCTATTTGGGATAGGAGGAGATCATCCATAGAGAATAAGAAGATAGAATAGAAGTGGATTTTACATTTATAGGACAGTTTTATAAAGTTTATAATTAGGAATGTGGAAGGGTTTTGTTAATTTACTACAACACGTTGTTGGCAGCATCATGATGTAATGGAAAGAATAGTAACTTTGGAGCCAGAGAGACTGAGTTTGAGTCCCGACTTTATACCTTTTTAGCAGTTTTCTACATTGATCTTTCTCAATTTCTTCATAGTAAAATAGGGACAACAACACATATTTAGGTAGTTATGCAGTGATAGGTCAGTTAATTTCAGTTCCAACAAACTTTCATTAATCTCCTATTGTGTGCCAGATACTCCAATTATATATTTATCCTCAAGGAGTCTGAAGTCCTTGAGGAGGGAATTAATTTCCCCTTCATTCTCTTTTGAAACCAAAAAAGTCAACTTTTATGGAATTGTGAGAGGGCTTGCTAACTGCTTTCCTGACTGTGTGCTTTTACATACTAGATCAGATCTTGCTGGCAGGTGTTATTTTGGTCTGCCTAGACTTAGCTACTGATGCAGACTGAGCCACTTCTCCAAGAGAGCGCTGCTGTTCTGACCCCTTGCCCTCTGGCAATGGACTTGGCAGAGGAACACTTTGAGGCTTTCAGTCATGAGGCATGTGTGGTTTAGTCTACTGACCCCTTCAGTGGTGACTCAGCCTGTCTCATTCTTATCTCTGTAATAAGCTCCATGAGTATTTTTAAAAATCTTGGGTTATTGTTAGTAGCTGAATATAGAGTTGTTTAGCTTTCAAATAGCCTTTCCAAGGCAAATGGTCCCAGACTTGGGACCTGGGAACAACTGATCACAATCATGAGCAGTAATGCTGTTCGACCATTTATAATCTCCGTTACTTGTAGAGAGAATAAATACAGTCATGTGTCCTTGATTTAGGAGATTGGAATTAATTGATATGATTGGATTTGGGTGGCGAGTCTAGAGAAGCAAATTAAATTTTAACAGAAGTGCTTTGGCAAAAGGATTATCAATTAAAGCTTTAATACGTGTACTCTAGTTGCTTAAGTGATTGTAACATCATTTAAGTATTTAAAAACAGTGAAATTGTTCCAATATCATCTCTGATTTATGATGAAGATTAGCACATCCAGATCAGAATTGGGTTAATTGACGCTCTTCACTAAGGAAAGGACTAAACGTTCTGACCAATACCTGGCCTGTATAACAGACATCTTCCTCTTCTTTAGACCTTTCCCAATGCAGCAGAACATTAATAATCTTACATTGAATCAGTAATTATTAGGTTGGCTCCATTTCTAGGGCCATGTAAATAACAATCTTTCAAAAGTGGTGATAGGCAGTTCCTAGATGCATGTTTTTCATATTAGTGACCTCTCAGTTGCCCCGGACAGGACACTATATCTTCAACAGGACTGATCTATTGCTCTGGTTGTCAGCCTTGCATGAGAATTATCACAGTATCAATGGCATCAGTAGAATGTTCCTGCTGATCTTTGTAAGACCTTTGAGAGAAGTTGGAAAATAAAATCAAACCAAACTGGCAAGTGCCAGGTATCTTCAATGATTAACAACAAATTTCTTTAGACACTTTGTGATTCTATAATATATAAGCTTAGCTTGATTATCTTCTTTCAAGTGAGATAATGCATGAAAGGCACTCAGCACAGGCCAGTGTACAATAAAAGCAAACTCTGATTGCCATTATTTTTATTATTTGGAATGAATGTCACCCATATACTTCTCCTACTTGAATCTTCATGAGCATCTGCCCTTCTGAATCAAAGTGATATGAAGGTAAACCACATTCATTTTCTAAAGATGTGCTGCCCTGGTGTTGAAGGTATAGGACACAGTCAGCAGTCCTGGAAGCCTTACTCCAGATTCTAGGTAATTTAGATAGGTCAGCACAGCCTTGAAAAGTGGCAGCTGCCTGGAAGATTGAGGTCAAGTTCTGTACTAGCCTACACTGGGGAATTTCTCTGCGTACCAGTTACCTTCCCTGGCAGTGAGGAGTGAAGAGTAACCCTGGAGCAGCCCACTTTACAACAGTCCTTTAATCGATGCCCTCACAAGCCAGAACTTAGATGCCTTACTAACAAGAGTCAACTTTTGGATAGTCAAAGGCATGCTGTCAACAAAGAATCAGTATTTGGCCAGGCTAGAGTTGCTATGTATTTGGTTTTGTTCAATTCACCTTGTAGATATGGAACTTCTTTAACTTCTAAGTCAACTTATATGCATGAAAATGACTCTGTAACTGGCACACTGGAGCGAAAACTGAGGGGCAAAACTGGCGGGTTTTCCCGTTGAACCTGAACTTTCTGCCTGTGGGCAGCCCCTCCCTTTGGCGCCACCCTGGGTGACTGGTCCAATCAGAAGGTATCGAGGGTGGGGGAAATCCTAGAAGTGATATCAAGGGTTGGGGGAGGCCTTGAAGAAGGAAATGCTGCAGTGGTCCCTGGGTTCCCTAGTCCCTAACTGGCAGCCTGGGCTCGCTGTACTCTGTACCTGACCTCAGAGAAGAAGAAAGAAGGAAGAAGTCTTGGTGGCTGACTTCGTGGAGAAAAGCAGAGAAGTTTTGCAGGTAACCGGGCGCCTGAAACTGCCTCTGGTCTTTCTCCTGCAATTGCCTGGAAAGAGCACTGAAAGCTGGCCTCTGGAGTCTCGGATCCGATAGTGGCGACAGTGGCCCATTGCTTTTTGGTGCTGCTGCCTTTGCTGTTGTCTGTTCCAGCATCCGGTGCTATTCAGCTGGACCTTAGACTGTGCGGCAGGCTGCTGCAGTGTAATCTCAGCAGTCCCGCTTGTGAGCTGCCACCATGAACTGAGCTCCGTTAGCTGCCTCTGGCTGCCTTGCACACCAGGCCCTCATTGGCGTGATGGCGCCATCTTAGAGAAGCTGCCTTTTGTTTGGGACTTCTGGACACTGTGAACACTAAAGTGAGATAGCCAGCCACTTGTGGTCTTAGTAACTCTTTGTTTGCTCCGTTTGTTGAATAAACGGAGTTGTTTCCTGAACCTGAGTGATCTTGCAATTGTGCAGGCTGGTAAAGAACCCATAGACAGTGAGTGACCTGTCCTCTATTAGGCACTGTCCTTGGATGGTATATAGTACCTACATAGCCCTGCTTCAACTCTTTGTTGTAGATAATATCCTTTGTATTCTTGTGCTTCAGATCCTGCATTTCTACCAAATGGATATTTCCTCTGGGATTTCTAGCTGTTAACATCTGTTCCCAACTTCCTTATTGCAATCAATGCCATTACCATTATTGAGAGACTGAATCTGTAGTGGTTAAGACTGAGGACTTGAGAGGCTGACTGCCTGGTTTCAAATCTCTGCTACTTGGACACACCTAATAAGTAAGTAGTACTTACTACTTACTAGGTGTGCACACTTGGATAAATTGTTCAGCTTTTCAGTGCCTCAATTACCTCATCAGTGTAGTTGGGATAATAGTAGCACATCCCTCATCAAGGTGTGAACGCCGAGTTAAATTGCTTAGACCAGACCCTAACAGATGATCACTGTTTGCTTCAGTTTGATTGTATTAGGCTTCAAGTAAGAAAACAACAGTTAACAATATCACAGGCAATAAATCCTTTTAATTATCTTATATAACTAGAATTCTGGAGATGGGCAGTTCCAGGTCTGATGCAGCAAGCACTTCACTGGTACCATAAAGATCCCATTTCTTTTTATCTTTGCCCTCTGCCACCTTTCATATGTTGGCTTTTCATTTTCATGGTTATCACTTTATGGTCACCAGGCAATTGCAGCTGCAGGCATCATATCCAAATTCAAGGTAGAAAGAGAGAAGGTCAGGGCCAACATCATCTGTTCCTTTTGTAAGGAAAAAAAAAAGTTCCCTAAAAGCCTTCCAAAAGACTTCTTTCTACATCTGATTGCCAAGATTTATTCATATGTCCACCCTTGTCTTTGAAAGCGACTAGGAAAGTGACTATCTAGTTTTCCAGCCTCTGTAGTGGGAGATGAGCAAGAAAGGAGAGGGCTGGACATGGTAGTTGAGGTAGCCATGCCATAGTGACTGCTGCAGTGATGAATGCATTTCACTTGTTATTTTCATTCCAGTTCCTTAAGTTAGAGATATTGTTATTTTTTCATTCCCCTTCTTTCACAAACACTCAGTCACCAAGTTTGGTGATTCTTCCTGCTCAGTGTTTTCCAGGCCTACCCCTGCCTTTTTCTTTCATGCTATTCCTCATGTTTCTAGTTTTTATGATCTCATGCATGAAAAAAAGCAGCAGCTTATACTCTGCCCCCACATAGTTTATGCCCTTTTCCATCTTACACTCTACTAGAAGACTCTTCACCAGACGCTTGTATCATGATGCTCTCTTGCTCCAAATTCCTCAGTCCCTCTGAATTGTCTATGATACTGATTCTTAAAGTTCGGTGTACATCAGAATCACCTTGGAAGTTAAAAATCAAATGTCTCTTGGGCCTCTTTAATGGAGAGGGGTTAAAGGCAGCGCTAGCAAGCTATCTGCAGCATGAGTTCAATCCCCGGGCAGGGAGCTAACCCACAAGGCGCAGCAGACATCTCCTGTTTCGCTTCCTGCTCCCGACAGCAGTGTCTTTTAGTAGATCCACCTGTTCTGCTCCCCACTCTGTCTCTGGTGAATCCTCTCACCCCCCACACCTCTGGCCTACACCCCAGTTCTTGTAGGCATGAGTAAATAAAAATAACTTTAAAAAAAAATAAAAATCAAATGTCTCTTGAAAAGCAGGTGCTTTGGTGGTGGATATAACCTGAAGAAGGGTGAACCTATATTCCTAAATTATATACAATGTTATAAATCATTGTTACCGCAATAAAAGGAATACAATAAAAATTCTGTATTTAAGAGAGCAAACAGAAAAAAGAAAAGCAGATACTGAGGTTACAAATAATATATCCTCAGGTACTCACAGTATAATGGGAAACAGATAAGAGAATGATAATCAAGGGTATCGTCATTTATTTTCTGTGCCCTTGACACATTCAATGTATTGCTTTACATATAATCTATTATTAATCTTTTCATGTATATGCAAATCTGATCTCTTTAGTAGACAAGAATTCCTAGGAGGCAGAGATTATATAATACCACTCTGCCACTCTCATTAGTCCCAAAACTTTCAACAAAAATTTGTTAAGTTGAATTCATACAAAATATTCAGTGGTGTTTTATAAATGTTGGACAGATCCAACACAAACAAGAAGCGTGCCTGCAAGTTCAATAAAAAATTTTCAGGTATGGTCATGGAGTACAGTGTTCAAAAGGCAGCAGGACAACAAGGTCTGTTCTGTTTGGAGGTGTGAGGACAGAATAAAATTCTCTTCTCTTTAACTGCCCGCTGCCTTTTTCTTGCCTTTTCCTAGAGTAAAGCTAGAGTTCTTGTTTTTCTAATGTTTGGTCTCACTTTCTCACCAGCTACTAAATTGTAAAATTAACATCCATGGATTTCATAATATATTTGCTTCTTTGCACTGATTAGAATGGAGACAATCTCAGAATTTCTCAAATGTGACCCAGCCTTTATGAACAAAATAGTCATTTGCTCTCTCTCTCTCTTGATCCACCTGTCTCTGATCGTCTGCTCTCTCCTGAATATGAGGGACTAAGGGTTGATCAACTATCCTTGTGTGCCCAGGAATGAGGAGTACCCTAGGATGTAGGACAGCCCCAGACAAATCAGCATGTGTTGGTCACTCTTGGATGTAGTAGAAAGATTTGTGATTAAGGGATTTGGGTTAAATTCTTGGTTAAGAGCCTGACTAGGCAAATCTCTTAATACTGATGGTTACTTTATATCTCTAGAACCTAAGAGTGTCTCTGGAAGCCCAGGCAGCAACCACCCTTACAGAGTCAGAAAGGACCATCCCAGATAGCCTACTGGGCTTGTCCACTGCTCGGACCAGGTCAATATGATCATATGTTTACAGTAAATATTTGGCATACATTTCTTGAAATTTGTCATTACTACAGATTTTCATGGCCCAGTAAAAAAATTACATTATGCAAAAACAGAAAGACTATGCTGAACAACTTTTAGATCAACTTAGTGATTTTTATTGGCTCCGTAAGGTTCTAATTGTCAAGAGTTAGGTATGAATCCTAGTTTTGTTACTAACCAGGTTGTGGATCTCAGAAAAAAGCTTTATTTTTCTCATCTGAAACATAAGATTTATTGTAGTTATTAAATGGGAAAATATCAGTATTACTAATGAAACAAGGACTGTTTTTTATTCAACAGTTTTCTTTTTTTAAAAAGATTTATTTTTATCTATTTATGCATAGAAGAACTGGGGTATAGGCGAGAGATATGGGGAGGTGAGAGGATTCACCAGAGACAGAGTGGGGAGCAGAACAGGTGACTCTTCTGAAATACACTGCTAAGGGGAGCAACAGGTGAGACAGGAGAGGACTGCTGTGCCATATATCTTGGCTTCCTGGCTGGGGGTCGAACTCATGCTGCAGATAGCTTGATTGCACTGAGACTTAACCCCTTGCGCCACCAGGGCGGCCCTGTTCAACAGTTTTCAAATGAGGAAACTGAACTGTGGACAGGTAAAGCTGCTTGCCCAAGGTCACATAACCAGCAAGGTATAAAGCCAGGACTGAGCCTCCAGTGGGCCAGATTTTGGCCTATGCTCTAAATTGCGACTCTTTCATTGCTTCCTCCCAGAGGGGACCTAAGACCTGGGGGAGACATCAGAGGCAAGTGCATGGCATCTCAAGACCAAATGCTAACGGGCCCTCAGAATACCCAAGCTTGGCATGGAAACTGTCTATCTTTGAGCAGGTGAACCTGGAGATAGAAGCAATGACCACTTTGTTCTAAAGGTGAGGATTATTTATATTTTCTTAGAATCTCAAAAATTTCTGTGATTCTTGTGTGACTGCAGGAAGGAAAAGAAGTCTAGGATCAATCAGTACTGAATTTTCAAATACAAGTGTTCTCACTTAAATCAAGGAAATTCAGGAAAAGATGAGGTTTTGACCAGTAACTTTCTACTCTTTTCCATTGCTAAATCACATAGCAATTATTCAGTACTTTTTTCCATGCGGACTCAAATAACTAATGCAAGTAAAGTTCTCAGCAAAAGCCCTGGTTAATAACTGCAAACATCAAAGTTAATTGATAATAATGGTAATTTGTGTATTGATTTCATGTAACCAGAAATTTCTGTATTTTATTTAACAATATGCTTTGTACCCAGGTGTTGTTTTGTATGTGTGTGGGTCAGGGTTGTGACTATGGATCTTTTGCCCTTCTGGTTTAGGTATAGGTTTCCCCTTCTATCTGAAAGTAAAACTTTTCTATTTGATAAGTTATTTTGGGAGGGGTCAAAGGACTCTGTTACCATTAATTGTTTAATTTTTTATTAAGATTTATTTATTTATACAAGAAGTAGGGTACAGTGAGAAGCATGGGAGGGTGAGAGAATTCACCAGAGACAGAGTGGGGAGCAGAACAGGCAGACTGATGAAAGCACTGCTGAGGGGAGCAGCGGGTGAGACAGGAGAGGTCTGCCTTGCCATGTGGGTTTCTCCCTGGCTGGTTGGGAACTGAACCCATGCTGCAGAGGCTGCGAACAGCTTCATAGCGTGGCGCTCAACCCTCTGTGCTACCAGGGAGGCCCCATGTTACCATTAATTTAAATGGAAACATTTCTGAGCATTCAAAAACCCACTTTCCTCCACCAAATAATTTACCAAATTGCAATGTTCTAGTTTCAGATAGCAAGGAAAACCTGTAACTCTAGATTGAATTATTGAGAAGGTCTTAGTTAAAAAAGTAACACCATCTTATGAAAGGTGGAGTCTCGCCCTGGAGAAAGAGAGGGAAGTGCAAACAAAGCAGTCACACCTGGGAGAAACAGGCAGCCGGGTTCTAAGCCAGGGGCTGAGGGTCATCCTAGCAACCTTCTTCCTTCAATCACTCTCCTCCAGAATTTCCTCCTACCCACACTCTCTGCCATTTATCCCCAGTGACTGTGACAGATTGTTGGGACAAATATAAATGACTAATGTCATAAGAAAAGTTGTTTTACTTTCATTAGAAAGCCAGAAAAACGGGAAAACAATAGTTAGATAATTGATTATGGGTCATAAATGGAGGGGTGTGTATGTGTAAATATGATTAGAAAACATTTTTATTTTATTTTATTTTTTTGAAGATTTATTTATTTATGCATACAAGAGGTGCAAGGGGTGAGCGGATTCACCAGAGACAGAGGGAAACAGAACAGGCAGACTGACTGAAACACACTGCTGAGGGGAGCAGCGGGTGAGTCAGGAGATGTCTGCTGCGCCATCTGGATTGATCCCTGGCTGGGGATCGAACTTGTGCTGCAGTTGCTGCGGTCAGCTTCATAGGTTGCTTCTTAACCCCTTGCGCCACCAGGGAGGCCCTAGAAAACATTTTTAAATAAATACTTCTCGACTGGAGTTATTTTAATGTAACATATAATTCTCTGGGTAAATCTTAGAATAAATTCAAAATTTTAAAAAATACCCAGGGCCTCCCTGGTGCTGCAGGAGTTAAAGATAGCACTATCAAACTATCACCAGCCACTACAACATGAGTTTGATCCCCGGCCAGGGAACTGACCCACATGGCACAGCAGGCCTCTCCTTTCTTGCTCACTGTTCCCGTGAACAGTGTATTTCAGTACCTCTGCCTGCTCTGCTCCCCACTCTTTGTCAGTAAATCCTCTCACCCCCTACACCTCTGGCCTACACCCCAGCTCTTATATGCATAAGTAAATAATCTTTAAAAAAATACCCAAATACCAACATTATGTGTATAAAAAGGCATACATTATAAAAGAACATAGTATAAAGAATATAGTATGTAATTACTAGACAGAAGAGGTCTGCTGCGCCATGTGGTCAGCTCCCTGGCCGGGGATTGAACTCTTGCTGCAGTGGCTGCGGACAACTTCATGTTGCTGAGACTTAACCCCTTGTGCCACCAGGGAGACCCTTTAGGTCAAGTTTTTAGCAGTTAGTCTTAGAGTGGTCATAATGAATGGATGGAAATGGGCAGAAACAGGAAAAGTCAACAAAGAAGACTTTCTACCTGAATTTTCAATTGTTAAGTAGTGAGATCTAAGTGGGATACTTGTCAGAAGTCTTTAATAGTAGGTAACAGATTTTCACCATATCACATGTCCACATAATACATGTCAGTATCAAAAGGATTTTACATAAATGCTCAGAAGGACTTTGTATATATGAAGACAGATCAATAGAATTGGGAGGGGTATCACTTCTAGGCAGATTTTTAAAAGAATAAAATAAATGAAAGACCTTGTTTCCATAATGAACTTTTTTTTTTTTATGTCTGATTTTATAAGAAGGTATGGACATTTGTAGTTTGACTTATGCTAGTCCCATGTTCAGAAGAAGACAGCTTAACTCTTCTGTTGGAGGATAATGTATCAATAGCACTTCTTCCCATCCCCTTCAGAGTGAAAGATGAACTTTCAAAAAAATCCTGCCTCATAGTTGTTATACCATTTGAGGTGCTATTATTAATCATTTGTAATGCAGTATATTAATTTTGATTATAAATGTTCCCACACACATTCTCACTGGTGGTAATATTCTATGTTTACCTTCTCATTTGCAGTTTCTTCTTTTTTTGTGTGTGTGGTAATATATGCTGATAACTCATTAGGATACATGGCTGGAAATTTCTCATTTTAAAGTAGAATAGCTGTTAAGCAACATTAAAATTTAATTAGAACTCTTTACTGCATTTCATTATGAGGTTATTCTGTAATTACTCAGTAAGTCCTGGTGTTTACTAATGCAGAAGTGACAGACAGCACATAATACTGCTAAATTATTTGCCATATCAGTTGGAAAAGACAATTGGAAAACAGGGGACAGAAAAGGCATTGTTTAAAGAGCCCCAGGGAAAAACACAACCTCAGATCATAATCTGTATTTTCCTTTAACAACTTTTTTCCATGTCCTTCTCCCCCAGCATAGGTCTATACATAATGTTGCCAGTTGCAATTTCTACATTTTCTTTCAAGAGTTGTCATGAAGTGAGGCTTATTAGATGCAGTTCTAAATTGCTCTGGTACATTAAATGTGGGTAGAAAATAAACCCTAAGTAACTATCATAAATAGAGGTTCCTAAGAAGCTGTATGCTTTTTAAAATTATCATATTTTATTCCTCTTTAATTAGGACACAGATATTACAAATGACCAGAGAACACAATGGTGTTAGCATGTCCATCAAATGTATCCCGATTCTTCATAAAATGACAGGGGTGTATAGATTGTACTTTTCACATATGAGCTAGAACTTCTCTTTTCTTTTTTGAATATTCCTTTATGTAGCTCTCATAATCTTTTTTTTTAAAGATTTATTCATTTATGCATATTTGTACAAGCCAGAGGTATGGGGGGGTTGAGAGCAGTCACCAGAGACAGAGTGTGAACAGAATAGGTGGATTGACTGAAATAGACTGCTGAGGGGAGCAGGGGCCAAGTCAGGAGAGGTCTATTGCACCATGTGGGTAACTCCCTGGCTGGGGATTGAACTCTTGCTGCAGTGGCTACAGATAGCTTCACAGTGATGCGTCTTAACCCCTTGTGCCACCAGGGAGGTGGTTGCTGTTAATTTGATTCCCTGTTCCCATCCCTCATTATGCCCAAGCTTGCTTCTATATACTCAGAGTTAATTGAGGTAACTATTTGGTAATTTGGATGAAAATTAATTTTAACAAAGACATTCAGATAATCAGTGATTTTTCTGTGTTTGTGTGTGTTTATCTCTACATGTCTGTGTAGTTGGTTGGTGGTGGAGTTGTTCTGGTGGGGTTATTGAGGTGAGGAGATAAGAAACATCTATAGAATGAGTTATTTTGACAAATCACTAATCTCTTCTCTTTCTATGCCTTTTTGCCCTAGACTGAGAGAGTAGACATTCTTGCCCTGTTCCTGATCTTTAGGGTATGGGGGATGGGGAGAAGCACTGAATCTTTTACACTTAAATTTATGATATTAGTTGTGTTTTGTAGGTATCTGTTGATTCTGTGGGGCTGCCGTAACAAAATACCATAGACTGTGTGACTTAAAAAACAGGAATTTATTTCTAGTAGCTCTGGAGCTAGGAAGTCCTAGATCAAGCTGTTGGTTTGCACATGCTGTGTCCAGTGGTTTTTTCTCTCTGTTGTATGACTCCATGTGTCCAAATTTTGTCTTTTCATAAGCACATAGTCAGATTAGATTAGAGACTCAATTTAACTTAATTACCTCTTTAAAGGTTCTGTCTCCAAATACAATCACATTCTGAGGTAGTGGGGGTTAGGACTACAGCTTATAAATTTTGGGGTGGAGGCACAATTCAACCTATAACAGTACATTTTATTATAAGTTAAAGAAAGTTCATTCTATTTCAGTTTGTTGAGTGAATGTTGAATTTTCTCAAGTGATTTTTTTTAGCCTAAGTTGATATGGTCACATGATTTTTCTTCTTTAGATTATTAAAATAAAAGATTCCTTTCATTTTTTTCATAGAACCAGGTGTGGTATATTAATATTTTTATATATTGTTGGTTTCAACTTGATAACATTTTAATGACTATTTTAGCAAAAATATTCATTTATAGGTATAGTATTTTCTTTTAATGTCTTTGTCTGGTTTTTGGAATCAGGGTAATGGTGGCCTTATATAATGAGTTGAAGTGTATTCCCTATTCTATTTTCTGGAAAAATGTGTAGAATTTGTATTATTTAATTGTTCAATAGAGTTCATCAGTGAAAATCTGAGTCTAGAGATTTCTTTTTCAGAAGATTTTTGACTACTAACTAAATTTATTTAACAGTTATGGGACTATTCAGGTTATCTGTTTTACCTGGGGTGAGTTTTGATGGCTTACGGTTTGTGTAGAAGTGCTCCATTTTATCTAAATTGTAGAAATTTTGTGCATAGACTTGTTTATCATAACTTCTTCTAATTTCCATAGAGTCTGTAGTATCCTTTTTTCATTTCTGATATTGGTAATTAGTGACTTTTTTTTCCTTGTCAGTCTTGATAGATATGTATCAGTTTTATTGACCTTCTTCATTAGACTTGCCAGACATATTTCAATTTTATTCATCTTCTATTCTCTTTATTATCCCTCCACGTGTATTGGATTTATGTTTCACTCGATCAGTAAAATTAATCTTTTAAATCTTTTAAAATTTTCTTCTTCTGATAAAAACTTAGATTATTAATTAAAGACTCTTCTAATCTGAGCATTTGATGAGTGGAATTTCTCCTTAAGCATGGCTTTACCCTCATCCCATGAATTTTGATATGTTTTATATTTATTTTAATTCAGTTGAAAATATTTTTTAAATTTCCTTTGAGATTTCCTCTTTGGCCCATGGGTTATTTAGAATTGTATTGTTTAAATCCTACAAGCAAATGGACCAAAAAAGAAAGCAGGAACAGCTATACTTATATCAGATAAAACAGATTTCAAACTCAAAAAGGTAAAAAGAGACCCCAACGGTCACTACATTATGATCAAGGGGACAATACTTCAAAAAGAAATAACACTCATTAACATATACTCACCAAATGAAGGAGCACCAAAATATATCAGACAACTATTGTTATCTTTGAAAACAGACATCAGAGAAAACACATATGTAGTGGGAGACTTCAACACACCACTATCAACAATGGGTAGATCAACGAGACAAAAAATAAGTAAAGACACTAAAGCTCTAAATAAGGATCTAGAGCGCTTGGGCTTAACAGACATCTATAGAACACTAAACCCAAAAAATCTGAGTACACATTTTTCTCAAGCACACACGGATCATTCTCCAGGATCGATCACATACTGGGACACAAGACAAACATCAACAGATACACCAAGATTGAAATCATACCAAGCATCTTTTCTGACCATGAAGGCATCAAACTAGAAATAAACCATAAAAAGAAGGCAAGGAACTCTCCTACCTCATGGAGATTGAAACCCACACTACTGGAAGACCACTGGACTAATGAGGAGATCAAAGAAGAAATTAAAAAATTCCTTGAATTGAATGACAAGGAGGACACCAATTTCCTAAATGTATGGGATGCAGCAAAAGCAATAATAAGAGGAAAATATATAGCAATATATATATAGACTCACATCAAGAAACAAGAAAGAACTCAAAGAAACAACCTAATCTCGAAGCTCAAAGAACTAGAAAAAGAACAACAACAAAAAAAACCCAAAACCAGTAGAAGAAAAGAAATAATAAAAACCAAAGCAGAAATAAATGAAATTGAAACTAAAAAAACAATCCAAAAGATCAATGAAACCAAGAGCTGGTTCTTTGAAAAAATAAATAAAATAGACAAATCCCTAGCCAGGCTCACAAAGGAAAAAAGGGAGAAAGCACAAATAAACAGGATCACAAATGAAAGAGGAGAAATCACAACGGAAACAGCAGAAATCAAAAGAATAATCAGAAACTACTATGAAGAGTTATATGGAAACAAGTTCAACAATCTAGAGGAGATGGACAAATTCCTACAACTCTACAATCACCCAAAGCTAGATAAAGAAGAAATAGAACACCTAAACAGACCAATTACAAGCAGCGAAATTGAAATGGTAATCAAAAACCTTCCCAAAAACAAAAGCCCAGGACCTGATGGATTTACAAATGAATTCTACCAAACGTTCAGAAACTAATTAATGCTTATTCTTCACAAACTCTTCCAAAAAATTGAGAAGGAAGGGATAATACCAAACACGTTCTATGAAGTCAACATTACACTAATACCAAAACCGAACAAGGACAACACAAAAAAAGAAAACTACAGGCCAATCTTGCTAATGAACACTGATGCAAAAATCCTCAATAAAATTTTAGCTATCAGAATCCGACAATGTATCCATAAGATAATTCACCACGACCAAGTAGGATTCATTCCAGGGACACAAGGATGGTTCAACATCTGAAAATCAATCAATGTTATCCAATACATCAACAAAAAGAAATATAAAAACCATATGATAATATCAATAGATGCCGAGAAAGCTCTCGACAAAGTGCAACACCCATTCATGATAAAAGCCCTTGAAATTCTTGGGATACAAGGAACATACCTCAACATCATAAAGGCCCTATATCACAAGCCAACAGCCAGTATCATTCTCAATGGTGAAAAGCTGAAAGCATTTCCATTAAGATCTGGAACAAAACAAGGATGTCCACTCTCACCACTGCTTTTCAATATAATACTGGAAGTCCTAGCCAGAGCAATAAGACAAGAGAAAGACATCCAAGGAATCCAAATAGGAAAAGAAGAAGTCAAACTATCACTATTTGCAGATGATATGATAATATGCATAGAGAACCCCAAAAACTCCACAGAAAAACTAATTCAACTCATCAATCAGTTCAGTAAAGTGGCAGGATATAAAATCAACACGCAAAAGTCAGTAGCCTTCCTATACACAAACAATAAATCTGAAGAAGAAGAAATCAAAAAAACCATCCCTTTTATTATCGAAACAAAAAAAAATCGAATACTTGGGAATAAATCTAACAAAAGAGGTAAAGGACCTATACAAAGAAAACTATAAAACACTGATAAAAGAAATAGAAGAAGACACAAAGAAATGGAAAGACATCCCCTGCTCATGGATTGAAAGAATAAACATTATTAAAAAGGCCATCCTGCCAAAAGCAATATACAGATTCAATGCCATTCCAATCAAAATTTCAATGTCATTCTTCAAAGAAATAGAACAATTATTGATGAAATTCATATGGAATCACCAAAAATTCCGAATAGCCAAAGCTCTCCTGAAAAAAAAAGAAGGGAATGGAGGCATCACACTCCCAGACTTCAAACTATACTACAAAGCCATAATCATCAAAACTGCATAGTATTGGAACAAGAACAGACACACAGACCAATGGAATCAAATAGAAAATCCGGAAATAAACCCACAGATTTATGGTCAACTAATCTTTGACAAGGGAGCAAAGAATATGCATTGGAGCAAAGAAAGTTTGTTCAATAAATGGTGCTGGGAAAACTGGGTCGCTATGTGCAAAAGAATGAAACTTGACTACTACCTAACATTATGCACAAAAACCAACTCAAAATGGATTAAAGAACTAGACATAAGCCTTGAAACCATAAAATACATAGAAAGATAGGCGAAACACTACATGATACACACATCAAAGACATCTTTACAGACACATCACTCAAAGCAGTGATAGTGAAGGCAAAGATAAACAGTTGGGACTACATCAATTAAAGAGCTTGTGCATAGCAAAAGAGACAATAACTAAAACAAAGAAAACCCCACTGACTGGGAGAATATTTTTGCACACAACACTAATGATAAAGGACTGATCACAAAAATCTACAAAGAGCTGATGAGACTCAACAAAAACAAAGAAAATAATCCAGTGAAAAAATGGACAGAAGAGCTAAAAAGAAACTTCTCTGAAGAGGAAATGCAAATGGCCAACAGGCATATGAAAAAATGTTCAACATCACTTGTAATCAGGGAAATGCAAATCAAAACTACAATGAGATACCATCTTACACTAGTGAGAATGGCACATATTAAAAAAACTAGCAACAACAAATGTTGGCGAGGGTGTGGAGAAAAAGGAACTCTCCTGCATTGTTGGTGGGAGTGCAAACTGGTCCAACCACCATGGAGGGCTGTGTGGAGATTTCTTTTTTTTTTTTTTTAATAATAAATTTTATTTTTATATTCCCCATACAATTGCAACCCCCCTTTCTGATCCCAATCCCTCCCCTCCCGCCCCCCACCCCCCCAAAGTGTCTCTGTTTCATAGTTTTTTGTTGATTCTGATTTTCACTTTCTTATAGTTATTCATTTTCCTGGTCCCTTATTTAAGTTTTCTAGATTCCTGCTATGAGTGAGACCATCTGGTATTTTTCTTTTTCTTTCTGGCTTATTTCGCTGAGCATGATCCCTTCCAGCGCCATCCATGTTGCTGCAAATTGCATGTGCTTATCTTTTTTGAATGCTGAGTAATATTCCATGGTGTATATGTACCACACCTTCTTGATCCAGTCATCTATTTTTGGGCATTTGGGTTGTGTCCAAAGCTTAGCTATTGTAAACAGTGGTGCTATAAACATAGGGGTGCAGGTGCCCTTTGGAATTAATGTTTTTGTGTCCTTTGGGTAAATACTTAGGAGTGGAATTGCTGGATCATATGGAAGCTCTATGTTTAGTAGGTCCAGAAATCTTGTATGCCAACTAACTTTGGACCATATCTTGGAAATTTTGAAGTTGAAATTTTGAATGACATCCGTGGTCTTGTTTAAATGTTGGTATTTTTGTTATAGTAGGCACTCAACCGTCTGACTTAGACTACATTTTGACTTGTCCTCTGTGTTTTCAATATTAGTTCAGTTTTCAAAGGCTTTGAAATGTTATTTGGGTGTGTGTCATGTATGCAACATTCTGTGGCCAATGTGGGAGCTGGTTGGTGGTCTCCCCCATAGTTTAGTTCTCAGAGTCTATGATATGCTTTATATAGTTTGGGGGTAAGACCAAAAGTTCATAACCAACTCAATGTGGTCACTTTCCTGAAATACTTTCCATTTGTAATGTCTTTGGTCCTTTCTAGTTCCTTGGCCCGCTTTTTGTTTCTCTAGCCAGAAATGTGGAGCTTTTGTTAGCACTGTATGCCATATCATTTTCATTATCACACCCATATCTGGGGCCAACCATCAGGAGGACAGAGAGAGCAAAAGTTATCAATAGGAATTCAACCATCCTTTTGGGACAACAACTCCACTGATGGGCAAGTTTCCATTCTATGGGAATACCATGTGCTTGTGGACACAAATTTTATGTGCTGTTGATACTACCACCACTACCACCATCATCAATGTGGGATAGCCTGGAGGCTGGGACATAATATACTAGAGATTAGAAAAGAAAAAAGAATAGGGAATTTCTTCCATTCTCTCCAAGTATTAAGGGTCTCTTTTCCCATTCCTTGATCATAGGCTAAGAGAATTTCTCCTAGAGTTGTCTTTGTTATTTCCCTGGTACCTACTTCTGGGTTTTGGTCTGCTTTTTGTCTGGGCTTAGAGATACCCATGGAAAAGCAGAAACTCTCCTGCCTTCCCCCTACTGATCTGGTGGTCCTTCAGATTCTGATCTTTCCATCCCCCGGCCCCATCTGCCAACTACTATTTTCAGAATTCTCAAAATAGCTGTTCTATGCATTCTGTCCAGGCTTTATATCTACTTTCTTTGACTGAGATAGCAAGGAGTGAGCTTATTCCATTTTATCTGGAGTTGGAACTCTTATATATAACTTTTTAGCTTGATCTACAGCATCCTAGGGCAGGAACTTTACTACCATGAAAGTTTTTGTGGTAAATATATGCAACACATTTGACCTACTGGTTCTATTCCAATGGCAATGGAAATCTCGGCTATTACAGAAGCAGCTCACTTACTTACCCTCCACTACATTTGTACCTCTACAATACCTGCCAAGTTTTGCCTTTTGTGGGCAGTGTTGTCAATCTAGTTGATCCCAAGCAAAATTGAGAAGTTGGTCAAATGTGGCATAGGGATCACAGCCTCCCCTTTTCATAGCCTTACCTAAATTCCGTAGCCCCATGACACTCATCTCTTCATGCAGGATGATTCTTGCATCTCTTTATTCAGATACAATCACATTTGTCAACTATTATTAGAGTGCTGTGCTCAGAAGATTATTATGTTTAAGTCTAGAAGGAAATTGCGCTGGCAGAAATCTGAACAGTGGCAGAAAATGTTCCGTTATTTACTAACCTTCCTCCTCTTCTCACATAAAAATATTATCTGCCGAAAAATCTACTATTGTTAGATATATATATATTTTTTTAAAGAAACTTTTTTTTTTAAAGATTTATTTATTTATTTATTTATTTATTTATTTACACAAGCACTGGGTACAGTCAGAAGTGCGGGAGGGTGAGAGAATTCACCAGAGCCAGGAACAGAACAGGTAGAATGACGAAATACACTGCTGAGGGGAGCAGCGGGTGCTGCAGGAGAGCTCTGCCTGCCATGTGGGACCCTCGCCAGTGGCCAGGGATCGAAACTGCGATGCAGAGGCTGCGGGCAGCTTCGCAGCCCAGCGCTCAACCACTGCGCCACCAGGGGAGGCCCTAGATATATATTTTGCATACACTTTTGCTCACTTAGTTCTTTTGACTAAGGGGGTGTAAAAATTGACCTTTCTTGGGTGGGCTAAGAGACCTCATGTTTATCATGCGGAAACTAAATCAATCCTTTATGTAAAATATTACAGAGGTAATGATTTACTTTCAAGCAACTGCCTTTGATATTCAGAACAACTTTTAATTGTGAATCTCTTTCTTTAAAACAAAAATCCACACAAACAAATGTTACTATTTTAAGAAAATTATTCTAGGGACTTTAATTGACCCATGTAAATGCTGTAATTAGATTTGCATTTAAATAGGCATTCTTAATAATTTCCTTTTAAATGGGTTTTCTCTCTTGTAAAACTAAAAACTGACTTCTTTTTAGTAAAATGGGTGCCTACTAGGGTTCATGTTTAAGAGATGTTCTTTTATTTCTCTCACTCAGCTGTTCTTTTATTTCTCTCACTCAGTGTGCAAATAGTCTTACTAGAGTAAGGCAGAAGTGAACAATAGAAATAATATTTTTTAGAAATGTGCTTCTGCAAAGAATTGATCAGTGGTTTAATAAAGATTGACATCAGCATGACATTCTCTCCATAAATGTACAAGTCTACACAGAAAAATCGACCCTGTTTATGAGTACGGTCAATCTCCCATATCTGATTTCTCCTGGATACCACTCTGTATTTCTCTTTTTAAAATGCATTGCAGTATGAACTTTCTTTTTTTTTTTTTAAAGATTTATTTATTTATGCATACAAGAGCTGATGTACAGGCCAGAGACGAGAGGGTGAGAAGATTCACCAGAGACAGAGTGGGGAACAGAAAAGGCAGACTGACTGAAGCACACTGCTGAGGGGAGCAGCGGGCAAGATAGGAGAGGTCTGCCCTGCCATGTTGGTCTCTCCCTGGCCAGGGATCAAATTCATGCTGCAGAGGCTGCGGTTTGCTTCATAGTGTGGTGCTTAACCCCTTGCGCCACCAGGGAGGCCCACTGCAGTGTGAACTTTCTTTGGTTTTCCCTCTCTCTGCACTAGAAAGGCAGAATTCCTCTTTAGACTGATTGTATGCATGCACGAAGGCTACTGATTTTTGTGTATTGATTTTGTAACCTGCTATTTTATTGAACTGGTTTATTGTTTTAATTATTTTTTCCGTGAATTTTTTAAGGTTCTCTCTATATTATATCATCTGTAAATAATGATAGTTTTACATCTTGTTTCCCGATTTGGTTCCTTTTATGTCTTTCTCTTGCCTAGTTGCTCTGCTAGGACTGCCAGTATTATATTAAAAAGCAGTGGTGAGAGTGGACATACTTCTCTTGTTCCAGATCTTAATGCTTCCAGTTTCCAGTTTTTCTCAATGGAGAATGATGTGAGCTGTCATATATGGCTTTTATTATGTTAAGATATGCTCCTTTTATGTCAACTTTTTCAACTTCATCATAAAAGGATGTTGAACTTTATCAAATGATTTCTCAGCATCTACTGATATGACCGTAAGGTTTTTCTTTTTCTCTTTGTAGATATGGTAAATTATGTTAACTGATTCTTGGATGTTGAAACATTTTTGTGTCCCTGGAATAAATCCAACTTGGTCATGGTATACAATCTTTTCTGATGCATTGTTGGATTTAGTTTACTAAGATTTTATTGAGGATTTTTTTTAAATTTTTTTTTTTTTTAGGTTTATTTATTTATACAAGCACTGGGTACAGTCAAAAGCGTGGGAGGGTGAGAGAATTCACCAGAGCCAGAGTGGGGAACAGAACAGGCAGACTGATGAAGTACACTGCTGAGGGGAGCAGTGGGCGCTGCAGGAGAGCTCTGTGCGCCATGTGGGACCCTCGCTAGAGGCCAGGGATTGAACCGGCGCTGCAGAGGCTGCGGGCAGCTTCGCAGCCCAGCACTGAACCACTGCGCCACCAGGGGAGGCCCTTATTGAGGATTTTACCATCAGTGTTCATTAGGTCTGTAGTTTTCTTTTTGTGTGTGCAGTCTTTCTTTGGTTTTGGTATTAAAGTAATGTTGACTTTGCCTTGCCCAGGAGCAGTGGCACAGGGCCTGTTCTGTAAGGTAGGAGGGCAGAGGGTTGCTGAGGATTCCTGACATAGAAGCAGGCCCACTGTGGCTTAACGCTGAATAGGATACCCTTCCTAGTGTGGATATAGGCCTGTAATGAATAGCTAGGCCCTGCAATGTTATTACTCAGGCCTATGTCTGCTCTCAAGGAGCAGGTGGTGCTGGATTCAAGAGTGTTTACCGGAATGGTTGCTGAGGTTCCCTGATGTAGAGCAAGGTCCTGCAAGGCCTAGGCTGAGACACTGGTCTGCTGGGAGGCACCAACAGTTGAGTGCTTAGTCTCTCATTTGTTTTTAGTGGTGAGTAATATTTTGTTGTTCAGGTGACCACAGTTTATTTAGTCACTTACCTACTGAAAGACATATGGTAGCTTCTAAGTTTTGACAATTATGAATAAAGCCTCTGTACACCTCCACCTGCAGGTTTTTTTGTGGATAGAAGTTTTCATCTTCTCTGGATAAATACTAAGAAGCATGATTATGAGATCATATGGTAAAAGTATGTTTAGTTTTGTGAAATTTGTTAACCTGTCTTCCAAAATGACTATACCATTTTGTATTCCTACCAGCAATGAATGAGGGTCCCTGTGCTCTCATTGTTGCCAGAATTTAATGGTGTCAGTGTTCTGGATTTATCCATTCTCATATATATGTAGTGGTCTCTCATTGTTGTTTTACATTGCGCTTCCCAAAGAGCTATGATGTGGAACATATTTTTCATACTCTTTTTTGTTATCTGTATATATTCTTTGGTACAGTGTCTATTAAGGTCTTTGGGCCATTTTAAAATTAGGTTGTTGATTTCCTTATTGATTAAATGTTCTGTTTTTTAATTTTTTTTAAAAAGATTTATTTATTTATTTATTTATATACAAGCACTGGGTACAGTCAGAGGCACGTGAGGGTGAGAGAATTCACCAGAGCCAGAGTGGGGAGCATAGCAGGCAGAAGGACCGAAGTACACTGCTGAGGGGAGCAGCGGGCGGCAGGAGAGGTCTGCGTGCCATGCGGGACCAGGGAGCAGCCGGGGATTGAACCGGCGCCGCAGAGGCTGTGGGCAGCTTTGCAACCTAGCGCTCAACCACTGCGCCACTGGGGAGGCCCTGTTTTTTAATGTTTGATAGCAGTCCTTTAATAGTTGTGGTTTTTTTTTAATATTTATTTATTTATACATACAAGAACTGGGGTACAGGCCAGAAGTGTGGGAGGGTGAAAGGATTCACCAGAGATAGAGTGGGGGAACAGGCAGATTGCTGAAATACACTGCTGAGGGGAGCAACGGGCGAGTCAGCAGAGGTCTGCTGTACCATGTGGGTAGCTCCCTGGCCCGGAATCTAGCTTGTGCTGCAAAGGCTGCAGATTGCTTCATAGGTTGTGTCTTAACTCCTTGCGCCACCAGGGAGGCCCCAATAATTGTCTTTTAATAAATATTTTCTCCCAGACTATGGCATGTATTCTCATTCTCTTGTCTTTTGCTAAACAGCAAATTGCAGTCAACAGAAAATTAACTATGCTTTGCTGTTCTTATTTTAAGCAAACTATTATCTGTTAGACTAAAAATAAGAAAAATATGTTTTTATTTTACCTTCACTATTCCTTCTTCAATGATCTTCCTTTCTTTATGTGGATCTGATTTCTTAGGGATCCCAGAAGGTTGTTAATTTTTCATTCTGCTCCACCTTTACTTGTTAGAATGGAGTGGTGACTTCCAAGCTCCTTACATGCAGAACCAGAACCCAAAAGTTAAGCTATTAATTTGTACTCCTAAAAAATTCCATCATAATTCTTATTTTATAACTAATACAGTATATATTTCTATAAAAATTCAAAGAATACAGATTATATAAGGAAAATGTTCCCCTTTAACATTTCCTTCTGTATTACCATTTTACTTTCTTCTTGGTAAAAAAGCCTCATCTGTCAGGTTGATGTATATCCTTGCAGAAATATAAATATTCATTTAAAAATCACATATGAATATATATATATAAATGGGATCATGCTGCATATCTTATGCTGTGACTTACTTTTTTCACTCAGTATATATTTGGAGGATTCCCCGTGGAGTATATATAGATCTACCTAAAAAATTGCTATGTAATATTCCATTATATTGGTATATTAGAGTTTATTTAACTATTCTTTTCTCTATGGGCACTTACATTGTCTCCAGCTTTTTGTTGTTATAAATGATAGTATAACAAAATTCTTCATTCCACTTCAAACATTTTGGGAGGCATTTCTCTAAGATGTAGAAGAGGGATTGTTGAATAATTTAAACATTAAAATTTCAAAAAATAAATCTGATGAGTAAAAAAAGTTATCCATTTGTTTTTTTTCTTTTTTAGGAAGAATGAGAGAAAAAATGAATGAAAGAAAGGATGAGAATGAAAGAAAGAGAGTGAGAGAAAGAATGAAAGAACCCATTGGTTTTAATGTACATTTTGTGATTGAGCATGAGGTTGAGCATTTTTCAGATATTTATATTTATTGGCCATTGCTAAATTTTGTATATTGTATTGTCATGTTAATATTTTGCTTTATAGGTTAGAAATATTTTCTTCCTGCTTCTCATTTGCATTTAAACTTTGTTTATGATATTTTTTTTGTTATTTTGGGTTTTCTTTTTTATGAGACAAATCTGCCAATTTTTCGGTTTTTGTACTGTTGGTTTAAGAAAATCTGCCTTATCATAGGCTCACAAATATTCCCATTTAGTTTTCTTCTGCATAAAAATGTATAGTGAGTGTGAAACAGGCTAATTCTTTAGTAAATTCTTGTCCTTTTCTCTGATAGTTTAATTGATTCTTGAGCCATGTGAACATATTACCATTTTAAAAATTAAAATATGGGCCTCCCTGATGGTGCAATGGGTGAAGCACTGCACTTTGAGGCAATACAAAGCCTCTGCAGCATGAGTTTGATCCTTAGCCCACCAGGGAGCAACCCACATTGCACAGCAGACCTCTCCTGTCTCGCCCGCTGCTCCCCTCAGCAGTGTATTTCAGTCCGTCTGCCTGTTCTGTAACCCACTCTGTCTCTGGTGAATCCTCTCATCCCCTGCATCTCTGGCCTGTGCCCCAGCTATTGTATACATAAATAAATATATCTTAAAAACAATTAAAATATGAAACCTAAACATGAATATAATGATTATTTCACCTACAAAGAAAATGAAAATTATAAAGAAATGAAAATTTAACATTTGTACACACTTAGGGAGATTAGTATATTTGGTATAGCTTTTAAGTGTTTGCAAAGGTAATAAATATGGTAACAGCAGTAGGGGCTGAATCAGATTTTCCCAATTGGTCTCATCTATTTAGGAAGCTTTTATTGACCAGGCAAATAGGGTTAAAATGATTTTCCTCTTTTTCAAGCTATAAAACATCAAGTTATTTTAAATGCGAAGTGTTTTAACTTTGTTCTCTTAGTTCAAGTTGGCTCAATTAAATATCTCTTAATAATTTCAAGGCAAGTTGATTCCATTGAACTAATAATTTCCAGAGAACTAATAAGTATTTATCAAAATATTTAAATTTGTTAATAAATCTAAAGTGTAGAATTTACAGTCTCCGCTGCCTTGGTCTGTTTCATTCACTGTCTTCTTTAATATTAACCACTCTTTCCTATGAAATTGAAAAAGTCATTGTCCTTTAAATTTATATTGTGAGTAGTGTTGGTAAGGCTTTGTTTATGGTGCATTTTTTAAAAAACAACCTCATCATTATCCTAAAAAACCATCATTATCATGGGCCTCCCTGGTTGTGCAAGGGGTTAAGCACCTCACTATGAAGCAATACACAGCCGCTGGAGCACAAGCTCAATCCCTGACCCACCAGGGAGCAACCCACATGGCATAGCAGACCTCTCCTGAATCGCCCACTGCTCCCCTTAACAGTGTATTTCAGTCAGTCTGCCTGTTCTGTTCCCCACTCTGTCTCTGGTGAATCCTCTCACCCCTGCATCTCTGACCTGTACCCCAGCTCTTGTATGCATAAATAAATAAATCTTAAAAAAATCATTATCAGAAAGCATTATTTCGTAAAAATGATACCAAGAGAATTTACATAGTCATTATTTTCTGGTGATTTACAATGAAATATTTATTTTAAAATTGAAGCTTCATAATGTAGATGTGAAAGTCCTCTGTGAAGTACACCATACAAATGTATGGTATTGTTATTTTTGATATGTGTACTAATATAAAAATAATACTTTTAAATGTAGGAAATGACATACAGGATGAATGAACACTTCAAATTGGGGAAGGTGGATGAAAGTAGTTCTAATAAATATAATCAGCTTTTGCATAGGTAAAAAGGCCCCACAAATGTTCAGATTATTAGCTGATACTCACCAACCATTTGGTAATCATGTAGCTAATGAGAGTGAGTACTAATGGCTCAAGGAACAGTGAGTCAAATTATGGAATTTTATTAAAATGTTTTCTCCACTTGTATTCTAATTATTTAGTTCCAGTCTAATTTTCTTTCAAAATTAGTCTGGGACCCACACTAATTTATGTGGCCGAACATTTAAAAATAGATGTCCTCTCTACCTGTATGACACATCGCTGAGAAGAGTTCGGTGTGTTTCCATAGTGCTGATCTTGAAACAGCTTTTTTTCTAAACTTATTAAAATATTGTGTGATGATAAAATCATACCTAGAGCTTTGTCTCTGAATGCTGGTGTACAGTGTATCCAAATTACTTTTCCCTTCACTCTCTTACTCCAACTATTAATACTCTCACTTTTGTAGCTCTAGCAAGCTCTGTTCATTTTTTCCCAAGGTGGACACCAACAAAGCCAAGAACCAAGGTCAAAGTCAAAGAGAATGAAACTCAGAGTCTGGAATCATAATACACATTCAACATCTAGGATAATTAACAGAGAACTCTCCCTAAACTTAGAATCTCAGGGCTCATTCAAGAAATAACCCTTTCCTGCAATCTGGATGTCTGGGAAGGATTTTATGTTGATGTTCCCTCCTAGATATTATTAAGCATTGTTTAGTAGCCAGGACAGCTACCTGTTAAAGTGTGCCTGGCAGTAGCTTGCTGCCTGTTCTAGCTGTAGCCATGGTCAGGACTAACCATCATTTGTCACCTTCTATTTCTCTTTCTACTTGTCCCTTTTCTCTCTATTTCTGATCTTTTTTCCCCATACAAATTTTACTTCACCAGACATATAGCATCTTACTCTGACAAAACCTCACATTTTGATAGAACCAGCACTTATGAATTTTATAACTCATGAGGAAAAAAAGACCCAAATTAAAGTAGTAATGAGTATTTGAGGTGGAATAACTTTTCCCTGAAGGGACAGGCATTGTCTCATTTGAAAGGACAATAAACTCATTTTAATTCCTGAATGTATACACTGCTAAACATGCAGTTATTTTTCAATAAACTGGTGAAGGCATCAACCAAAGTAATAAAATGAAAATGGCTGGCATTGAAATACCTGAGATAATTTTTCCCTCAGAAGCATATTTTACTAATTATATTTGATTTGAACTTTCATTTAAATATTTATTTTAACTATTTAACAAAAAAAGTTAAAACAATTTATTAAATTCTTCTCTAGAGTACATATATCAAACTGCTTCTAAGGAGAGGAAATTTATTTTTATTTATTTATTTATTTAAAGATTTATTTATTTTTATACAAGAGCTGGGGTACAGGCCAGAGGTGCCGGCGGGGGCGGGGGGTGAGAGGATTCACCAGAGGCAGAGCAGGGAGCAGAACAGGCAGATTGACTGAAATACACTGCTGCGGGGAGCCTCGGGTGCGACAGAAGAGGTCTGCTGCGCCATGTGGGAATCTCCCTGGCTGGCCGGGAATTGAACCCGCGCTGCAGAGGCTGCGGACAGCTTCACTGCGCTGCGCTTGACCCACTGTGCCACTAGGGAGGCCCAGGAGAGGCAATTTAGAAATAGTTGGAACATGGGCAGAAGCCAAAAGGAAATAAAATATGTTCAGAATCAGAAAATTTAACATTTACTCAATTATTTATTTATATCTTGCTAAATGTAGTCCAAAAAACTTTTGAGGTAGAATCGTAGCTGTGGCTCACACTGGAAACACTAGACCTTTTGAGGCCCAAATGTAAGGTTTAAGTTCTCTGTCCAGTGTAGCACTTTTTTGCCTGCTAATAACAACAGTAGTAGTCATTCCTGGATCACCCACAGTGTTCAGTACTGTGCTAAATACTAACATAGTTTATCTTATTTAATCCTCAAACTACTTGTTCTTAGTTTACATATGACGTTCAGAGAGGTTGATTGCCTTACCCAAAGTTACATAGCTAGTATGCACAGAAGCATCACTCGGACCCAGCTTGTCTGGCTCTGATGCCTATGCTTCTAACACCTTTACCCTGCTGCTTCGGATTTTGTTGATGAAGATAAGCTATATATCTATGACTACTTTTTAGAAAAAGCAACAGGGCATTTAAAAAGTGGATCCCATGGGCCGCCCTGGTAGCACAGGGGTTAAATTCTCAGTGCTGTAAAGCTACTGCCAGTCGCTGTGGCATGACTTAGATCCCTGGCCAAGAAGCTGACCCACATGGCACAGCAGACCTCTCCAGTCTCACCAGTTGCTCCCTTTAGTAGTGTATTTCAGTCGATCTTACCTGTTCTGCTCCCCACTCTGTCTCTGGTGAATCCTCTCACCTCCCTTGCCCCCCCCCCACTTCTGGCCTAAACCCCAGTTCTTGTATGCATAAATCTTAAAAAAAGTGTATGTCAGAGCATGAAGTATTGTCTACATTGAATGTGAATAAAGTGGATTTTGTTAATGTCAAATTATCCCATCTGAGAAAGGGGTTGTATTCTTCTTACAGTTTTGAGAAAACATGTAGAATCTCAAACTTTTGATGATTGCCCAGACATGTTGATTCCAGACAAGTGTAAAGTCGTGAGCTACTTTTACATCCACATAGTCTTAGTTTGACTGAAAGGTCTGTCTGTGGAACACCTCAGCCAAAGTCACACCTTCCTGTTTGCCATTGCATTCCTTACCTTGTATTATCTGTGTTAAATGAGCTCCCTCAAATACAGATCTTCAATCAGGCATGGGCTGTCCCTGAGCTCTAGGATGGAATGGACCACTTGGTGGACCTTATAACCCACCCTACCGCATAGGCACAGCTGTTCAGGTGATAATAACCTTGACATTGTCTTCCCAATTCATTCTGGGTTTAGCTATTGCTCATTCTCCCCTATTACAGTTGCTGGTGTCTCACTGGTATTTGACCCTATCTCTGACCTTTAGCATAATCTCCATTTAAGTGTACTCTCCCAGAGGAAAATTCCTCACTATAAATTCTTTACCTACCCTTCTCCACTATTCCACATCAATACAGTCAGAAGCAAGGACCAATAAATATTAACTTTTAGCATATAGCTGGTAATATCAACGCTTCCTACAGTGGTGAAGTTTTGGTAGAAACTGAAAGCTGAGTCAATTATATGCAGTTTTACTTTTTAATGGGGGAGGAAAAAAATGGAAGCTACAGTAATATGAATCTTCCTAAGCTTATGTCCCCCTGCCTTATGGAAATTACTTTGCAGAAATCATGCACAGTGTCTAAATCATGTCAGAACAAATCACTACTTTGTCAAGAAGCAGGGACTTAATGCTTGTGTTATTTTAAAATTGTTTTCAGTTTGAGATTGGCACACCTAATTGCTTTTGAATCATCAAGGATACTGTTGATATTTAAGCAAGTTTGGGTGGACAGCTGTCATTAAGAATCAAGGTTGGTGTTTTCCTCTCTAACCTCGAACTTGATGGCTTTGATATCTAGGTTATTAAATTTGTAGTAGGAAGAGTTCTAACAGATAAATCTTTTACCGAAGCAATTTAAGTAAACAGCAAAAATAAAGAAAAGGGTAAAGCATTTAAGTTTTCAGATAACATATCCTGCAAGGACTGTCCTTTATTTTTTGAGGTACTGCACAGAATTGCTTGAAGCAGTAGAGGTTATACTTGAGGCTGACTTTTTGTAGAATCAGCTTCTGAATTCAACCCTGAAAAGAATGCTTTGATTTCAAGTGTGATATTGATGAATTAACTGAAGAAACTTCAATCAGAGGTAAAAATTCCAAATTCTCTTTTATTATTTCTTTTTTTTTGGAGGTCACAAGTAAACCTTTGGGGGAAAAAGAAAACATAATAAAACTGATTTACTTTGCTCCATTAAAAAATATCACTTTGGGGCCTCCCCGGTGGCGCAGCGGTTGAGTGCTGGGTTGCGAAGATGCCCGCGGCCTCTGCGGCGCCAGTTCGATCCCCGGCTGCTCCCTGGCCACCGGAGGAGGGTCCCACATGGCGCGCAGACCTCTCCTGCCGCCCGCTGCTCCCCTCAGCAGTGTACTTCGGTCCTTCTGCCTGCTCTGCTCCCCACTCTGGCTCTGGTGAATTCTCTCACCCTCCCGTGCTTCTGACTGTACCCAGTGCTTGTATAAACAAACAAACAAACAAATAAATAAAACATGCCTCTATTAAAAAAATTATATATATATTACTTTGGTCTTCTCCCTACCCTCCACATTCAAGGACCCTATAGACATTCACCCTTCATTCAGCAAACATTTATGGGTGTCTTCTCCATTCCAGGTACTGATCCTGCATCAGGAAGTATAGTGACCATGGCCCAGAAAGACAAATCCCCGGGAAATTCTCTGTGTAAGTTTGATGATAATTTATTTGAAGAAAATGGCTGAGATCAAAATGTTTTAGTAGAGTCATGAAAAAGTAAGGTACAGAGTTCTTCCATTTTTCTTTGCCTTGTGTTTCAATGTGAAATCTATTTGAAGGTGCGTCTCCATTTCTTTTTGGTGAAATACACAACAGGTTATTTTTTGGGACTTGCCTGTTTCTTGTTGCTGATATAAAGTCTTCTATAGAGTAAAAGCACTATACAAAGCTGGTGATAAACACTGTGTTATCTGTGATAGAGGAAATATGCTATTCCCTCCCCTTGGCCAGGTACAATGTGCATTATAAGGTTGTTTATCAAATAATTTGATTTTCCAATACATTAGCAGGAATTAGTGAGATTGGGCTATGGACTTAATTATGCTTTTCTAAAAAATGTTTTTAGTCTCTGCTCTCAAACATTTTGAAGTGGACCTTTATTATAGTTACCAAATTGTATGAAAGCACATTGCCCTCGTCACATAAGGGTCACAGGTGGAACATAGCAGGGCTGAAATGAAGGGTAATGGAAAAATCCAGTACTTGTGTTTGCTCCTTAAATGTCATGGCTGGGTAAATGGATTTCTCTACTTCCTAGGCCTCGGCTTCTGCTACATTAGTCTGGCAGCAATTAGAGAGGAGAGGTTGCTCTGCAAATTGGTTTGGTGAACCATGTAGTTCATCTTTTTATTGTGCAAAACAGAAAAAATTGCTTCTAATCAATCCACTTCAACTTTTAGTCTAAAAATTATTTGCCATCCCATCAGCTCAAAGTACCGATGAAATGTTCTATTTGAATTAACTGAATGGAAGAGGTATTTATATCAATAAGCTGATTACGATTACGGGGGCATAATCTTACTATGGAAGCAATAAAGAGACTGCATTACTATTGAGGTGTCCTTGCCAAATGGATTAATGCTTTTAGGAGAATTAATCTACATTTCAAATATAATTGGACTCTTATTAACTAAATCAGAAATGTACCACTTCTGACTGTGGTGCTCAAAAGAGAGGTTGGTTTTGCAAATAGATCATTATTAATTTTGAACTTTCTGGAAACTTTGTATATGATTCTCATGATTGATAAATGCTCCTGCTTTAAATGTTTCTGCCCTAAGATGTAACCTTTTGGGGTACTTAGATGAAGCTTTGTTGTTCTTATTTTTTATCATTTTTCTTTTAAGATAGAGTATATTTTATTGGTTTGTAGTAATACATTTCTCATATTACAATTCAGTGGGGGAAGAAACTCTCTTTTGATCTTCAATTATTTGAAAGATTCATTTATTTTGCATACAAGAGCTGGGGTACAGACCATAGATGCAGGAGGTGAGAGGACTCACCAGAGACAGAGTGGGGAACAGAACAGGCAGACTGACCGAAACACACTGCTGAGGGAAGCAGTGGGCGAGACAGGAGAGGTCTGCTGTGTCTTTGGGCCTCTCTCTGGCTGGCTGGGGATCAAGCTCGTGCTGCAGAGGCTGCGGATTGCTTCATAGTGCGGTGCTTAACCCCTTGTGCCACCAGGGAGGCCCTGATCTTCATTTATTTGAAATAACACAAACAGGACTCCCATTTAGATAACAACAAAAAAGACAAGTTAAGCAGCAAAAGATTTTTTTCCCTTTCTCAGAGATGGGCATTGAAGTGTACCCGATTCAATTTTCTTTTTAAAAGTCTTCAAAGACAAAAGCAGCCTAAAACCTAAATATTAAAATGAATTAAAAAAATCTGTTTGCTAAACTTACTCATCTCTAGCACCATTTTTTGTTGTTTTGATACAGGTCTGCCTTTGCCTAGTTCTTCTCTTGTTCTTTTTACTGGTCCAGCTGCACCATTTTCATTATGCTCATCATTCACATCAAATCTACTTTTCTTGCCCTGAAATTGTATGTTAGTAGCCAGTTTGGGCAGCTTTATTTCCATTTAGATGGGCAGCCTTTTGAGTTCCATTTGTTTATGAACTCTTGTTGATCTCCTATGATTATTTTCAATGCTTCTTTTCCACATTTCCTTTTAATGCTCCCATGTCACTTTTTGTTCCTTAATTGTAGGTTACCATTGTTTGCATCTTTGCCTCTATCCTTTGCTTCCTTAGCTTTTTCTTTAAATAAAATTATTCTTTATGTTGCTCCTCTGACAAAATCTATCCATTTTATTTTACCATGATTTGAAAAAAGCATGTGCAAAAATCTTCTCTATAGGTCTGATCATCTAAGTCCCTGGAATATTTCAACAAACATTCAATTTTTTTCTCCAATAGATTTCATTTCAGCTGTTTGATTTTTCTTTGCTTTTGTTTGGCTTGTGATTTGGTTTCCAGTTTGCTTTCTTCTTCTTCTTTTTTTTTTTTTTTTTTTTGGCCAACCAACCTTCCTAGCAAAGTATCAGCAGGTCCCTATCTTTGTACTTGTGGCCAGGGAATTCAACAAACTTCTTGGCAGATTCAGTGCTATCACACACAGCAAATATTGATCCCCAGATGCTTTGTGCAATGTTCTCATGCGAATAATTAGTACCTGACCTGTATCTGCTAACCGTTCTTTTATGTCATCAGGGTTACCAGATAGGAAACCTTTAATATAAGCAGATCTGTTTCTGCATCATTTTTTATACTCATTAGTCACTTTAGGGAGGGGTTTGCTTAGGGATCTTCTGATTTTTGTTTTATCTTCACTTATTTCCTTTTTTTGGTCAGTGCTTCTACTACTATATTGTCTGTTGTTAGATGGTTTAACTTGTTGAATTTTATCATCTCCAAATCAGCCTTCATCAGTTTGACCTGTTCCTTAAAAAATTTGTCGCATGGCAAACTGGAATCACCAAAATAATACTCAATTTGTTGACAGATTTTGGCCTCTAGGGCAGTAGCAGTATTTTTATTATCACCATTTTAAGCCATTGAAATGGTCTCAGGTCTCAGTGCCCTGGGGCCCTGCCACCGGGATCACTAAAGCAACAGCAACAGCAACAATTCCACTTCCCAGCGTCTTCTTACTTTTTTTTTTTTTTTAAAGCATAGATTAAACATCAATTCCAAAGAACACCTGCACCCCTATGTTTATAGCAGCACTGTTTACAATAGCTAAGCTTTGGAAACAACCCAAATGCCCAAAAATAGATGACTGGATCAAGAAGATGTCGTACATATACACCATGGAATATTACTCAGCATTCAAAAAAGATAAGCACATGCAATTTGCAGCAACATGGATGGCGCTGGAAGGGATCATGCTCAGCGAAATAAGCCAAAAAGAAAAAGAAAAATACCGGATGGTCTCACTCATAGCAGGAATCTAGAGAACTTAAATAAGGGACCAGGAAAATGAATAACTATAAGAAAGTGAAAATCAGAATCAACAAAAAACTATGAAACAGAGACACTTTTGGGGGGTGGGGGCGGGAGGGGAGGGATTGGGATCAGAAAGGGGGGGTTGCAACTGTATGGGGAATATAAAAATAAAATTTATTATTAAAAAAAATAATAATAAAAAAAATAAAGCATAGATTAGCAGAGAACTGATGGGACGCACAGGAGATTTTACTAATTTCCACTCTCTCCATTAGCCCACTTGGTTATTTTAAAAAAGTGAGTAAATGAATTACACTTCTAAATGTAGTACAATAATGAATTACTGGAGTAAACCTTTAAAAGCTGGGCCTTAACATGCTGACTTGATTTAAGGAAAGAGATTCAGGCAGTCTGCTGGAAACCTAGGTGTTGTAGGCTCAGAAACCTTGGTCTCATTTGAGAAAAGACTTCACTGTGTAGTGCCAAAGCTGGTAAACACCGGCTTCTCAAAAGTCAAAGATCTCTTATGCAGAAGGAGTCCAATTTCTGAGCAAAAAAATATTAAAATATTAGCAGAAGAAAACAAAAAGTTTCTTGAAACCAATTATTTTTAATGCATTCTAATTCTTCTCACCTAAAGCAAAATCATCTCATTTTATTTTATTTTTTTTACATTTTAAAAGGGCAGTTTTATTAGGAAAAGGGAAAGGAAAAAGAGAGGTGTCTGAGTAGTCACAGGTGGGCAGGAGAGTTGCCAAAATCATCTAAGTTTAAAACATATTAAAGAATTAGTCTTCTAAGAGAAATCCCCCCTCTTTTGAATGAATATTAATTACACAGTGGAGGATTAGATCATGTCTGCAGAGACTATCATGTCTTATTTGGGGTAGGGGCTTAAATACTAGGTTCCCATTCAAAAGAAGTCCTTTAACCTTTGTAAAAAATAAATAGAACTCCATCAGAGAGGCTTTCCCTTTTGTGTTTTCTTCCTGATTTTTCCTCCTGCCTCCAAACAGGGGCTACTTCCTGGTTTGAGCCTTTCGAGAGTGAAAGGGCTGCTTTTGCTTTGATTTGAAATTGCTTTTCATTACCCTTTCTCAGTTCTGCTCTCATTACCAGGGCCACATATGTTATTAACACTCAAGAAAAGCTCGCTACCTCTTGCAAGTTAAGAGGGTTAGCTGAAGTGGACATTGTGCATATGGGACTACTAAGGGACGGTATCCCACTACATTAGTCCTCCACTCTCCTAGATGGGCCTAAGAAAAAGCTGTAGGGCCAGTGCTCAGGAGATGGGAATACGAAAGAGGAAGGACTCTAAACACAACGGTTTATTGGGACTTAGGCTCCTGGGTTAATTCCTTTCCATGGAACAGGGCTACCTAGAGAATTTTAATTTGGCAGCCTGAATGTTTGTATCTTGCTTTCTTTATCTTCAAAGGTTGTTTATATTTTTTGAATTTCATTCTCATCCACAATTTCTTAAATTCTCTGTTCCCTAAGAAAGGAAGTTTGCAAAGATGAGAAGTTTAGCTAAATGAGTGACTTGTTTGAGTCCCTTTCAGTGCTAACATTTAATAAAATTTCGCAAATATCTCTCATGTATCAAAACATATTCTAGAAAACACAAAGTGTGGATAATCAGGAATGAAAGAAGTCCCAAATCCATATGGAAAACAATAATAGTTTTTTTTTCCCCCTATCATTTCCTTTTTAAGTCTGAGTGTATGCAGAGTTCTTATTTTATTTGCATGTAATTCAGCCCTGGGTAACTCTTATTAAACATTAGAGATTTAAGCATCCCCCAGGCAAGGATGTGGTGCACTTGTTCATAAAGAAAAACCGGTTTCCCACACTAAGAAACGAATGTTCATTCTTGCCTCCTTGATCAAATGTTTTGTTTGCTGAGAAAGGGAGCCAGAAGGGTATGAGCGCTCTTATGGAAAATGTGCAGAAAACAAAGATTTCTGTGCTGGTCATCTTCTAAGAGAAACTACAGCTAACATTTATTTGTTTTTTAGGTTCTCTCCTTCCATTTTCTCCACAGGGAAAAAAAAATCTCTGGTAGCAATTGCTTAGGCATTTGTAGAGGTCAGAGGCTTGGTAGAGATCATTGAAAAAGCACAATAGCATTTGCTTTGAGAATAGTCTCTCCCACTCTCAAGCCCTACATAAGTTTATTTATTTTGTATTTATTCCAGGGATAGTTGAAAAATAAAGCAGTTATTTGAAGTATTTTGGAGCCCCTCTTACACTCACTGCACCAGGAGGGAGCTAGCTGGGGTGAGGAGGACCGTAGGTCCCACGATATGATGGACCGCAGCACGCAGAACCCGGGCGAGTTGAAAGCGCTTCTTGACGGTGCGATTCGTGAGCCCTCACGCTGACAGCAAGCGCCGTGACCGTAGGAACAGCCTCAGCTTGACTCTCCTGCTACCTGGGCACCCGCCGGGACATTGCAAACCGCGGGAAAGGCAGCCACGCTCTGGGAGCTTGGAAACCACCAGCTCTGGAAACCACGAACTGTACCGGGCAGTTTCGGGTTCTTCAGGCACAACAACCTCGCGATCCGTCCAGTCAAAGAGCTCCTAGCTTTCTGCCCTTAACGAGCCCAGGTCAGCATGCCTGTCCTGCCCGCGCAGGAGTGCAGGTGACTGGGCAGACTCCGACCTGGCGCTCCCACCGTGCCCTTCAGCCACTGCGCCCAGGAAAAGAAGCGCCCACGGACAGCTTGCACACTGGGGACCCTTGTGCCGTCCCCCACTCATGCCCCATCATTGCAGACAGTGAAGAGGGGAAGAAGCACGGAGAAGCATCCCCTTCTCTGGCGCGTATCAGCCGCGGGGTGCGGGAGAGGTCCGAGCCCCACCAGGCAGGAGCCCTAAGAGAAATCTGGAACACCAACACTTCCCCAGCCCCTTTCACATGTTGCAAAGAGAATTGCTTTGATAGACTGAATGAAGACTGAGGTTGGGGTTGGGTTTGTGGGCCCGGGTGACGCGGCAGCTCCTTTAGGAAGCAATGACAACCTGGGGTTTATCGACAGCCTGCGCGCCTTTTGGGAAAGTGCCCCGCTGACACTTCCAGTTTAAGATGTGTTTGTGCTTTTAGAAGAGGGACATTTCCTTAAAAAAAAAAAAATCACAATAAAATCTACTTGTTATATAAGTAAATAAATTAGATGGCATATGACATTTAGTCAAAAACTGGATAACATTTTTCAAGTTCCTCATGGCAGCTCTTGCAGAATTTTAACTTAGCGTTTCAACCTAACAAAATCCAAAATGCTCCTTCCGGGTGATTTTTACTTTTGAATAAATTCCTTTTTCTATTTGCTAGGAGGTTCCTGCTAAGAATAGGGCATTTTGTGCTAAGAATGGGAGCGTTTTGGTGAGTTTTAAATAGTACTATAGCATTCTGTCATATGAATGGAGCCAATTACAATTTATATATTTTCATGTGTAAATATATATGCGTACCATATATACTTCTCTCTCTCAATATTAACAAGTAAGAACTTAAAATTCTAGAATATTAGGGTAAACAGAGTCTTTTGTGTCCAATGGGCAGTCCAGCTCACTTGACAGATGGGGTGATCTCACAAAGCAATTCTTTGTCTTTGGAGAAGTAGTACATTTCTGTTCTTCCTGCAATGGGATATTTCATGACAGATCACTTTGATGACATGCCAGCAGTGTGTAGTATTTAAAAATCGTCAGCTCATGCTTTTCAAGCATTTGGAATCAATTTTAACCTTCACACTTTTGTTTTCTATAGTAACACACACACGCACACACCACGCTCCTGGGCTCAGAATTTGCATGCAGGCAGTGTTAACCAAATAGATGTAGTAAGTTCTCTTGCTTAAGGGTTCTTTTATTCACGTTTTTTTCCTCTGTACCCAAAGACAGGGGACAGTGGAGTCTGGTGGGTAGCAGGCTTTTCCCAAAGGTTTATGGGGTATTTATGAATTGTGATAGTGGTCATAGGAAGAGGATTTCAGTGAGAAGAAATCCATAGTGAGTGGAAAGGCATTCTGAGAAGGATTCTCTTTTCTCTGCAATTACGGAGCAGGTACCCACATCCGTTTCTGCAGTATATTCTGAGGACCATGAAGGGAATCTTTTTAGGAAGGGAATATTTAGTGCGCACACTCATCACATTTCTACAGGTATTATAAAGATTTGATGATGTTGAGACTTACATGTGTTTGTTATCAATGATGGTGAGAACTCAAAAATTCCTAAATACACTTAAATAAGAAAAAAAAGAAAACCAGTTCAGCTCCTTCTCTTTTTTCTTTTCTTTCTTTTCCCTCCCTCCCTGCCTTCCCTCCCTTCACTCCTCCCTTGCTTCCTTTCTTTCCTTTTGGTGCAACTTCTGTAACTGATTGTTAGCATTAATAGGAATACTCACAAAACATACTGAGTATATGTTCTGTTCCAAACACAGTATCAAGTACTTTACATGCATTATTTCATTTACTATTTATAATAGTCTTACGAGGTAGGCATTTTTATTTAAGAATGATCAAATTGAGGCTCAGAGAGATGAAATAAGTTGTTCATCATTACATAATAGGAGCTAAACTAATTATATCTGACTCCAGAAACTGAGTTCTTCATCCTTGCAAAATCAGTTGGTTTGAGAGAACTTTATCTTTCATTTACTGGAATAAACTAGAGCAATTTAATTCTTTTTTATTTTTTACATCATTGTTCATTTTTAAACAATATTTGCTTCCCCCCACCCCCTCAGGTGTAGTCTGGGCAATTTAATTCTTATCTGTGTTCTAACACATTTTTTCCCCTGATTTTGATTTAGCTTGACTTATTTCTATAATAACAAAATAATATATATAACATGTAATATTAATAACATAATAATGAAATTTAAAAAATTGTGTAGTATTTAGTTTCTACAACCCTGTCCTACAATCTTCTCACTAATTCTAATATCTATCCTCTAAGACAATGTGTGGGAAAGATCCCTAGACCATGAACATCAGATAAAGTATTTATAAATTGAGATTTTAGTTTAAAATGCAGATTTCTGGGTTCCCAATGAATTGGGATAGGAATCTTGGCAATTGGTTGGGACTTGGAAAAATTCCTTTAAAAAACCCTCAAATATGTGAATGATTAGAAAGAGAAACATGAATTTTGGAATCAAACCTTGATTTCTATCCCAGCATCAGCTTTTTAAAAATTGTCCCACCTTAGACAAGCTGTTTACAGAGTGCAGTGAAGACTAAATTAGACAGTGTGTGTGAAAACAGTAATGTTTAAGAGTACTAATAGTGATGTAAGCTAATGCTTTTTGAGCATTACTTAAAAGTGTCAGACACTGTGCTAAGCACTTTGTACATATCAGTTTCTTGATGCTACACAGCAACCATACATAGGAGGTTTACCATTATTCCTAATTTATAGAAGAGAATGAAGCACAGATACTAAGCTGAGCCAGGATTTGACTTCAGAAAGTGTGGCTCCAGTAATGACTGTGCTCTTTAATTCTGTACCTGGTCTGTCTCTCATAGTATTTACTGACTGTTTCTCTCTTTGAGTCATCTTAAAAAAACAACAGTGACAAAAACTGATAAAAATGCTGGTGCAAAACAATGAGAGCTTTTTCTTTTTCACCCTGTACATATATATACTATATGGTGCATTTCTCCTTAAGATTATGCATTCAGTCCAGGGTCAGATGACTGTTCATTAAGGATCTGGCAGAGATCATTTTGGGTTTTCTAATGACATGCAGTGTGTAAGACTGCTTTGAATATGATCTGTGGACTTGTAGCATTAGTATGATCTGAAAACTTGTTAGAATGCAAACTCTTAGGGCCCGCTTCAGATTGTGAATCAGAATGTCTGGGCATATGACCCAGCAATCTTTTTTTTTTTTTTTTTAACATTGTGATATTTTTATTTCAGTTTCTTTATAACAATGGAAGGAAAGAAAGTACATATTTTAAGTTTCCTAGTTTTACACAAAAAGATAGCATAGTTCTGCAACTGGCAGTTCTTTTCATTTCAGTCTCTCGGAAGATTTTTCATTCTTTTTAATATCTGCCATATTTGTATCCACCACTTCAACAGGTATAACTAATTTCTTGCTAATACAAACAGTGCTATACTGTGATATGCATATTTAGAGTCATAAGGTAGAAGGGTACCTATGGAATAAATTCTCAGAGGTAGTTGGATTGCTGAGACAGATATAAATACATTTGTCTGAAGGAGGCTGAACATATTTTCATGTTTTAGGTGCCATTTGTACTTTTTCCTGTACTATGTCTTTTTAAAATTTTTTTTTATTTATATTATTTTTATTTTTTTAAAGGTTAACAAAAAGTTTATTTACAAGGAAAGGGGAATGAAGAAATGTACAACTCAGGGAGAAAAGAGGGAGATAAATTCTTAAATGTGTCCTACCCATTCCACCAACCTGGAATCCCAAATGACCCGCTGAGACCAAACCTGCCTGGCCAAGAGCAGGGAGCCAAGTGTGCCCGACCTCATTAACATGGCTGGTTTTTATTCACAAACAGAGAAAATGGCTGCTTAACTCCGCCCTTAAGTTCTTGCCACTTCCCTTTGGGAATCCTGGGATTTGTAGTTTCTGGTGTCTTGATGGAGTGGGGGTGGCATCCACAAAGCCTGTATGGAGTTAGCTTCACTTTTTGCCACCATTTCCATGTTGTTGAAGATCAAATGTATGGATGCTGGGGTACACTCTCAGATGAAAATTTTTCTCAGGGTTCCCATTGGAAAGCAAACCAGTCTCTCCAGGTATTATTGTCCATTGTGGAAAGCAAAAGTCCTCCATTCCTGGGAAATAGTTTATCAGTCCAAGCCAAAAAAAAAACCCAACAAAACAAAACAAAACCATCTGGAGGCATTAGCCAAAGCAAAACAGCAAAGGTATCAAATCACAGGAAAAATATTAAAATTGATTCACCTTATACAAAAACAGGTTCTCTCAACCTTTATCTCAATTGTTTCAACAGCGTAGCAAAAGCTTGCAAACCAAATCTACTTTTAAACCGTATTACCTATTTTTGCATAAAATCACAGGGCAGAATAACTAAACAGCAATTTTAGCTGCTTTGTTGGAATACTCCATAAAGGATCAAAGCAAACTCTTGACATCCGGTCCATGTGGGCTTCAAGAACAAAGTCGTCCTCATCAGACTCCACCTGGGTTTCCTCTTCTTGAGGGTACCGGGGCGTTTTCTTTTTCCGGGTTGTCCAGTCCTGCCCATAGAGGCCCCAGCAATCTGTTTTAACAAACTGTGCAAATGACCCTGATGCATTCTAAGGTTGAGAAGCACTGGTTTAGAGGATGGAGCAAGAAACTTAAAAACATTAAAAAAAAGGTTTATAAAAGCAGTAAAAATGTCAACAGACCTTTACTTCTGGGTGACTTATCTAGAATTATGGTGCATCTTTTTGGGAAGAAAGATGTTCACTGAGGGAATGGAGGGTGCCTGTTTCAGGCATTGTCCGTGTTAGACATATAAATATAAGTCACATTTTGCTCTGGTGCCAATGAAGGTACAGCCTAGTGAGACAGAGAAGATGGGCACACTGAGCCAGACCACAGTGCAGGTAGGGTCATGAGGGAGTATGTGTAGAGTGCTCTCACCAGAGCTTTTATAAGGCAGGGAGGATATCACCATGGTGAAACCTTGAAAGGGGCCTTGAAGAAAAAGAGATTTGCCGGAGACAGATTTGGTTAATAGCAGCTTATTGCAAAACTTGTGCTAATTTCATTGAAGAGTAGAATAGCAATTACGAGCACTTTGTCATCAAATCAAGATCTAATGGGTGAACTACTTAGTAGTGGCTGCATATAATATTAGATGGTGTATGTGAAAACTAGATCCAGAGGGTATTTCAGAGGGTAAGGAAGTACCTAACATATACCAAATGGTGGAGTAGGTGAGAAGACTTCATGCAGGAGGAAGTCAGATGCTCAGATCCGAATCTGAAAAGATTGGGTAGAAATGTCACAGATTAAAGGATTCCCAGGCAGAAAGGACAGTTGAGTCAACAAACAAAATACAAAGGGGAGTACTTTCTAAATTTTACAAAGTGATGATTCTTGAGAGAAAGGTAACATTTGTAAGGCACCCCAGGTAATTGGGCAGCGCAGACCATTTCTGGCTGTGGAGGGTGGATGGGGCTCATTGGGAGCACATAGGCTGGTGTGCTCTGGCTAAGGGGCTGTAAGCCATTCACAGTAACTGGAGTATATACAAAGAGGTTAAGAGGGAGGTTTGGAGCGCCAGGATGGGAGAGTTGGCAGACATCACCTGCTAAGGAATTATTGAAATTAATAATTGAAGCCAACATTTCTTACAAAGTGTTGGGAGACAGCTGACCTTTCCTTTGTTAGATAAGGTACTAGGAGAATTTTTCTCTCTTCCCTTTAGGTGTTTCAGGAAATAGAATTTTCTCCTCTCCTCAGATTGTGAGTTGAGGCTGTGTGTTGTAATCAGAAGGTGGCATCCAATAGAGTGAGTGCCGGAAATTGGTGTTTCTATGAATGAAGATGATTCCACTATTCATTTTCTTCTGTGTGGGATGAGAAATGTCAGATCTAGCTGCATTGAAAACACCTTGAGTCGAACTCATTTTTTTTTTTTTTTTTTTTTATAGAGGCATGCTTTATTTATTTGTTTGCTGGTTTGTTTGTTTGTTTTGTTTATACATGCACTGGGTACAGTCAGAAGCGCGGGAGGGTGAGAGAATTCACCAGAGCCAGAGCGGGGAGCAGAGCAGGCAGAAGGACCGAAGTACACTGCTGAGGGGAGCAGCGGGCGGCAGGAGAGGTCTGCACGCCATGTGGGACCCTCCTCTGGTGGCCGGGGAGCAGCCGGGGATCGAACCGGCGCCGCAGAGGCCGCGGGCAGCTTCGCAACCCAGCGCTCAACCGCTGCGCCACCGGGGAGGCCCGAGTCGAACTCATTTGGACTTTAATTTTAAGAGCTGCGCTTTCTGGGAGGAAACATTAAATATAAATCTCATCTATGTTAGTTCACAAGAACTATGTAACAAATATTTCTAGTCATTTCCTGATCTGTTCCTTTTCTTAGAATCAGCCCTTTCAGTCAGGTTACATGGGGTTACTGCACTACTCAAAAAATAAAACCATGGCCTTGGCCTCTGGACAGTTTCCTCTGTCTCCATTCCCCAAGGTTTATCCATGATGTAGCATGTGTCAGAATTTCCTTCCTCTTAAAGACTGATTAATATTCCATTGTCTACATGAACACTGTATTTTGTTTATCCATTCATCTGCCAGTGGAGACTTGGGTTGCTTGCACCTTTTCGCTATTGTGAATAATGCTGCTATGTACAAATATTTCTTTTAAATCCTGCTTTCACTTCTTTTGGGTGTATACCAAAGTGGAATTGCTAACCTGTGTAGTCATTCTATTTTTAATATTTTGAGCAACAACCATATTGCTTTCCACAGTGGCTGTAACAATAGTATGCAAAGTTCCAATTTATCCACATTTTTGCCAATACCTGTTAATTTCTGTTTTTGTTTTTTAGCAGTAGGAACCCTAATGTATGTGAGGTTGTGTTAGTAAGATGTAGTTGTAAAACAAAACTTAGTGGCTTAAAATAGTGCTCAGGTATTATTGTTCATGAATCTTTTTTTTTAAGATTTATTTTTATTTATAAAAGAACTGGGGTACAGGCCAGAGGTGTGGGAGGGTGAGAGGATTCACCAGAGACAGAGTTGGGAGCAAAACAGGCAGACGGACCAAAGACACTGCTGAGGGTAGTAGTGTGCAAGGCAGGAGGGGTCTACTGTACTATGTGGGTATCACCCTGGCTGGCCGGGAATCGAACCTGCACTGCAGAGGCTGTGGACAGCTTCACAGTGCTGCGCTCAACCCACTGCGCCACTGGGGAGGCCCTGTTCATGAATCTTAAGGGTGGCATTTTTGGTTGAGATCAGCTGGATGGGGGCCTCCCTGGTGGCACAAGGGGTTAAGCATAGCACCGTGCAGCTATCCACAGCCTCTGCAGCACAAGTTGGATCCCTGGCCAGTCAGGGAGCTACCCACATGGCGCAGCAGACCTCTCCTATCTTGCCTATGCTCCCCTCAGCAGTGTATTTCAGTCAGTCTGCCTGTTCTGTTCCTTACTCTATCTTTGGTGAATCCTCTCACCCCCTGCACCTCTGGCTTGTACCCCAGTTCTTGTATGCATAAATAAATAAATCTCTAAAAAGAGAGAGAGATCAGCTGGATGGTTCTCTAGTCTTGGCTGGGCTCACATACTATCTGGGGGCAACAGCTGGCTTGGCTGGCAGTTGGCCTGTTAAGGGAAGTCCCACTGGTTGACTCATCTCTTTTCCATGTCATCTCCAACCCCCCAGTAAGTGAGCTTGGATTTTTTCCAATGATGGTAGCAGTGAGAGTGGGAATATGAAAGTTTCTCAAAGCCTGGGATCAGAAATTGTGCCTTCCTTATATCACATTCATTGAAGGTCATGAGTTCCCACACTGATTCACAGGGTAGAAAAGTAGATTTTTGATGGTAGTATTTGCTATGTTGTGTTGCAAAAAAAATATAAGGAGGGGTGAATAATTGTGGCCATTTTTGGAGTCTGCTACAGAATTCTAGAATTTTAGTGGAGCAATGGAGGTGAGAAGTTTATCTTGGTTCACATAAAATGCTTGGCTTTGTATTTCTAGTACAAATATTCCAGAACACTTTAAAATATTGAAAATAAGAATTAGGACACTAGAAATGAACTTTCCTTAGTTTTTCTCAGATAACTTTGCCTAGCCACCAAAAGTGTCAAATCATAATATTCAAAAATAAACTTTTAATTCTTGAATAATTTGATATTTACAGTAGATTTCCTATTGTTCCACGTACTTGTCAGCATTTGATGTTGTCAGTGTTCTGGACTTTGGCCATTCTAATATGTATGTGGTGGTATCTCATTGTTTTAATTTGCCTTTCCCTGATGACATATGATATCAAGCATCTTTTCATATGTTCATTTGTCATCTATGTATCTCTGTTAATGATGTGTCTGTTAAGGTCTTTGGACCATTTTCAATTGGGTTATTTTCTCACTGATGAGTTTTTTTATATATTTTGCATGGCAGTAACTTATCAGAGGTGGTTTTTGCCAGTATTTTCTCCTGGTCTGTGGCTTGCCTTGCTTTTGTCTTTCGTGGAGCAGACATTTTTTAACTTCAGTCAACTGTTAATTTTAACAGTTAAAGAATTCTTAAACTGAGTAGACACATCATGACAAGACTATTCATGATGAAAAAAGCCCCCCTTTTCCCCCTATGTTTTTCTGGGGGAAGTCTACTTCAAGCAGTACATTATTTTGGCCATGTCTTACCTTAGTGCAGTCAAACTCTGCCTATTGGCTTCCTAATGTGCTGTGGCACTGAGTTTATTACCTCCCTTCCAAACTTCAGAAAACCTCACTCTTTCCTGAGCCTCTTTCAAACTCTGAGCTTCCCTCTGTGGGCCTCTCAGGCTGTGCTCTCATATCCGGGAGTGCCTTTCCTCCAGCAACGTGACCCCATTCTTGGGCCTCCTTTAAAGGCACAGAATTAAATGTAATTACTGTTAGAGCTTGACTCCTTTGGATGGACAGGCTCCTTATGAAAAGCTTAATGATGCTTGGTTTACAACTGTAAATCTTAGTGGTGGGGAGAGGGTGGGAGGGGAAAGGGTGTCAGAGGGAAAGACTTCTTCACACTCTACTTAGCTTCCCTTCCCTCTTTACAATTACCATGATTAATGTGAATATGATATATCTTTTGGTAGATGTGAAAAAAATAAAATGAAAACAAAGAAAGAAAACTATTGGTTTTTGGGGAAGTTGATTAAATAATGATTCTTTTTGTTTTCTTTTACAAATATATAAACTCATTCTTCTAGAGATAGGCTATCAGGCACTTACTGTGTTCCTGCAGGACAATCTGAGTCCTGCCCTATTATTTGGATTTCAGGACCTTTTTCAGAACCAGAACTTAATTCAGGGTTGTACTGTGTATGCCAGACGTGAGCTTTGGGGAATGGAGCTAACAGAGTGCTGGTCCCAAAGGCCCCAGAACTTGTTTTCTTGACCAGTCCCTGATGTCATCCAGCCTTGTGGTCATTTGCTGCTTCCTCAGAAGGTAGAGTGAGACACGCACAGCTGTCCAACCCCTGGGCTGGATGATGTGCCTGTCCTTCTAGCAAACTAATTAACAAAGCAAAGGCAGAAGCAGTTTTTCCCCCCAAGTGATTTCTTGTCTCCAGAAAGTTATTATCTTCCCAGGTGTACTCAGTGACTCATGTCTTGTCAGCACCATCCTAAACATTATTATTTTGTCCACATGACACAAGACATGTGCTCCCACTTACTGTTCATATTTTCATTGCACACACACCAAATACCACCCATCACTTAACATCCCCAACATGCCTGTTCAAACTAGAGGTCTGAGAGCAGAAAAGATTCACCTTATTTTTAAAATAAGCAACTCAATTCAGTATCGGGCATTGAAGAGATCTTAAATGAAAGGAAATTATTGCTTTGCTCAAAACACAATAAAGATTTACAAATCAGCTAAAAGAAACCTATGGAACTCACTATCGTCATCTCTTGGTAAATAACTCAAGTGTGAACAACAAAGCAGTCATGCAATACTTTTTTTGCCCCCAAATTAGTAAAGCTTTCAATCCTGGAGGTATTTTTCCCTTTTATTCTAGATTGATTTTCTTCTTAAAGAAAATCACAGGTTGTCTTTTGTGTTCTGCAAGCCCTGCTGTCTGCTCTTTTAATTTGTATTGTTAAATAATTTGCGAGGAATTTCTTTCCAAGTTCTTCAAAGTCAAGCTACTTCTGTTACCCCCAAGACTTGCTGCTTCTTGCTTACTTTCCTTCTTTTCTGTTTGATTTTTCTCTATTTCCCATGGCTAATTCAACTTGGACTGGCTAGCATCCTGCATAGAAACACATAATAGGCTGAAAACAAATTTCACTAAAAAAATATGCATTGAATAAATATGCTCTTGACTACGACTGTGTTTTTCTGCTCCATTTGCACTGGGTCTTTTTCTGGTTTATTTACTCTATCAATGGAAGTCAGGTTACTAGACAGTTTCAACGAAAATACCACATTCTTTTGATAGAAATTTGCCCCCAAATCTAAAATATTAGAGCATTACAAATGACATTATCTATTGCATTTTTATTCCCAATATGGCATCAGAGGAGGTTCCTTGCTTCACTCCCAAGGTAATCATCTAGCAGTTAATGAGAGGGACACTACACTCAGAGTCTTGTGACTTGGGGCCAAAACTTGTATGCCCCTTGGATGTCCAAGATCAATATAGACTGTTACAGAGAAGGGAGAGAAAAGCAGTATCTCATTGTGGTTTTGATCTGCATTTCCCTGATACATGATGTTTAACATTTTTTCATATGCCTATTGGACATTTGTACTTCTTCTTTGGAGAAGTATCCTTTTAGCTCTTCTGCCCATTTGTTGATTGGATTGTTTGTTTGTTTTTCTTGAGTTACGTAAGCTCTTTGTAAATCTTTTATTATCAGTCCCTTATCAACGGTATGGTGTGCAAGTATTTTTTCCCACGCAGTAGGGTGTCTCTCTCTTTTTTTTTAAATAATAAATTTTATTTTTATATTCCCCATACAATTGCAACCCCCCCCCATTCTGACCCCAATCCCTCCCCTCCTGCCCCCCACCTCCCCAATGGGTGTCTCTTCATTTCAGTTGCTGTCTCTTTTACTGTACAGAAGCTTTTTAGTTCGATATAGTCCCAACTGTTTATAGTATCCTTTGTTTTCCTTGCTTCTAGAGACAAATCTTCAAAGATATTTCTGAGGTTTATGCCATGGAGTATTTTGCCTATGTTTTCTTCCATGTATTTTATGGTTTCAGGTCTTACATCCAAGTCTTTTATATTTGTTGAGTTGATTTTTCATGTATGGTGTGAGATAGTGGTCTAGTTTCATTCTTCTGCATATGGCAGTCCAGTTTTCCCAACACCATTTATTGAAGAGATTTTTTTTGTTCCAGTCTATATACTTTGCTCCTTTATTATACATTAGTCTTCTATAAATATGTGGTTTTATTTCTGGGCTCTCAATTCTATTCCATTGGTTTGTATGTCTATCTTTCTTCCAGTCTCATGCTGTGTTTATATTATGGGTTTATAGTATACTTGAAGTCTGGAAATGTGATACTCCTTCCCCTTTGTTTGACAAGAGCTTTGGCTATTTGGGGTCTTTCCTGGTTTCATATGAATTTCATTCATAGTCATTCCATTTCTTTGAAGAATGCCATTGGGATTTTTATTGGAATTACAATAAATCTGTAAATTGCTTTGGATAGGACATCATTTTGACGATGTTAATTCTTCCTATACATGAACAGGGATTATCTTCCCATCTGTTTGTGTCTTCTACTTCTTTCAACAATGTTTTATAGTTTTCCTTGTATAGGTTCTTCATGTCCTTTGTTAAGTTTATTCCCAGGTATCTAATTATTTTTTGGTGAAATTGTAAATGGAATGGCTTTCCTATTTTATTCTTCTTTTACCTCATTGTCTGAATATATGATGGCAACTGATTTTTGTGTGTTGATTTTGTATCCTGACACTTTGCTGAACTGGTTTATTGTTTTTGATTAGTTTTTTCATGGAGTCTTTGGATTTTCTATGTATACTATCATATTGCCTGCAAATAATGATAGCTTTATTTCTTACTTCCCAATTTGGATCCTTTTTCAGAATTCTCTTGTTTAATTGTTCTAGCTAGGACTTCTAATGCCATGTTGAATAGTAGTGGTGAGAGAAGACATCATTGTATTGTACCTGATCTTAGTGAAAAGACTTTAAGGTTTTTTACCATTGAGAATGATACTAACTGTGGGTTTATTATTTTTGGCTTTTATTATGCTGATATGATCCATTTTCACCAGTTTTTTCAAGGGCTTTCCTCATAAATGAATGTTTTACCTTATCATATACTTTCTCGACATCTACTGATATGATCATATGGTTTTAATTTCTTTTTGTTGATATGCTAAGTTACATTGATTGATTTTTGGATATTGAACCATCTTTATATTCCTGGTATAAATCCTTCTTGGTCATGATGTATAATCCTTTTAATGTACTGCTGGATTCAGTTTGCTAAGATTTTATTGAGGATTTTTGCATCTGTGTTCATTAAGAAGATTAGTTTGTTTCTTTCTTTCTTTGTATTGCCTTTGTTTGGTTTTGGTATTAATGTAATATTGGTTGCATTTGGGGGCCTCCCTGGTGGCGCAAGGGGTTAAGATGCAACCTATGAGGCTGTCCATGGCCACTGCAGCACAAGTTTGATCCCCTGCTGGCTAGGGAGCAACCCACATGGTACAGCAGACCTCTCCTGCCTCACCCACTGCTCCCCTCAGCAGTGTATTTCTGTCGATCTGCCTGTTCCCCACTCTGTTTCTGGTGAATCCTCTCACCCACCACACCTCTGGCCTGTACCCAAGTTCTTGTATGCATAAATAAATAAATCTTAAAAAAAAAATAAAATACATTTGGAAGTCTTTCTTCTTTCTCAAATTTTTGAAAGACTCTGTGCATGATAGGGATTAGTTCATCTTTGACTGTTGGGTAGAATTCACCTGGACTTTTGTTTTTTGGGAAAGTTTTGATTACTGTTTCAATATCCTTCCTTGTGATTGTTTTGATTATAGTTTCTATTTGTTCCCCATTTCATCATGGTTGATTGTATAATTCTAAAAATCTGTCCATTTTGTCTAAGTTGTCGAACTTGTTTGCATGTAAATATTCATAGTATCTCTGATTACCTTCTGAATTTCTGCAATCTGTTGTAATTTCTCCCTTTCATTATTAATTCTATTTATTTGAGTTTTCTCCCTCTTTTTTTTTTTTTAGCAAGCCTAGCAGAGGATTTGTCTATTTTGTTTTTTCAAAAACCAGCTTTTAGTTTCATTGACCTTTTGAACTGTCTTTTTCATTTCTATATCATTTATTTATGCTTTCATTTTTATTATTTCCTTCCTTTACTGACTCTTGGATATTTTTTGTTCTTCTTTTTCAAGTTCCTGGAGATGAGAGACAAGGTTGTTAATTTGGGCTCTTTCTTGTTTCTTGATGTGGGCCTGTATTGCTACATATTTCCTTACATATATACCACATGTGACATTTATTAACCCTTCTATAAAACCAATAATGAATAGCTATTTTCACTTGATGAAAGATACTCTTTTTCTGGGGTGTGGTAGTAAAGATGATTGACTATGCTGATAGGGAAGAAATGTGCCAGGATGATTTTATATTCATGCAATAGGTAGAAACAAATATCCAAAGAGTTTCAGTCAGAAATTAGTTGCCGTTTCGATGTGTGACATGATTAGAACTATCTTCTTACTCAGATTTCTCTATGAGGCAGTATCTGGGTTTCTTTTATTGGACCTGCTACATACACACATGTGCACGTGTGCATGCATGTGCATACACACACACAACTGTGATCAGAAACCTCTGTTTAGGTTTCTCTTGGCATCTAATGAAAATTTCTTTCTAATAAAAATTGACCTGGGTATATTTTGAAAAATGTAGTGGTTGTTAGAGATCATTCTCGGGCTCTTCATACAGAAAATAAAAAGAAAATAAAATTGTAAAATTAATATTGAATAATGTATGAGGAGGTATGAGGGAGATGCGTGTTTGAGACCAGAAGCTAGAGGAACCCAGGGAAGAGTCTGAGTGCTCCTTCCCCCATCCTAATCCCTTATCTAATAGGAGGGGCAGCTGCGTCTGCTGTAAAAGGTAGTGTTTATGCTAAGTAATGTATTTACAAAGTTACTGGGCATATCTCAGGAGAGAACAAATGTGCTTTTAAACTCTAAGATTCCAAAACAAATATTTTTTTATTAGTGAATATAAACATTTATTGTGTAATTGCTATTGTCAGCAAACATTTGAGTGCTTACTATGTGCAAGATGTTGTCTCAGTGGTAGTGCTCTGGTTTGGAAGAGACTAAACAGAAAGTTGTGTTCATTGTTCAACTTGACCTTGCAGCTCCTGTGACTGCCACTGTACCAGAGAAGGATCTACTGTTACATATAGGTTTCATTCTGCTACTGTTAACCCACACTTCACAGATTAGAAATTTAATTCTGAGATTGGTTAATTTAACTTTGGTCTGTTTGTTGTGCATAATAGGTAGATTATTTAAAATTTATCCCTTTACTCATAATTAGAAAATTATGAGGCAGACAGACCAAAAGCACTGCTGCGAGGAGCAGCAGGCGAGACAGGAGAGGTCTGCCACGCCATGTGGGAATCTCCCTTGCTGGCTGGGAATCAAACCCGCGCTGCAGAGGCTGTGGACAGCTTCACAGGGCAGCGCTCAACCCACTGTGCCATTGGGGAGGTCCCAATTATGATATTTTTGTTAATGACTCTAGAATGGACATTTCTCAACTATTTGAGCCTATTTCCCTGAGGAATTTAGGTGCTGCTTAATTTGGTTAAAGTATCAGGCATTTTGGTTTGTTTCCCTCTGCTCTTTTTCATTTGTAACTTTTCCCTGAGCTCCTTCTTTTTAGAGACTTATTTATTATGCATACAAAAACTGGGGCACAGGCCAGAGGCACAGGGGTCGGGGTGTGTGTGAGAGGATTCACCAGAGACAGAGTGGGGAACAGAACAGGCAGACTGACTGAAATACACTGCTGAGGGGAGCAGCGGGAAAGACACGAGAGGTCTGCTGCACTATCTGGGTAGCCTCCTGGCCGACCGGGGATCCCACTTGGCTACAGAGGCTGCGGATATCCTCATAGTGCTGTGCTTAATCCCTTGCACCATCAGGGAGGCGCCTCCCGTAGCTCTTTTTTTTTTTTTTTTTTTTTTTTTTTTTTAATTTAGCCCATTAAACTCTGTACCTTCAAAGTAACCTTTATTTAAAAGATTACATTTCTTAGAACAATTATTGATGAAATTCATATGGAATCACAAAAAACCCCGAATAGCCAAAGCTCTCCTGAAAAAAATAGAAGGGAATGGAGGCATCACACTCCCAGACTTCAAACTATACTACAAAGCCATAATCATCAAAACTGCATGGTATTGGAACAAGAACAGACATACAGACCAATGGAATCAAATAGAAAATCCAGAAATAAACCCACAGATTTATGGTCAACTAATCTTTGACAAAGGAGCAAAGACTATGCATTGGAGCAAGAAAGTTTGTTCAATAAATGGTGCTGGGAAAACTGGGTCACTACATGCAAAAGAATGAAGCTTGACCACTACCTCACACCATACAAAAAATCAACTCAAAATGAATTAAAGAACTAGACATAAGACCTGAAACCATAAAATACATAGAAGGAAATATAGGCGAAACACTACGTGATATGCACATCAAAGACATCTTTAAAGACACATCACCCAAAGCAGTGATAGTGAAGGCAAAGATAAACAGCTGGGACTACATCAAATTAAAGAGCTTCTGCACAGCAAAAGAGACAATAACAAAAACAAAGAGAAACCCCACCAACTGGGAGAACATTTTTGCACCCAACACTAATGATAAAGGACTGATCACAAAAATCTGCAAAGAGCTGATGAGACACTCATCAAAAACAAAGAAAATAATCCAGTCAAAAAATGGGCAGAAGAGCTAAAAGGAAACTTCTCTGAAGAGGAAATGCAAATGGCCAACAGGCATATGAAAAAATGTTCAACATCACTTGTAATCAGGGAAATGCAAATCAAAACTACCATGAGATACCATCTTACACCCGTGAGAATGGCACATATTAAAAAAACTAGCAACAACAAATGTTGGCGAGGGTGTGGAGAAAAAGGAACTCTCCTGCACTGCTGGTGGGAGTGCAAACTGGTCCAACCACTATGGAGAGCTGTGTGGAGATTTCTGGACCTACTAAACATAGAGCTTCCATATGATCCAGCAATTCCACTCCTAGGTATTTACCCAAAGGACACAGAAACATCAATTCCAAAGAGCACCTGCACCCTTATGTTTATAGCAGCACTATTTACAATAGCTAAGCTTTGGAAACAGCCCAAATGCCCAAAAATAGATGACTAGATCAAGAAGATGTGGTACATATAGACCATGGAATATTACTCAGCATTCAAAAAAGATAAACACATGCAATTTGCAGCAACATGGATGGCGCTGGAAGGGATCATGCTCAGCAAAATAAGCCAGAAAGAAAAAGAAAAATACCGGATGGTCTCACTCATAGCAGGAATCTAGAAAACTTAAATAAGGGACCAGGAAAATGAATAACTATAAGAAAGTGAAAATCAAAATCAACAAAAAACTATGAACCAGAGACACTTTTTGGGGGGGGGGGGAGGGGAGGGATTGGGGTCAGATTGGGGGGGTTGCAATTGTATGGGGAATATAAAAATAAAATTTATTATTTTTAAAAAAATAAAAGATTGCATTTCTATAGAGTTTTCAAGGAAAAAGGTGGGGGGGTAGAAATTAGTATAGACGTATTTATCACTCTGTTTCATTAGTGTTCTTTTAATGATGAAACTCTTGATTTCAGCCTCATTTGTGTCTGAGCAAAAACATATATCTTGTGACTGTGTAAAGAAACTGCGGCATATATACTCATAGAGTACTAGTTATTAAAAAAGATGAGACAGTGCCTTTTGGGACAAAAGGGATGGATCCTAAGGTGATTATGCTAAATGAATTAAGTCAGAAACAGAAAGACAGTTACTGATGGTTTCACTCATTTGTGAAATATAAATAACCAAAGAGAACAAACTGGCAAAACAAAGAAAGAAATTCTGACTGTGAAAAATATGCTGTTTACTAGGGATTGTGGGGATGATGGCAAGGGGTTGGGGGGGTGTGGCAAGAAGGAAGATGAAAGGCACTGGAGCCTTGGTGAGGGTGAATGGAGCATGTGCACATATGGAGGTGTGATGTTGTACCCCCCCCCCAAATTATATAGCTATACGAACAATTGACAAATTAACAAAACTTGAGAAAAAATATAAATCTTAGTGAGAGGAAAGATGGGTGAAAGAGATAAGGTAGAAAATAAACTGCATTAGGAAAGCAACAGGAAATTTAACCATGGGTAAGGAGATTGAAAAGCAAAATGAAAGATCAGAGTGGAAATCTGATAAAGATGCTCTCCTGCATGTGGCTCCACTCAGCCTCCTCTGAGCTGCCTGTCTTTTAGGCCTTAACCCTTGCCATGAAAATTGCACTATCGACACAAAGAATTTTGTCTACTTCCCAGTCCCCATATTAAAAGGTTTAAACAAACACTAATTAGTTTCTAATAGCTGAAGATTGTGTCCTTCCCACCCCCAACCCCCTCTTAATGTACCTGCTTGAGAAAACTCAAGGCTGCAAAAGGGTGTGTCATTTGTTTAGCCCAAGCCTGATTATTGACCCCTGATTGTCATTTCTTAGAACTTTTACTAGAAATGGCTTACCATTATGAATCCTTCCTCTATCCTTTTGATATTTACATCTCCTCTGCAATTCAGGAGTGTCTTTCTGAAGGACCTGAAACCCATTCCTTTAAAATGAAATCATCAGGGGACCTCCCTGGTGGTGCAGGCAGTTGAGTGCAGCTCTGTGAAGCTGTCCGAAGCTGTCCGAAGCCTCTGCAGTGCTGGTTCTATCCCTGCCAGCCTCGGAGCAACCCACATGGCGAGCAGACTTCTCCTGTCTCGCCCGCTGCTCCCCTCAGCAGTGTATTTCATCAGTCTGCCTGTTCTGTTCCCGCTCTGTCTCTGGTGAATCCTCTCACCCTCCCGTGCTTCTGGCCTGTACCCTGGCTCTTGTATAAATAAAATAAATCTTTAAAAAAAATGAAATCATCAGGAAGGTGAGTGCCCCTTTTTCCAAGTCTCTGCAGGAACAGAGAGCCCTAACTTTGTGAATAGTAGCTAATAGACACAGCTGGCCTGCTTCTTTCACACTGACATCTCTTTACAATTACCACTTCCCTGACTCTACAGAGGCCCTGCTGGTCCCCTTGCCTACTCCTTAATTCATCACTTATTTATTTTATTTTACTTTCTTCCTTTAAAATGCTCGCTCACCTCTCTTCAAATCCAAATTGAGTTCAGTCCATGCTGGGCCCTCTTCCCTACCTCAATAGCATATTATGATTAAATCTGTTCTTACCATTTTTAACTAGTGTTGGACTTTGTTTATGTTTGACAGAATATATCCAATGAGTCATGTCCTCATTTAATCCTTCTTCTTGAGTGTCAGAAATCTGTGACTTGCTTCTATTTAATAGAATATGGCAAAGGTGATCTGATTGTGACTCCCTTGATTAGGTTATTTTATGTAAGATTCTATCTTAGGGGAGGGAGGGGAGAAAAAAAAAAGATTTTATCTTAGCTGAGTGGAGAGAGAGCCCTTCTCCCCCCAGCCCCCCAACTGAAGCATGCAGTCCTAGTGTGGATTTTTTATGGAGAGCACTGTGTGGCAGGGAATTGTGGGTGGCTTCTAGGTGCTAAGGATGGTCTCTGGTGATAGCCAGTAAGAAACCAGGGTGCTCAGTCCTGCAGTTACAGTGATATGGATTCTGGCTATAGTCTGAATGAGTGAAATTGAACCTGCAGCCGAGAACACAGCCAAGCCAATGCCTTTCCCCATAACTTGCCCTATGTATCTCTTTAATCTGGCTATTCCTGATTTATATTCTTTCACAATAAACCAATATAAACCCAACCTCAGGAAATGTTTTGCATGGGCATATTAAAAGGGTTGATACAATCAGATGTTAAACTATCAGTGGAAACCTAATTAGTTATTTTTCATTAAGCTTAAAGGATTTTTGGTAAAAGACCATAATACCTTTTATCAGGGACCTTCTGGTTTATGCCTCTTGTCCTGGCATAATTATGCATTCTGAGGAGTTATTTACTGTCAAGCAGAGCCCATTCATCAGCCATCATTATGATTCTATTATTCTAGTCCTCTATAATATCACCAATAATGTTTTATTATTAATGTATATAACTCAGTGTATCAGTTGCTTATAGTACCAGGCCGTGGGCTATAAGCTCGATGTGCATTTTTGATCTCATATAATTCTCGTAGAGCCCATTGAATTAAGATTATTATTACCACCATTCTGTAAACTCAGAATTACGATCCCTAGTCGTGTACTGGAATCTGTGTTGTTGAAAGCTCCCAGGTGATTCCAGTGCATCTGCCCAGTGTTGGCCATCAGAAACCATTGAACCTGTCAATATGTGAAAATAGATGGCAAGACATCTGCCACTAGGACTTAAGAGCTAGTGAGGCTAGTAGGCAAGTACAAAAATGCCCAATAACAATATAAACTGCTATGAAATTGACTTAAAGTATACTGTTGTTGTGTCTGAGTTGTGCGAAGTATCTCAGTTTGATTTTTAAAAACTTCTATTTCTAGTCCTACAAAAGGATCACGGAAAAAAAAGAACATTTCTAATTATTCAAACTCAACTCCTCCTTGAGTTGGATCTCTTTTAATGGGCAAAGCTTTTACATGTCAAGTTGTATTTTATTGGCGAGAAGAGAAAGTGGGTACAATGAATGAAATATTTGTGTTGATAGTATTTACTTTTAGGAACATGATATTTGTATGTGTGCTCTTTCACGATTTACTTGGTGCTTGAAAGGAAAACTGTTGCCACGGTAACACAGTTACAAACAAGGCAGAACTGCATACAGATGAATCAGGACCTCATATGCAAGTCAAAGAAACAAATGTTCTCCTATTAAGGCTGACTTTACAAAAGTTAAAAACAGTAAACATTTTAATGAGACTTCCTTATTGTTTCCTGGAGGGAAGTGCACAGAGGTGTAGAAGCTATGAGTTATATTCATTTCTATAATATTATTGCTACATCCCACCACAGATCTGTTGCTTCACACTCACCTATCCCAGTCTTTTGACTTTTGACAGGATGGGGGCTGAGATGGTCTCTTTTAGAATATAGAGTCAAGCATATCACCCAAAGCAGTGATAGTGAAGGCAAAGATAAACAGCTGGAACTATATCAAATTAAAGAGCTTCTGCACAGCAAAAGAGACAATAACCAAAACAAAGAGAAACCCCACCGACTGGGAGAACGTTTTTGCACACAACACTAATGATAAAGGACTGATCACAAAAATCTACAAAGAGCTGATGAGACACTCATCAAAAACAAAGAAAATAATCCAGTCAAAAAATGGGCAGAAGAGCTAAAAAGAAATTTCTCTGAAGAGGAAATGCAAATGGCCAACAGGCATATGAAAAAATGTTCAACATCACTTGTCATCAGGGAAATGCAAATCAAAACTACCATGAGATACCATCTTACACCAGTGAGAATGGCACATATTAAAAAAACTAGCAACAACAAATGTTGGCGAGGGTGTGGAGAAAAAGGAACTCTCCTGCACTGCTGGTGGGAGTGCAAACTGGTCCAACCACTATGGAGAGCTGTGTGGAGATTTCTGGACCTACTAAACATAGACCTTCCATATGATCCAGCAATTCCACTCCTAGGTATTTACCCAAAGGACACAGAAACATCAATTCCAAAGAGCACCTGCACCCCTATGTTATATAGCAGCGCTGTTTACAATAGCTAAGCTATGGAAATAACCCAAATGCCCAAAAATAGATGACTGGATCAAGAAGATGTGGTACATATACACCATGGAATATTCTTAGCAATCAAAAAAGGTAAACACATGCAGTTTGCAGCAACATGGATGGAGCTAGAAGGGATCATGCTGAGCGATATAAGTCAGAAAGAAAAAGAAAAATACCGGATGGTCTCACTCATAGCAGGAATTTAGAAAACCTAAATAAGGGACCAGGCAAAAGACTAATTAATACAAAGTAAAAATCAAAATCAACAAGCAACTATAAACCAGAGACACACTACTGGGAGGGTGGGGGTGGGGAGAGGAAGGATTAGGGTCAAAATAAGGGGGGGGTGGCAATTGTATGGGGAATATAACCAAAATGAAAATGCAAACATTGTGCAAAAATGAAAAATGATATAAGAATTGTATAAAATAAAATATTTAAAAAAAAAGGTGGTGGCGCAAGCGGCTGAGCACTGCGCTGTGAAGCTGTCCGCAGCCTCTGCAGTGCTGGTTCGATCCTGGCCGGCCAGGGAGGGTCCCACATGGCATTGCAGACTTCTCCTGTTGTGCCTGCTGCTCCCCTCAGCAGTGTATTTCATCAGTCTGCCTGTTCTGTTCTCCGCTCTGTCTCTGGTGAATCCTCTCACCCTCCCGCATATCTGGCTTGTACCCCGGTTCTTGTATAAAAATAAATAAACCTCTAAAAAAAAAGAAAGAAAAAGAATATAGAGTCAAGGAATTCACACACATACACACACACACACACACACACACACACACACACTCAAACGCAGTGATTGAAACAAGAGACTGTCTTCTTGTTAAGCCAGGTATATAAATCATGCCATTCAGGGAGTGAGCAGAGTGCAGTGACTTACACATGGTTCCAAGGACACTATGGTGGTGCTCCCTGAAGGGCAGGAAAGATTGAGGAAGGAAATTTGAGTATCTTGGGAATCTCCTCCTTTAGAGCACAAAGAGAGGTGCCATATGCAGGTCCCACAATTATATATTAATGTACTCTGGAGTCATTGGTTTAGGTTATGATATATATCATCTCTTGCTCCAAGTAGACCAAGTTCTGGGGCTGGGGAGTGATTGTCTTATGGGCACTTTTTTGGGACACAAAGCTTCCAGTACTGACAGGCTGCTCTTGGACATGAGTTTCCCCTCATTGATTCTCAAACTTGAGCCTGTATCAGAATCATGCAGAAGCATTACTGGGCCTGAAAGAGTGCAAAGGCTGAGGGAATGGATGGGGCAACATGTTATGGTTGGTGGTGGGTTGTCACTCAGGCACTTTAAACCGCAATTGCACGACATGATTCAGACTCAGGGTTCAACAATAACAAGGCTTATCTACAAAGAGGAGAGAAACAGAGAAGTTGGGAGAGGGGAAACAATTAGAGCTCTGTGAAGGTCTTTCTAGAAGAGGGTGCACATGAATCTGATCATAGAGGTTGACTGGAGCCCGACTTATATACCCATCAGGGTACTTGCCTTTCAGACTACATTATTGGTCCATTTTACTTGATTGGCACGATGGGGACTCCAGTCAGGTTGGTCCATTTACAATCCCAGCTATTTAATTGGTGCCAGTCATTTTCAATCCCATGCTCGTCCCATAACTGCCTGCAATTGTACCAGGTATCAGTGTGTCCAACCTTACCTATACTGAGCTTGAGCTTCAAAACTGAACACAAGGAGCATGGTGAGGGGGGGAGGGCTACAATTCCAGCTGTTTTATTGGTGCTGGTGTATCTCCAATCAAATTCGTCCATTTTCAATCCCATGTTGGTTTCAAGGGTTCCTCTGACAGCCTACTTTGAGGATGTTTGTGTCTGCATTTCATTGGCGGGGGGATAATTTTATTATTTTAAAAAATTTTATTGAGGTAACATTTGTTTACAACACTCTATGTAAACAAATTTCTAACTATTTGCATTTAACTATTTGCATTTCTAACTATATCCCAAGTAGTGCTGAAGGATAAGGACTCCCCAAAAGGTTCAGATAGCCTTTGGCAAGATGTACAGAACAAGCTTTTCCAAGATGTGTCGCTGAATATTTTGACACAGGGTCAACTGAGGCCCTGCAGACTTTAAAATAAACTTTTCATCACTCCTGTAACAAACAGAAGGGTGAAGATTACCCAGATTTAGGGTCATTTCCAGAAATAACCTTCTTACTGGAGAAACTTACCTGTATGGCAGATATTCAGTTACTGAGCATCTGGTTTTGTTATCAGGCAGACTCTTCTTGTCATGCGAGTCACTTACTTTCTCTTTTTTTTTTTTTTTGTAAAAGATTTATTTATTTATGCATACAAGAGCTGGGGTACAGGCCAGAGGGTGGGGGGTGAGAGGATTCACCAGAGACAGAGTGGGGAACAGAACAGGCAGATTTACTGAAATCCACTGCTGAGGGGAGCAGCGGGTGAGATAGGAGAGGTCTGCTGCACCATGTGGGTAGCTCCCTGGCCGGGGATCAAACTTGTGCTGCAGTGGCTGTGGATAGCTTCCTAGGTTGCGTCTTAACCCCTTGCGCCACCAGGGAGGCCCACTTGCTTTCTCCTTGATGCCTCAGGCCCCTATCTTATTCCTCAGCTCCAGGATAACAACCTTTCATCTGTCCTATTTGCATAGCCATGTAAATTCTCCATATATATGTTATTAAATGTGTTCTTTTTCTCCTAGTAAACTGCCTGAAGTTGTTTTGATTACTTTATGAGCCCAAGAAGAAGTGCCACTGCAATGCTGTTGCTGTTGGGTGGGGGCCACACTTTGAGAACCACTGCTTTAGCCCAAATCCACCTGACAGAGAGGAAGGGATTGCTGGTCTTTTTTTTAGATTTATTTATTTATACAAGCACTGGGTACAGTCAGAAGTGCGGGAGGGTGAGAGAATTCACCAGAGCCAGAGCGGAGAACAGAACAGGCAGAGTGATGAAATACACTGCTGAGGGGAGCAGCGGGTGTGGCAGGAAAGGCCTGCACGCCATGTGGGACCCTCGCCTGCAGCGGGGGATCGAACCGACGCTGCAGAGGCTGCGGGCAGCTTCGCAGCCCAGCGCTCAACCGCTGCGGGGTTGGCCCTGGTCTTTTATGATTTCCTCCTGCCTTTCCACTAAGTGACCAGGCAGTAATTCCAGGAGGCATCTAGTGTAGAAGGCTGGAGCTGGGACTTCTTTGTTTGAGGTAGGTTTGATGAAGCAGAGACTATTAAAGACTCCCATCAGTTCCTAGATAGTGAAAGAGGGACTATTTTCTGCATTTTTCTGAAATTAAGGAATCTTGAGAAGATATGAGAACATAACTCAGAGAATAATCTGTGACCAGTAACACTGGAATCACAGGGAAGCTTATTTAAAAATGCAAAATTTTAGACATTCCAGACCCACAAAATCAGAAATGGCATTTTAACAAGTTCCCATTTAACATGACCATGTGATTCTCATGCATATCATAGTTTGAGACGCAATGGTATGAGAGATAGTCTACCAACTCTAGGGTCATGATACCTGACTTTTAGCCCAAGTTCTGCTTCTTAGAGAATGATCTCTGAAAAGGGGAAGGGCATCACAGCACAGTGAATGGGCACCAATCTCCCCAGCCCCACTTACATGCAGCCACCTTGGAGTACAATTCCCAGCATGCCATGAATTGGACTTTCTGAATGGCGGTCAGCTGGAAAGGAGTGAGGTGGATATATAAATTGAGATGGAATAAAAGAGGAAGGGGAGACACAAAGGTAAGACTCATGTGGGTCAAAGACATGTAGAGAGGCTGCTCCTGGGACTTAAGCATTTTGGCAGAAACAATGGTAGCAGTTATCTTGATCTTGTGGTAGACTGTGGGGTACATTTTGAATTTTGAGTCTCTGTCTGTGTCTCATATTTCTGGGCTTGCCTACCTCCTTTCATGTGGTTCTTACTGATATGTGCCATGGACTTGTTCTGGTGCTTTTGAGACCTGCTTTGGGCTGAGCCTGTTTGGCTAGGCATTTGCCCATAAAGGTGTGGGTAATTTTTGGAGTTTGAGAATCTGTAATTTAAAATCCCTCCTCCTCCTCCTCCTCCTCCTCCTTTACACTTTCATATCAGTTACTGATATCTATGAGTACACTGAGAGTATGCTTTTTTGGTCTTTGTGTGCAAGATGGCTGGATGATTTTTAGAACATGCAAATTTGGTTTTTCCCCTTAACATTCTGGGGTTTCTGGGTACTGCTCAGTTGCACTCTTTTTTTTTTTTAAAGATTTATTTATTTATGCATACAAGAGCTGGGGTCAGGCCAGAGATGGGGGGGTGAGAGGATTCACCAGAGACAGAGTGGGGAGCAGAACAGGCAGATCCATCAAAACATACTGCTAAGGGGAGCAGCAGGTGGGCAGGAGAGGTCTGCTGCCCCATGTGGGTCACCTCCCTGGCCAGGAATTGAACTCATAGCGGCAGTGGCTGCGGACAGCTACATAGTTGTGTCTTAACCCCTTGCGCCACCAGGGAGGCCCCTCAGTTGCACTGTTACACCTCTTCCCAACTCTGGGGCCCTTACTGTGCTTCAGGGGGTAGGCTGGGCATGTGATAGAGACCTATACATTTCCTATCCTCTCTGGAGCTTCATGACTACAAGTTACACCTGGCAGGTTTAGACTTCCTTGTCATTTCATTAAACTTTTCAAAACTGTGGGCCACAGGGCATTTGAGATCTCTGCACTTCCTTCTCCCTGCCAGTTAGTATGAACCCCTGTGGGAGGACACTGCTGCTGTGTGCCAGGACATGACCTCAATCCATGTACCTGAGCTCCTGGGAACTCAGTCCATAATCTCTTGTTATGAATTTAACTGCTAACATTCTGGGGAAAGTACATCCAGTCTGATAGCACTAATAAGAAAGTTCTTGTCCTGAGATGCCTCTAGGAAACAGCTGTGTGGACCTCTTGGTAAATCACATGATTGCAATACTTACCTCCCACATGAAAAAAAATCTCCCAAACTAGGAAAATGCTGTCTTTAGACTTTAAAGGTTTTCTCCATATCAAAGAATTAAAAAAAAACACATGTTTTCAGATTCAAGACATGAGTTAATTGATATGAAATGGTCTGGAAAGATGTCTGGTGGCCCAAATTAATAAACAGGATTTCATATGGGAATATTTAATCTTCTTGATAGGATAGATAGTTTAAAGTCTTTAGACATGTCAGTTTTTATATAAAGCACATTTCCTTAAGGGCAGCTCTGTGACGGTGACTTAGCTTAGTTCAGTGCTTATAATGATTACTTTTTTTATTCCTTAACTTGTTAATTTATGCCCATTATTACTCCTTTTTTTTCTCTAAGTTGTTCCTACTACCAAGTGGGAACTAGCAATTTGGAGAAATTTGATTATTAGATAAGATTTCTTTAGTTTATTTTGAAACTTTGGTCCTTATTTTGATTTGGTCAAGTATTGATGAGAGGCAATTGAACCATGCAGGGCCAAAAACTTTTATTTCCCTCCTCATCTCTCTGTTACCTATTCCTTTGTCCATTGGTTTCTACAGTGAAAAGATTTTTGCATGCAATTTCTTTTTTTTTTTTTAAGATTTATTTTATTTATACAAGAACCGGGTACAGGCCAGATGCGTGGGAGGGTGAGAGGACTCACCAGAGACAGAGCAGGGAACAGAACTGGCAAACTGATGAAATACACTGCTGAGGCGTGCAGCAGGTGAGATAGGAGAGGTCTGCTCGCCATGTGGGATTCTTGCCAGCTAGCTGGGATGGAACCCGACAGCTTCACAGTGCGGTGCTCAACCCGCTGTGCCACCAGGGAGGCCCCATGCAATTTCTTGATTTGTATCCTTTGCCAGGCAGGTATGAGGTGTGTAGGAACAGCTTAGTGGGAGAAATGTTGGCTGGAACAGAGCCCTGGAGTTTGAGAGAGGAAAAGCTGCAAAAACAATAGAATTGAGTTTTCTGTGGTCTTGCTCAGAGTCAGAGGTGAAGAGAAAGCATATCCTTGATAGAAATCTTTGCACTCTGGAAACTCAATGGTTTGTCTACAAAGCCAGCTATTGGGATGGGAGAAGGAGTTATGAGAAGGAAGCCAGCTCTGCAGCAAGAATCCTTACCACGTTGTTTTGATGCTGTCAGAGGAGCAGTTACTTCTGTTAAAACAATATTAGCTTCCAATGGTGATTTAATGTGTTGGAAGAGAGATTTTTGTTGCTGCCTTCTCTTTTATGTCAATGCTGGATATATGTTTATCTTTTAAAGGAAACTTGGATAGTCTTGCATAAAATCTTGGGGGTGTGTGTGTGTGAAATTTATTGCAGCTTTGTTTGGAATAGCAGTATCATGGAAATAGTCCAAATATACAGCAAAATGGATTTGTTTAGGTAAATTATGATACATCCAAATCAGGAAATGCCCAGCCTTTAAAAATATATTGACTAAACAAAAAGAAAGACAAGGCAAGTTTCTCTCTCTCTCTCTCTCTCTCTCTCACACACACACACACACACACACACACACACACACACACACACACAGCAATTTCCAAAATAGAAAGTTAAGGTTAAGAAAGTGAGAAAGCATGAGATAGACATTTGAGAGAGACTACTACATTTGTACTGCATATATACAGATAAGGAAATATGTATAATCGCTTTTTGTTCTCTTTGAAATATTTTACATATTTAAATAAACAAGCAACTATATTCTGTGATAAGCAAATACTCAGTTACCGGAGGGATAACAAGTACTATGTAGCTTCTGGGTTCACCTGAAGGCTTCAAAGAGGAGATGTGCTCTAGCTGGCCTGACTGTAGCTCCAGGTGACTTTTTGGCTGCAAAGGAGTCCTGCCCCGTGAACACCATGCACTTTGCTCCCCATGTTCTCTTTGATGGCCATGTGGTGACAATTTTCTAACTGACTGAAGTTTTAGGAGGGAAAAACCGACCCTGCTCTAGCAAATGCCTTCTTCCATCTCTGCCCATTGGCAATACTTAAGCGATTCATTTTCAGTTTATGAAAACAGAGGTGAATTTAGCTTTCCCTTTGGGAAACAAAATCAACACAAGAGCATACGTGTGGATCTTCTTTCAAAATAGTGGGGCATTTGAAACTAGTGCCACAACTGTAGGACTGTTTCAATCGCAAGCATTCATTTTCTGAAAGTGCTTTAAAAAGATGCTGAAGGAAGACCCCTGAGAACTTTTGGAAATGAAGGACTTTAAAAGCCTATATTTATCTGCTCTTTGCAAAAACCCATTTCTTCTGGGATATAGTTTCCAAACCTCTTACATCATGGCACACAGACGATGACATTGTTTGAAGAGCATTTGGGGTAAAACCAGAGAAATTTGGGAACACCTCTATGAGACTTATTAAAAATGTATTTTTAGGGCCTCCCCTGCTGGCGCAGCGGTTGAGTACAGTGCTGTGAAGCTGTCTACAGCCTCTGCAGCGCTGGTTCTATCTTGGCCGGCCGGCGAGGGTACCATGTGGCACGGCAGACCTCTCCTGTCACGCTCACTGCTCCCCTCAGCAGTGTATTTCATCAGTCTGCCTGTGCTGTTTCCACTCTCTCTCTGGTGAATCCTCTCACCCTCCCATGCATCTTGCCTGTACCCCGGTTCTTGTATAAATAAATAAATCTTTTTAAAAAATATTTTTATATCACAGAATTATAAGGAAATATGTATACAGTACTAGGGAAAATATTTGCTTACAACTTTCAAATAAAATGTGATCAAAATTTTGGGGCCTCCCTGGTGGTGCAAGCGGTTAAGCAACACACTGTGAAGCAATCCACAACCTCTGCAGCATAAATTGGATCCCCGGCTGGCCAGGGAGCAACCCACATGGCGCAGCAGAGCTCTCCTGTCTCATCTGCTGCTCCCCTCAGCAGTGTATTTCCGTCAGTCTGTCTGTTCTGTTCCCCACTCTGTCTCTGGTGAATCCTCTCACCCTCTGCATCTCTGGCCTGTACCCCAGTTCTTGTATGCATAAATAAATAAATCTTAAAAAAAATCTGATCAAAATTTTAAATGAGAAAATTCAAATTGTTTTGATGAATGTCTTTTATTATAGAAGATTTTCAAATATGCACAAATAAAGAGAATAGTATAATGTTCATCTCCCTTCTATTATATTTCCAGAACTGAGATTAAACATTTATCAACATTTTACCTTTCAAATTTCATCTATTCCATCCTCACTTTCTTGCTAGAATCTTTAAAAGCACATCCAATAAATTATTTTATTTCATTTGAAAATTCTTCGGTATATATCTCTAATAGAAAGCACTTAAAAGAAAACCATTATTACCTGCAAGATGTAAAAATATTTTTCTAGTATTATCTAAGATCCAGTCCATGTTCACTTTTGTCTCAAAAATATCTTCTTACTGTTGGTCTGTTTGAGTCAAGATCAAAACACAATTATTGTTGGTTAATATGTCTTTTTAGTTTCCTAGCATCTATAGCAGGCATGTAACTATTTTTGAGTATACTAAATTTAATTTATTCATAGATTATACCCTCTCATTTACTGAAAATAGTTTTATTGTGATATAACTCACATTCTATGGTAGGTTAACAATTGACCCTTGTTCCCCTGCCAAGATGCCAGGTCCTGATCCATGGAACCTACAAACGTTCTCTTATATGCAAACAAGGTTTTTGTACATGAAACAAAGGTAAGGATCTTGAGATAGGGAGATTATCCTGGATTTATCAGAGTGTCCCCTAAATGCAATCACATTTATCTTTATAAGAGGAAGACAGAATGTAATTTGACACACACTGAAGCCAATGTGAAAAGGAGCAGAGACATTGGAAGATTCTGGCTGAGTGTAGTGATGCAGACATCAGCCAAAGGATGCCAGCAGCCAGCAGAAGCTGGAAGAAGCAAGGAATAGGGTCTTCCCACATCCTCCCGAGGGAGAATGTGACAACACCTCCATTTTGACCCATTTATGCAGACTTTGGATTTCTGTTCTACAAGAATTGTGAGAGAATACATTTTTTGTTATTGTAAGTCACCAAGTTTGTGGTCATTTGTTACAGCAGCTACAGGAAACTCATACAGATACCATACAACCCACCCATTTGAGGTGTACAATTTAATAGTTTTAGTGTAGTCAGAGCTGTGCAACCTTCACCACAATCAATTCTAGAACCTCTCATCACCCTGCAAAGAAACCTGGTAGCCATCAGCAGTCACCCCCGTTACCGCCACCCTTTAGCCTAATCTGTCTTCTGCTCTATAGTTTTGCCCATTCTGGACATTTCATATAAGTGGAATTAGATAATGTCTGATCTTTTGTATCTGGATTCTTTTTCTAGCTTAACATTTTCAAGGTTTCTTTATGTTGTAGCATGTATGAGTATTTCATTCCTTTTTATTACTGAACAAGGATGTAACTTCATAAAATCAGTTTATAAATTTAAAATATCTGTGAGTAGTTTCCACTTTTCATTAATTCTTCTTCTTCCACATTTCCCCCAGCAGTTGCTCCCTTCTCTGGAGCACTGATTATAGACTCCTCAAAAGACACAAACTGGGGGCCTCCCTGGTGGCGCAGGCGGTTGGTTGAGTGCTGCACTGTGAAGCTGTTCACAGCCTCTGCAGTGCTGGTTCTACCCTGGCCGGCCGGCGAGGGTCCCACATGGCGCAGCAGACCACTCCTGTTGCACCCGCTGCTCCCCTCAGCAGTGTATTTCTTCAGTCTGCCTGTTCTGTTTCCTGCTCTGTCTCTGGTGAATCCTCTCACCCTCCCGCACATCTGTCCTGTACCCCAGTTCTTGTATAAATAATTAAATAACTCTTTAAAAAATTAATCTATTTTTAAAACCATTCTAAAATTTGCAATGTTTGAAATTCTATTTAAACAGTCTAACAGTTCATCCTTTGCTTTCATTAACAAATGTAATGTTGGGATTTCTTGTGATAATATGAATGGATTTCAAGTCCAACAGCGGTTTTTCATAGCAAGGGTTTCAAGATAATGATGAAACTTTGTTAAGGTCTGGATGCCATTAAGAGGAAACAGTAACCACAGGTAGACACAAGCACACCATAAGTGTGAAGACAAAGACTGGATCCACTTTTGAAGCTCAGTTGCCCATAGCCTCATCTCAGCTTTCCTAGACCTGCAATATGTTGGCCCTGCTTTCTTCCTAGCATCTGCAATAGCCCTTTGTTACTGGACAGCCCAGGCCACAGAGTGCAGCTGAGATACACAGCCCCATGGTAAGGTATCTCCTTATTCTCCCTCATCCTATCTTGTTGGAACAAGGAGTCTGGGTATCTCTGGTGTCCCTCATTCATCTCACCCCATTAGAGCCCAATCCCTTGAGGCTGTCTTTTGAAGATCTCTTGACCAGCTTGGTCCAAGGCAGAGGTCTCCAGTAGCACATTATGACTAATTCATGGTTCACAATTGGGTATAGCTGGGTTGACCAGAAGCTTTGAACCAGTATGTAATGGGAAATGGCAGGAGAACACATAGAGCACATAGAGTAACTCATTTTCTTTATGGTGTTTATCTGTATCCAAGAGTACATTTCAAAACAAATGATTGATTAGTTTGCTCCATTACCTCCAAGCTACTACAATGTAAGATCTATGAAAACTGAGACTATTTTGTATGCTGCATTATCTTCCTGTTACAGCAGATTTGCCCAAAAAGTATTTGCTGTTATTGAATGAATAATGGATACCATGGCAGAAAAATTAAACTGACTAATCTAGATTTTTTTCCATTTGTAGAACAGGGTATGGGTTGTACATAAGGGGGCTTACCATATTTCTTCCATTCCTTTGATAAACACTTGCTAGGCACTTCCTCTGTGCAGAGTGCTGGACTGAAAGCTTGCATACCAAGATAAATACAACCAGATTATTAGTGGGTTTGAAACAGATATCTAGTGGGAAGGAACAGGCTGACTACTGGAAGTGGGACAGGCTCCATGAATGCCCACATGCTTTGGAACATCTGTCTTTATTTTATAGATGATAAAATGAGTTTTTGTTTAAAAGCTTTAACTTACTATTAAAATTTTAGAGTAGAAGAGTGAGACAATCAAGATCAGGGTCCCAGGAGTGCCACAAAAAGAGACTAATTATTTCCTACTCATTGTAGGGTAAAGAAATCTGAGCAATGGTAAGGAAAAAGAAATGGATGGATGAAAGAAATAATTCACTCACAATAGTAGTGCTAATCGTCCATTCCCTCTAAGGTCATTATATTTTATTTTTTCTGAAGAAAGGTTCATTTATAATTGTAAGATTTGTAGGATTGTTAAGCCATTTATGCTTGCAGAAGAATTTTATGCAAATGTTTACAAATGTTTTCTTTGATTGATTAATTGCTTCCCAAAAAGTCTATTTATAGAACGTTATCTGGAAAATGCCTTCTTCAGTCCTCAAACTCACCCTCTTGAGGAAACTAGAACTGATTCCTTCGCAATCACCAGTCCTCTCCCCTGGCATTTCCTGATCAATGTTAGATCATACATTTCTTTCCCAGAAGAACTTTGGGACATAAATAGACACCAGCCAATTTGGGAGTATTATGAACCACCCCTTCTGGAAGAAAGCAAACAGCTGGTCTCTGAGCCCATGAAGGAAGAGTAAAGGGAAGCAGATTTAAATTTCAACAGAGACAGCATAGGCTTGACATCAACTGTCATATATGTCAAGCCTATACTGTCTCTGTTGAAATTTAAATCTGCTTCCCTTTACTGTCTAATTCTGGAAAATTTCCTTAATTGGATTTGAAAAGGAGCAGGTACACTAGGCTATATGTGGAATGATTTGGATATATTTCTTTTTTTTTTAAGATTTATTTATTTATACAAGAACCGGGGTACAGTCAGAAGCAAGGGAGGGTGAGAGAATTCACCAGACCCAGAGCAGGGAACAGAACAGAACAGACTGATGAAATACACTGCTGAGGGGAGCAGTGGGCACGGCACGAGAGGTCTGCGTGCCAGGTGGGACCCTTGCCAGCAGCCGGGGATTGAACCGGCGCTGCAGAAGCTGTGGGCAGCTTCGCAGCTGCGGGTAGCTTCGCTCAACCGCTGAGCCACCAGGGGAGGCCCGATTTGGATATATTTCTGCCTAGAAGCAGAGATTTATGACTTTTTTTGTTTTTTATTTATTTTTGGATCATGAAAGTTATACTTATTGTTTTAAATTCAGAAAATATAGAAAATATAGAAGATAAATATTTCTCATAACCTCACTGCTGAGTCATTGCCACTATTAACAGTTTGATATATTTCCTTGCAGTTGTTTTCATATATAAATATATATTGTACAATTGTGTATCTCGATTTTTCTCATTTAACATCTTCCCACATTATTAAATATTCCTCAAAGCCCATTTTAAAATGGCTGTATAATAATCTCTTGTAAAAATAGATTATAATTACTATTACCATTTCCTTACTTAAGTCAATTTAGGTCATTTCTTGATTTCTTTTTGACCTGAGAGTCTGTGAGTTGCTTCTTCTCTTTTATTCATGCCACTATTCCAAGAGATACAGTTGCTGTGAATTAAAAAAGCTGGAGTTCCTTGTTCAATAGATAAAAAACTTGTAAGTAAAGTAAGTCTGATGACCAGCATTGCCTGGCTCTTATCTGCTCAGAAGCTCCCTTTCTGAAGGACCCTTGCCTGAGTCCAACCTGAAAATAGAGAAGTGCGAAGTTTAATTCTCAAGGCTTTAGTTTTGGATAATTTGATTTCAGTTTAAAAGACATTTTTTTTTTTTTGACTAAGCATTTCTATAAGAACTGTGATAGAATTTATTGGGAAAAAAAAATAACAACCAAAATAGGGCTCCGCCAAAACCAGCTTCTATGGGGCTTACAAAATGGTCATTCTATATTGGGTATATTTGAAAACACACATTATCATTTGCTTGAACAGAATAGAGCCATTTTACCTTAGGAAGGTCACATTCTTTCTGACTCATGTTTTCCACTCAAGAGTCCCTTTCTCTTGCTAGGACAAAAGAATGATTTTGAGAAGTCCTTGGCCCCATGATGTCAGCATGCTGGCCCTTTGGAGGCATACCCAGTACATTGCCACAATGCACCTCCTCTCACCTGCTAGGATTTTTGAGAAATAGTAATAATAGTATCACATTCAATGATTGGAATCCAGTTTTTGACCTTGCCTGCCTAAGTCACCCACATTTAGATGAACTAATGGAAATTCCCAGGTGCAAACTTGAGCTTTGGTGAGGATTTTCTTTCATCTTTGTAATTGAAGTACCTCAACTATATTTTGGAAAAGAAACTATCTGTTTTTGTTTTGTGTTGTCTTTTTTCCTCTTTTTTTTTTCTTTTTTTGGTGCTGGAAAGAGATGAGAGTTAGAAATGTGAGAAAAGTTTGAGTGCTGCAGAGGAAGCTGCACATGGCTGTGCAGACATTTTCAAACCACTGGGGGCAAAGACTGGCTGATGTCACCACTGTTGCCTGTGGATGAATTTTCAGTTGGGAACCCATGAACACAATTTTACATTTTCACAGATTAATGAAAATTGCCTTGATTTACTTATACATTGGTTAGCTTGGATGGCATAACCAGGTCTTCCACACCAAGGCTTCCAACTTGCAAAACTACACACTAAGGCTCTGAAGTTACACACCCCATTATCCTGATTCCTTTCTCATCCCCCAGCTTCTGACTTCATGAGAATAACTTCTCAGTTCTTATAGAAATGTACCCAGTGCTGTCCAAAAATATAAGTTCTCTATCCTGTGCACTCGACTTGTTTATCAAAGAATTTTTTCATATGATAGAATGGTCATAAATTAAATATGATCATTCAAAGATAAAAGAAATTTTAAGGGGCCTCACCTGGTAGTGCAGGTGGTTGAGCACAGCGCTGTGAAGCTCTCTGCAGCCTCTGCAGTGCCGGTTCGATCCCAGCTAGCCGGCGAGGGTCCCACACGGCGCAGCAGACCTCTCCTGTCTCGCCTGCTGCTCCCCTCAGCAGTGTATTTCGTCAGTCTGCCTGTTCTGTTCCCCGCTCTGTCTCTGGTGAATCCTCTCACCCTCCCACGCATCTGGTTGTACCCCGATTCTTGTATAAATAAATAAATCTTTAAAAATAAATAAATTTTAAATATATTTTCTGCCAAAGATGAGCACCCTTCTTCCTTAAAATGAATTGTATGCTGGAAATAAAGATTCGTTAAGTCAGAAGAGAAATAGATTAATTAAAGGTCCATGGATATGGACTAAATAAAATGCAACAACTCTTCCTTTTATTCCTTCAAAGATGGCAATAATGCATTTCTTTGTCCTTTGAACTCCTCAATGTCTTATTAATCTGGAAGCATACCAGGCTTCAGGACCTGGTGGGGCGCTCCTTCGACTGAAAATCCTTCTTTGCATAAAAAGACAATATTTAAAAGACCTTTTTCTCTCAAAGCCAACTCTAGCATTTGCAGGATTACTGCCAGTATCTGTTCCTTGCAAACAACAAGAAGATTTAAAAATAGCAACACCACCTCTCTAAGGGTCCCCTAGCCTTTTAAAAATTGAAAAAAAAAAAAAAAAAACAACTGTCCATTTAAAAATGGGAATTTGATGTGCTATGTTGTGTCAGAGTTTGGGATCTGATAGAAACAAATGGGAAGAAAAGAGTGGCTGGCTGCCACTGAGCCAGGTGTTCGCTAATTGTAAAACTGAATAACAATCATCATAGTGTGTTTATCAATGCAGTTTGCTCTCTATGATGCAGACGAGGTCACCAGAGACAATGTGGAGGCCTCTCATTGCTCTTATTCATTAACAAGGCACTGCTGTCTGAAATTCAGTCTCTATTACTTAGTCGTAGTAATGGCAGGGACCCTGCATTAATGGCGGGGACCCTACATCAAGTTGTAATTAGGTTTGATCTGGCCTCGGATACAGTTGCTATAATCAGAATCACTCAGAGTTAATTTTATACTTGTGAAAGGATATGAAGTGAGATTGATTTAATGGTAACCAAAGCAACCCCCTTTCTATAGTTCTGTAAGCCGGAGGGAGAAAGAAGGGTGAAAGAAAATTGGAAGATAACCATTTTAGTCCTATTAATTTTTTCATAACTAGATAGGAGAAAATATGTTACAATAAGCAAATATATACTTGCAGGGTGATCCCTGGCTGGGTCCTAGGAACTGTGTAGACAGTCTCTTCTTGTGTCTAACGTAGATTCTGTGATGCTTAATTTCTGCTTAATTTTTGCCCATTTCAGATGTGGTTGGAAACAGTCTGATCAGGAAAAGAATTTCAATTTGTTGGAAAAGGAGGAGGAATTCGAGTAGGCAACATTTCTTTTCTCCAGTAAGAATAAGTTACTTAGTCTTTTTACCTTGAAACAATATATATTAGATCCAATGACCACTGGCTTATATAGGAGAGCTAATAGAGGATTTTGGAGACCTGTTTGTGAAATAGTTTATGAAGTTAGAGATGTGGAGTGTGCCGCAAGGGGAGCATATCTAATTTCTCACTGTTGAATGTTCATTCAAAAAATTTCTAGATTGGTAAAATGCCTCTCTGGAAATAGAATTTTACCTTTGAGGTTTAAGATAACTGTTGAAATGTGTGTTTATATGCGTACATGCATATATTCATATGCATACATGCATATATTCATGTGTGTATATATGTGTTCATTTCTGTACATGCATGCAAACATTGGTACACATGATTTGCTCTGTTCACATGTGGTTAAGTTCTAATATTGAGATGTTGTTAAATATTTTCTTTTATTTCCCACATTAGATTTATGAATCTTTTCTTGTACCACATCAGCTTCAAGAGTAGAAAGATCACAGTGATTTTGAGGATGGGATACTGTTAAATATGCAGAGAGTGGCTTAAATGGAGAGGTTTTGTTTCTTAAATACATCTCAGATTACCATGTGGATGAGAAAATAGCTTGCTTGTAAATATTTTGAGTCATTTAAGCAAAAAGTGTTGAAGCAAAGAATATCTCTTCCAGATTAAAAAAAGAGAGAACTCTTATCTTTTCCCCCCTCTTTCATGGATATAACACTGTAGCTATTGAAATAATGAAACTATAATAAATGAAGTCATTGGGATGATATTAATACCTGGTATATTGTGTATCTGACTACACAGATATTTCATATATAATGAAAAAATTTATGACATGTTTATTAGGATTTTTGCAATTGGAATAAAGGATCAAATTTAGCTAAAATTTATCTCAAGATAAATTTTGGATCTGAAGATTTTACAAAACCTTAGAAATATGCTTTAAGTAGATTGCTCTTGCAGTTTGCTTTTTGCCTCTGGTTGTGTACCTCACTACCCAATACAAGGAAAAATGCATTAGATTTGTGAGTTCTTCAAAAGTGAAAGGTTTGATTACTACTTATTCAGTTGTTTCTTTGGTCCTTTTCCTCATGTTAGCAGTGAGGGCTCCAGGACATGGCCATGAGCTATTGGTCACCCTCTGGCATTTACTGTGAAGCTGGCCATCCTTGGCTTCATACTTTCTGTAATCTTGAGCTCACATGCATAATTCCTGGTCTGAACTTGGAATTTGTTGGTGCTTAGCTTTTAGTTACCCATTCACTGACCTCTTCATTTGTTTCTGGGGGAACCCTCTGGATAAGATCTCTTATCACCCTCTCTTTGAGTAAATTGAGAAATGTGGGTTCAAAGAAATTTATAAGTAGTTGCTCCCCTCTCATGGAACCACTCCAGACATCCCTCCTTTCCTTCAACAAATATTTATAATGCAGAGCTGAAAATGAGGAACTGGAAAAAGCATTTTTCTTTCCTTTTTTAAAAATGATTTTTTTTTTAAATTGAGGTAACATTAGGATCTCCCCTCCTCCCAATTAGGGATCACCACTATCGTGTTCCCACCACCAGATCACCCATGGTCCACCATCATAGTCCACTGTGCTTCCTTCCCTCTCTGTTCTTATTCCTCCCCCACCCCTTCTCCACTATAGATGCTTCAGTTCTATAGTCAGCTCTCAGGGGTTATTTTTTAAGCTTGTCTTTATCTGATCCTTTGTTTGATTTCTCTATATTCCACATATTAGCGACGCCATCCAATATTTATCTTTCTCTTTCTGACTGAATTCTCTTAGCTGTATTCCTTCCAGCTAGCTCCATCCATATGGCAACTAGAAGTGATCTTTTTTGATCCACCCATATGGTAACTAGAAGTGATGTTTTTTGATCACTGAGTAGTATTCCATTGTGTGGATATACACACCACATCTTTTGATCCATTCATCTGTTTTGGGGGCACTTAGGTTGTTTCCATAAGTTGGCTATTGTACTTAGAGATGCAGTGAACATGGGGGTCTCCATTTGAATTAGTATTTCTGAATTTTTCAAATAGATACCTGGGAGTGGAATTACTAGGTTATATGGCGGATCCATTTTTAATCTTTTGAGACACCTCCATACTGCTGAAAAAAGCATTTTTCAGTTAATCAAGATGTGAGACTTGGAACCACATTTTCAAGCATTGCTAGTTGCCTCCACCCCTCAAGTACTGGATTTACTTGTACATCATTTAAAAAATTCATTCGGCATTTTATCAGTTCTCACTGTTAACTTAGAGTTGAGTTTCCCTACTAATTTCTCTGTCTGGATTCAATCAGAAGTGGAGCCCTTGTTTCAGAGCAGCTTTATTGTAACACCTCTGATTATTGATGTACCCTTGCCTGGTGCTAGTGTTGAACGAAGGCTGAGCCTGGGAAGCCAACAGTAAGGGGGCATATGATTTATAGAGAATTTAAAAGCAAAGAAAATTGGGTAGAATTCAGTCTGGCTTTTATTATCACCATATGTGATTTTAAGCACTGTGAAAGATAAAATAGTACATACTCAAAATTTGTTGTTCTAAGTTCCAAACAATTGCTGCAGTTAACATCAAGTGAGGTAGGTAAATGCACCTCTGTTGTGGGATAGACATATTTAAAACTTTAACTACTTCTGAAAAAAAAATTATCTAGGAAAAGGCCCATTTTTTGTGTGGGAAAACTTACTTCCTTTTAAGCACAAAACACAGATTTATGTTCACTCCTTTTAAAATGTAGACTGAGACATCTTTTATGGAAATTCATTTCATACGTCATAGAGTTTTGTATTTACAACTTAAACAGCAAAACAGAGTGGCAAACTGTTTTTTTGTAATTTGGCAAATGCAAATTTCATTTCATACACGAAATATTTAATAGAATTTGAATATCTTTAAAATTAGAGTATTTTTTGTGAAGAAGGAGCTGAAAATTGATATACAAGAAGCAAGAAGAACACCAAACTTCCACGACGAAAGGAAAAATACAGCAAGACACATAATAGTAAAGCTCCCAAGAATCCAGGACAAGGAAAAAATAATGAAGCTGGCAAGAGGGAAGAAACAGATAACATTCAAAGGAAAACCAATCAGGCTGACATCAGACTTCTCCGAAGAAACACTACGGGCAAGGAGAGAGTGGAGGGACATAGTCAACAGACTCCAAGAAAACAGATGCCAACCAAGAATACTCTATCCCGCAAAGCTCTCCTTCCTCTTTGAAGAAAGAATATGGACCTTCCCAGACAAACAGAAACTCCGGAATTTCATTGCAACTAAACCCCCACTCCAAAAAATACTATAAGGAGTCCTAAAGCCAGAACCTCAGAGGGACGAATAACAATGAAAGAAGGCCAAAAAAAAAAAAAGTTATTAAAAGAATAAATAAATAAAATCAAAGGAAAGACAAACACAATGGCAAATACAGATGTTAACATATCAATATTAACTCTAAATGTAAATGGACTAAACTCTTCAATAAAAAGACACAGAGTGGCAGCCTGGATTAAGAAACAAAACCCAACCTTTTGCTGTCTCCAGGAAACACATTTAGCTACAAAAGATAAAAATAGGCTCAAAGTTAAAGGATGGAAAACAATCCTACAAGCAAATGGACCAAAAAAGAAAGCAGGAACAGCTATACTTATATCAGATAAAACAGATTTCAAACTCAAAAAGATAAAAAGAGACCCCAATGGTCACTACATTATGATCAAGGGGACAATACTTCAAGAAGAAATAACACTCATTAACATATACTCACCAAACGAAGGAGCACCAAAATATATCAGACAACTGTTGTCCTCTCTGAAAACAGACATCAGAGAAAACACATACGTAGTGGGAGACTTCAACACACCACTATCAACAATGGATAGATCAACAAGACAAAAAATAAGTAAAGAAACCAAAGCTCTAAATAAGGACCTAGAGCAATTAGGCTTAACAGACATCTATAGAACACTAAACCCCCAAAAAACGGAGTACACATTTTTCTCAAGCGCACACGGATCATTCTCCAGGATCGATCACATACTGGGGCACAAGACAAACATCAACAGATACACCAAGATTGAAATCATATCAACCATCTTTTCTGACCATGAAGGCATCAAACTAGAAATAAACCATAAAAAGAAGGCAAGGAACTTTCCTACCTCATGGAGATTAAAAACCACACTACTGGAAGACCATTGGACTAATGAGGAGATCAAAGAAGAAATTAAAAAATTTTTTGAATTGAACGACAAGGAGGACACTAATATCCTAAATGTATGGGATGCAGCAAAAGCAGTAATAAGAGGAAAATATATAGCAATAGAAGCTCACATCAAGAAACAAGAAAGAACGCAAAGAAACAACCTCATCTCGAAGCTCAAAGATCTAGAAAAAGAACAACAAAAAAACCCCAAAACCAGTAGAAGAAAAGAAATAATAAAAACCAAAGCAGAAATAAATGAAATTGAAACTAAAAAACAATCCAAAAGATCAATGAAACCAAGAGCTGGTTTTTTGAAAAAATCAATAAAATAGACAAACCACTAGCCAGGCTCACAAAGGGAAAAAGGGAGAAAGCACAAATAAACAGGATCATCAATGAAAGAGGAGAAATCACAACGGACACAGCAGAAATCAAAAGAATAATCAGTAACTACTATGAACAGTTATATGGAAACAAGTTTAACAATCTAGAGGAGATGGACAAATTCCTACAACTCTACAATCACCCAAAGCTAGATAAAGAAGAAATAGAACACCTAAACAGACCAATTACAATTAGCGAAATTGAAATGGTAATCAAAAACCTCCCCAAAAACAAAAGCCCAGGACCTGATGGATTTACAAATGAATTCTACCAAACATTCAGAGACGAATTAGTGCCTATCCTTCACAAACTCTTCCAAAAAATTGAGAAGGAAGGGACAATACCAAACACGTTTTATGAAGCCAACATTACACTAATACCAAAACCGAACAAGGACAACACAAAAAAGGAAAACTACAGGCCAATCTCCCTAATGAACACTGATGCAAAAATCCTCAATAAAATTTTAGCTATCAGAATCCAACAATGTATCCATAAGATAATTCACCACGACCAAGTTGGATTCATTCCAGGGGCACAAGGATGGTTTAACATCCGAAAATCAATCAACGTTATCCAACACATCAACAAAAAGAAATATAAAAACCATATGATAATATCAATAGATGCTGAGAAAGCTTTCGACAAAGTGCAACACCCATTCGTGATAAAAGCCCTTGAAATTCTGGGGATACAAGGAACATACCTCAACATCATAAAGGCCATCTATGACAAGCCAACAGCCAGTATCATTCTCAATGGTGAAAAGCTGAAAGCAATTCCATTAAGATCTGGAACAAGACAAGGATGTCCACTCTCACCATTGCTTTTCAATATAATACTGGAAGTCCTAGCCAGGGCAATAAGACAAGAGAAAGACATCCAAGGAATCCAAATAGGAAAAGAAGAAGTCAAACTATCACTATTTGCAGACGATATGATATTATACATAGAGAACCCCAAAAACTCCACAGAAAAGCTAATTCAACTCATCAATCAGTTCAGTAAAGTGGCAGGATACAAAATCAACACGCAAAAGTCAGTAGCCTTCCTATACACAAACAATAAATCTGAAGAAGAAGAAATCAAAAAGACCATCCCTTTTGTTATTGAAACAAAAAAAATCAAATATTTGGGAATAAATCTAACAAAAGAGGTAAAGGACCTATACAAAGAAAACTATAAAACACTGTTAAAAGAAATAGAAGAAGACACAAAGAAATGGAGAGACATCCCCTGCTCATGGATTGGAAGAATAAACATTATTAAAATGGCCATCCTACCAAAAGCAATATACAGATTCAATGCTATTCCAATCAAAATTTCAATGTCATTCTTCAAAGAAATAGAACAATTATTGATGAAATTCATATGGAATCACCAAAAACCCCGAATAGCCAAAGCTCTCCTGAAAAAAAAAAGAAGGGAATGGAGGCATCAGACTCCCAGACTTCAAACTATACTACAAAGCCATAATCATCAAAACTGCATGGTATTGGAACAAGAACAGACATACAGACCAATGGAATCGAATAGAAAATCCAGAAATAAACCCACAGATTTATGGTCAACTAATCTTTGACAAAGGAGCAAAGAATATGCATTGGAGCAAAGAAAGTTTGTTCAATAAATGGTGCTGGGAAAACTGGGTCGCTACATGCAAAAGAATGAAGCTTGACCACCACCTCACACCATACACAAAAATCAACTCAAAATGGATTAAAGAACTAGACATAAGACCTGAAACCATAAAATATATAGAAGGAAATATAGGCGAAACACTACGTGATTTGCACATCAAAGACATCTTTACAGACACATCACCCAAAGCAGTGATAGTGAAGGCAAAGATAAACAGCTGGGACTACATCAAATTAAAGAGCTTTTGCACAGCAAAAGAGACAATAACAAAAACAAAGAGAAACCCCACCAACTGGGAGAACATTTTTGCACCCAACACTAATGATAAAGGACTGATCACAAAAATCTGCAAAGAGCTGATGAGACTCAACAACAACAAAGAAAATAATCCAGTCAAAAAATGGGCAGAAGAGCTTAAAAGAAACTTCTCTGAAGAGGAAATGCAAATGGCCAACAGGCATATGAAAAAATGTTCAACATCACTTGTCATCAGGGAAATGCAAATCAAAACTACCATGAGATACCATCTTACACCAGTGAGAATGGCACATATTAAAAAAACTAGCAACAACAAATGTTGGCGAGGGTGTGGAGAAAAAGGAACTCTTCTGCACTGTTGGTGGGAGTGCAAACTGGTCCAACCACTGTGGAAAGCTGTATGGAGATTTCTGGACCTACTAAACATAGAGCTTCCATATGATCCAGCAATTCCACTCCTAGGTATTTACCCAAAGGACACAGAAACATCCATTCCAAAGAACACCTGCACCCCTATGTTTATAGCAGCACTGTTTACAATAGCTAAGCTTTGGAAACAACCCAAATGCCCAAAAATAGATGACTGGATCAAGAAGATGTGGTACATATATACCATGGAATATTACTCAGCATTCAAAAAAGATAAACACATGCAATTTGCAGCAACATGGATGGCGCTGGAAGGGATCATGCTCAGCGAAATAAGCCAAAAAGAAAAAGAAAAATACCGGATGGTCTCACTCATAGCAGGAATCTAGAAAACTTAAATAAGGCACCAGGAAAATGAATAACTATAAGAAAGTGAAAATCAAAATCAACAAAAAACTATGAACCAGAGACACTTTTAGGGGGGCGGGGGTGGGAGGGGAGGGATTGGGGTCAGAATGGGGGGGCTCCAATTGTATGGGGAATATAACAATAAAATTTATTAAAAAAAAAAAATAAAATTAGAGTATTTTTAAAGTTAAAAGGAAATGACCAAATTAAGGAAATAATGATTAGTACAAATATTAATTTTATATAGAGAAAAGGACTATTAAAAATGATCTAACTTGGTGTCAAGTTCATAAGTTATGCCTCTGTAGTTTCATTCAATACTTTGGCAGTAAGCCTTCTAACTAATGGAGGAATAAGGCTCTTACATAATTGGTAACAGGTTTCTCTCTATTTTTTGCCTCTCCTGTCTGGGATATTTTTGTGCTATGTCACAAGATAAACAGAAATGGATTGTATTTTGAAGCCCTTTTATCTAATACCACTTCTGAATGAGTGAAAATCACTACAGAACACCCACCACAGCAATTTACATTCTTTCCCAAGTTTATTATTCTCTCAGTTATGGGCCAGGTAGAAAGAATATCATGGCAGGAAAAGAACCATTCAAAAAAAAAAAAAAAAAAAAAGAATTAAGCTTGGAATGTTTGCTCTGAACCTGTAAATTCAGTTTGCAAATCAAACCAAGAAAGGATGTCCTTTTCAAGTGCAAGGTGACGACGAAACCCCATTTTGGAAATATGACAGCAGTGTGGTTTGCACTGGACATATACACCTCCTTTGTCTAACTCACACATCTCAGGAGGAAGTCCAAGAGCTTGAAATTCACCAGCTTCACCCTCAGACCCCTTGAGGTAAAGTGCAAAGTGCACTTTGCTAAAGTGCAAAGAAGCAGGCGCAGCTATGCTTTCAGGACTGTCAAGGGTCAAATTCTATCCTAAGCACAACAAGATCCCTTAGTAAGTGGCGATCTTTCTGTACAACAAAGATGTAGAAGTTTACCAGCATCATTCAGCACTTTGAAGATTAAAAATTGATGGTGATAGGGGCATCTATTCCCAGAGTTTTAAAATAAATATAGAAGAAACTGTCTTATCTGAGCTTTTGGGGCCAATCAATAGCTGATAAGATAATTGAAAAAAGCTGGTTAAAGTAGCTGGTCCTAGTATGATACATACTACAGTTGTTCTTAAACCTTTAACTTACAATACATACATTATGGTATTTCATCAGGCTTTTAATGTAAGACCAAGCCTTTGCTTTGAATAGGGATCTGTGAATTGGAATCTTCAATGTATTTTCTATAATTTCCTGTATTTGTTTCTTTATAATGAAGAACTTACAGACATTTGGAAAACAGACTGAATGCAAAATCTTTCTAGATTCTTGAGTTATTTTCTCATTTAAAAAACCCCAACATTTTAAAATAGATTTGCTTATTTTTTAAAAACTCTCAATTGATATGTGAATTCTTGGTTTTGAACTCATTTGAACCATTTACATATGTTACAAGTTTAATTACATAATTACCTTAGTTTTGGAATTAATAGGTCTGAACAACTGAACCTTGGTAAACATAAAACTCAACTGTTTGGGGCCATGCAAATTGAGTGTGTCATGTGTAGTAATCAGAATGTCTTACTAAAAGAGTAGACTGTCTCTTTTCTTCAGAGACTTAGAGCTACATTAAGAGAACTTCTGCTTTAAAAGTAGGGTGTCTCAATCTTTTCAGACTTCCATAACAGCAAACTATAGACTGCTGGCTGAAAACAGCAGAAATTTATTACTGACCGTTCTGGAGCCTGGATAGCCCAAAATCTAGGTGATGGCAAACTAGGTGTCTGGTGAGAGCTTCTTGGATTATACACAACCACCTTCTCACTGTATTCTCACATGGTAGAAGACACAAAAGAGCTCTCTGGCCTTCTTTTATTAGGGCACTAATCCCATTCATGGGCCTCTGTCTTTATGATCTAATCAACTCACAAAGGCCACGCCTCCAGCTATTATCACCCTGGGGATTAGTTTTTAGCATATGATTTTTTTGGGGGGGAGATGGACACACACAAGTTCAATCCATAGTGGTGAAATTATAAAATTGCTTTAGTCATCAAGATGAATTAGGAAATAATGGGTCATGGAAAAGTAAATATTCTATCAGTAGATAATTGAGTACTTAAAACTATTCCAAACTAACTGTTGAAGAAGAGCTTTCTACAATGTATTACATCTTAGAATAAAACAGTAAACTAAACATATCACCCAAGAAACTAATGAGCTGACATCTTAGAAAACAATAATGTGGTATGATGATACTTATGGGCACAACTGGGAACTTTTGGTGGTCTGCCACTGCCTACTGCCTTGCTGGTCTAGTTTGTGTTTCTCTTCTTCCTTGAGGATTTTCCTGCTTTCTTGTACAGTCTGGCCCTTTCCCAAGAGTCTTCCCAAATTGCCATTCTTTTCAGTTCAAGTTGATGTTTCTGTGACCGACTTCTCAGCTATGTGCCTTTCTCTTTCCTGCAACTTACTTATTTTTCTTCTTTCTAACGCATGTCTTTCATTTTTCCTGCCACTGTTAGGGTTTTCTGTGTTGAGGTGAGTAGAGCTTGGCATTTTCTCTCTTCTTCCATCAAGCTGGAGTATGGTACCTCCTAATCTTTGACACCCCCTGCTTTCATGCTGCTTTCATGCTGCTTCCTTGGAATTAGGTTGTCATGGTTGGCTGTATGTCTGGTTATAGTTGTGTATGTGGAAATATTGGCAGGAGTGGGAATCAAAAATCTTTAAGATGTGGGCGAGCAAAGAAGACATCCCATGGACATGCTCTTACTCGCTCAGCCTTTTTGTGTACATATTTATTTCTGTAAATTGCTTTTCCCGTTTCAATGAATGGTGACCTGTAATGCCCAGAGTAAAGAGCTACCAGGAGTGAGTTCTGTTCAGAATGATAAAGGTTTACATTGGAGTTTCCATGAATTTGCTTGAGGGTTCTCAGATAATGTTGAAATATCTTTAAAAAATGATTAACAGAAGAGCATGCTGCATAGCTTCTATTTTTTTGATGTTGAAATTGGTTTAGATATAACAAAACTGTTTTTAAGAGAAAATAGAACTACAAAACAACAACGCAATCACATATCTCAAATCCTGGTTGAGGAAAGCTACAAATCACATCCATTTGTATGATATGGTTGAGAGATGGCTTTCGGATAATGAAGGTTCATAAACCCGGCTGCAGTTAGCATAAGATGTAAACAGGGTCTTCTTGTTTTCACTCTGTCAGAAAGTCTAATTTATTTCTAATTACTGTCTCCTGGAAAAACACTGTGTTATTGTTGCTTTTTAAATTTCTTCTTCCTTTGGAGAAAAACACATATTTTAGGTCATTAAGAAAAAGATTGTCTTGATTTGGATGATGTTTTTGTTCAGCAAAGCAGAATTATTATTTTGTTTCAGGCACAATTTGTGTGGTAAGAGAGGCTACATACATTTTAATTTGGCAATGAATTAACAACAATCAAGAGATTATAATTTTTCTGCTGTTATGCAGGACAGATCTACTGGTTATTCAAGTCAGAGAAAAAGCATCCTGGCTATATGAATTTTTTAAGTGAATCAGTCAGGAAGAAAAAGTATTTTTATGTGAAATATTAAAATGTTACCTTAGTGTTCAACTCAGTATTTTATTTTGCAATTTAAAAAATACATGGAGAAAAAGAAATAGGCTCTTAAAACTAGCAGATGTAGTAAAGAAAAAACAATATTTTGCGTTGATACAGAAGTAGAATGGTGTAAAAAGGAATTTTTTTATTTTTCATATTATGAAATATTACCAAAATATATATGAAAATTCAAATGGACAAAACTCTTTGATTTTCTCATTTATTAGCTGATGTTATCTGTTGTCATTTTTTTTTCAGTAATTTCCCCTTTTCTTATAGTAGATTGGGGAAATGAATGAATTGGTGGGATAAACTTTTTTTTGAGATTGTAAATAAAAATGAGGTCAATAGTGCTCTTCTATAAGAAGGTTCAGAAGACACTGCTCACAAAGTTTGTCACTACTGCAAGTAGCTCAAAGAGAAGGTATAAGAGAAAGTGGTGAAGGTAACTGGAAGGGATCAGCGTTGCTGAAAAATAATCAGCTGAGAGGGCTATATCCCAGTAGTGATGATATTTTATGACTAGAGTGGGGACCACAGATCTCAGAACTTGCCATTTTACTCCTCAATTTACACACGGACTCCAAAAGACCATTGGGCAAAAAGTAGGTGGATCTTAGATCTTGTTGAAAATTAGATGCATTCTTAGATGTTTTAATTTGTAGAGTTGAAACAAGAAATTTCTTTTATTCCTTATGTCTCTATTAAAATGCCTGGGAAATCCATTTTCTTATTTGATTTTTACCAGCTGCATTTTTTGCATTACACAAGTCAACTGACTATATTTTTGTGATGAGTGAAGATTAGAGATACTGAGAAACCATAAGAAAAATAAATTATTCTCAGTTCTGTCTCCAAGAGATAACCACTGTAGAAACTTTGTAGAAACTTTTTTTGCTGACAAAAAGCAACAAAAATATATTCATAAGAAGGTCTTTTTAAGAGAGTTATTACACCCTACTAAGTGGGAGAATTATTTACACATCATACTTCTGACAAGAAATTGACTTAGAAGATTTACAAAGAACTCATACAATGCAACAAAACAAAATAAATATCCCAATTAAAAAAATGGGCAGACAAACTAACTAAACACTTCTTCAAAGAAGTGAAAAATGTTCATCATCACCTATCATCAGAGAAATGAAAATCAAGACCACAATGCGATACCACCTCACACTTGTAAGAATGGCTCATATCAAAAATCCTACAAACAACAAGTGCTGGTGAGGATGTGGAGACAAGGGAATCCTACATTGCTGGTGGGAATGCAGACTGACCCAACCTTTATGGAATGCAACGTGGAGGTATCTCAAAAGATTAAAAATGGATTTGCGGTATGACCTAGTAATTCTACTGTTTTAATCTGAGAAGTAAAAAAATGCTAATTCAAAAAGGAGACTTGGACTCCCACATTTATTGCAGCACTATTTACAATAGCCAAATTATTGGAAACAACCTAAGTGCCCCAAAACAGATGAATAGATCAAGAAGACGTGGTGGAATACTACTCAGTGATCAAAAAAGATAAACTCATGCCATTTGTGCCAGCATGGATGCAGCTGAGCTGGAAGGAATACAGCTAAGAGAATTCAGTCAGAAAGACAAAGATAAATTCCAGATGGTGTCACTAATATGTAGACTATAGAGAAACCAAACAAAGGGTCAGATGAAGACAAGCTTATAAAGTAACACCTGAAAGCTAACTGTAGAAATGAAGCATCCAGAAGGGAGGATAGGGGGATGGTTAAGAATAAAGAGGGAAGGAAGCACAATGGATTGTGGTGGTGGACTACAGGTGATCTGGTGGTGGGTGCATGACAATAGTGATCCCTGATTGGAGGCGGTGGGGGGATTCTAACGTTACCTCAATTAAAAAAAATAAATACACTTATAAAAAAAGAGGTATTGTGTTAAAAATAATTAAATGAAAGCATTATAAAATTCATGAAAACCAGGGCTCTGCTGTAAACCTGGTGTTCTTAAGTTATTTGGTCTACAGAGCAAAGAACCAAGCCCTACTAGGGATAGTTTTAATATAATGTCTTCCCCAAAGCTTTCCACTTCTGTTCTTCTACTTCTATTCATCTATCAATAGTTCAGAGGTTCTCCAGGTATGGTTCTGGAAGCAGTCACCTAAGATATGCACATTCTTCGGTCTCACCCAGGCCTTCTGAATCTAAAACTCTGGGAGTGATGCCCCCACAATCTCTGCTATAACACTTCTTCTAGAAGATACTGATACATCCTAAGATTTGAAAAACAATTTTCCTGGATAAATTCTAGAGTGGGGTTTGGAAATAGGGTCTAGAGAACTGCTCGGGTGCTCTGGCAACCTTTGTTTTGGCTCGATATGCTCAAGAAGACTGTTCTGCTCTTGACTGAATGGACTCTTGCAGAAGCTACTAAAGAAAGAAGCAGCTGTTTACTCTGGAGGTCAAGTGACCAATAGAATTAGGAGGCTGTAATTTAAAACCAGAAAGAGCAGTTTGTATGGAGATATGCCCTAAAGACCAAATTAGAGCTAATAAATATATTAAAGAAAATAATTACAATATTCATAATTATCAGACCACTGCTCAGTCGCCTGTCCTTTATTTAAACTAATTTCTTCTACCTTTATTAGAATAATTAATGCCCAGTAGTAAATAATACTGTGTTTGTATTTCCTTAAGTATATTTGATTATGGCACCATCTTACAGCAAAGAACAAAGTACAGTGAGTGTTTGTTTTTTTTTTAAGTGGTGAAAACATTTCAAGCCACAAAACATGACTTAAGCTAGCAGTTAGTCTGTGGAATTAAAATACAGAGAATTTATGAATTTGCTAATTAATTGTTTCTGTGTATATAAACATATCTTCCTTTTCTAAACCTTCTGATTCTTACTAGCTGAGTGACCAGGAGAAAGACCTGAAAGCTCTCTGACGCTTACTTGTTTCTCCCACAAAATGAACTCATAATGCTAAACACACATCAAATAAGATAATGTGGGGCTGGGGCGGGGGGAAAGATAATGCATGTGAAACTGCTTTCTTAAGTGCATAGTGTTATCATGACCCTTGTATTATGTTGTTACTATGTAGTGATTTTAACATGAACATTGATCAGATATTTATATTTACATTAGTATATTTAATTGGTATCCATTTTCAGTAGAGAACAAAACACCTTGAACATTTACTGCTCAAATATAGAAACTGTTTTGGTTAATACATAAAACAAGATAGAGGCTAGCATTTAGTTTCTGAAATTGAAATAGAGAAAATTTAGAATTTACAAATAAGAAATATTTATTAACAAAGGTAGATATCTGTTTGTTGTACTGTTATAATGAATGAAACATTCATTCATGCTGACTGCCATGAAGTGACAGTATTGACAGAGACCTACCACCTGCTTGGAAATGCAATTTGCCTATTGAACAAGTTGCTGTCTATCCTTTCCTTATGGCTGGGAAAATTTCCTTATGGCCAGTTGTAAAACACTGGAAAATAAAATCATAGTTTCCTCTTATATGAAGTGGTCACAAAAATCCTTAACAAAATTCTGGTTAGGCTAATCTAGCTATTAATACAAAGGATAATGCCTCACAAAAGTGAGTTTATTCCAGGAATACAGCGTTAGTTTAACTTTTGTAAACCAAACTATTGATAATTCACCATTGTAACAGGCCAGAAAGTAAAAACTGTATATGGCAATGGATGCAGGAAAAGAATTTGACAGAATTCAATAGTCATGAATGAAAAAGCTTCAAGAAATTTGGAGTACAAAAGAAACCCTTCAGTTTGACTCTGTGTGTGTGTGTGTGTGTGTGTGTGTGTGTATGTATATATCTACAGTGAATGAGAACTTTGCATTAAGATTTCTTTCCTCCTAAGGGGATGTAAGCTTCTCATCATTTTTATTTGACATAGTATTGGAAAGCCTAGCCAGGGCAACCAGTCAACAAAAAGAAATAAAAGTCATGCATATTGGAGGGGAGAAGTAAAACTATATTATCAGTGAAATAATCTTCTGTGAAGAAAGTCTTGAGTAATCTACAAAAAGTGACTAAACCTAACAAGTGAGTTTATTGAGATTGCAGGATATAAGATCAACATATAAAAATTAATTACATTTTTTGCAATTGCTAAACAATCAAATTGAATAAAAATGATATTTATAATAACCTCAAAAATATGGCATTCATGTGGATCAGTTGAACAATATGTATGTAATACTAGTGTTCAGGAAAATAACTTGGTAAGGCCCTTGTTACCTACAGCCAGATTGTTTTACTGAAGTGTGGTATCAGCTACACTCCCAGGAGTAATATAGACAAGTGTAAGCTTACATTTATTAGCTTTGGATGTTATTATTACACTTTTGCATAAAACTTTAAAATCTGGTTATATTGCAAGAACATTAGGTATTCTCTTGCTAATTTTGAAGTTTACTTTGAAAACCTATGTTGTAATTATTCATCATGAGAAGAGCTCCCACTTTTTGAGTGTTTATTATGTCCCCAGCATTCTAATTGCTTAATGAGCATTAATGAATTTAATTCTCATGATGACTCTAAGAGTTCAGTGCTGTTAGCTTTCCCATTTGCTAAGTGAGAAACTGAGGCTTAAAGATGTTGCATAATCTGGGCCTCCCTGGGGGTACAGGGGGTTAAGACGAATTTATGAAGCTATCCACAGCCACTTCAGCATGATTGCAATCACCGGCCAGGGAGCTACCCACATGGCGCAGCAAAACTCTCCTGTCTCGCCCGCTGCTCCCCTCAGCAGTGTATTTCAGTCAATCTGTCTGTTCTATTCCCCACTTTGTCTCTGGTGAATCCTCTCACCCCCCACACCTCTGGCCTGTACCCCAGTTCTTATATGCATAAATAAATAAATCTTTTAAAAAAAAAGATGTTGAGTAATCTGCTCAAGTTTACACTACCAGAAAGTGGCAGAGCTGGATCTTCACTAGAGGGCTTTTTAACTTTCACACATAATTCCTTCTGTAGCATTATTAGCTCCAGTATGGAACTTCCCATCAATGTTGAACCTGCATTTAGACTGGTCATAGTGCTGTTGAAATATGGTAATCAGTATTATTGGAAAAGTAGCTTCTAGGCAGCTTCTTAAAAGGAAGATCATAAGTTGCAGGACTTGAACCAAAGAAGCATGTTCCTGGGCCCTATGTCTAGAGATATAAGATAGTGTTTAATTCATTTAAGAAAGGGTATATCTGATTCCATTTACATTAGTCTCAAAAATAAGTGTGTTAGAAGTCCAAATAATGGTTATGTATGTTGGGGGTAGATACTGGAAATGAGCAAGAGAGATTGATTCTGGGGTGGTGGGAACCACTTACATGATTCACTTACTGTTTTTGAACTTTTTTTTTTTTTTTTAATTTTTTTTTAAGAGGCATGTTTTATTTATTTATTTGTTTGTTTGTTTGCTTTGTTTACACATGCACTGGGTACAGTCAGAAGCGCGGGAGGGTGAGAGAATTCACCAGAGCCAGAGTGGGGACCAGAACAGGCAGAAGGACCGAAGTACACTGCTGAGGGGAGTAGCGGGCGGCAGGAGAGGTCTGCGCGCCATGCGGGACCCTCCTCCGGTGGCCGGGGAGCTGCCGGGGGATCGAACCGGCGCTGCAGAGGCTGCGGGCAGCTTCGCAACCCAGCGCTCAACCGCTGCGCCACCGGGGAGGCCCGTTTTTGAACTTTTTTGAATGTTCTTTCTTTCTTTTTTTTAAACCTGGGTCTCAGGTATCTTTTTTTATTTTTATTTTTTTAAAGACTTACTTATTTATACAAGGACCGGGGTACAGGACAGATGTGCAGGAGGGTGAGAAGATTCACCAGAGACAGAGTGGGGAACAGAACAGGCAGACTGACAAAATACACTGCTAAGGGGAGCAGCAGGTGAGACAGGAGAGGTCTCTGTGCCATGTGGGAATCTTCCCGGCCGGCTGTGATCGAACCCATGCAGCAGAGGCTGCGAACAGCTTCACAGTGCAGCGCTCAACCGCCTGCGCCACCAGGGAGGCCCTGAATGTTATGTTTTAATACAAATTTCACTTTAAGAATTTTGCTGAACCTTTACAATTCACAGAAGAACCACCACAAGCAGCAAGCCTCAAATTAGAGGCACCACATCAGCATTTTCATCTCTCCCCTTCCCTGCCAATCCCTCCCTACACAGCTCTTCCTCAAGATGGAGACACAGAGACTCATTCTCAGGTATCTGCTGATGTCCCGATGGCCTGGCACTGTGAACCAAGTGACCCATTAGATTTTCCCTAATGAGTGTGGACAAGTATGTGCAATCTGTCACAGGCCTAAATATGACAAGCCTCTGACAGAGGATGTGACCCTGGATAATTGTGGTATCTAAGAGTCTCTGCATTTATTCTTTTACCACGTGTGTGTGTGTGAGTGTGTATTCTTCTGTCTCTCCCCAACGTTGTTGTCCATAGAGATTCAGTGAGTGACAGGGTTGAGTGAAACAGAGCCTGTTGAGAGGAGAGGTGGGGAGACTGCCAGATGGCCTGTGGCCTGTTTGGCCCCCAGGAGGCCATTCCTGACACCTGGTCCCATCTGGCAGTGCATTCTCAGGACATGAGCCAAACATTAACACAAACACATCTCTAGGAGTAACAGAAACACATCCCTAGCTCTGTGGCTAAACCAACAAGAGGCAGGGAGGTTGGGTGATGCCTTCACTTGGGAGTTTATAGACATGCATTTTATTAGCACATGGCCACATGATAACTAGCTGTGTGACTTTGTACTAGATTTCTCCCTCCAGGCTCTGAATTCCCTTTGAACAGAGGAGGAGAAAAGAAGTATTTCTAAAGTTCTTTCCAGTGTCTCTGGTCTTAGGATAATTAAAATATGTATCTTATCCTCAAGTCTACTCCTGGCTTCCCCATTATAATTCTGTGTATCTGTGGCAATATAGTTAACTCCATTTTTCATATGAAGTCTTTCCAAACGAATGTCCGCACTGTCATACCTATCATCTAACTTATATTCTGTTACTTATATCCATGTCTTGTAATTCCACTGGAGACTGCAAACTCCTGGGTGAAAATAATAGCATCATATTTGTACCCCAATAACAAGGATTTCCAAATGTTGGTTGACTGACCTATGACAGATAGCCTATGTACAAATCAAACAAGGCATTTAGTAATTTGGATTCCTAAATCTGGGTTCTGATTCAGAGATCTAAGAGGGCCAGGGAATCCACATTTTTATTTATTTATTTTGAAATTTATTTATTTATTTTAATATTCCCCATACAATTGCACTCCCCTTATTTTGACCCCAATCCCTCCTTTCCCTGCCTCCCCCCACCCATAACTATAAACCTATAGTTTATAACCTATGAACTATAGGTTTATAGTTGTTTGTTGATTTTTGTTTTTTCTTTCTTATAGTTATTCTTTTTCCTGGTCCCTTATTTAGGTTTTCTAGATTCCTGCTATGAGTGAGACCATCCGGTATTTTTCTTTTTCCTTTCTGGCTTATTTCGCTGAGCATGATCCCTTCCAGCTCCATCCATGTTGCTGCAAATTGCTTGAGTTTATCTTTTTTGATTGCTGAGTAATATTCCATGATGTATATGTACCACATCTTCTTGATCCAGTCATCTATTTTTGGGCATTTGGGTTGTGTCCAAAGCTTAGCTATTGTAAACAGTGCTGCTATAAACATAGGGGTGCAGGTGCCCTTTGGAATTAATGTTTCTGTGTCCTTTGGGTAAATACCTAGGAGTAGAATTGCTGGATCATATGGAAGCTCTGTCTTTAGTATGGAAGGTCTATCTTTAGAATGGAAGCTCTGTCTTTAGTAGAATCCATATTTTCAAATAGCATCTGAAGGGTTACAAGTGCCGTCAGGTTTGAGAACTCCCATTGCGTGCTCCATATTGCGATTTGCATTAAATGCTCATTATATAGAGGCTGACTCAGTAGAGGAATGTAATTTATCACATTCTTTAGTTTTCTAGCAATTTTTCTGAGTTCACAAAGATGCAGCACATGAATCAACCTTGTGATATTGAAGTCATGATCATATTTCAATGCAAATAATGTGCTCCAACAGCACCTTCTGATATTTAGAAATGTGTGCCATGGAATAGACTAAATAAAATATAAAACTTTATTCCTCAATAGTTTTTTTGGTGTTTGACCTAAAATAGGGAAACTGTCTTTTAGAGGCTTCTCCAGCTGTTACTCACCATCTACCAGCTTTCTCCCATTCCTGCCATATTCCTCCTCCTATAATCGCTACCAATTTGGAAAGCATTGATTTAAAAAAAAAAAATCTACCTTCATCAAAAGCTGTTCTCTTTTTTACGTATATGTATGTATTCACCCATTCTTTCATCCTGTAGTTGTTGCCTGAGCGCTGCCTTGTGCCAGATAGCAGGCCAAGCCTGGGAATGTAGCAATGAATAGAGCAGGCTTGGCTCCTGCCCTTGTGGAATTTACACTCTCAGGGGAAGGCAGATGTGTTATAAATAATTACAGATATTAGCTAGAGCCTAACAGCTTTATCTCATCTGTTAAGCTAATGACATTGACACTACTGGCTGCTAATGACTTAATGTTTTATTCTTCCTGCATAACATTTGCAGCTAAAAAAACTTTAGCACCTTACCTCTACCTTACCTCTAGGGAAAGTAAGGAGTTGAAAGGAAGAAAAAGTCTCAAAAGGAGATCTATTTGTGGAGCAGACCTTTTCTAACTTTCTTAAATTATAGTATGTAGTCAAATGCCTATTCCACCTGACTCAGATGTCCTCTGATGCAAAATAACATTGGTTCTTAAGTAAGGTTCCTGGAAATGCTCCCGGAGTGGGGCCCATGAACCCTTGAAGTTTATGCAAACCATTATGTGTTTGGAACATTTTCTGCCCTGAGTTCATTCATTCCTCAGTCTTTGAAAGGTGTATATGATCTCAAAATCTTAGAGAAAACAGTCAAGAAAAAGAAGGGAAAAAATTAAACTCTCTCAGATTCTTTATTAATTTATCTCAGATCTCTATTGCTGTTGCAAAAAAAAAAAAAATCAAACCAAAACAAAGCAAAAAAGGAGAAGAATGAGTTGGTGGAACCCTGATGCAAATGTAGAAAAAATGTTTTTAATGGGATTGGGTTACTTGGTGATTTCAGAGACTGGAAGTACCCACCCATACCCCCATTCCATCACTCACTTAGTCCCTCCCCAGAAAAAGCACTGGCAATATGTTAAAAGGATTTTTCATTTATTGGGAAGAATAGATACAGCCTATGAATACAACTACAGGTGGGAAAACTTCATCAGTAAAGATCTATTAAACATCCAAATCTCCTAAGTCCCAAATGGCAGGAGTAAATGAGTTTTTGATATATGCAAAACAAATTTTATTTAAGTGATAACCAAGCAGTTCCTGTTGTTTCCTAAAGTAGGACTTTTGTTAATAGCAGAAACTACAAATACAAGAAACCAAGCTAATGCACCTTAATGCCTGATTTTGATGCATATGAAAAATTCAAGAAATTCAGCATTTTATAACAAGCTGTGTATCTGTGTCATCTTGGTTGATGTAGGATTAGAATAGCTGTGAGAGAACTATAATCCAAAGTAGCAAGAGGCTCAAAAATGATAGAATTGGGGGCCTCCCTCGTGACGCAAGGGGTTAAGATGCTACCTATGAAGCAATCCGCAGCCTCTGCAGCACGAGTTCGATCCCCAGCCAGGGAGCTACCTACATGGCACAGCAGACCTCTCCTGACTCACCCGCTGCTCCCCTCAGCAGTGTACTTCCGTTGATCTGCCTGTTCTGCTCCCCACTTGGTCTCTGGTGAATCCTCTCACCTCCCCCACATCTCTGGCCTGTACCCCAGTTCTTGTATGCATAAATAAATAAATCTTAAAAAAAATTATAGAATTGTATTTTTCTCATGTGAAAATCTGGCCCCAGGATTGGTGTGATTATTCATGATTAACTGGGGTTTGGGGACCAGGCTGGGAATCCAAGGAGCCCTGGTGGGCTCTCTCTTGGTTCTTGTTTTTGGCGAGGAGAGTATTCAATGTTGAGACAGTTAGGTAGCGAAGCAAGAGATGTGCTAATAGATAAGAGGAAGGACAGGAAAACTCTCTGAGCAGAGAGGGCTCCTGAATGCATAGATGCTAAGGAGAAAAAAGCTGGTTCTTTTATGGGAATAGTGGGCAAGGAGTGGGGGTTCAGCCATTAGGTATCTCTACATTACGTCTCTCGCTGAATGGTTGGTCCCATGGAGTTCTCCCAGGCTACTGAGGCCCACTGAGTTTGTGGTGTTTTCTAGGCTGCTGAGGCCCACTGAGTTTGCCCATGTTATCTGGCCTACCTTTCCAAAACTAGCTTTGGTCCATTGCTTTAGCATTGTGGTATTGTATTGGTGTTCTGAACATTCCATGCTTTACTGATTATTTTCCAATCAGGCTGATAAATGGACCTAGGGCACCTGACCTTGGGGAAGGGGGCCACTCTCCAGACTCCAGCCTGTTTCTCAATCAGGCTGATAAATGGGCTTGGGGACATGGAGTCACCTGTTTTAACTGACTGCCTATACCCATTTCCTAACTTCCTCATTCAATAATACCAGGGAATATTGTCTTCTTTTTTGTGTTGTTCTCCATTTTCATGTTTTTATCCTATTATCCAAGATGGCTGCTCTAGAACTCTAAGCTTCCCTATTAATTACATATCTCATTTTTTCTTACATTTCTTTGCCCAGAACTTGATAACACCTATATAACAGGAAGGAATATAACAGCAACTTTGGGAGGTGATGCACTCAGCTACAGATTCTATTGTTATAGAAGAAAGGGAGGACAGATATGAAGAATACCATCAGCCTCAGCCATGGAGATTTTTTTTATATATGGTTAATTCCGAATGGTTAAATGTGATCAACTATTTAATTACAAATCTTTTTTAATGTGCCAATGAAATTGACCCTAATATCCATTTTTGAAGCTACTCTCAATTCTTTGCTGATATTAAAAAAAATAAAACATATTTTTCATTTCAATTGTCTACTGCATGCTAGACAAAATTTAGCCCCCTAACTTTGTGTCTAACTTGTGGATTTTTGAGACCCTTTTTGTTTCCTCTTCTTTTCTGTCAACATCTTTGCCCATTTCCTTACTAGTCACAGTCTCAAATAGAGAGAAAAAGGTCAAAGAGAGATAAAGTCTGCATCAGATGGTTTTGTTCCTTCTCAGCAACATTTATAGAAGGCTAAAGGAGATGAGATAGAAAACATGTAATACTAGATTGTGGTATTATCTGTTACAAAAACAGTCCTGTGTGCACATGCTGGGCAGGGGATCCTTATCATTGCCTCTGCATTGTAGCTCTTGCCCTACGAAGAAGGTGATGTTATGTTCCGCTTTGGAGAAGAGAAGAAATTTTCCCAGAGAACCAGTTAATAAGGGGGCAGAGCCACGATTTTAGTTAAGGTCTCTCTGACCCCCAAACTATGTCACTACAAAATTTTAAGCATCACATCCTCTCTGGAGAGGCAGTTTTTATAATAACATTGGTCAGAACTAAAGCAGACCTTGAAGATAGAAACAAATTAAAGAGGGTCAAAGAGTTCCAGGCAGCCTGCTCCTTGTGGGCTCTTTGCCTACCCATGTTTTCAGCTTTGTCATTAGCCAGCAGTTAGGAGGCCCTTGATATTTAGAGTGGCACCCAGGACCCACAATCCCAGGCAGCAGGTAAAAGACAAGGCAGAGTGCTCTCTCTCCGGTACATTTTAAAAGAGCAGAGGATGGTTTCAGGACAGGTGCCTTGGCTTCTCATCTGACAGTGCTGGAACGGAGAAAGTCACTGAGTTGGGCAGGAGTTTGAGTGGGAATCCAGGTTGGGATGGAACCTCTTACCCGGAGTAAAATATAACAGAGTCGTGCTTGCTCTGTGCTGATTGCTTCTCAGAAGATACCTCTAAATTCTGAGAGGCATTCTGTAGGAGAGGATATGGGATTTGAACCTAGATTCTCTGATGCCAAAACTGATGTACTTAATTAACCACAAGAGCATGAGGCTCTGTTCATAAGCACACAACAGAAGCTGAAATGTAGGCACTTGAGAGTATGTCTGCAAAGAAAGAATGTCTGCAATGAACGATTGGGTGAAATATCATTCATTGAACACATTTAGGTGAAATCTTTTTGGTGAAATGGCTTATAACTGATTATATTGAACAAGTTCCTGGATTTGGCTTTGAGAGATGCTGGAGTTTTTATTCTTAACTCTGTCCTTAAGATGAAGAGTATAAGCAGTTAATAAGGGAATGATCTCAGGAGACAGAGTGAAATAAGGGGGAGGGAAACGGACAGGAGGAGCACCAGCAAATGTTCACCAATCAGCACTTTACCATCATGGGCACCTGAGTGAACCTCTGGGGGACAGAATTAGTTTACTGAAAGAGGGAACTTGAGGGTCAAATCACCTGTTTCTCTCCCCATTAACTGAGAGCTTTGAATGGCTTACTTTGGCCTGCTTCATACCAGCACTACCCTCATGGGGGCTCACTGCTGACATCTGTTCTGATTGGTCAGTGCCTGTGTTAAAGATTTGACAATCACCCCGACCTGCTACCACACCACCTCCTCTAACATCAAACAAGGAGGTGACTGTCATGGGTGGAAGGGTGTCTTCCTCACTCTCAGCACTCAGCAAACTCTCTGAGCTGAGTGTTCCCACTACTCTGCCCTTGATAAATGAAAAGTGAAATGAAAATGAAGTGAAAACCGAAATGGAAGTCATAAAGGAATTTGGAAAATCTTTTCGAGAGGAGCTAGCCCAGTTTGTACAGCTATTATTATAGTGTCTAATCTAATTTGCCAGTCAGAAGCTGCATATTACTCTCTTCTTTTCTTCAGTAGCAAATCCTAGTCATCCCTCAGGTGGATGGGTTTTCAGACAAGCTGGGGTGGAGGTCACAGACTCAAGAAGTAGAAGAGAAAAATGCTTTAATATTTTTCCAAGCGTTATTCCATTGGTCAGGCACTGGGCACCCTAAAATGAATGATCCTTTCATCTACCCAAAGAAGAAGGATGGAAATAAAAAATTGCAACCAAAAGTAAGAGCGTAAGAATGATGATGTGTTCAAAAGGTTATGGAAAGTCATAGGACATAACTAATCACATCTGATGGAGCAGAATAATAACAACTATAATATTAGGTTACAGTATTAGAATTCAATTGTCAAGTTCTGTGATAAATGACTTAATTTACTTTTCCCATTAACCCCATGGCCTAGGTAGTGCCATTTTCCCCATTTTCCAGATGAGATGCTCCAGGCTTGGAGGGGTTAACTGCCTATACACGGTGACCCCCCTGGCAGTGGTGGAGCCAGGTGTAGAGTGGACAGTCAGGGCAAGGCATCCAACCAAGCAATTCTCTACATTCTCTCCCTCAAGGAGGGCTACACAGAGGAGATGATGTTTGGTGTCTGCTAATATTACCTTTCATTTGAGAGAAGTGGAACTTGGGCCCAAGGTCAATTTACTTGGGGACAGGTCCGGTCAGGGTTTCTTCCTTGGTCCAATGCTGCCTTTCACAGCATACTTGACACTGAGGTATGTGGGAGAGCCACATTTGTAAAAAGTTAAGGACCCAGCAGAGGTCATAGCAGGAGGTTACCTGGATCCTGGTCCCAGCCATCCCTCCACTTCCCTTTCAGCCACTGGGAGATTGTAGGTAACTGTAGGCCCAGAAGGGCCACTAGGTCTTTGCCCTGTGGGACTAAAGTGGTGGCTGCTAGATCCTGGCAGGGATGTCTGTTGTTTTGTAGACTTTTTTTTGCTGGGTCATCTTCATTTGGATCCACCAGAAGGAGAACCTGATACAAGTTGCTGAAGAAAATACAGGCAGGAGAGGGGCGAAGTGAGAGGGAAAGGGAAGGCAGCCAGGGAATAGTGTGCTTTCAGGCAAGTCACCAGTGTGGCAACAGGAGCTGAAGGCAGTGAGGGAGCACGGGTGTACCCAGAGAGCTAGGGGGCGGGGGTTGCTTCTAAGGGTGTTAATTCCATGGTACTTTCAGCCTGTTACTAGTTATTAGGCAACAAAGCAGGTTCCACGAGCCAGTGACAGCCCTGAGGCAAGTGAATAGGGATGTGGGTGTTGGAAGCAGGGCTGAATGCTGGCAGTAGTACAGGTGAGGGAATCTGGGTGGGGCATGAAGCCTTATAGTGTGTGTGTAAGAGTGTGCGAGTGTGTGTAGGCTGCTCTGTGGCATTTCAAGGTCACTCAGGTCATGAGAGAGCAGTGAGGGTGAGGCAGGGACCTTAAGGCCCAACAGAGCTCAAATCATACTCAGGTTCCAAAAGGGAGGTCTAGACCATGGGATCAGCCAACTGCCAGAGGCATTCATTCCTTTGCTGTTGGTGTCCATAGCCTCCAGAACACCAAGATGCTGCCTCACTGCTGGGGCCAAAGTTCTGAAAATGGCTTGCTTCTCATTGCAGTTGTCAGAAGGTTGGGCAGGAAGGAGTCCTGCTTACAGAGTTTTGCCACCTTAACTCCCAGTATCATATTTCAGCCCCAGAGCCAACCAGTCTTGGTGGATAATTTAAATTTGTTCCCTTCCTCTGACAGCAAAAGCACGTACAAGTTCAGTGGAGGTTACTACTCCCTTGCATCAGCGAGCAGCTGTTAGCCAGAATGAGATAATGCCTTCCATGCTTCCTGAGTTCTTTGGGAGCCGTTCACTGTACTGTTCTATTATTTATACGATTATTTGCAGCATTGTTTTCTAACACACACAAATCTGCTGTATACAAGGCTGCAACATTTTCATCTGAACATTATTTCTCCTTGGATACTCAGGACAAAGGCACAGTTACAATGTTTCCCAATCTCAACATTTGGTTTGCAAGGAAATATTTAACTCAAACTTTTTTTCATCCCTCTGAAAATGTGTGTCTGATGAGAAGCTTACACACAGCTCTTAGTACCTCCATGCCTGTAAGTCCTGCAAAGCAACTTGGCTTGTGAAACTTGACTCTGAAAACAAAAGCACACCTTTCTGATGTGAATTCTCACTTGATTATCTATTTCAGAAACTTAGATAATGTCAAAAGAAATTTTTTGGATTTAGAAAAATTTATTTCATGCCTCAAACCCTCAATTTACTAATTGACGATTGTGTGGTATTGAATGATGTTCTAAATAAAATTGATGGGCTGATGTATGCTTCTGATACTGAATTGCAGGTCTTGGTTCCCCTTCGCCAATAAGAAGAATAGAGTTTTGAGAAGGAAAGTAGTTTTATTTATTTGTCAACGAATGATGAAGGTAGCAGACGAGAGTCTGAAAGATGACCTGCTCACTAGCAGAGAGCAGGGGTAGCTAATTAGAGTTACAAGGGAATGAAGGAGGAGAGTGGGTTAGGGTCAACATGCCTATTCTTGCAACACAAGTGCCTGGTGGCCAACAATTCTGTTGTCTTTGCAAGATTCTGTCATTGGCTTTTCTTTGAAGTTTCTTTGCAGAATGCCCTTTGTCCTCAGAAAGCAAGGAAAAAGCAGAATGTTAAAGATATAGATCAAGGTTTGTTAAACTTAGAGAGTGGAAGAGAGTGTCTCTCATCAAGGCAGGGAGGGATATGTATTGTATTGTTGTATCACTTCTGTGCAGCTTGTGCTTTATATTAGGCTAGGGTTCACAATGCAGTCTATGTGAATGATACCCTAGAATTGTTCAGTATACAACCAGAACAACCATATGCAAGAAACCAATGAAAGTCTATATATGAAACTGTAAAATACTTTGCAGATACCATGGGGTTAACCAATAAAGATTAGAGGAAGCCAACATTTAGCTTTTTGGGGTTTGTTTTAATTATAAAATAAAAAAATATGTTAGCTATTTTAAAAAGCTTGTGGCTCACCTGTAGCATGAACCATTAAAAATCCTTATGTATTCTAAGGTAAATCTAATCTTTATCACACAAATTTATTCAATGTTGTTTGTAAAATTTCTTTGAAGCCTTTCTCCAATCTCTGAATATGAAGTAGTAAATACTTTTTTTCAAGACAGAATGTTGTTATTTTGTTTTTGCTACCGGCCAGCACTGTTCAATAGGAGCTTTCTGTGGTGATGGAAATGTTCTCCAACTGTGCTGTTTAATGAGGCAGGCTGTAGTCACACATGACTATTGATTACTTGAAATGTGGCTAATACAACTGAGGAACTGAAATTTAAATTTCATTTAATCTCAATTAATTTAAACCTAGCTAACCTCTTGCAGCTATTGACTACTCCACTGGCCAGAAGAGCATACCCTTAGACCTGTACCATGCGTGGTTTCTTTTTTTTTATTTTTTAAGATTTATTTATTTATACAAGAACCTGGGTACAGGCCAGATGCGCAGGAGGGTGAGAGGATTCAACAGAGACAGAGCAGGGAGCAGAACAGGCAGACTGACTGAAATACACTGCTGAGGGGGACAGTGGGCGAGACAGGCGAGGTCTGCCGCGCCATGTGGGATTCTCCCTGGCCGGTCAGGATCGAACCCATGCTGCAGAGGCTGCGGACAGCTTCACAGTGCGGCACTCAACCAACCGCCTGCGCCACCAGGGAGGCCCCCAGTTTGTGTCTTTTGAGGAGTCTATAATCAGTGCTCCAGAGAAGGGAGCAACTGCTGGGGGAAATGTGGAGGAAGAAGAATTAATGAAAAGTGGAAACTACTCACAGGGCTTCCATTCCACGCCCCCCCCACCCCGCCCCCTGCCCAGGGAACTTTTTAGCTTGATACTATCAATTTTAGTAAAGATGATAATTTCTGGAATTAAAAACAACAAAACTTCCTAGTAAAGATAGGAGAGTGAGATTGTGACCTGCTCTCACCCGGTAATCCCACCTGAGGGCCACAGAAAAGGCTTTTCGGGAAAGACAGGCTGGGCCACCAGGTGACCAAGAGACACCAGTGACCTCCCCCAGCTCCCGGCTGGTGCTCTTTTATGTATGATCTTCAGCTTCTCTCCTCTCCAGCACCCCAAGATCAAATAATTAATTTTTGTCCCACACTCTGGTTATTTTAAAAAATACTTTGTTTATAGTTTCAGTTTTACACTCTTAAATAAGAATGCTTCTAGATTTCTCACTCCTTTTTCTTTTTAATATTTGAGTCATCATTGTAAATGCTTCAGCAGGGTGAAAGGTGAATGTCAAGGATTTGGGGTAGCATAAAGCTCCCCAAATATTTTATTTCTTGCAGATTTCCAGGTGCATTAAATCTATTAAATAAACCTATTTTACAAAAAGTGCCCCTCTGATGCCGCTCTCATTTTGTGGCACTTATTTACTAGTCTGCACATTTTTTAGGTGCTGCCACCAGAATTTGCCTGCTGTTTGAATGGATAGCACACTGAATATTTTAGGAAGAAAATTTACCTAAGAGTTAAAAACTCATGATTGTAAATATTCAGCAGGTACTTAATTTATTGTTTCAAAATAGCTTTTTGTAGTGTGGAGGACATGTTTTTCCGCCAGCTGCTCAATATTTATTTTAACATATTAAACAGCCTCAGAAATGAGCACTGCACAGCTCTAGTTTGAGTGCATTAAATTTACAAGCCCAAATTAATACTATAAATTACATTTACAGAATTCATTTTCTACCAAACTGTATTTATTTAGCCTGCACCTCTGCTAATATATATGTTTAAGGACAAAAGCAGTACCTGTATTGTTGCCCACATAATCTTAATTTAGTCTAAGTAGAATTTAGAAGGCATCATGGTGTTCCTTTGTTATGGGGTTTCTCCACCCCACCTTCCAACATCTGAATTCTGCAATTAACAGCAGACGTGTATATGGTCTCAGGGGAAGAGAGAACCCTTCTAAATAAAACCCATGTCTCTTTTATTTAGTGTTTCAGAACGTTGCGTGATGTCCTTACAAATCATCTATTATGGGTGTTTTGCTAATTTTGTGCAAAACTGAAAAGGAGGTAAGAAATGAACAAACTGGGTTGGAGGTCAGATGAAAACTTTGAAACCAGCAGCTCAAGCGAAATGGATTTGAAATGGCAAGGAAGGTAAAAAGAAACAAGAGATAGTGGGTTGAATAAATGCAAACCAGGATCCAAAGAGCCCCAGATTTTCCTTCCTTTTGCATTTACATCTATTTTCACAGATGAGGGTGAAGACCATCAATGCATTTGCTGCTGCAATTTCAGGTTTTAGAATGTTTTGAACAATATGCCTCAAATCACGCCAATAATTGGAGGACCCTTCATTATCCCGTGTTATGCCTCTAGTGATGTTAGTGGCGGAGAGACGCCATTGACTTCACCTTACCAGGCTTGGTTTTTGTGTGACTGGCACCGAAACAGGCATTGTTCGACTCAATTTCTCCTCTTTTTTTTCCAGTATCCTATTAAACCTCTTTGTTAAGAGACCCAGCTGCTTGTTTTCTTTCAGGATAATGACTGAAAAATGCTCTTTAAAAAGATCATGGGGAAAATGATTTCTGGAAGGTCTGTCTCCTCTTTCTCTTTGCTGTCATCTGGTTGATGATGACTTTTAATCCCAGGGTAATAAAAATTCATTTGAATACATAGACCAAATATGGAGCTTAAATTATCACAGAGACAAGGACTATTGCTTTCCTTTTTACTTCAATAGGGATCCTTCATTTCTTTCTTTCCCCTCCTAATATTCATTTAAAAGAATGAAGTGTAATTTATATACAATTGTATGTGCAGATTTTAAGTGTATATTTTTCAGTTTTGACAGATGTATATGCCCAGGTTTCTCTCATCCCAACTAAGATATAGAATATTTCCATTACTCCGGTAAGTCCCAAACCTCCCCCTTTTCAGAAAACAACAACTGTTTGAATTGCTATCACTATAGTTTAGTTTTGGTATAGCTTGTTTTTGTACTTTACGTAAGTAGAATCATCCAGAAAACTTTGTGTGAGGTCTGACTTCTGTATTTACAGTTTATTTTTTTGTTCATAAATATGTTGATTCTTTCCAGTTTGGAGCTATTTTGAATTAAGCTGTTATGAAAACTTGTGCAGAAGATTTTATGTAGATATTTGTTTTGATTTCTCTGGCTTGAATAGTGTGCAATTGCTAGGTTATATCATAGGTATAAGTTTTACTTTGGGAGAAGCTGCCAAAGAGCTCCTGAAGGTGGTTATATCTTTTCTTATTTTAATAAAAAATTATGGATCTGTCAAAAACTAAATATGGTTCATGGTGAGTGAGACCTTGTGATTTATGGGAGCACCAAAGAAGGATACACTTACTTTTGTTTTGAAGAGTACCTGGTTTTTGTCAACAGAGATTCAAGATATCAGAAATAGTGGAAGTTTCTTGATTCTTTTAGTTTTAAGAAATAAGATCTAGAGAAACTTCAGACAAGTGTCCCCAGAAACCTCTGCATCTGTTTCTCTGTAAGCTGTGTGTTCTGATAGCTTTCTGTCTTGGGTATGAGGGTCTCTACAGGCCAGTAAAGGCTGGATTTGCAAGCTCTGTCAAGAAATGGAAATATCTTTATGCAATAGGAACCTAGCAGATAATCAATTCCTACACTGTAACAAAGAGTCTCTGAAAAGTCAGAGAAAGATAAAAAAAAAACCCAGCAAAATGACAGATTGCTCATGTTTTACAAGACATAAATTTGTTAATGTTTTACTGAACAAATAGTAGGACATTTTTTCACCTGTATGCTGCGTGCCTTACAAATAGCCATAAACCAAAAAAAAAAAAAAAAAAGGGGGGGGGCTATTTTACAATGTGTTTGTCCTGATCAGTTTATCTTAATATAGCTGAAACCAAAGAAAATCCACTCTTTGCTATCCTCTTTGTGAATCCCAGCAAGACAGAGGAGGAACTGAGTTGTAAAATCAGGCTGTGAACATTGTTCTCTTTCCTTCCTGGAATAGCATTTGAAAATAAACCGAGCCCTACTTGAAATGCAGTCCTTGGTCTCTTAGTTTTGACAACAGATGTCAGATTTGGTCTCTACTGACTTTGCAAATAGATGTCCAACTTATATAAAAACAATCAAAGGGGGAACTAAAGTAGAAATGACGTTTTCCCACACCAACGAGCAATTCTCAGACACCGACAGGTCATCTGAGAATTTAACTCAATTCTGATACTGTCTGCCTAGAGATAGGATCAGATTCCACAGGTTAAGCTTTTTGTTTCCCAATACTCCCATACATCGCAGAGGCTGGCTGCAAGCCCAGGCTGCCACCTGGGCTTCTGACCAACCTGCTGCAGACAGGAGGTTCCCATGACACTCTCTTCAGACTCCAGTGACTGTTGCAAGTCCAGATTATTATTGTGCTTCTGACCACCTGGCTATAAATCAGAGGTTCCCAGGACACTCTTCTCAGTTCAATTAACTAGCAAGATCAGCTCACAGAAATCAAGGAACCAATGTACTCACTAGATCATGAGTTATAACACTCGGCACTTAATTGAAGTTGAGGTCTTGAAGCTGAGTGGGCTAGTGGGTAATGGTCATGGAGTGAGCATTTTAATTATCTTTCAGCAAATTTGCTTGTTCTTTTTATGGTGGTATCAGGAAGAATTTTGCCATCTCTATACTTGTTACTTGATCTTGGGAGGCGTGAATGTGGGTAGCCGGGTAAATGATTCATGTTGGAGAGGGGCTGAGAAGAGTAACTGCTCAGAATTTGGTTACCCTAAATCCTGATCTCACAACCGCATCATAGAAAACTGAGCAGAATTCTCTGGAAATGTCTTATTGAGGGCTGGGAGTGGGTGTAGAGCAGTGTTTCCCCCTTGTGGGACTGACTGGATATGGTCATTGTCAACCATCCTTGCAAGGAAGCAAGACCTGGGAGCAGGAAAGGGATATGGGAGGTAAGTCTCTGGGGCAAGATAAGCTAGCAGGGGGAGTTGTCCTTTGTTCTGGTGGGTATTGATGACTTGACTCTAAGTAGAAACAGTATTTGAGTCCCTCTCTCAAGGTTGGAAAAGTTAAGTACTACCTGCTTGGTTCATGTGAAGGATCAGGCAAACAGAATTCTTTGGGGGACACTATCAGTGAAGCTTTAGGTTTCTTTTTTGTTGCAATTCCTCTGATTGACTCTAACCCCACAAATCCTTTTTAAAGATCATAGTTTGGTTTCTTTATTCACTGAGAGGAATTCAGAGAACTGAGGGGGGCAGATGGGAGAATGGAAACAGTAGTAGCTAGAAAGAAGCAGATCCAGAGCCTAACAGCAACTGAGGTTGTAACCAGCCAAGAAAACTCCATCATGGTGCATGAAATGATTCCATGGGTGTCCCAGAAATGCTGGTGTAGTGGAAGCTGGTAGAAGAACTGGGCTTCTTAGGGTGCAGGTATGTGAGGTACCATCATTTTTGCATCATAAAGAAATGTGACTTTATTATGCCATTTAAAATTAGTGAAGTCTGGGAATTTGTGGAACATAACGTAAGGCACTGAGGCTGGGTGACTGTGGTTTATTCTTGTTCATTATATTGCTGGAGGAATGGGAACCAAGCCACACTCTGCCTGGAAATTGGGAGTAAACTCTGATGGAGAGGAACAGTCTGCTTTCATTCTGTAAAATTAGAGTCACAGTGTAACACTCTTCATCTAATTAGCTACAAAACACTGACATCAGTGTTCATGCTCTGAATCTCAATACAGGTCGTTCAGTTTGTTCATTCACACCATCTCCTGGATTACCAAATACCTTTGCAAATAGGACAACAGATGTTTCCTCTCACAACTTCAGTAAGGCATCTGCTCAAATCATTCCTCTCCTCTAACCCAGTCAATCGCTAAGCCCCTGTATTTGTCCTGACATCTGGAGGTTGGCTCTGTGCCTATTCAACAAAGTTGAGTAACACTGGATATTTTCCTGGACTAAGTTGGTATTCAAAGAGAGGAGAGCTGAAAATTATGTCTGAGTTCTTCCTAATAAAGAAACTATTAATTTTTCCCATAACCAAACAAGGAATTTTTAATTTATTTATTAAAAATGAACCGATAAGGCCTCCCTGGTGGCACAAGGGGTTAAGATGCAGCCTATTGGGCTATCCGTAGCCACTGAAGCACGAGTTTGATCCCCAGCCAGGGAGCTACCCACATGGCGCAGCAGGCCTCTCCTGGCTCGCCCGTTGCTCCCCTCTGCAGTGTATTTCAGTCATTCTGCCTTTTCTGTTCCCCACTCTGTCTCTAGTGAATCCTCTCACCCCCAGTATCTCTGGCCTGTACCCCGGCTCTTGCACGCATGAATAAAAATATGAACAGATATTTATATGTTAACACTTAAAGATTTTAATCACTATTTAGGAAATTCTAGTCAGACCTGTCTTCCTTGGTCCTCCATTCCATTGTTAACATTGTTGAAGAGAAGGATGGGTGGATAGTATGGTGGCTTATCTTCAAGACGGTCACCATCAGTTCTTCCCTTCCCTACATGTACACTCCATTCCCCATTGAGAGGTCACATCTAGTCCTTCTCCTTAGTAAGTAAAGGTTGTCCCGTGACTCGCTCTTGACTCAGAGACTATGGTAGAAGTGACTATATATTTAGCTTCCCACTTGGAAGAGGCCTGTAGTTTCTGTTGGGTCATTTTGAATACACTGTCTTTGGAGTCTAGTCACCAAGTAAGAGTGCAATTACCCTGAGACCCATCATGCTGTAAGGAAGCCCAGTCTAGCCAGGTGGACAGGTTGCTTGAGGTAGATACTCAAACAGTGTCCAGTTTTTCCAGCCCAGGCTTGAGACATGCTGAAGAAACTTTTAAATGACACATGATCCAGCCGTAATCTGATTGCAGCCAAATGACGGGTCCAAAGCTGAGCCTGTCAGCCCCTAGAACCTTGAGAGGGAACAATGCATAGTTGTTTCACACCATTAAGTTTTGGGTCAGTAGTTTGTTATGCAACGATAGATGAGTGGGAGAATATAAGTAAGAAGTAAACTTGATGGATTGTAGTTTCTATTTTATTTAAAATTTTGTCTTCTGTTAATTTTTCTGATAAATGAGGGCAACTTAAAGAAATGCCATAATTCATGTTTTAGAATAGTATTTGAGTGGAGGGCACTGAGTGCGTTGATTTTATGCTTGGGATAATTCATATTTGGGCAGATGTAAAAATTGAATTGAAGAAAACAGGTTAGAGTTCATATTCACAGGAACTGCAAGTGTGAAATTATTTGAAGGAATACAAAAACCTGCTCCCGAGTTTCTCCCTCCACCAGTCTGAAATTAACTCACTCTTAGTTCATCTTTAACTAGAGAGCATAGTACTTATATTTCCTGGGGACACCCCAACACCAGGACTGGCCAGCTGATCTCTGAGGGGGAGTCCAAGGGACAGCTGTGCAAGCACATGTGTGAAGCCAATGTAAAGGAGTCTGGGTGACTTTCAGGCATTAGAAAGAGGCTGGGGGATGGGAAATCTCTCTCACTTCTAAATTCCATGCAGAGCTAGTCTTGCATCAAGATATTGTCAGTTATTTTTTAAATATCCTGTATTCTAGGTATGATGTTCAGTACTTTACATGGATTATCTCCTTAACCCTTCCTATAAGTAGGACACTGCTAATAATTATTCCTTTAATCACTCCAATCATTATAAAGATACCCAATAAGCTTGTATGGGCTCAGGCCAATCTAGACATCTGGTCACCCCACCTATGAGGCTGATGATACAGAGGAGCAAACTCGAAGCTTCAGGAGCTTAAGTTACATGATCAGAGTCACACAGCAAGGAGTCTGGCTCCCAAGTCTATACTCTGCCACTACAGCTAAAATATATTATCGACACAGCTATTCTTTAATCCACAAGTTACAAATTGGCAGACTATAGGCATTTGCTCACAAATTTGTTTTGTTTGGCATTCAGAGATTTTTTGAAAAAATTGAACTTGAATGCCTTTTCCAGTGCTTGTTCCAGTTCACCTTAGTTTTCTTCTAGCTTTTGGCCCATGTGAGTCTTCTGTAAGTGTGATTTCTGTAGGCATATTCTTCCTAAGTCCTAAAGTGGACACATCTCACAGGGGATGCCCGTTTTCACTCCTTTCACCTACAGGCAAGTTCTCTCATCCTCTTTTTGCTCTCGTCTCTCTTGTGCAAAATCATCAATCTCTTATCCCTCTTTTTTCCACTTCTCACTCACCTTCACATGGCTGGACTTCCAACTAATTTCCTGTGTGCATGTGTGTATGTGTGTATGCGTATGTGTGTGTGTGTGTGTATGTATCCCTGCAATTTAGTTGGGTCTGATTAGTACTTTATGTGGTCATTCCAAACATTGTGTGTATAAGTATCCAGTCATCACTCGGAAACATCCCTGTTAATTTATAAATTATAAATAAGAAGTATGTAGCAACCATTTAGAATAACTCAAAGCATTGCAGAACATTTACTTAATATTTTAAAATTAATATTAGAAATCCTATCTAGATATCACATATTTTAAGTGTAATAAGATTTATGAGTGTTAAAAGTTTGTTAGCAAATTTTGTACATATTTATGGGCATTCATTTATATAGCTAATAAATCACAGGCTCAAAAGTTTTAGGCAAGTTAAAAAGGACCAAACTGTGTGCCAGAAATATGTGACTTCATAGAAGAAATGCCAATGAAACATTAGAGGAAAGGACATATAGATTTCAACAGCCAGATTTTATTTTGCAGAGATGAAGATAGACAGAGAATGTCTTCTTGATAAAAGAAAAAGTGATTGAACTTGAGAATAGCTATTCAAGTCTACTAGAATGAGCAGTGCTATCCCAGGTCTCACCAGCTAATGTCTAGTATGTGCGCATGTCAGCAGCTATCTTTGGGTTTTATAGATAATATATAGAGAAGAGAGTTCTTGCAGTAATTTAGTTTATGGTGGGGTCAGGAAGAAGGATGCTGATTGTAGAGAGAGTTTCTTTTCAGACATTCTAGTTGGGAAAGTAGTTAGAGAGGTTTCTGTGCATTCACACTGATGCTGTATATGCACAAATTAGCAGTTGGCAAAATCTCTGGGATAGATTAGGTGACCTCTGCAAATCCCTTCTGACTTGGATCTCCTGGCTTTTAAGTGGCTGATTAGCCAGTTTCCCTGTGTGCATGGGGCCATTTTCTCTCAGGAGTCTCCTGACTGCCATGGGGAATTTCATGTTACTCTCATGGTTGAGGTCAAGGTTGTTACATTAGTTTGATTCTGGTTAACTGATTCTACATTACTAGGAAAGATTTTGTGAATGCCATCAGGAGGGAGAATTTCTGTTTTTTATTCAAGGTTGACCTATAGACCCATATAGAATATGCTTTCTTTGGGTCAAATATCTTACATAAAGAAAAACAATCCTGTATTTTGACTTTTCTTTCTATAATTTCCAAGTGTCTTTCATTGACATAGTTTTTGATTTTCTGTACACAACCTTCTCCATTTGTAATGGATATGTTATTTGCTTGACTATTTGCCTTCCTCAGAAAAGTTCTCCCTCCTAGAATTTAAACCACAAGCATCAAATTGGAGCTGCAATGTTTCCATAGATCTTACCCCCTTAAGCTCTCTATTAGCCCAACAATGAGCAGAAGCTCATGATGGACAAATAAGAATCCTTCCCTGTATTTTTAAATTGGTACTAGAGAATCTCAGGTTTTCTTTGATGGCAGCGCTGGAGATGTGGGTATGAGAACTGCTATCGCTATATTTCCTGTTGTGATCCAGCCACTTGTATCTGCCTAAAAATTTATATGACTTTTGGAGACAGCCCACAGGACAGAAGGTAACCAGCACTTCAAGGGAAAACTTAACATATGTGTGTATGTGCATGAACACACACACATGCTCTCTCTCTCTCTGAGTTCTTTTTTTTTTTCTTCAAAGATTCATTTTATTTATACAAGAACAGGGTACAGGCCAGATGTGTGGAAGGGTGAGAGGATTCACCAGAGACAGAGAAGGGAAAAGAACAGGCAGACCGACTGAAACATGCTGCTGAGGGGAGCAGCGGGTGAGACAGGAGAGGTCTCCTGCGCCATGTGGGTATCTCCGTGGCCGGCCGGGATCGAACTGGCACTGCAGAGGCTATGGACAGCCCCAGAGCTCTGTGCTCAGCCGCCTGCGCCACCAGAGAGGCCCTCTCTCTGAGTTCTAACAGAAGTTGAGGCTTGCTTCCAGTGTCTTGCTTCTTTGACTTTCCTCCTACTGTAAAAGCTTTCTTCTAAATATCAAATAAGGTCATTAAAGGTGAACTTCTGACATTCAAAACTAAAGGTTTTAATAACATGATATCCAAATTAAGAGCATAGTTTCTATAGTCATATTCCTTAGGATCACCTACTGTGACTTAGAAGTTACTAGTTTGAGCTCTCAAAGTCTTAGTATATTTATTTGTGAATGGGAATGATATTGGTCCCTACCTCATAGGATAATGGGGAACATTTAGTGATATCATATTGTTTCAGTTATTCATTGCTATAAAACAAGCTACCCTACAACTTGTTGGATTAAGCAGTATGATTGTGGCCTTGCAGCATGGGGACAGGCACTGCTGCACTCTGCTCCATGTGCTATGGCTGTGATGAATCAGCTATGGCTGCTGGATCCAAGATGGTTTCACTTGCACATCAGTGGCCTCGAGGGTGGATACAAAGGCTAGGATCTGGGGTCTCTTCTCCCTTTATTGTACCTTATCCTTCAGACCGTCTCTCTTTCTTTGAGGCCTCTCTATCTGTCAGGGTGGTCAGAATTTCTACTTGGTGCCCGATTGCAAAGAACACGAAAGCAGAAGACACAAGATCTCTGAACTAGTTCTGTACTGCTCTGTAACAAATTATAAACTTAGTGACTCAAAAAAAAGGCAAATGCATCATCTTACATTTCTAAGGGTCAGATATCTGAAATGCGTCATGTGGGTCTAAAGTAAGGTGTTGACAGGTGTTCCTTCTCAGAATTCTAAGGGAGAATGAGATTCTTTGCCTATTTCAGATTCTTTTTTTTTTTTTAAGATTTATTTTTATTTATTTATGCAAGCACTGGGTACAATCAGAAGCGCGGGAGGGTGAGAGAATTCACCAGAGCCAGAGTGGGGAGCAGAGCAGGCAGAAGGACCGAAGTACACTGCTGAGGGGAGCAGCGGGCGGCAGGAGAGGTCTGCGCACCATGTGGGACCCTCCTCAGGTGGCCGGGGAGCAGCCGGGGATCGAACCAGCGCTGCAGAGGCTGCGGGCAGCTTCGCAACCCAGCACTCAACTGCTGCGCCACTGGGGAGGCCCCTATTTCAGATTCTTGAGCAACCTGCGTTTCCTGACTTATGGCTCCTTTTCCTATCCTCAAAGCCAGCAGTGTAGCTTCAGGCCTCCCTCTTTCTCTGACCTTTGTTTCTGTCTTCACATCCCCTATCTGATGCTTTTGCTATCCTCTTTAAGAACACTGGGTTCACCTGAATAACTCAGGTTAGCCAGACTAATTTAAGGAAATTAGTCACATCTGCAAGGCTTCATTACCACTCAAGGAAACATATTCACAAATTCTGGAAACTAGAATGTAGACTTCTTGGATGGGGGGCACATTTTTCTACCTACTACACTTTTCCCTTTGATTCCCAACGATTTATATCCATCACACATGCATGTATTCCTTCCAATGTCCTTAAACTTCTCAACCATTACATCATCAACTCAAAGTTCCCCAGAAATCTCATCTAGATTTTATCAGATTACAAGTCCCAAGTCTCATCATCTGTATAGTTTATATCAGGTATGGTTGAGTCTTTCATTCTGCCGCCATCTTTCTTTCTACCGGTAGACCTATAAAACAAGAAAAACAAGTTATCTTCCTCCAATACAATGGTGTGAGGCAGGAATTGGATAAAAACTGTAGATATTCCTATTCAAAATGGGGAAAAGAGGACCCACCACTCCCAAACAAGTTTGAAATCATTTTGGAACAATTTTGGGTAAATTCTGTTAGGTTTCAAAGCATGCAAATAAACCTGTGTGGCTCAAGACTCCACTCTCAGGATTCACAGCTCTAGTTTTGGAGTTGTCCTTCCTTTTCCACAAAAGGTAGTAACTATTTGCAACTGGGTAGTTTTTTCAACCCTTTTTTTTTTTTTTTTTTTTTTTTTTTAAGCCCAAGGCAAGCAGGTACTGCCTGGTGTGTCTGAGTTGCAATGGCATAACCCAGCCTATCTGAGATCAACTCTGTGTCCTGGGAAGTGCCCCTCACTACAACCTGACCCATCTACACTCTCCATATTGTGAAACAAGGAAAAGCACCATTTTCTGAATTCCACTGCCAAGCACCCAGCTGGATATAGAACTAATCTAATCTCAGGTATGATTTTTAACTTTTCCTTTGATTACAGTTTTATTGAAATATAATTTACATAATTTACAATTCACCCACATGAAGTATGCAATTCAGTGGTTTTTAGTATTTTCATAGAATTGATCAATGATCACAATCAATTTTAGCACATTTTTTTTTATCACTCTAAAAGGAAATCTCATATTCTGGGAATCACCCTCCATATACCCCTACCCACTCTCTCCCAGGATACCACTAATCTGTTTTCTGTCTCTGAAAACTCCCCAAAAGTTTAAGTGCTTTGTTATTTGGGGCATTTTATATAAGAGGAATGACACAATGTGTGTTCTTCTGTGACTGGCTTCTATCATTTAGCATGTTTTCAAGGCTCCTCTGTGTTGTAGCATGAATAATTATTTCATTGGCAAATAATATTCCATGGTGTGGAAACACCAGATTGTATTTATCCACTTACCAACTGATGGACATTTAGGTCATTTCCCCTTTTTGGCTATTATTATTATTATATTATTATTATTATGCTACATAAACATCCATGTAGCAGTTTTTGTGCAAAAGTTTTCATTTATTTTGGCTATATACTTAGAAGTAAAATATTGAGTCATATGGTAATTCTATATTCATGCCAGACTGTTTTCTAAGGCAGCTGTACCACTTTACATTCCTGCCAGAAGTGCACAAGGGTTCCAATTTTTCCACATCCTTGCCAACAATTGTCATTGTCTGTCTTCTCTCCTAGAGCTGCCCTGGTGGGTGAGCAGTGGGTCTTCACTGTGGTTTTGCTTTGCATTTCTCTGATAGTCAATGATGTTAAGTATCTTTTCATGTGATTACTGGCCATTTGCATATCTCCTTTGAAAAAATAACTAAACTTCTTGCCCACTTTTCAGTTGGGTTATTTGTCATCTTGGTGACAAGTAAGAGATCTTCACATATTCTAGATACAAGTCTCTTAGTAGATAAATGGCAAATATTTTCTCCAATTCTGTTGTTTGTCCTTTCACTTCTTTGATGAGGTCCTTGAGACATTGAACTTTCACTTTGATGAAATCCAGCTTACCCATTTTTTCATTTTTGCTTTTGATGTCATGTGTAAGAAATGGTTACCTCATCCAAGGTCATAAAGACTTCTATCTTTTTGAGCTCTTGACGTTACTCATAAGAAAGTATATTTCTTAGGGTACATGGAATTGATGGCATCTCCATCCTTGTAGGTCTGGAGGCCAAAACTTTCACAATTATTCACAGTTATTCACAAATTATCCACAACCAGCCTTTCAACATTTCATTTCAGGAACCTGAGCGTGTTCTTACATTTAATGCTCTCCTTGTCTCTTTTAGTCCAAGTTTGTAGTGTTTCTGCTGGTGTACATTCTTCAGTGCTTTGTGAATCTCTTGCATATGCGTAGAAATAGACTCTTTTAGACAAGAGATTCCTTCACAGATCTTTCCTAGATGGTTCTGTGAACTCATCAATGGCCATATTTTCTGGCCATTCTTCTCTAGACTAAAACACTTGCAGGATTGAGCTGCACCATGATAACTGCTTACAGAGAGGTGGGCAGCCAGGGTGAGGTGGAGGACAAGGGCACCATGGAGAACAACAGCAGAAGCTGATGAGAAGAAAGAAAGGCTGGGGTCACATCCTAGGAAAAAGAAAGAGGTTGTGCCACACACAATGACCCCAACTTAAGCCTCTTTTCTCCAAATAGCCTGTAGAGCCCCATGTTTTTTGAAAATCACTTCATTGTTTTCACTTCCAGAAAAAGAAGATATTGTCACAAAGCAAGGTGTGAGGTTAGGTGTAGCATGAAGTGGAGGTCACAAAAGAAATGAAACACAATGTGATTCTGACACACAGAATCAGAAATCCCACCTTCAGAGGCTCGTGAGTAGCTTCTCTATGTGATGGCCCTGGAACCAGGCTCATGTTCTTGGCATTTCACTACTGAGAAGGCCAAGTTCAAAGACTAAGACAACTTTCTCATCTTTCTTTTCCCCTTCTCTCTCTAGTTATCTTTTTATATACTTCCTAAGATATTTTCTCAGTCTTTAGTCCGTCTACGGAATATTTCTTTTCTGTTACTATTTGAAAATTTCTAAGACTTCTTTAAAAAAATTCCCTGAATGTTTCTTGCTGTAATAATCTACTTTTGTTTTATGGCTGCAACATTTCTTTGGTCTTTGAAGACATTAATGGTCTTTTGAAGTTTTCTTCTCCCTGCTTTGGTAGTATTTCTCCAAATTGCATTTTTTCCTGCTTATTTTGGTCTCTTATCTTACATGATAGAGGCTGATGGTATTACTTCAAAGACGGGGGTCTAATAAGATGACAGGAGGATAGTGGTTTTAGGGATTTTAAAATTTTGGCCATTTTCTTGGGGAACTCCCACTGTCCGTGTCTTGGAGTCTTTCTTCTTAGACTGGTCAGATCCTCCAGAAAATGATTTATTCTTGAACTAGGCCAGAGTTGGCCAATTGAACTTTCTTCACTGATAGAACAGCTCTGGACCAGCACTGTCCAACATGGCTATTGAGTGCTTTGAATGTGGTTTGTGCATCCAAGGGACTGACTTTTAAATTTTGTTTAATTTTGTTACTTCTGCTTGAGAAATGTCCTGAGAAGGACTACGTATAAATGTTCACTTAATTTCCCTATTATCAGTACAATACTTCCATTTTCAACTTTATTTGATGTTTCTTCCAGTAAAAGAACTTTTAGTTTTTTGACAGTGCTGGGGAGAGGAGTCACCTGCAGGAGTGTGTCAGGATGGCACCTCAGGGTCTGACTGTTCTTCAATATCCTGTTTTTAGCCCCACCTTCCGGACCACTTCTAGAAGTGCCTGGTGATGCTAATTCATGAATCTTCTGGGATTGATTCTTTGTTTTCTCCATGTTAATTAGGATTAAGATTCTTGATTATCTCCATCACTTGCCTTTGTCCCTTTAGCTCCAGATTTCTGAAATTCTGTTGCTGATGTTTCCTCTTCTGTTTTCTTTGCCCTTGTAAGTTAAAAAAAAATCCATTTCTTGTTATTTTAATGAGATTTCAGATAAGAAGCACAGTGGCTGAGTATGTTAATCTTTCTGCTAAAGCAGGAAATTCCTAAATAACCTATCCTAAAGTTGGCCAACTATATGATCTTATCTCAGAATTTTGTAGTCTTAATATCACAGAGCTCTCTTATCTATCCAATTTGCTCTGTCAGTGTTTCTGTGAGATAGTAGAAAGCACAGAATAACATCAAAGATGAGAACAGCAACTACCCAGTAGTTGGGCATATATAGTTTTCTCTGTCACTGTATAGGGGAGCTGCTATTATCACTCTCCCACTCCAGATGAGTAAATGGAGCCTTATAGATAGGTCATGGAATTGGGGTTCACATCCTGGTCTGTTAGACTTTAAAACCCGGAATCTCAATCAGTGAGCTATCCTGGTGCAGAAGACCTAGACTAGAACCCCAGTTTTGATACCTTAGTCAAGAGGAACTAACATTTATTGAGAGCTTATTAAGTGCCAGGACTTTTCCTCTCTCTTTTATAAATACAATTTTTATTGATTTTTTTAAAAATTAAATTTCTTTTAAACATCTGTGTTTATTTTTTCACAATATAGAATTTCTTCCCTCAGGTGTGGTCACCATAGTTTTCCTACCACCAGAGCACCCATAGTCCTCCATACAGTCCAGTCTGCTCTCCTTCCCACCTGTTTTCTATCTTTTTTTAAAAAAATATTTATTTATTTATTTATACAAGAACTGGGGTACAGGCCAGAGGCATGGGAGGGTAAGAGAATTCACCAGAGACAGAGTGGGGAGCAGAAGAGGCAGATGGAAGGAAAACACTGCTGAGGGGAACAGCGGGCGAGACAGGAGAGGTCTGTGGTGCCATGTGGGTATCTCCCTGGCCAGCCGGGAATCGAACCTGCACTGTAGAGGCTGCGGACAGCTTCACAGAGCTGTGCTTAACCTGCTGAGCCACTGAGGAGGCCCCCACCTGTTTTCTTTTCTCCCCCTCCCCTCCTGATTGTCTCAGATCTATGGTCCACTTTCAAGGGTTGGACTTTATAGTTTGTGTTTGTCTGATCCTTTGTTTGCTTTCTCTAGATTCCACATGTATGTGTAAATAAGTGTAACCATCTGTTATTTATTTTTCTCCTTCTGCTTCACTTCACTTAGAATAATCCCTTCAGCTTCCATTCATGTTGTCCCAAATAGGCCAGGACTTTTCTAAGCACTTTACATATAGTACTTCATTTAACTCTTACACCAACGCTGTAAATAGTTTTTAACTCCCATTTAGTAGGTGAAGAAAGTGAATCCTAGAGGAGGTTAAATAACAGTCACTAAGTAGCAGAACTGGAATGATGACTGTCACCTAAGGTCAAGTCTTCCAGGATGGACACTCATTGGTGAAACAATGACACCTGCTTCTCAGGTATGCGCTCCACCTGAGTTATTGTGAGCATCAGATAGAACACACTTGAAAACCATGAATAAATCAATCTATAGAGGGAGGGCTCTATTGTTCTCCTTTTCAAGCAAAGATTTGAATCCAGAGAGGCTAACTGACTTTTGAACAATTCCCCTCAGGGGCAGGATGTAGGATCAAATCCTTCTGATCCCTGGGCATGTCCACTTGGATCTCCAAGATGTATTTGTTTTTATTTTTGACAGGTTCCAGCTTTTTCCCAGTTCTCAAAGGTGAAGACAAGGTTCAGATTTTCCTAAGTTTAGACCACCTTCTCTCTCTGGAAGTTCAGTGCTTTCTTACAAAAAGCAGAACTCTGTTTGGGAATAGATCCCAATGACTATTATAACACTCTTTCCCCGAAGCTTCATGCTATGGTGACCCCTTCAGCCCCATCCCCACATCACCTTAAAATCTTGGAATGCACAGTCTTTCTTTTGGAAACTCTTGGGACAAAGGCTGCTTGCCACTCCCCGCCTCCCAAGAACTAGCCTCATTTCTGAAGTCACCGTGGGTGCCTGCTGAATTGCCTCTGTAGAGCCATTTGTCATCTGTTCAATCCTCATTTCAGGACCAGAAAGACATGACATGGATTAGTCTAGATCCTTATCATAGATGACGCCAGACATTCAAGTGAGCCTGTCCACTGGTCCTGTGGTTATGGAACTTATTAGGAGTTATTAATCTTAAAAAGTCAGTTCTTTTCTTCTAGAATGTCTTCCAAAAGGTCAGCTTGGCTTTTAATTAAGAGTGAATCTATTTTTTTTTGCAGGTTAAATTATAAGTCCAAGCAGTTTTTTTTAAGGGATTACGCAGCAGTCAATCCTGTAGCAATTAGCACAGGAAGGCTCAATAGGAATGAAAATGCCTTTTGCTTCAATGAGAGAAAAGTTGCTGCCAGTGACCTATACTTAACTGGGGCTTCTGACTCAGAGGGGCCAGTGGCGCGTGCTGTGTGCTATCTAGCATCCTGTTTTGCTCCTGTGTTCTTTTTATCCTCTTTTTCTTTCATTTTGCTTTCCTTGGTTGGGTGACTTTTCCCTCCTCACCTCTCTGGGGAAGGACACTTGGAAATCTTTATGGAAAGTGCCAGAATAGCAGTGTGGCACTGTGTGGTTGGGAGGACTTCATTGTCAGTTACTGGCCTGGGTGCTGATCTATTTCTGTTGCTCCTGACTTTCCACGCAAATGTTTCAGTTCTTTTGATTAATCAAAGGGCACATCCTGCCTCTTTCAGCTTTGAGAGAGAGATAAAGTTAGAGATAGAGGGAGAGAAGCCTTCAAGCTCACACTCTAAGCTGATAAGAAGATCTGGATAGAATTTCACATTGTTTTGTTTTCTTTGGTGGTCAGTGATCATGCTTTTTCATTTGTAGCAATGAGGTCAATTACCTTAGTTAATAAATGTGTAGGTACAAAAAGAGTGACTCAATTAAAAAAGATATTTAATAGTCAGTTGTACAGGGGGTAGAGTTGCACACAACCAAGGCTTGAAGCCATAGTAGGAGGGGCCCCTGCAGATGTGACAAGAACTGAGGGGTGGTCAGTTGGTGAAGGAGGCAGGCAATGCCCAGGATGGTATTTGCTGTTGTTGTGCCTTTAAAGATAATAACTATGTTTTCTGGATGCTGAGAGCCTTCAACCGGGTTGCTTTGAAACCAGAAGTTGTCTCCATGATTCTCTTTGCTCTCTGCTCCCTGCAAATCACTGTAGATTTATGCTCTATTTGTGTAGGGGAGGAAGTGAGGAATGTTCTGGACAGTGTCACTGAAAACATTATGCCAACTTAGACACCACACTTCTGACCCAGCAGCGACCACAAATTTGGGATCTGAAGCCCTAAGAGAAATCTGGAGCCAATCTGTGTCCCCTTCCTTGTTCCTTCAGGGTTAGCCATCTCAGCAGGCTGTGACTGCTGTGTGCAGATCCCCATTAGTGGAGAGGAACTGAACTCTCAGATTACAGCCAGCACTAATTTGCTGGTCAACTAAGTGAATTAGCTTAGAAATGAAACCTCCAGATCCACTTGAACTGTCCATTTCATGTTATGTGGAACAGAAGTGAGCTGTATAAACCCAACTCTATGCTTATTGCAGATGCATGAGCAAAATAATTACTTGCTATAAACCACTATGCTTTGTGTTTGTTAAGCAGCAACCAGAACATTCAACTATTTTTAGGGGGAAAAATGTTTTGTGTATCTTTGCATTGTATGGGACTTTAAGTATAAGAAGGCATACTTAAATCATCTGAGGCAAAAATGATAAATTCCAAGCCCAAGGGCAAAGGTATTATAAAATTTGGAATCTGAAAGGAACCCTAGGAATGATTTAGACCAGTTTCCCCTAGATGATGAAAATGTAGAGGCCAAGAGACATTTAGTGATTTACCTAGTCACATCGAAAGTTAAAAATGAGACAGCAGCACTCTTTGAAAAACACAAGATAAAAAGCAAGTGAAAATTAACTCCACTTCATGAAGCAAACTAATTAACTTATGGACTCCACTAACCCAAAGGGTAATTTGGGCTGACCATAAATCTAAAAAAAAAACTGAAGAATAGATCCATTTGGAGAGAGCAAGATCACATAGGATTGCAGACCACATATCTGAGGATCATATTTCTAACATTTATATTGATAGTAAAGAATTAGGTCATGCTCCATTGTGCTCTTTTTTTGGGGCAATAAGTTGACATTTCAGCCGATAGGAAAACAATAATTCTTTTATGTAGAATCCTCTTGGGCGTTGCTTCTCTCTAAAAAAGTGTTTTTAAGGAGTGTTGGGAGACATTCTCCAAAAACCTCTAATGCTTCTGCATATGTTATAATTAAGGCACTGGTCCCCTTTTGTTCTGAATTATCTTTTCAGGGATGGTTGTTCTGTGAGCAGCCTGGGAAGATGGAGATAGTACCCTTCTCTGGAGCAAAGGGCAGCTGTGCCCATTATACAAAATTTGCTGTCCCTAAGTTTGGGGTTCCTCTCCTGAATGCCAGGAGCACATGTGCAGATACCTGTCTGGACTCATCTGCATCACCCCGATGGGACTTGTTCAATAGCGCTGGCAGAAAGCACCTCTTATGCCGAGCAGTCATCAAAAGTCTTCATATTTTTTGTGCTCTCTGATATAGCCCTTTTACTCCTAAGAATTTCTCTTAAGACAATAGTTATGGATTGCATAATACCTTCATAAATCATTTGGAGATGCCTTCCAGGCATGTATTTCAGTTTTAATGGATGGTCCATGAATTGCTTTCTCAAAGTGGTCAGTGTTGCTGATGACAGAACTTTTTGCTTTCTGATGGTGTGTGCAGAGATGAATAGGTCTGAACTCTGGATATCATCGTGGACATTAGGAAACTGTATCTGGAGAAGAGAAAGAAGAGAAAAGAGGTTACTAAAAAAAAAGGCTTGAGTAAAGAATGCAGAGAGGAAAACCCAAATATCAAATGGCTAACAATCCTGAGTTCCCACTGGTTGTGTGTGTGTGTGTGTGCGCGCGCGTGTGTCCCCATACAACATCCACATAATTCACACTAGGGCTAGTTCTATTTGGAGACAAGTCAAAATGCTGAGTCCTTCAAAAAGAGCATAAGGCAAAAATAGTGAAATACTGGAAACAATGTAAGTGTTGAAAATTGGAAACTATTTAAATTAATTGTATCATTTTCAGACAGCAAAATACCAAAGCACCATCAAAAACTATATTGTGGAAGAATATTTAATAAGATGAAAAGACATCTTAAGTGAAGAAAATACATTTAATAGGATGTATAATATTAGGAAAAAGAAAAAAAAAAGCTGATAGAGTGAATACCACATGCTGACAGCTGCCATCGTGAGGCTGATTTTTATTTTCTTTCTTTTAATTATTGGCAGTGTCTTTAAATTTCTATGACAAACATGTATTTCTCTTGTAACAACAACAACAACAAAACACACCAGACGAATACAGACTTTTGCACATTGGGTAAGTCTTAAACCCAAAGCAAAGACTCAAAGGCAGGAAAGCAGTAGGTAGACTTGGCGAGTATTCTCATTACAGAAATTGCTTTTCTGCCCCAGTTGCAACCTGCCACACTTCTAACACCTGCAGGACTAGGGATACTGATCAACACATCCCTCCTCCCACCTGGACAGAGTCACTACACAAAGGTGATAGAGATGGGGCTCATTGTCCTCAAATGAGACATTGGGGTTCTTACCTGGTCTCTGTGAAAGGCTGCATGGACTGGGGAGCAATGGGGCAGCGTCAAGTAGAGATGAGGCGGTGCTTCTAGGTGTATATCCTGAAGAGACTCTCATGCGTGCAGGAGGAGTTACACACTATGTTTGTTTGCCTATTGCATCCTTTTTTTTTTTTTTAACAGTTTACAACACTTTTTTTTTTTTTAAAAGATTTATTTATTTATTTATTTATTTATTTATTTATTTATTTATTTATTTATTTATTTATTTATACAAGCACTGGGTACAGTCAGAAGCGCAGGAGGGCGAGAGAATTCACCAGAGCCAAAGCGGGGAGCAGAGCAGGCAGAAGGACTGAAGTACACTGCTGAGAGGAGCAGCGGACGGCAGGAGAGGTCTGCATGCCATGTGGGACCCTCCTCTGGTGGCCGGGGAGCAGCCGGGGATCGAACCGGCGCTGCAGAGGCTGCGGGCAGCTCTGCAACCCAGCGCTCAACTGCTGCGCCACCAGGGAAGCCCTGCATCCTTTTTATTAAATTCTTTTTCTGTGAAAAATTTCAACTTATACAACAGTTAACAGAGACATTAAATAACCCCCCACAAAGCTGTCACTCAGCTTTAATAATAATCCATTCATGGCCAATCTCATCTCATCTAAATTCCATTCACTTATTACCACTTCTATATTATTTCAAAGCACATGCTAACATCTCATCCAGAAATATTTCAGTAGAGACATATTGTTATAGGACAGGGAGAGGGGCAGCCCAAACCCTGCAAACCTGCCTATTCTACATGGGTTCTGCCATCCGCCGCATCAACACAAAACATAGGAGACTTTAATGGGAAGGAACTTTAATTAAACTAGGAAACAATACAGGTAAGGCAAAGAGTCTAGTTTCTAAATGAAGCACCCAAAGTTACCCGTCCCCTCGTGGGTAAAAGTCCATCCATATGGGATCGGCCCAGAACAAGGCCCCAAAGTCTACCACAAGTCTAAAACATCTTCCAGTGGGGACCCACAGAAAAGGGTCACAAACAACCAGACAAGCCCGGAAGGAAAAGAGCAAAATCAACATCAAGATAAAAGCTGCCATTGTCACCTCCCCACAGGTCTCACCCACATCTGTGTCACCCAGTCCACGACCAAAAGACAAGCGCAGTTTCTTTACGTGTCTCTAGGCTCCATGCGCCTCCTCCAGGTCTCCTGGCTCCATCCTGCTTCCTTCCTCAGTCTCTTCTGCAGCTTCTTCTCTTGCTGCTCAGCTCCACCCTCCCTTGGGTGGGGCAGGGAACCTCCCCCTTTCCTGGGGACCACCCTGTTACAATATCACATATGTTCATATATGACACATACTTGTGCCCTAACATGTTTCAGCTTTTATCTTCTTCCCACCTCTCTCCCCTCCTCCTACCTCCACCCTAGGCCTGGTGGGAGCTCTGACCCTCATGCTGCAGGCTTTCTGATCTTCCTTTCCTTATTTCCCACTCACCAAAATGCATAGTCCCTCCATTGTTGTTGCTGCATGCATTCCGCCCCATCCCCTTCCCTTGTCTAGCCCTAGTTTAGTGGATAGGGTGCAGAGGGTCTACCAATAACAGAAATGTTTATCTGGACATATGTTAAAAATATTTATGCCCATGCACCACTATTAGTATTCCCACACCTGGTAAATTTCATCACAGGCCATATTTGTGCTTACAATGTTTCTTTCCGAGGCCCTTTTCCCACTGAATTTAGCTTAAATAAGAAATTGCATATAAAATGTAACAAAAGGGGCCCAGCAGACAGTCTTCCTCTTTCCTCCTTTAATCCTTCCAGAATCTTAACCACAGCGTTAAAAAAAGCATTAGCCTCAGGAAAACCTTTCCTGCCTCACTTCCTCCATCTTTTGCTGTAATGTCCATATTTCCCATTGTAGTGTCCCCATGTGCCAGGCACTAACACCTTCTCTTGCCTCCTTTGTGAATGGCTGCTGCCTGGGAATCCTACTGTATGCTTAGTCACCATAATGACGGCTCCCTCTCCCTACAGGCCTACAGCGCCTCCTTGTCCATCAGCTCCCTCCTCCCTCTTTCTGCTCTTGCTTTTTGCAGAAACCTCTTTCAGCGCTAGCAGAGCCAACCACCACCATAGTTAATGATATCACAGTGACTTTTTCTCCACTTCCAATGGAAAGCCTGAAATACAGGGTTGAAGAGACCTGCCCAAGCCTACCAAAATGGGCTGCCATCTGGAATTTGCACCCACACTTTCTAAGGCACAGGCCCTTTGGAGGCCAGAACTAGAGCCGCACCTCTCAGAGTGCCCTATTTTGCTCACTACCTCTCCACTGACTCAAGGCAAATGTGTTTCTTGCCCCTTAACCCGTTACCACAAGCGCTTGCAACCCAGAGCAACGTACATCTCTGTTTGGTAGGAAATATCTCTGTTCAGTTCTGTCTTAAATACTGCACAGCAGCCAGCTGGAGAAATGTCCTTTGTGTTTTTTGTCATGAACCATGACCCTGTTGATGGTGCCACAGAGACAATAGACCTCTGGAATTTGTGCCTTCAGAGCCAGTGGCTGCTACCTGCAAGCAATCTGAAAATAAATTGTGGTGCTGATCACAAACCTGTCTTTCTTAGGAACAGAACCCTCTGCTCCCCAAATAGCACCATGAATGTCCTTGTTCTATTTCTAAGTTGAGGTATGAGGTCACAAAGACAAACTGGTCCTGTTGGCCTGTTCCCTGATTTACCACAAGCGGGGAGAAAGGGTGTCAGCCTGCTCAGTTTTGTCTTTGAAAAGTTCCCTGATTTGTCCCTTCCCCATCCCAGGCACATCTGTGCAGAGAGCCTCCTACAGAGTGGCACAGCTTGGCTCCTGGGAAATGGCAGCTCCCAGGCCAGTCAGTAGACGATTATGAAGACTGGGTGATTCTTTTCCAGATGGAGTCCACAGTGGCTGAGCCATTCTTTCTGTGCAGGCACAGTGCTGACATCTGTCATAGCTCCACCACACCAACCTGATCCGGACAGAGGCCCCACATTCAGAAGCTTCTATAGTCTAGAGGGAGCCATCACACACACACACACACACCCCTCCCCCAAGGGATGTAAGAAAGTACAAAATGTCAGGGGAGTTTGCAGGCAAACAACTGCATTTAATTGGATTCTTCATCTATGGAATATTCCTCTTTGTGACTTCTGATTAGACAGAAAACTACATCCAGAGCATATATTCATTTTTAAAAACTGAATCTCCCACGTTGAGTATGCCTATTATATCTGTCACTCCAAGGAAACATAACCAAATTTCCCAAGTTTTGTGACTCACCTACTCCATTTTCTAGCTGAGAAATTTCAGTCAGTTTGACGACAATGTCACAAAGGACCGAGCCACGGACTACCACAGGAATGCATTGACTAGTCTCTATTTCTTGTTTAACTTTACAAATGCACAGTATTTTCTGTTTCCTAAGGTACTATTCTAAGCACTTCACAAATATTAGCTCATTTTAATTCTCATAACATTCAAGAGATACTCCTATTCTCATTTTCCTAATCATGAAACTGAGGTACAGGTGAATTATATAAAATTATTCAAGGTCATAGAGTTAACACGATTCATATGTAGGCATTCTGTGATCCTAACCACTGCAGAGTTCATTGGCTTAATTATAAAGACCCTCCTAGGCCTGACCTACAGCAGAGGTAATTTGCTATGGATCTTCCCTGTTCCTACACACCTCTGAGCAGAGACATTACTCTCTTTGTTCCTAGCTGTTGTTTCAAGGATGCTTGCAGAGTGAATAACTTTTGGAAGACAAATTTTCTCCCTCTGGTACAAAAGGCAGACATACTTATTCCATGATATAAAAGATTCTGGTCAGAAGTAGTGTCTGAATTTGTCCTTATGGTGCTGCCCTTTCCTATTCGTTGGACAGAAGGAAGAAGGACCGTTTGCGTGGGATTGAGGTCTTTGCACATCTATGCTCCCATCGAAAGACTGAAGCAGCATCCTGAACCTGCTGTGGCGGTGATTAAGTGTGTGCTCAAAGTTCTCTATCTGACAAATTTATATGGGAATTCAGGAAATTGGCATTTTCCCAGGTATTTCTCTGTGTTAGGATTTCTGTGCAAAGGGGCAATGTTGGCTAAAAAGTACCACGTTTGACGTCAGAGAGTGGTTTGCTCCTTTTGTCATTGGAGATGCAGCTGTACTACCAGTTGGCTAGCCAGTGGGGAGCCACCCCTTCACTGCAGCAATGGCAGGAATCTGTCACCTCCTGCCACCACCAAGTGGTGGCAGGACTCGGTATGACTTTGCCCCAGAGTGCTTGGGGCCCTGCCACCAGATACGGTAGGCCTTGCTGCACCCTGCCAGCTCCTGTAACAGCAGCTTCCCTTTGCACCATTGCAGTAGCTGGACCTTTTCCCTCCCCCTTGGTTAGACCAAATTATTTTTATTTTTTTCTGCACCAAACTTCCTTTTGTTTGCATTTGCTTCAGCAGGTGGCTGCACCTAGAATCAGTGAAAGAGATTCTGACCTGATGACAGTTTGTGGATTGTTTGACCAGTGTTAGTTATCTGGATCTTTGGTTCCCAGTTTCTCCCACTCTAGGTGTATGGTGGTAATAATAATAATAGCAAATAACAATGCGCTGGACACTGTTTTCAGCACTCTTAGTTTATTTGATCACTTAATAATATGTGTATCATTCATAGTTGTCAGGTATATTAGCCCAAAGCAGAGTACCTTATCATTCCTGCTTTATGGTGTGTTAAAGGGAAATTTTCCACTTACAGCAGCACTTGCCCGCACATATCAAAGTGGAATGCTGTGTTATAATAGCTGGCTCTCACCAGTAGAAACTGTTAATGTCTATGAACCTTCAGTGGCCTAGGGCACACCAGACCTTTACTGGACCAAACTGAAGACTTGACTGACCATAAACTATGAGCCTGTATTAATCAACAATGTACAGACCTACGGCCTCATTCAGTTCTCGGAGGAGTTCTTAGTACTAAATTAGCATAAACACAATGAAAATGCCTATATTACTCTTAAAAATCCCTGATAGTCCCCCTGTACATGACCAAACCTGATCTTTTGCTTGCTACCCAGGAAGCCAAACTGTGAACCATAAGAATGTGTTTGCATAAAGAAGGTCATTATAAAAGGTGACCAAGGAAGTCAGCACTCAGGCTAGTACCCTAAAAGAAGCTGCCTCTCCGAATGGCAGGGCTACTGTGATTATATAAGGGGGAAAGGATGTGAGGAGGCGGAGGACTTGAAGGGAACCAGGAGAATTGCATTCTCAGGTCTGAGGAGGTGCGGGGCCACATGGGCTTCCAGAGTTTCAGCAGAGTAGTTCCTTGGGATTAACAGCTGGTGAAGACCAGCAGATGCTTGACTTGCTGTTGTCATCCTGGGAGGGGCACAGATAATTAGATATACAAGGCAATTAATTCTCAAGGATTCTGGGAATGCCACTGGAGAATAAATCACAATGGGGGGAGGAAGGGTGGAGCAGAATGGCAAAAGAAGGTGCTTAGTATTTGATTCTCTTTCTTCCATCCTTCCTTCCTTCCTCCTTCCCTCCCTCCTTTCCTTCCTACCTTCCTTTCTAGTGGCTGGGATGTTCTCCCTGGGCCCACGAACTGCAAACTCACTGCCAACTAAGCCCCTTTATTATAGAGAAGCAATTCAATAGGACTTTGTGTTTCCAAGTTTGGAAAAGCAGGGTGTAGGGGCAGGAACGGGCACAATGCAGGTTTTCTGATCCCATGCAGACCGGGTAAAGGAGGAGTCAGAGTCCTCAGTGGTTTTGCAGGTCTTTTATTGGGGTTCACCAGGCATATGGCAGGGAGGGGTGCTGGGGGGCTGGGAAGCTGGCCAGCCTCCCAGCCCCTAGCAAATCTTCACTCTCTCTGGGCTCTCTGGTGTTCTCTGCTTCTGCTTTGCTTCTCTCTCGGCTTCTCTTTCGACTTCTGCTGCTGCTGCTTTCTCGGCTTCTGGCGTCCCTGTGACGCTGCCCTTAAAAGCAGTCTTAGCGCAGGTGTACCCACTTCAGGTGCCCACCATCAGGCATGCATTCAGGACCACAGGGTTCCCTCATCTATCCTGATGGCGGGAGGGCAGAAAAGCCTGATACCTTTTACCTTACCCTACACAGGGTAACCCCAGGGTATAGTGGAATTTCAGGATCTGAAGAGGAATGGAGCTCAGGCTTGAGTAGCAAGGTCCTAAAGATTGCTGAGCCTGCTGGAGGTGGTAAGAGCTGGGGGGACTAGAAGTAGTTTTGGAAGGGACTGGGCGGGAAGTCTGTGATAAGTTTCCCAGGCCTGCCTGCTTAGGAAGCCAACTCCAGGCAGAACAATGAGGTGGTTAAATGGTGGACCGCTATCTCTCAGCAAGGGCAGTGGGGAAACCAGATTCCTTCTCCTCCCACCTCTGGATTGTGTAAGCCCCTAAGATCAGAGGGGAGGAATGCATCTGTGATTAGATTGGGGAGGGGGCAGACATAGGCTTTCCACCAGGTCAGGGGTTGGGTACCAGATGGAGGTTGCCCTGGGGTTGTGCAATACAGGACATGTGATTCCATTCATACACTTCCTTCCTGGTGCACTGGTTAGCACATCCTACTTAATCATGGAGGACAATTGGAGGCTGAAGTTTGGCAAACAGTAGCTTGGGATACAATCTCAGTGGTTTGGAGGAGGTTGGGTGGTGGAGTTTCAGGTCACCAGACTGTACCATGGACACCCCACAGGTATGAAGGCAGTAGGGATGGAGGAAGAGTGAAGAGTGTGAGGGAGAGTGAAGCCTACAAACAGACATTTGAATCTGATCCAGACACAGGCAAGACCCACGGGTAGGTTCTGATCAATGCCTGTCAGGATGTAGCAACTTTGGAAGAACTTTGTGTATGACCTTCCTGAAGCAGCATTATACCCCAGGGTCTGTTATAACATATGCCATAAAACATCTGGAGCTGTTGTGATTCTATTCTGGGATTTCTGGTGCCTTTGAGGGATCCTCAGAGCCTGTACTCCTCTTGTGACTGTGTGAGTTGTGATGAAGACTCTGTGGCAAAGTTTCTACCTAAAGTGCTAGAGGATCTGCTTCAGGATCATCTCAGCCACATTTTCAGAACTTTTTCCTAAGGTATTCCAGGATCAGTGCTCTAGAGTAATAGATCAGAATTCCTAGGGACAATTTTGAGCCATGCTTCTCTATGCCACAGTCTCATGGACTTGGAAGACACCCAGATTCCAGGATCAGTCTCAAAATATTCCCCAAACTTGGACTGAGTGGTTGTATAAGGATTTGGGGGAACATACTAGGATGCCCCAGAAATCTGCATTCTCTGTTTGAACAGGAGTTTTTGTACCTCTTTGAGGGCACCCCTTGATGGTTGGAAGTCTGTTAACAGGCAGACATGTCTTTTCTTTGTTTTGAGAGCAGATTTCTTGCTTTGTGTGCTGTGGGATGGCGGCAATCCGGCTTTGTCACAACACTTTGCAGCTGTTATTCCTGTTAACATTTCATTTCAAGAAATGGCATTTCTTTAAGACCCTGCTGTAAATTGAGATGAGATGATAATGTGTTTCTAAAGTACTTAAAGAGAGTTAGAGACTTAAGTGAGGTCACATGTGTTAAATGTTACTTGGAGCTGTTGACAGGCAGCGTTAAGATTTTTGGCATCTAAGTAAATTACGAGTGAGGGAAGAGGGTTCCATCAAGTCACCTCTGACATGAAACTCCCTGCGGTCCTCTGTGTAACAGCTATGCCTGGGGCTTAGAAGAGGAGAAGGATGTAATTTGTGGGGCCCTGGTTGCTTTTCTTGGATTCATGCCTGTGTTTGGGGAACAGTTTTGAAGGGAAGGGAGCATTGCCATCATCCACTCTCTTCTCTTTCACTCCCTTCTTGGAATTATGCATTGGGTAGGAGGGAGTCCAGCATTTCTTTCCATTTTATGTTATGATATTTACTATCACAAGGAGCAGTTTCTAGGTAATGGGGGATTTCCAGTTCTCAGTCTGTAGCCTGTCATTTTGAGTAACATTTGATGAGAGTGCTGTACAATAAAGTGTACGAAATACATTCTTTGGAATGTATTATGTTAGACTTGAATCACTTAGAATAACTAAATATTCTTGTATGATAACAAGGTCATTTTCCCTTTCCATTCTCCAAAAATTACTTTTCCTCTTTTCTAGAAAAGTTTTTTTAATTTCCATTAAATTTGTTTTTATCAAAGTAGTACCTGAATTTAGTTTTAAACCCAAATAGATTGTCAAAGTCTTAAAAAATCTCACCCCTTAATTTTTTCCTTTCTCATTAGAAAAACAGATAGTTGAAAAAAATTAGAAAAATATAAAAGTCAGAAGGAAGAAATTTAATCCTAACAAGGCCATTATAACATCTAAGTGACAACTTCGCTGTAATTTTAATCATAGGAAACATCAAAGTCATAGGCTACATGTTTGTTTTTGAACAATTGGTTTGCATGGGATATATTTTTGTAAAATAAATACAACATAGCTGTTTATGTTTTAAACTTTTAAAATGCCTTATAATAGTTACTGTTATATATTATATATACCAAATTTCATAGCTCAACAGTGAAAATTTAGAACAAATCAAACCCCATATATTTGGAGCAGTAGTTTTTCCATACTTTTAATCATCATTTTCTTTGTATATAATTGAACAATGACATAATATTTGTTTATTAATGTATATTTTATTTTTTTATTTTTTTGTAACTAGAATTCAGATATTTATTATCCAATATTCAATTTTGCTTTCCAAATTACATATATAATTATGTAAAAGTATTTATCTTATATATGAAAGTATGCATAAGTATCAATATAGATATATAGTATATACAAATATAGATATATATTCTTTTTTTATTTAAATTTTATTTTTATATTCCCCATACAATTAATTATCAATGTATATTTTAAAAGACTCATTAAAATTCATTAAAAATTAAGTACTACTAAAATCTTCCATCTTTTTTCACCATTGTATCTCACTTCCCATTTAACTAAATAACAGCTGCCATTTAAGTAAAATAATTACTTAAACTGAACATATTGGTCAATTTCATTTTCCAGGTAGTTAAAAATACCACATCATTTATCTATCAATTCCTACCCCCTTGCAGACTTCCTCTCAGAGTTATTCATCCTTCAGCTCCGAATTGGACCAGCTGTGCTCAACCTCAGGGGGGGTCAGTGGGCACCTTGGAGTGACATATTGCATCATCCTGAGTTTTTGTGTGTCATTTCCTCGGTCGAACCCCCTTTTTCTGTGGACCCTTGCTTCCTCCCTAGCTTCGTCCTTTCTTTCTCTGTAAGATTATGTGCAAATTTCCTCCTCAGAAAAATGGAGTTGATTTACCTACCTCATCGGAGCGTGATGAGGATTAAGCCAATTTAATACATGTAAAGTGCTTTCAGTAGTGCCTGCCACAGCTATTATTTCGTTAGGATACATCCTCTATTACCTTCCATACACAGAGGTAGGTTTTTGAGAACCTATCTAAAAACACTATTTCCTGTCTCCTTTGATCATTTGGAGGGAGTTGTTGTTGAGGATAATTTTCATTTAGAATTTTGAAGCTGATGTTATTCTGATGGCCAGTTCTTTGTAGATGAGTCATTATTTTTCTCTTAAGGTTTGGTTTTGAAATTTCATTTTCACTATTCTTTTTTCATTCATTATATGAAGAATTTTTAATCTGAAATGTATTGCCATTATCATCATGATTATTGTAATTTTGTCCCCTCAACTTTCTCCATTATCTTTTTAGAACTTCTATTCATTGATGGTTGAACTTCTGGCTTGGTTCTCTGGAATGCTTCTCCTTAATAGTTCATCTTTTTGTCTTTCTGAACAATTTTTCTGATACCAACTTTCAACATTTTTGGTGCATTTTACTTTATGTTTTGGTCTTACTGCAAAGGGCAGCCTTTGAGTGGCCTGGGCCTCACTTAGTTCTTAGACTATATATAACTTATTTCTTCATAGTGGAGATAATTTGTGCAAGGTTTACCTTGCTTAATTTCTTCTGTCATTCTTCTTCTTCTTTTTTTTTACTTTTGGTTGCAATTACATAAATATTGACAATCATATGTGTGTTTTTCTTACAATTGAAGTAATTCTGTATGATTAATTTAAAAACTAAGACCCAGGAGAATCTGTCCCAAAAGTGATGCCTATTGAAGTTAAATATGCTAAGATATGCATATGAGTATGTGAGTACCTATGGAGACGTTATCCTGTCCCTTCCAGTGTTCCCTGGTAGCTGGGCAGTCAGCCCCAACTGACAGTGTATGGTGCTTGAATCCCAACCACACACAGCAGGCTTTCTGAGGTAGAGACTAGAATTTATGTTACCACCCTTTTTATTTACAAAGATGTTTGTGGAGGGAGGCAGGCAGGGGCAGCAAGATTCCTGGGATAGTAATATCCTTTCCTTAGACCTCCAAGGAAGGAAGGGTATATTTGAAAAATTAGAAGAGGAGTTGCAAAAATTGCTCCTGAGTTTTAGGATAACCCTGGAACATGGGTAAAGGGCCCACCTTACTCCTGAAGTTGTTAATGGCTCAGGAAGCAAAGTTCCTTAAATTCTGGGTATGGAGGTGCTGGGCAGGGCTGTCAGCTCACCTACCTGGTACCCAGAGGAGCAGAGAAGAGCAGATGGGATATTTTACTGCAGAGAATAATGAGATTGGGTGTAAGGGAGGTTAAGCAGAAAAGAGATACAGTTCCTACCACTGGGGGCGGGGGGAGTGGTGGTGGATGTGCAGAGAGGAAGAAAGTCTATGCTGCCACGTTCTGAACCAAACTGGCATTGCCTGAAAGCCCAACAAGGACATCCTGGGACCAATAGGACAGAACCAATTCTTCTTCTTCCCTTCCTCCTTTTGTTTCAACCACTAAAACTTGTAAGATTGTTATGCTAGCAATAGGAAACCAATACAGGGCCTCCCTGGTGGTGAAACTGGTTGAATGCCGCTCTGTGAAGCTGTCCGCAGCCTCTGCGGCACCGGTTCAATTCCCGGCTGGCCAAGGAGAAACCCACATGGCAAGGCAGACCTCTGCTCCCCTCAGCAGTGTACTTCGAACCTTCTGCCTGTTCTCCCTGCTCTGTCTCTGGTGAATTCTCTCACTCTCCCGCGCCTCTGGCCTGTACCACAGTGCTTGTATAAATAAATAAATCTTAAAAAAAAAAATACAGAACAGCATATTCTTCTTTCAATATTTGATCCATGTAAATATCATTAAGGAGATATTTACGTTCTTTATTTCATACTCAGTCTTCAAAGTCTCACATGTATTTTGCACTTAGAGCACAGTCAGATCTTAATTCAGGCTAGAGCTGTTTCAACTGCTCAGTAGCCACATGTGATGATTGGCCACCATGCGGAAAAACGTATTTCTAGACCTTTTGCCTCAGGGTTAGGAAATCTAAAGTCCCCAGGATTGGTTAATCCCAGTTTGAGAATATCCAGAGTTTTCCTTTAGAATAGCACTGTTTCCAGTGCTCTATTTCCTGTCAGTGGCAGTGTGCATAAGTGTGAGTACATGTGTGTGCATATGCCTGTGTGTGTGTGTGTGTGTATGTGCATGCATGTGTACTACCTCCAGCAGTATTTCTGCCGTGCCTTGGGGTGTGGCGGGGCAGACCCAACAGACTTGGCAGACATCCCAGATGCTCCGGGATATACATGGGCAGTCTTTGCAAGTCCTACTTGACCCCAGCAGTAACCAGTTTGCAAATTGACCTGCCAACGACTGCGTTAGCCTTTGTCAGCTTTAGTAGCACTGGCTTTCCACAGAGGCCCAGTGTTGACTCATGGGAGGGTCCACATTTCTCTTTTTTAATTAGAAAGATTTGTTATTGGGCCTCCCCTGTGACACAACGGTTGAGCGTTGAGCTCTGGGCTGCGAAGCTGCCTGCAGCCTCTGCAGTGCAGGTTCCATCCTGCCACGCCCGCTGCCCCCCTCAGCAGTGTACTTCGTCAGTCTGCCTGTTCTGCTCCCTGCTCTGGCTCTAGTGAATTCTCTCACCCTCCTGCACTTCTGATTGTACCCAGTGCTTGTATAAATAAATAAATAAATAAATCTTTAAAAAAAAAGAAATTTGTTTTTTTAACTTTATTGAGAACTAGTGGTGTATAGTTAACATGATGTGTTGTAAGTTTTAAGTGTACAGTGTGGCGATTTACCTATATTTTGTGAAATATTTTCTTTTTTTTAAACTTAATTTTTTTAAAGATTTATTTATACAAGAACTGGGGTACAGTCAGAGGCGTGGGAGGGTGAGAGAATTCACCAGAGACCGAGTGGGGAACAGCACAGGTAGAGAGACTGAAGACACTCCTGAGGGTGGCAGCGGGCGCGGCAGGAGAGGTCTGCTGTTCCATGTGGTTTGCTCCCTGGCCGGCCGGGAATTGAACTCATGCTGCAGAGACTGCAGACAGCTTCACAGCGCTATGCGCTCAACCCCCTGCACTACCGGGGAGGCCCACTGTTGTGAAATATTTTCCACACTAAATTTAGTTAACACATCCTTCACTTCATGGAATTACCCTTTTGATGTCATTACGGTGAGAACAGTAAAGCTCTACTGTTATAGGAACTTTCAAGTACATCAGGGTTTTCTGGACGATAGTTTCCTATTCCCTTCACTCTGCCTTTGATCTGCCGTCAAGCTGACTCTGTATCTCCACATCATGGAGGTGACAGTTTGTGAACGGAACTAAAAAATAATGACCACAGTATGTTCCACTCAGGCATGACAGGAAATATCTGTACTATATCTTATATCAGATTTTCACTGAGGAGTTGCCTTTCTGCCAGTTCTTCATTAGGTTATAGGGAAGAATCAGAGTGGTTGAAACTGGCAGACTGAGATGGTTGTGAGGAAACCTGAACTGAATATGTGTCAGCGCACCCTCCTATAAAATGGGGGGCAGGCGTTCATGGCAATCTTTCTGACCTCTGCTAAAGTGTGATCCACAACGATCAGCTCACAGGAGGTATGGGTCAGCTGGCCGCCGGCTCATCAGCTAATCTTTCTCTTTAATTCTTTGGCACATCCTCCCCAGCAGGAGTTAAACCAGGAGAGCAGTGGGAGCTATATTCCTAACTCCTCATAGAATGTCTCTTTACAATTTGAGATGTGCAGAAAGGTCACAGGGATATATTGCGCTTGCTAAAGGTTATGCAGCTGTCACAAAGCAAGCAAAGCTACCCCATCCTGTCCTCCCCCTTCCCTGAAAAGTACATGTTAGTCTCACCTCTGATTAGATTTCCAGGAAAAATGACCCATCACCGGGGCAAATAATCCTCATCTCCATCTGCTTCTTCTGGGTCCCTCTGCTTCTGATTGTAATTCATTTCTCTCTGGTGCATGTTGTTTTGTATATCTGATTAGGCTAAGGTGACAAATAGGGTAGCAGCTGAATTTATTGATACAGTTTGCTCAGGTAGTCTGTATTATTGCCGATTCTGAGTGCTTTCAGAAGCATTAACCTTCTCATTCTGGATTTTTTATGAAGTCTTTTGAGATACAGATAGATAATCAGCTCTTAAGTGAGGGAACCTCTGCCTGGGGGTGATGGTCAAACTGCTCTGACTTCCTACAGGGTGGTGCCACTTCTGAGGAGTTGGGTCAGAGGCGAGCACACCAAGACCCCAGGACACTGTGGCGGTACTGTGGGTGTGTCCAAGAAGAAATACATCTGTAGGCCTTGTCTGTTAGTACTTTGTACAACTGTAAAAAAATTAGGGAAGGCTAACTGAGATGGATTTTGGTTATGATTTGTGGGACGCCCCTCTAAAGCAGAGAATCCTTTGAAGTCAGGGAGATGAATACATCCTGGGGCAGACAATTTAAATTTGTGTGAGTCCTGCAACAACTGAAATGTTGTCAAGGACTAATTCCAGCATAGGAATAGACCTATGCTAGGAAATTCATGGGTTTACCAACCAGAATTGAGAGCTTACTTATTAGTTAGCCAATTATTTTAAGCAAGTAAAACAATTGAGGAAAATTAAGTAAAACAATTGAGGAAAATTGGCTAGGTTTTAGACCCCAGGGTGAAAATGATGCTCAGTTGGGATGCAAAAGAAAACACCTGGTATCCAAGAGAATATTTTAAATGCTTATAAAATTTCAATAGGAATTGGGAAGTGGATTTCTGTGGACTTTCATTACTATTGCTTACGGATAACTAAGGGAATATTCTGTTCTCCCCTACAAGTGATTTTAACCAAGTATAAGTGCCATCAAGGAAAAAAAAGGTAAATCTCTAGTTACCAAGGGCGAAAAAGAAAACCACTTCACCCTTAACATAAAAAGCATTTTCCCAAAGAAAAGTGGTGTGGTCAGGGTGTCAGAAAAGGCAGAGAGGGGGTAGTACTTTAGAAATGATGGTGCAACTGGGCTGCTGCTAATATTTAGAGAGACAGAGAATTATAGGAGATGAACTGCAGAGAAAATGGCTCAAGGTTCTATTTTCAGCATTTCAACAGGTCGGAGGCAGCTAATGAGGGTTGCTGGCTGGGCGGCAGGCAGGCTTCCAGCTGAACTGGTTGTACAAGCTTCTTGTATTAAAAGCAGAGGCCAGAGGCGCCTTCCCAGAGTGGAAGCAGCAGGTACAACAGCCTTTAGGCCTCATTTTTCAAATGAGCGTTTACTGTGCTCTTCTTTTTCCTTTTAATTTCCAACTTGATGTCCATTAGGAGAAAATTTACCTGGTCGGATCATTTAGACAGAAGCTATTGAGTTTCCATTTGGCCAAAGGCTCTGCATGTCTACCAGCCATGCGGAGAGCGCCCTTTCAACTCCAAGCACTCATGTCACTGCAGTCTGGTGTTCGCCAAGTGTCCCAGGAGTCCTTTCAAGTCTTCCTTCTGTACGGCAGGGAAGATGGGATGACTTATTTGAGCTGCCCTGGGAGTTTCACTTGGGCTGGGCCGTCTAGGTTTGTTATGTTCATTTGAGGCCAGTTGAGGCCATGTGTGCGTCTGCCTGTGTATGCCTGTGTTGTCTCTGGAGTATGTGGTATTTATTTCCACTCCCTCTCACATCCCGGGACAATTTGCCTTATCCAGGTTAATTGCACATCTTTGTTATTATTCTGTGAATTAGGCCATCCTAGCAGTCTCATTGCTACCTTGGCTCTGAGTTATTGTGCAAGTGTTTTGCTCAGGGACATAGTGATAGGCAAACATCTTAGGAGACATCTTCTTTCTGAGTTTTTCCAGTTGTATGTGCTTGTAGGATTGACAAATTTTGGTTCCTGGCTCCCCCACTCCACCCCCAATTGCCTGTAATACTGTGCCACTCTCATCTTGAAAAAACGAGCAATACAACATGCACACGCATGGTTAGCATGACCCCCATTTCACCCATGGGCTCCTGTCCATTGTTCCATGTGGTGGTGGGAGGGTGTCCAGTTGAACATGCACCTGAGGGGACCCTGTTCCATGTCTTCACTCTAGCAGTGAACTCAACATTCTAGCTCAGTGAGCAACCTGACCTGCAGGAGGTCATTGTCACAAAGCCACTGCTCCCAGAATAGAGTGAGATTAAAGTAGGTAAGTGGGGAAAAGGGATCAAGCCCTGCTGTTGATTAGTTGCTGTGACAATAGCCAGCCCCATGGGATTACAGCCGAAGCAGGTACTTAGATTAGGTTCTCTGGGGAGGATTAAAGCCAGTTCTTGTTTCTGAGGAACTTTCGCGTATCAGCCTGGCTTTGTCACTTTGACTAATGAGTGTTAAAAGAGAAATCAAAACCCAGGATGGTCTCCTGGGAAGAGCTTTTCAGGAAAAAAAAAATTATACAATATCCATGGCTGACTTTACCAGTTGTTTAATCTCTCCCCAGTCCCTGGGGTTTGTGAATTTATGCCAAGCTAATGTTAATGTCTGTCAATTTCTTTGGAAAGTGCAGGGCACCACAAATGCTGTAGCATTCCTTCTAGTTCCAGGCATTAAGTGAAAATCTTGCCTTATTCCTTCCCACTTACTCTTGCCTGCCTCTTGGTCTCAAACTTGTCCAGTCTGTTCTCCGAAATATACTTATAGTATGGTTTTGGAATCAGAATATTGGATACAGAGATTTACAGCCTGCAAAGTAATTTGCCAATATAATACCTCAAAGGTCATTTTCTGGTAGGATGGGTTAAACTTCATCCTCCTAATCCAGTGTGCATCATGAAAGGTGAGTAGAGGACGACTAAGTGTTACGTGTCTCCTGGCGTGGTGTAATATGAAGTACACCACTTCTCTGATGGATTTTACTTGAAATTGTTTGAATCTAATCCTTTGGATCTAATTTCCAGTACAGGGAATATGGGGATGGGAGAACCAGTTTAAATCTAGAGGACAGGACTGTGGGTAAAAATTGGCTCTCTTCAAGGATTCAGTCATAGACAGTAAGAGATGAGTGTTCTAGATTAAAGGGAATTTAAGGAATATAACCGGAGGTAAAGTATGGTTCTGGCTTGGACTGGGAATTTGAAAGGAAAATTTGATTAGAGAAAAATTTGCTATATCTCAGTATGTACATATGATGTATTGAGTTGTCAGAAAAGTCATGACACGTTTTTGCTTGAAAAACATAGAAAAATACATCATGACTTTTCTGACAACCCGATATACATACATCACATAGAATCTATTTGGAAGGATCTACACATAATTACTGTGGTAACCTTGGAAGATAACAATATGAAATTTAAATTTTCTCCCCCCATTGGCATTTTCTAATCTTTTCCAGCTCAATCGCTCAATAATTAAGATATATTGGACATAGAACATCATAGTTTGGTATATGTATATTTTACCAAATGATGTAATTTTTAATATTGAAAAGATACTGCTTTCATAATTGTAATCATAATCATAAAAGATTGTTAATCACAAACGCAGAATTACCTTTTGGGGCAGGGAAGCCAGCTCAACCTAGCTGTTCTCGGGCTGACACAAAGGACAGGGGACACCTCCCTGCTGGCGTGGCTTCTCAGGAACCCCCAGCAAAGACCTTAATTCTATAGCCACAAGGTCCCACTGTTTTCATTTTGAGGCACAGGTAAACAATTAAAATTTATCACAATATAATTGATGGTACAGAGAGATTTCCCTATGATGTTGAGTTTTGAGTATTGGGACTATGGGATGGAGGCACAGGGCATGCTCCCAGGAAGTTGGGTGGTTTCTGCTTGTGCCATGTTTTGTTGTAGATGGGAAGCATCTCTTCACATAGGCTTCTTCAACTCAGGATCTTGATAGAATATCTGGTAAACTCAGGCCAGGTTTTGTCTATCTTCCTTAAAGCTTTTCCTGGGGGGCAGATAGATGGCACACAGTTTTCCACCCAAACATTAAATGACATTGGACACTGAAATAATAGCTAGAAAGTTCTATGCTATAGCCAATGTGTCTTTTCTCCCAGGCAGGTTGGAGTTGTCGGTTGATACCTCTTCCGCGATCAAGTGAATGGATGGCCGAGCAGTTTCTCTAATCACGTCTTGAAGGTAAATGTAGGATAAGGTGAAACAAACTAAAAACAAAGGGAAGAAGAAGCAGAGGGGAAGGACGCCTGCAGCATGCTGACTTCAAATGTGATTTGTAGGGTCACATCTACCTTCTGGAAGGAGATGGGCAGCCCCAGGGTACACACTGCTGCTTAGTGAGTTGAGTTTAGGTCATATCAGATGATTTGCCTTCTCTGACTCAGTTTTAGGATCCAGAGGGACTCAGTCAAACAGATCTCCCAAACATGTGTATTGAACAGTATATATAGATTTTTATTTAGGGCAAGACTGGTATTTCTTACATAATGGTCCTGTTTGTGAAGGACTGCTTGCTTGTTGGTATGCTTGGCAGATGTTTTTCACCCTTAAGAAGTGCAGTTTAATTAGTAAAGAAAACATCTAAGTGTATATAAAAAGTAGAATTACCAAGGGTGAAAACTGATGTTTACCTCTAGTGAGGTGTTTGGCATCATGTGCTGGATATTTCTGGCAATTCAATATTGACATTCAGATTGATTCCCATCTGAGCACAGTGATATTAACTAATGTCATTATTATTATTATTATTAGTGTTAACTAATACTGTTGAACTCATTTTTACCACCATTAAGATGTCAAACAAAATCTTAGGTGGAACCATAAAATTTTTGTTATATTCCAAATATGGCTGAATAACTGCAATTTCATCAGATTCAATCTAATAAGTGGCCTTTCTCTTAGAGGAGCTTAGACTGAGTTCAGAAACAAAAGAGTAACAACATAGGTAAAATAATTAGAACTGGAATTAAGAAGCCTTTATTTTGGATCGCTAATACATATATTGGTAATACTTTCGGTGTGTCCCGACTGACTCCCCAAAGAACAATCTTTTCCATGAGATGAACCATCTTTGGTCCAAATTTATAGGCCACAAGGGTACTGATCCAAAGACAATATGCAACTCAGTTTTATTTTAAAATATCATTATCTGCCTTGACCATCTTGCCTATTCCTAAGAGTTGGCTCTGGAGGTTTTCCAGAAATAACTTTACCCTTAAATCAAGATTTACACACATGGTAGATATTTGGCAAGACTTACTGCAGCTCTGGAAGTGAATCCCAAAGAAGAGTTAATATCTGAGCTCCTGTAGCCCTTTGGCAAAAAATATGCAGTTTCCCAAAGCGAATTCTTTGAGGACACAGCTCACTTAGATGCATAAGCTCTGGTTGTGTTTCTTTTAAAATCAGGCACATTACTTTATAGTCACACATTGTTAGACAGGCCTCAGGGTCTCTGAAGACCAGGAGAGGCATTTTGTTCTTTCTGACTGAATTTTATTCAATCTCATCCCAGTTGGGTGGCTGTGAACTGACCTGGCACGTTCTTTTTCAGAGAGACTCACCTTAGATCATCTGTTAGGGTTTTTATTTTTTGGATTTTATTATTGTAGTAATCACGGTGCTCCTCAGCTAGTTTCTGTCCTAACTGCTATTGAATTTCTAATAGAGTCACTGAGTTGCCAGAATCTCGCAGCATAATACTGGACTCAATTTTTTTTCTCCTTGCTAGAGATTTTCTATTCCAAAGGGTAATGGAAAATCATGACTTTCCTGACACAGATAAGAGAACAAAATTAGTCCAAGCTATTCTGAAAGGCAGATGATAAAGTTTGTGTCTCATTTCTGAATGGACTTTTTGGGTTATCTTTGGCAAGCTGATGAACTTCTGGCAATATTATTTTCTTCCTTGGGAAAATTGGGTCATTCAAGTAGTAGATAATCTCCCAGTTACCACCTGACTCTAAAACAATATGTGCATGCAAAGCTTACACTATTATTGAAATTATTCTGTCATTCTTAATTGTGCACTTTTGTGGCAGATGAAAGAAAGAAGGTAGCTCAAAAAAAGACAGGTTGGTAGTAAAATCCAGGTTTTACAATGCTTTTTTCTTTATACTTTCATCTTTATGTGAAAATATTATAATACAGGGGTTCTGAGATTCTGAAGGGCTGCTCCCAACACCTGCGGTTTCTCTGTTCCTTTATATATTTGAAAATTGGAATTCATGTAGACAGAAGCAGTCATTTGTGTCAGAGTAAGTTCATAGTTAACTTGAGGTTCTTTTCTAAGTAAAGATCAATTAGATACCTATTTTACTGACCTGAACAAGTGCTGAACATTTAGGGAGAAGAACAGCATTTACAAAATTTGTATCACTAAGTGGAATATTTCAGTTTATCATCTTGGACATCAGACATCAGACAGTGCCTGGCCTGGTTTGTGCCAGTGTGGCTCGGGCTTGACTGTCCTTGCCGGTGACATCCTGCCACCTTGTGGTCAGGTGTGGACTTCCACGTCATGCTTTGTTCCTAAGTGTGCCTGCTACCCTATGCTCAGCCTATGTGGAGAAGCAACATGTGGGTAGACATTTTCAGGTTTCCGTTCTTCAAGAAAAATTCCAGAATAAGTTCTGTTTGTTATTTATAAACTCCTCTGTGGATTATGAAATGTTTGTCTCTGTCCCCCAAAGAGAGTGAGTACTGCTTTCGTTCTGGAAAAGCATTCATGTGACTGATGGAAGGTCAGGAATGGAGAAAGTGTTGGAAATGTATGACATTGGATGGGCTCCTAAATGGATTCTTGTCTCAAGAAAGACCCAGATCTGGAGGGAAAAGATCAGACTCTTTTGGCTTCTGCAGGTTAAACTGTTTATGCTCGGGAAGACCACCTCATTCCACTGTCCTTAAACAATAGTTATAGAGTTTAGCCTGTGTTACTGTTACTGCAGAACCCAGTATCCAGCAGTGGAAGGTGCTATATTTTTAATCCTTTTTTTTTTTTTTATAAATTCTCTGAGGTTTAGAGACTTCAAGTAACTAATCCACCATATCACCACCACTCAGATGATATGCAGTGGAGTTGAGACCCCACCTAAATAGTGTGAGCAACCTTCCTACTTTTCTGCACTGTATGTGAAATGAAGTAGAAATATATACGTTACTGCACACAAAGCAGATATAAGGGCCTCCCTGGTGGCGCAGCAGTTGAGCGCTGGGTTGTGAAGCTGCCCGCAGCCTCTGCAGCGCCAGTTTGATCCCCGGCCTCTGACGAGGGTCCCACATGGTGCACAGACCTCTCCTGCTGCCAGCTGCTCCCCTCAGCAGTGTACTTCGGTCCTTCTGCCTGTTCTGCTCTTCCCTCTGGCTCTGGTGAATTCTCTCACCCTCCCGTGCTTCTGACTGTACCCAGTGCTTGTATAAATAAATAAATAAAATATTTTTTTAAAAAAAGCAGATATAATATTGAAGGTGATGGAAATGCAAATGAAAGTGTTTTGTAGTGAAAAAGGTCTACCTAGATATTGGTTGACATTTTAAAAAGTTATTATTTCTATAATTATGCTTGCTGTTAAGATTATTGCTAGCAACCTGCAAAAAATTCAGTTTCCTAAATGGAAAAGAAAACTGACTTCTGGAGAGGAATATCCAGATTAAATAAAATCCATTTGCTGTTGCTATTAATGATATTCACTTAATCACATTTCCCCATTTGTTGCAGTTTCAGATGAAGGTTATCTTAATGAGAGATTCCATATGTGGGAAAATGAATTAGTTCATGAATTCAATTTATAAATGATGGTGTGGCTTTGGAACATTGGGTGATAAAAAATAAACTAGTGTAATAAAGTTTTGAGATTCTCTTTGCCCATCTAGTTGGGGATTATATAAATCTTTGATGGAAAAAGGAGACATTATTACTATTTAATGTAATTTATCTTTCAAAATCTGAACTTCTTGGGATACCATGGGGATGGAAGGACATGACAAAAAGAATGAAGAATAGTGAAAAGTTTGGGTGCTACTGACAAGAATTGTTTTGTCATGAGATTTTTAAATTATTCACATTAAAGCAGGATTTTTCAAACTTGTTTGCATAGGTGCTTAGTGAATTGTTAAAACTCCAGACACTTGGGTTCCACCACCAGGGATTCTGATTGGATGCTTGGGAATAGCATTTGACAAATACTGTGCAGAGGATGCTGGTTAAACATTTTAAAATGGAGTTCAACTTTCCTTGGGAAAAGAACATGAATAAGTCATTTAAAAAATAGAGTTTGCTTTACATAGTTTTCTAGATTTCTGAAGGGTCCAGCTATTCTCCTTCCCCCTATAATAATCTCTTTTGTGAATCTTGGCTCTCAGACCAGTTGGTGCAATTGAATTCCTGCCTAAAGGTTAATGATTTGATGATGGGGCTTTTAGCATTTTCTGGGGACTCTGGTCACCTGACATGCCAGGCACCAAAGGGCAGGAAGACAGCAAGCAGCCTTCAGTCACTTCACCATGGTAACCAGTGCACACTGATTTGTATCTGTCAGTTTCCAGGCTGGTGACTTTACAGGATCCTTTACAGCAATAGGAGCGCGTAGTAGTTAACTTTGACATTCCGAATGCTCTTGAAACAGGGCTTCAATCCAGGGCCCTGACTTCTTCCTCTTTGCAGTTTCCTGTATGTGAAGCTTTTTAGACTTTGGGATCTGGGGGCCTGAGAGAGACAGGGAGGGAGAGGGCATTCTGTGATGTGAGTGATGTTGGTGGCAGATGTTTATGAACCGAAGCTGTCATCTGGGCCAGCAGGAAATAGGACAAGTATGAATCTTGGGGAAAAGGAGTGAATCTTATAAAGGCAGATTGAAATTTAGGCCAGGAGGGGAATTCCAAGTTCTTCATTCTTCAAGACACAAGGAAAATCAATCATTATTTGCCTTTGAATGTTTGTGGGGTGTTTTAGTAAAATTAGGACTAGCAGGAGAGAGGGAAAAGTTCCAAACATAAATTTGAAAGAATTTCATAAGCGAACACAATAACACAATTAACATTTCTACAATTAACATTTTAACTTGTTATATACATTTCTCACATATTATTCGCCTATATATCTTGTTATCCTTCCATCAACATATCTTATTTTGGAGGGGTGGCTTTGGTTTTAATATTCTTATTGTTAGTTCCTTCTTTCCTTCCAATCTTGGTATTTATTATCGTCCTTTCATTTTTATTGTCCACCCACATCTATCTTTTATGAGCACAACAATGGCCATGATGCTTCAGAGCGCCTCTCCTGATTTGGTACAATGGGTCAACACAGGGAACTAGTTCCGGAGCCTGAACCCCTGCCTTGTCCTTTTAGTTCCATGCTGGCTCTGGCCATTTGTTAGAAAAACTACTGGATCTCTGCCCTGTACCTTGCCATGCATGTCAACACGGTAGCTGTGCTGTTCCACCTTAGCAGATGCACTTGTAAATATCTACAACCTGAGTAAAATTCCCCTCAAGTATATCCCTAGTATTGCTGATTAGAAAAATTCACTCTATCTTCCAGTTGTCCAGAAGACCATCCCCTTGCCAATTTCAGATGGAATTTTGATTGAATTCTTTCTGAACACTTTGTTGGTTTTTAAGGGGAAAAAAAAACCCCAACTTTCATGAGTACCCAGCTGCAGCCTCCTGTGAGCTCCTCGTGCTTGTCTAAGAACTCTGGATTCTGTTGCTATGGAAACAACACTCAAGTCAGTCAGTGACAAGAGGACCACTCCTTGGTCCCCAAGAACATGTTTCCTTCTGTTTGGTTGCAATAGGTTTAGAAACCCTCACTGTCTAGATAATTCATTTTCCATGGCCAAACACTGATGAATGAATGGTCAGAGAACAAATATTCTCAACTGTTTGAGATGTCCTTCTGAAAAAAGGTAGGTTGAATTTTGAATTGAAGAGGTGAATTCCAGCGAGAATTAGTCTTTGTTTCACATATGCACTTTTGAGAGCTGGCCAACCTTTCCTATAAATGGAATTCAATTTATTCAATTCCTATAAATGAAGGCAAATCTGTTACAGAGTAACCAGGGCTCATATCCATGTGCATCAAGTGTTCCTGTAATACTTCAAACCGTAGTGCTTTTCACATTTCTAACATGTATGTTATAAAATTTGTGTTCCTACACCATAGTCCTATGAAGTCAGATGCTAATGTAACTCTTACTTTTTATTTGTGACTTATGAAAGCTGAGTGATTTTCCTTAAAATGGAATACCATGAAAGTGCCATTCTGTGATGTGTAGGCGCAGGCTAATCAACCTTCTATTCATCTCAGAGTGAGCCAATGGTGCTCTAGCTTCCCTGTGCTTCCCCTTTGTGGCTCAGGCATCACTGACCTTCTACTCTGTGACCTGAAGTCAACAACCTCAAAAATTGCTGTAATGAAAAACATAGAAGTAAAGAGACTCAGTAAGATTATGAGGGAGAGAAAATGCAATATGGAGCAAACCCCCTTCTGGGTAAGCCAGGCCTTCTTCACTTTATAACTTATAGTTCTGAAACTAAAATGTTCTGAAACACCAAAAGAATGCATGACAACTAAAAAGTCCCTTTTAAAAACAAGTATTCTTTAAAAATGGAAAATAATCCAAATGTCCATCAGGAATAGAATGGATACATAAATAGCAGTCTATTTATAAGACATAATAAAAACACAATGATTTACAACATAAAACTGAAATATGTGATGTGAAATAAGAGGCAAAAGAGCATGTATTGTCTGATTCCATTATATGAAGTTCTATCTGAAACATTTATCTGAACAATCTCTAGGGGAAAGTCACTCAGGGTTAACTCAGAGAATAGGGGGGTGGCATTGACTGGGAAGAGGCAACAGGGAGTTCTCTGAAATGAAGGAAATGTGCTGATCTTAACTAAGGTGCAGTCACATGGATATATTCATTTGTCAAAATTCATCAAACTGCACACTTAGAATCTATGCATTTACTGCATATAAATTATACTTCAGTGAAGAAAAAGAATGTACTTCATAGCCTTTCTTTGTGAAAGTATTCTCCTAAGTATTTTCCTTTCATCTTTTAACTTACTTAATGCTACAAAAATTTGGGGGAGGAGATATATTTATTTGCATTTTACATATAGGAAAACTGAGGCACAGAAAGTTTACATAATTATCTAAGGCAGTGAAGCTAATGTCTGGGAACAGGATTTGTTGGGGTTTTTTCTGTTTTGTTTTTTTTTAAATGTATTTATGCATACAAGGGCTGGGGTATAGGCCAGAGGTGCGGCGGGGTGGGGGTGGGGGGGTAAGAGGATTCACCAGAGAGAGTGGGGAGTAGAACAGGTATATAGACTGAAACACACTGTTGAGGGGAGCAGTAGGTAAGGCAGGAGAGGTCTGCTGTGCCATGTGGGTAGCTCCCTGGCTGGCTGGGAATCGAACTTGTGCTGCAGTGGCTGTTGATAGTTTGATAGCGCTGTCTTTAACCCCTGTGCCACCAGGGAGGCCCAGGGACCAGGATTTGTCTTCTGGCAGTTCAGTTCCAGAGTTGGACTGGACTCACAGTGGCTAAAGCACACTTCCACACCTGTCTGAAGGAGGAATCAGTTTGTTTTCCATTTTCCACAAGAGATTTCATTTGGTTTCAACCTAGACAACTACTAAATTGCAGAATGCCTTGCAGCTTATCAGGAGGGCCAATGGATGCTTCTAACAGCAACATAGTTGATGTTGTAAGACTAGCAAAATCATGTGCCTGATGTTGCCAAGAAATGGAAGGTGATAGTGATTCAGACATTGAGCTTGAACAAAGACTCATCCACACTAACTTGATAGTTATAATTTATTGTATAGTTTATTATATACAGAGAAAAATCAACAGTGATACCAACTTGCTAACTGTGGCCAACTATGGGGTATGAGATTGAAGTGGGAGGAAATTTTCAAGTTATCATTGATAAACTTGCATATCATTTGCAATTTTTGTTATGAGCATGCATTTTCTGATTTTTAAAAGAGTTTTAATAGTGATCCAATGAACTGCTTCTGCTTATGGAAGTTTAGCCATTTTGCAATATTTATTCATTCATTCCTTCAGTAATCAAACATTTACTGAATATTTACTGAATGCCAGCTAATAGGTACTGATGATACACTGGAATAGAATTGTCTGTGGTCAGGCAGACATATGGGCAAACGATTACGAATGAAGTGGGTACTCGATGTTGGAGGGATTTAGATCAGACCAGGGAATGCTGCTGCAACTCTGCTTTCAGCTACAGTCACCTGTGGGTTTGGTGGTCCTGCATGACAGGTAGAGCTAGAGATGAAGCATTTTAGAATGACCTATGGTCTCAGGTCTTATTTTATGAACATCATGGGAAGCAAACTCTGTTCATGGCCAATATAGGACTGATTCTCGAGGTTGACATGATTTGTAAGACATCAGCTTTTTCCTAATTCTGGTTTTTCCTGGTACAGCAGTTTGTTCAGTTGTCAGGGGTCTATATTTCAAGGCTGTAATTCTATGTTTGTGGCTACAGGCTGTATCCCTTTCACCAGTCACTGTCTTCCCATCTTGTAAAAGGAATAATGGGTAGGAGGGACAGGCTTGGTGTAGCTTCATTGTTTATTTTCTATTTTCTAGACTCTTGGAATGAAAAAATGCCATGTAGCATACTAAAGACCAGGATTGTGTGTACTTACTCCTTATCCAAGTACGGTCACATTGCCTTTGTAATATGAAGGAAAACGTAATTATTATTATAGTGTGCTGTCTTTATAGCCAGGAAAAGAACGGGGAAGTATATCCTTTTCTTCCTGCTTAAGTTTAAAACAATTTTTTTTTATTAAGCAGGAGGTTGTAAAAAATAGCTTTTCTCAGAACCATATGGCTCATTAGCACCATATGGTGCACCTGTAGCAGACACAGTTCTTCCTTGAGTCCTGCACGCCGACCTGTTTAAATGTGAATGATTGCCTTCCTCCCCCCTCTAGTACATTCAGGGTAGTTTAAGCCTTCCTGGCACACTGTGTCCTTCAATACTTTCTTTGTAGGCATGCTTGATTTTAGAATTGCTCTGTAATTGGGAGTCAGCCTCACTGTGCAATTGAATGTCTGAGGCTCTTCTCAGTGGTCCACCAACTTAATTAAATGACAGGAATATAAAAGCAATTAGGTAGGAACATTTGCAAATTGAATGCATATTAGCAATCTGTAGTTACAGAGACCTTCTCACTCAGACCTAACTTCTTGGATGTGTGGATTTTACCGATAGGAAAAAATTCAAAGAAAATTCTCTGTATGCCACAACTCCGATCTATTTTTGGCTGAAATCCTAAGGCCTGCAGGCCTAGAGAATTTGTTTATAACTATAGTTTCAGTTTTGAGGAAAGAAATGCCATTTTTTCTCTTCTCCCCTTTTACTAACCAATGGAAAACAACAAGAATAAGAAGCAATAAAGCAAGCTTCTATCTTCTTTGAAATTAGAGAAGATTCATAGCTGTACATATAGGACGGTGTATGAAAAAGAGGCTTTTTAATGAGTAAAAACTGTACCAGTGTGAATGTAGACTCAGAGAGAAGGCTGGAGACATCACATTTCATGAGCCATCTAGACAAAATGCGGAATTCTTCAAAATAGATGTCACAGCCTTGGCTTGAAATAGGACCAGGGTGCACACACTGACAGCAACATAGTGTCAGCACCGAGTGGCCTCAGACAGTTAAACAAACACAGGATACTCCATCTTTTCTAGCTTAAAAGACTATCAGTAGATCTTCTAAGATCATCCTTCTAAAGATTAGATATAATTACTGTAGGAATGTGTAAGGTAGACTGCTAAGTGAAAAGAGTGAGTTGAAAGTGATATGTAAATATCTCTCTGAGACTACGGAGGAACTGTAGGGAACAGACAACTCTCCAGCGTCTATGTCTGCTAAGGAAGAGTGAAGACATCACCATGCAGCAAAACCTTCCATTACTGGTTTCACTGGGAGGAGCAAATGTCCAGCCAACCCAGAGTCACTGGGGCTTTGATAAGGTTTCTGGAGGCATTAAGTCCAATGTGCTCAGCAGTTCATTTACTGTACTCTTACAATCCTCTCTCATCCTATGTCTTACAATACTACCCTTCTTCTCAGCTTAAGGATGGACAATATTAAAAGAAGACTGAGATTCAGACTTAAGTAAACATGTTATTTAAAAAGGAATATCACACACAGGGGGGTAGATAAAAACATCAGAAAGATTATACTACAAAGCAGGTGAAAATTAAGACAACATGTTTCTCTAAGAATAGGCCCAAACATATATTAATATCCAATACATACCCACATTTCAATTCATCTAGGAAATCATCCTATAGAATTGTACTGTCCAGTATAGTAAACACTAATACTTGAAATATGGAACACATTCATATATAAGGCTGAGGAATTAAATTTGTCATTTAATTAAGAACTGATACTCATTTCAGTTACTGTAAGACTTTAAAGTATATTTGGAGTAAACTGGGTATATCAATTTATTTTTCAATTATAAATTTTATGAAATCTAAATGTTGACAATGTATTGCCAATGAAAATTAAGTGTCTCAATTAAGAGATGCTCTAAGTATAAAATATATGTTAGGTTTTACCACTTTTAAATGCTAGTTTCTTCACTTTTTTAATGAGGTTACTAGAAAATTTTAAATTATTTGCCACTCGTATTATACATCTATTAGATAGCATTGTTGTAGAAATAAAAACACTAGTATGTAAAGAAAAAGTACTATTAAACAAACAAACAAAACCCCCCACACACACATAGCAAAAAACAAAACCCTAAACTAAAAATAAAATTCAAATCAAGACCAAAACCAAAACCTGGAACAAAGTGAGTGCTTGTCCCTAGGGGAATGTTTAATACATACACAAAATATGTCATGGGCTATTATGAAGGCTGTGAAAAGAATAAAGTTCTACCAGTAGACTTGAATATCCCCTAAGTAGTATTATAGAAGAATAGTAAACTGCATAGAAATATGAATAATTTCAGTATTATAAAACTACTATCCCAATCCTCATTACATGGTTATGTTTGCAAACATGATCTGAACATGAAAAAAATACAAAAATCTATATATCACATTCTTTGGGATGCGGTTGACCAGTGGCAGGGGAGAGGAGGAGGGAAGTAGGAAGAAAATAAAAGGTCTAACTCTCTCCCTCCCCCAACACGTATATTATCTCATTTATGTAGAATTATACATACACATATGCACACTCATGTGGTATGCACATGTATGTGTGTGTGTAGGGAAGGATAGAGATAGAGCTATTTATAATGATTTGTTGGCATATCCAAGTATATTGTCTAGTGAAAAGAAGTTGAAGGTGATAGATAAATAGACTCCTTCTATTTGTGTAGAAACAACAAATTCCCTACATTCTAATGTATATTTGGAGACTGGTATGCGTAGTAGTTATTTAACAATAGTAACCTCAGGAGTGTGATAGTGGAAAGAGAGCTGGGGTGTGTGTGTATATGAAGTGGTCACTTTTAATTACAAATAGATATTTTTGTAATTTGAAAAGAAGAAAACAATCAAAAAGTAGTAATGCAGTCATGTATTGCTTAAAAATGGGGATAGATTCTGAGAGATGCATTGTTAGGCAATATTGTCATTGTGTGAGCAATACAGAATATAAATACACAGACTTAGATGGTATAGCTTACCCACACACCTAAGACTATATGATACAGTCTGTTGGTGCCACTGCATCTATGTGGTCCATTGCTGATGGAAGTGTCAGTATACAATGTATGGCTATATTGTTTATCTTAAACAAAAAGGTGAGGTGCTACAGACGTCCAAGGGAGAGTCTGACAACAGACAAAACTTGAAAATTAGATGGTCAGAGAAGAAGCTGAGATTTTCTTAGAAAGAGATTCTCAGGCATAAAATGGTTGAAAAATGTGAAGAGTGAGAAGGAGGAAAAAACAGATAGCCAGGGGAGACAAAAGAGAATGAACATATGGACAACTGGCATCCTAGCATACCATTCCATAGGCTTTTATGAAGGCTGACATCACAACAGAGAAAGAGGAAAAGACAGGTAAACTTACTTTTCTAAAATAAAGTCTAGATACTGAAAGGTCACATTGAGGTCCCAGAAAATTTTGATACAAATGATCAATTATTAGAAATATTTTTTTATATTGTGCTTTAGAAACAGGCTCCATTAGGCATTTAACTTCTTCCTCCACCACCAATACCATCACTACAAAAAAAATCAACTATATATCGATTAAAAAAAAGGTACTCTTATGCATGAACAAAAGGAAATATAAATAAAACAATTACTTAAAATAGATTACTTAAGGTATTCCAAAAGCTTTTACACATTTGCTTTTTCATGTGGATCACCTTTTGAATCAGTCATTAGGGTTTGTGTTGTCTCACATGATCATGTGCTCTTTGAGCTGTTAGGATAATTTGTGATAAACATTTCATTAGAGATCATCTACCATTGATTCTGGAATTTTCTTTTGAGACCCATTAAAGTCCTTGTCTGATACCCATTAAGAAAGTTTGATGCTGAGACTGTCCTGGCAAATGGAACTATCAATGGAAAGTTGTTAAAGCTTAATCAGGATTTATTTTTCTTCTTGAAATTGTCATCATGTGGCTTTTTGACTGAAGAGGAACAAATTTTCCCAGTCTCTCAGTCAGAAATTTGCACACAAATAGGTTTAAGTTGTGCCTATCTGGATACCATGCATACCCATGTTATTTCTTCAGAATACTCACTATCCCTCCCAATGATAGGATGATTTATCCATGGCCATTGACATCATGCTTGCCATATGTCTAGCTTCAGATAATGGAGTGGAGTGGAAATGAAGGGCTTCATTTCCTAGCAGAAGTTTTGAGAGTTATCATGTGGCTTCCCACTTTTCTTTGCCCTCTCCCAAACACCAACACTGGGGCTGCACTTTGAGCCAGCTTTCCTGGAAATGAAGACAACGTGGAGTATGGCCAAAGCTGACCGTCACCAAACATACAACGTGAGGGACAAATAAAAAGCTGCTATTGTTTTTTGGGTTGTTGTTACTGCAGTGTGGTTTAGCTTAAGTTGAGCAGTATAACTCCATAAACACAAGAGATTTAAAACCTGAATTTGGAATGGCATAGTGCTCTCCTGAAGAAGTCCTTCTGCAGGGCTTAATGAGGGCAGGCGATGAGTGGTGATGGCTGATTGCCCTCGCCTGCATAAGAGTCAAGTTCAGACTATTTCAGGTCAGCCAGGGCGAATGCAGAGTGACCTCATCTCATCTGGACTACTCAGAGACTCATACTAAGTAGGTGTGGCTAAGTCCTAGCCCAGTTGCAATCCATCACACGCATATATACATATATATGTTATATAACACATCTATGTTATATGTAACGCATGTCATAGGTAACATATGTCATACATGACACATATATTTTATATACACATATACATATACACATACATATGCATGCATGCATAAAATGTGTTTAAATATCCTGAAATTCTACCATCAGAAAAACATTCCTGGGGCTGGAGACAACTCATTTTGGGACACCGCATTCGTTATCTGAGGGAAAGAGGTTGGAAGGGAAGGAGGAAGATTCTGTAGATGTGACGTAGTCACTCCCATTTTCCTTCTTTCTAATCAGAACTGATTCCATGATCAAAGCATCAATCTGTGGAGAATAGCCTTTTTTTCTCCCCAAAGCATCTGTACTTAGGGATCTGTTGGAGAAGCAGCTGGGCTTAAAATGCATTAGGGATCCAACTGCAGTTCAGCGTTGAGGGATTCAATAATGTGCAGCAGTCTTTCAATGCATACAGGCTGTGGTTTCCTCCAGGGATGACCTCACCAGGACCCCTGGCAATGGTGCTGGTGAAAAGTGAAGTGCAACAGTTAGTTGGGCCTTAGAAAATAGAAACAGATGAGCAGAAGATGGCATATACTAAAATTAGCAGAGGGCAGGCAGCTGATTGCCTCCTTCACATTCTGGCAGAGGTTGTTTAAGGATGACCCCACCAGGTAATTGGTATTGAATCTCGAATCCTTTTTGGCTCAAGGACTCTCCTTTCATACTCCAGGATAAAAAAATATAGAATTAATCCTTATAAAACACTTTACACATCGAGAAGGGCAGATAGAGTAGAGCTATTGATTTTGCAAATATAAACTCTATAGGGTTAGGGTGTCTGGTGTGGATCACCGGTGGCCCCACAGATACCGTAACCCATCACCATCATCTTGTTGCTTAATCCCCTTGAAAGGGAGGCAGTTCTTAGTAACTAGTACTAGGACACCAGGTAAAGACATGGGCTGTGGGTGGAAAGAACTGAGTTTTTAAATCTCTGTTGTGCTTACATTCATTTTCCTTGGGTAAGTGACATAGTTTTCCCACACCCTGATTTAATAAAATGCTAAAAAAAGGCAGTGGTGGCTAACTTATACAGTGGCTGCAAGTGAGTTGATTCATACAAAGTGCCTAACAGGCACAGCAAGGAGCACATTAAATACTTGAGCAGCACTAGCTAATAATAGCGTTCCTCGGCTTAGCTCAGAAAAGTCTAAATGAAAGGTGGTTAGAATGGCCACATAAGTTCTTATTTTTAAATTAAGCATTATGAAGTTATAAAAATAAGTTGATGGGGTCTTTTGGTCTAATTTGTTTATTTATAATGGAGATGCAGAAGTTATAAAAGAATACAATACCTGCTCAGCAGACTTTGGCAACAGGACACCATGTTCGTTGTATTTCTAGGTAAACTGGAGTTGAAGGCATTCTCTAAAATACGCTGACAGTTGATATCTGCAGGAGTGCCTGAGAGCATGCCTAGAAATGGAACAGAGTGCCATTTTTATTTTGTTAATGAAGTCACTGATCTCTCCTACTGTTCTTAGCTTCTCTGCTATGCTCCACACATTTCCTTCCGTAATGTGTTCAACAGCAGAGCTGCTTTCTGCTTTCTGCAGCAGCATATGAGCGCCAAGAAACTGACCCCTGGACGTTGCTACCCCTTGGGTGTGGGGACATAGGACACAAAAAACAGCTTGCAGTACCTGCAATGCAGGCTGTCATAAAGCAGGCAATAGTCCCCGCAATCAAAGCTCTCATTGCCCCCGAGGCGATGTCACACTTTCTGGAAGGAGCCATGGATGCTAGGAAACAGAAGCAAGTTTAATGTTGAGGCTATTCACTAGAATTCCAAATTCCTAGTCTGAGAATTGTTCAGGGGCCAGGGTCCTCGGTCAGCAGAATGGAAAAGATTTTTAAACTTAGCTGGGTAATTAATTCACTATTCAAGAACTTGGTGGTAAATTCCACTTCCCAAACAGTTATTTGGTGTGGAAAGAAGGGAAGAAATTTCCCTTATCAAAATATCCAGAGGTTTCCATTCTGTCCAGAAGAGATAATATTTAAGTTTCATCCAAAGGGTTTATAATATGTTGTGGGCATGGCAACTTAAGTAGGTTGCAAGGGAAGCCCATCTACCTGCAGTTCATCTGTTACCATCCACTTCTATGCCGTGATAGATATCGCTAACAAATCAGCATATTTCCACTGACTTTCCATTATACCCCTCGTTCTCTGGGTGCCCATTGTACATCTACTGTAATTGGCATTATACATCTATGTGTTATCCCTAGAGTGGAAGTACCTGTACATTTGAGCAAATTCCTCCTGAAGTTAGCTTGGGCATACACAGGAAAACTATATTGCAGAGCAGGAATAAAATATAGTCAGCAAAGGATTGTGAGACCTTTTTTTTCCCCCTGACATGAATAACGTTCCAGAACAAGATGGAGATCTGCAGCATGTTTACATCATATCAGCTGTTGAAAAATATTCTTTTCACTTACTGAGTCCGCCGATCACTATTCCTAGGGAACCAAAATTGGCAAAGCCACAGAGTGCGTAAGTGGCAATTGTCTCAGAACGAATCTGTAAGTAAGCATAAACACAGATGGATCCTTGCTGTGATCCAGTTTGGAAAATCTGACATCCTAACTGGGTTTCTATTCTGACTACATAATCAATTTGACAAATAAATGCATGATGCATGGTGGCAAATAACCGTTGCTTCTTAGACTCTCTTTTTTCCCATCTCTCCCTGAATTGAAGGAGGGAGAGGGGCTATGTGGATCAGAGACTTTACAAAGAGAAGCCTTGACTTCTATAGATGTGACATTCTGCTCGATGATAATATCTAATATTCAGCATGACCTGATCACCTGCTATAATGTGCCAAGCATAGTACTAGCTGCTGGAGATGCAAAATTGGTATCAGGAGATATTTATATAACATTTATTCAACATAGGTCTTATTGAAAATCTATAGGGGGTTCTCCCTGGTGGTACAAGGGGTTAACTCTTAGCATTATCAAGCTATCACCAGCCACTGCAACATGAGTTCGATCCCCGGCCAGGGAACTAACCCACATGGTGCAGCAGACCTCTCCTGTCTTGCCCACTGCTCCCATAAGCAGTGTATTTCAGTAGATTCCTCTGTTTTGCTCCCCACTGTATCTCCGGTGAAGCTTCTCAACCCCCACACCTCTGGCCCACACCCCAGTTCTTGGATGCATAAATAAAAATAAGTATTTAAAAAAATGCATAAGGAATTATTATGACCCAATAAGAAAACAGGTGCCCAATGAAAAACAGATAAAGAGTTTTGGACACTTGACAAGTGTCATCAGGGAAATGCAAATTAAAACAATGAGATACCACTGCACATCCACTAAAACATCTTTAAAAGATGGACAATACCAAGTGTTGGTGAGGATGTGAAACAATTAGAGCTCTCATATGTTGTAGAGGGGGGATGTAAACCGACAAAGCCTGACACAAACATACTTGGATGTTTCCTACCATGTTTATATACATTATCTTATATGACCCAGCAATCTCATTCCTAGGAATTTTCCCAGGAGAGACAGAAACACATGCCCTCAAGAAGACTGATCATGAATACTTACAGCACTTTTATTCATAAATGCGCCAAGCTGGAGATAACACAAATGCCTTTCAATTGGTAAATGGATAAATTGTGGAGATCCATAGAATAGAATATTACTTTGCAATAAAAGAAAAATAACTAATACATGCAACAGAGTTTATATGAAACTCTAGAATAAGCAAAAGTAATGTACAGTGAAAGAAACATCATTGACTGCCTGGGAATAGGTGGGTAGGTAAAAGGGTTTGTTGACTAGAGTTGGTCATAGGGAAATTTTCTATGTGTGATACAAAATTTCCATATCTTGATTGTGGCTATAGTTATCTAGGTGACACATATGTCAAAACTCTATACCCAAACTGGGCCTTTTTGGTATATAAGCTATACTTCAGTAAAAAGGGTATTATTTAGAAGGAATTATATGAGTATAAATGGTGCTCACAGATATTGCAGGAATGCTTTCTGTTCTGGCTAGGTGTGTGCTTGCTCGCTTTTTGTATTGATTTATTTCTAATTGATTTATTTTGTCTGTGTGCTTGCCTTTCATTCCTCAGCCCTGACCACCCCACGGGAACAGTAGGTGCCTGTGAAAGTAGGGGAATGAATAGTCCTTTGACAGCACAGTGAGAAGATGGAACTTGGCTCTATACAAGCATGAGCTTCTACCTCTACTCCGACAGTCCGTTTGTGGTGCCCAGATGGTCTCTTTCTCAGGTTGGCCGACTGACTATGGGAGGCTCAGCAGATTCATTGGACTTTGTTGTTCCCTGGGGTCACACCTAATTTGGCAAAGCACTGTACAAGTGAGGGAATAATTTTCTTTTCCAAAATTCTAAAAACATCATGATATGGTTCAAAGAACAAACCAGGCCAACACTAAATTCAAAAGTAGTGTTGCATTCTTTTTTCACTTGCTAAACTTACATAGAAGACTTACATTGAAGAGTTCATGGTTCAGTTTTTTGCCTTCATGGTTTCTGAGAACTCCTTGTTGATACTTTCAATCAGCCTGCATGTAGCAGGCAGGGAAAAATTTCAAGTATTCGAGCAGTCGGCTGGATCTGGGAAAGCTCATGCTTGCCCCCTGCTCTTTCTAGTGCTTTTCATTTAGTTCAATTGGCTTCAAAAACAGGCAAGCTTATTAAGAGGCTGTGGGGAGGGAGAAGGTATAAAACACTTGAGATTCCTTTCTCCTCCTTCAGGGGGTCTGAGGAAAGGGATACACAGATGTGGCCATGTAGGGTTTTGTAATGAGAGGAAAGGGAAGCTAGATTGATTCCACTTCGCCTTTGCCCATAAATGTGCAAGAATTACATGATGAAAAGAGTGCACTGAATTTGGAAATTAATAATACACTACAGCTCTCCTTGCAAATGGGCAAAGGTGCCATATGTACAAGGAAAGGCATTGAGGCATTACTTTTTAGAGCAAACAAATGGTAACAGTGTTCATCAACAAAAGGCTGGAGAAAATAAATTATAGGGTACTCAAACAATAGAATGCTATGTCACAGACACTGTTTCTGGGAATGTTCATGCTACATAGACTTTTTTTTAAAAAAGATTTATCTCTATTTACTTATGCTTACAAAAATGGGGGTATATAGGCTGGAGGTGTGGTGAGTTGAGAGGATTCGCCAGAGACAGAGTCGGGAGCAGAACAGGCATATCTACTGAAATACACTGCTGAAGGGGGAGCAGCAGGTGAGACAGGACAGGTCTGCTATGCCATGTGGTTTTGCTCCCTGGCTGGGGATGGAACTCATGTCACAGTGGCTGACAATAGCTTGATAGCATTGAGACTTTAACCCTTGTGCTACTAGGGAGACCCATACTACGTATACATTCTGACAACCTATCTAATGTGGGGGGCAGTAGTAGGCATAATTTAATGGATAATACTGCATTTTTGCCTTATGCACCCAGATGTTATATTTCAGTCATGTGGTACCTCTTCGAGATGTTGGGTTGCCCCTACCACTTCTTGCTTGGCAAATGGACTTCAGGGATTTATCCCAATCAGGTTGATTGGAATAAGAAATACTTTTCTCATCATGGCTCTGCAGCAACAGAAACCAAGGAACTCATCTTTCCAAGTGTCCTTCTGTTTGGGCTCACCCCAATCCCAAATCAACTGCACTGTTCTGTCTCTACCCTCTTCATGACCCGTTCGCAAGCCTCTCAGCACTGCCAGAACCGGGAGCTTGCTGTTGCTCATTAGCAAAACTATTTACTCCTGGCAACTGGCAGTTGGGAATAGAAAAACATTTCACTAATTTAGCCCATTGTTTATTTTCGGCAGAAAAGCAAGCTGGTTTATGGTGGTGTCCAAACAATGAGTACATTTGGCCAAGCTCTATTGTGTGGTCAGTTGAAGAATGAAACATTTGAGAAGCAGGAGACCTACAGAGTTACAGCCTGTTCATGTCGGCTGTGTACAAAGTGCCCCTGACTATAAAATATGGATTAGCACTCTCCCGGAGTAAACTTTTATATTGGTGTAATATGTGGGAGTAATCTGCATGTTTACTCCTGGGGAGGCTGGGGTTGCTGAGGTATTGTTCAGGGTGGGCAGTCTCAATTAGAAGCTTGGGCAGTATGCTTTTCCTCTCTTTTCCTTTTTTTTTTTTTTTTAAAGATTTATTTGTTTTTATACAAGAAGCGGGGTACAGGCCAGATACACAGGAGGGTGATTCACCAGAGACAGAGTGGGGAACAGAACAGGCAGACTGAAGAAATACACTGCTGAGGGGAGCAGCGGGCGAAACAGGAGAGGTCTGCTTTGCCATGTGGGATTCTCACCAGCCGGCCAGAATCGAACCCATGCTGCAGAGGCTGAGGACAGCTTCACAGCGCTGCGCTCAACTGCCTGCGCCACCAGAAAGGCCCCTGTAGTGGCAGGAATGGACACGGTGCAGGTTTTCTAGGATCCAGCAGACCGGGTAAAGGAGGAGTCAGAGTCCTCAGTGTTTTTTGCAGGTCTTTTATTGGGATTACCAGGTACACGGCAGGCAGGGGTGCTGGAGGGCCGGGAGGCTGGCAGGCCTCCCAGCCCCCAGCAAGTCTTCACTCTATCTGGGCTCTCCAGTGATCTCTGCTTCTGCTTCTCTTTTGGCTTCTGCTGGCATCCCCGTGACGCCGCCCTTAAAAGCCCAGTCGAATCCCATCTACCTATGCCCACACCCTACTCCAGGTGGCCGCCATCAGGCATGAATTCAGGACCGCAGGGTTCTGTCATCTATCCTGATGGCTGGAGGGCAGAAAAGCCTGATACTTTTACCTTACCCTATAACCCTTTCCCCTTTTCTTTTAATATCAAATATGTGCCTAGGCCATTACTTCCAAGCATTGTGTCACAATGAATAAGGGTGGTCAGAAACATCCACATTTCCCTAAGAGTTTCTATGTGTGACAATTCTGTTCTTTAGGAACATGAAAGTTGGAGACTCAGCTGCAAATCTAACCTTAGGGGACTTGAATCCCCTTATCCCATCCAAGGTCAAGCAGACATGAGTATCTCCTTGCAGGCTTTTGACCTGGGATCCTGCTTATGTCAATGACCCTGAATTTTTTCTCTTCCCTTATCTACTTGGAAAGCAATTACTGTGTCTCACTATTTCTTAGGTTAGTCATGTAGCTTCTCAGAGGCCACAGAACTCCATAAACAGGAAGTTTCCTTCATGATCATTAAACCCTGAACTCCAAAAAGGCAGAAGCCTCAGGCTTGGTCAATGCCGTGGCCTTAGAAAACAGCACTTTGCTCATAGAAGACATTTGATAAGTACTTGTTGATTGATTCCAATCCCAGATCATATGACACTGGGCTTGCATAGGTGCTCAAAAGTAGATGACCACAATGGTAAGGAGAAGCTGTGTTTCTCTCTCTCTTGCTCTGCACACACACACGCACAAACATTAATTCAACATAACTGAATGTTCAGAGGTGCTATGGATATTAGGGCTCCATGAGATGGGGATTTTGGGTCTGTTTTGTTCTTTGATGTGTTCTGAGTGTCTGGCATGGTGCCCTGCACACAGAGCTACCAGTAACTATTTGGTGAATGTATGTATGTGATGCAGAAGTATATTAGAAAATCAAAATTATTTACTTACCGACATATATTGCTGCACGCCATTCACAAATTTGGGTCCAGCCTTTTTCCTCAAATTGATCAATTTTGAGAGGTGCTCATAGGCCACAAATTCATTGAAGAATGTCTTATAACCTATGAGTTTGGCGACCATAAAGCTGTCTTGCCAATCCACTCCCATCATGAAGGAAAAGGGCATGAAGATGTAAGAGCATATTATCTACAAAAACCAAAAATAGCTACTTTATTAGATTAGTGACTTGCTTCCAATTCTGTTTTCTTGGCTTCCTAATGAGATTATTCCTAGGTTCTCCCACCTCACCCCCCAACCTCCCACCTCGCTGTTTCTTTTAGGCATAGAAATCCCTTCACATTCTCTTGCCCATCTTTATCTATTAGGAGTCAAGTTTGGAATTGCATCATTTGAAGTAACCTGGAGAGAGTGTCAGGAGAGAGTAATTTTATGTTGGGGAAGGAGGGTGATAGGAAACAGAAACAGGATGGGAATACGGGGGACACATGAAAAGTTGGTACATAGTGTAAGAGTGTAATATAGACAGGGACTGCTGTTCACAAATCTATTTTATTTTAAAACAAAGGCAGAAACATAATGGAGGAGGAACATGGTAGAATTATACCTCAAAACTCAGCTGTGGGTAGTCAAACATATTTCCAAACCAGGACAGGGCTGAATTCACAAAAGACAACAGGGCCAGGAAGGCAATCAGATTCGCAGCAATGTTTGCCACCAGAGGGATAGATGAGGATGCTCCCTGGGATGCAGCTTCTATGAGATTCCTTGAGTCTCTTTATCAAAAAATAGTGATTCCAGGATTACCAAGGGGTCATCAGTAGATTGCACATCACAGATGTAGAAGTGGCATTTGGATCAAGAGACAAAGTCTCAGGCCCATACTTTGGTGAAAATACTCACCTGAATGCTATTAAATCATGATGGGATTAATAATTGTTGAGTGTAGGTAATGGACATGTGGATTCTATTAAATCACTTTTAATTAGGGGGCATTTATAATAAAAATTTGGGAAAAATAAGAATATTACAGATTACAGTATTAAAGTATATTTAATTAAAAGTAGCTACCAGAGGATATTTATAAAATATTCATAGATTAAGAACTAATAATTCAAGGAAGGTCTGAATATCCAGACGTCTGCTCATTTAAGAAATGAAGCATCACCATCACTTTTTAGTCCCTCCTCTCTCTGTGTGCTTCCTTTCATTTAAAAAAAAATGTATTTATTTATACATACAAGAACTGGAGCACAGGCCAGAGGTGTAGGGGGTGAGAGGACCCACCAGAGACAGAGTGGGGACCAGAACAGGCAAACTGACTGATATACACTGCTGAGGGGAGCAGTGGGCGAGCCAGGAGAGGTCTGCTGCACCATGTGGGTAGCTCCCTGGCCGGGGATCGAATTCCTGCAGCAGTGGCTGTGGACAGCCTCATAGGTTGCGTGTTAACCCCTTGCGCCACCAGGGAGGCCCTCTATGTGCTTCCGTAATCTCATCCTTTTTTCAGTCTCAGAGCTACCTGGCTGCCTAGAATTTGCTTGGCATTCCCTTTCTTTTCAAGTTGCCTAAATGTCTGTATTCCTAAATAATAGATTGCATAGACTTAGTCATTTGCTAAGTACAATCACACATAGTCCACATCAATTCTTTGGCAACTTACTTTTTTGCACTCATGGTTATAACTATTTATATACAAAAAAGGGATGAAACTCAGAAACAAGTTGGTTGATGGATTTTGTTATTATGAAATCCTTGTGAACATCTTAAATCCTTGGTCTTTGTCCACACGGGGCAAAAGAAAGTGAACAAAAGAAGAGGTAGGATACCTATATCACACCTTCTCTTCCCTATTATAAAAGAAACATCCAGAAATGGTCATCATGTGGCTTTACAACTGTTTTAATTCAAGGTTCAATGAACACTACACTAAATTTAAAATAAGAATCTGTACTGCACAGTCAAGGAAATGTATTGACATTCAGGTATTTAGAAAAGTTTCCCCCAAGTGTTGAAACACGATTCATATGGTGAAATCTACATAGTTACTAGGAAATTAAATTCACTGTATTATGGAATGGAACGCAAGCCTCGCCCATGCTGCAGCTTGTATAGTCATTAGCTAGGTGAACATGTCCCGCTTACCCATTTTCCATCTTCATGGCATTCTTGAGGGTTATTTTAGGTGTTTCAGTCTCAGGCCAAAAGAGTTTAGCAACAGCCAGTGACGCGGGTGCTGACATAACTGAAGCAGTTAACAAGTGGGAAGACGAGACCTTGATTCAGGAAAAAGAAGATCAACTTAGTGTGAGTTTTTCTGTTGTGTTCAGAATGAATGGCCCAGTTTTATAAGAGAAGCGCGATGGGTATGGGTTGGTTCTATGCCAGAAAATGTTTTGAAGGCATGGAATAGCGCAGTGAGGCAGGTCATGAGCATCACCTTGAGAATGCAAGGGAGAAAGGAGGGATTTGTGTTAACTGACTATGTCCTCTGGGACAGGCACAAAACCAAAATCCAATCATTTCAGAAGAGAATTAATCCTGTGGTATAGGAAATTTTAAAGAAGGTTCCTTCAATTCTCTGTTCTATTTTTTTTTTATTTTTAATGTCACTGTGGGAAGAGCCATCTACCTCCTCCATCTTCCTTTTACTCTCCTGAAGTCCTCTGTGTCTTTACGTAATAGTCATTTACAGAGTCCTTAATCTGTAAGCTATTTCTGTTTTCCTTGATGCAGTTCTACTTAAACTTTTCCCCTTTCTCTCCCCACATCCTTATTTTGTTTTCAGATTCTCTTCCCCACATGTTAAGAATTCCAGACTCAGTGCTTCCCTCCCCATATCCATCCCACTAGCACATGGCTACAGGCAGAGTTGCCATAGCAGCGGCAGAGTGGACCTACCGGATATCCATTCAAACTTCTATTCCTGAGATCTCCTTCACCCTTTCTTTTCTTCTTCCTTCCTACTTTTTGTCTCTCTGAAGCCCAGATGAAGTTCGTAGATGAAACTCACCTTTCTGTAAGAACTCCTAGATACATGGCTGTGGCTCTATGTTCAGGTACTTGGGCCTGGGCTTTAAGACTGCTGAAAGTTCCAGGTGATTCTAATGTGTAATAAGGTTTAAGAACTGCTCTGGATCAGAAAACTTCGGTTGCAGAGGGTCAGAGAGTAAATATTTTTGACTCTTGGCACACAACTACTCAAGTGTAGCATGCAAACTGCCATGAATAGGAATAGTTGGTTTCTAATAAAATTTTAGTTATTAAATGTGGGAGTTAAAGGAAAATGGGATAACTTGGGCTCTTTTTCACCTCCTGCTGCTGGCCTCTATATCTGTTTTTCTCCCACCCTTCATTATCCACATGTGATAGTTGTGTTATTGCAAAAAGTGCTTGGGAGCGTGAGCATGGGGCATACATGCCTGTGACTGTGGATACCTGGGTCAAGAGACCCACAAGCATGGAGTGTAAGCACCTATAAATACAAACATCTGACTGAGAAGCAGGAGATTGTGGAGACTGGAGGTTTAGGGGGTGGGGTCTCGGGGGTTAGGAAGCTTGGAGGTTTGGTTGCTGCCTGCCTTTCAGCCTGCCTGCTGGTCTGCCTGTGTATCCAGCGCCTCTGCTTCAGCATTTAAGGCATGCCAGATACACCGAAGGCTCAAAGATTCTTTTTCCATTTGCCAGAATCAACTATGAACCTGCCTGGCCTAGGCTGGTTGCACAATAGGGAAAAATCTAGACTAGCCCATGGGCCATAGTTTGCTGACTCCTGGCTTAGAAAGTCTTTACTATAATAGTTTTTGTTTGTTTTCTGGTCTTGTTTTATATATTTAAATTGTCAGCCCAAACAGCCTCATAATATGATTTCATCCTGTTCTGGTTGGATATAATTCACATTCAGGTGGTGGTGATATAAAAGTAAAGCAACTTGAGCTCACGTCATCACATGCCAAAAGAACTGTGACCAGCCACACAGCAGAAGTCATGTGTGACCTCCAGACCTGGCAGCAATGGCAAAGAAAAACAAAAAGTAATAAGAAAGAAAAAAGAGGGGCTGTGTTGTCCATAAATTAGTCCTCAAACACTCTTACCCCAAAAGAAATGTATGCCCCTAAGACACTTCCAGCGATGGTAGAGAACCCTGCTGTCATGATGGCATGAAGCTCGGATTTGGTGATATGTGGTAAATATGGTCGGACCATCAGTGGGGCCTCTGTCTGGAAACAAAGGATGACAAGATTAAATCTTAGGAGGGCATCCAATCTACTCAATTCCATTCTTTATTTTTTTTAAAAGATTTATTTATTTATGCATACAAGAGCTGGGGTATAGGCCAGAGATGCAGGGGGCGAAAGGATTCACCAGAGACAGAGTGGGGAACAGAACAGGCAGATTGAAGTAGACTGCTGAGGGGAGCAGTGGGTGAGTCAGGAGAGGTCTGCTGTGCCCTGGGTTGCTCCCTGGCCGGCCGGGGATCGAACTCATGCTGCAGAGGCTGCGGATTGCTTCATAGTGTGGTGCTTAACCCCTTGCGCCACCAGGGAGGCCCTCAATTCCATTCTTTAAGGCAATATTTCTAAGAATGGCTCGTAGACCAGTTCCATCAGTATCACCTAAGAATGTCTTAGAAATACAAATTCTCAGACTTACTGAATCAGCAACTTTAGGGTTGGGACTAGTGATTTGTGTTTTAACAAATCTTCCAGGTGGTTCTGATACATGCTCCAGTTAGAGGACCCATTGATGGCTGGTGATTTGAACTGGAGGTTAATGTACATGTAGAGTCATGTGCAAATTTTGCAAAGTTAACAAGGCAAATTCACATAAGGCCCCACTTAGCTTAGGACTGGAGCCTGATTGCTGGTTATGCTTTTCTAAGGTTAGTACATTACTGGCTAAGTAACTCTGCCCAGTAGCCTGGTCTGGGAAAATCCCTGCTACGATCACAGGGTAATACATACAACTATAAAAAATTACCAGTAATAACAAGGGCAGATGCCCATAGACACTTTCTAATTGAGAATCAGAAACGCTTCTCTTTCCTTGGGTGGGGAAAATCAAAATATAGTTGTAAAGGCTTTTACACTAAAGAAGACAGGCAGCCTGCAGAGTGGGGCTGTCCATAAATAATAACCATACTTTTAGCATATTAAGTATCATATTGAGCACCACAGAAGTATGTGTGCAATTTTACAATTTTCCTCTCATTATTTCTAATTGTTCTATAAGATTGAATGTGTTCAGCTTCAATTTATGGACTAAATAGGAACTCAGTACAGGAGCCCTCTTACCCTGCAGGTAGGAGTAATCAACTCAAGATGGTGCCCTAATTAGTCCTGGGAGATTTTATGACTATAATTATAATAATTTCAACTCCTTGGGAAGGAAGCATGGGTCCTACTCTAAGATTATGCTCCAGGATAGCAATCTGGGCTTATCGACAAGAAGGTTCAGCCAGGCTGGCGTAGTTGTTAGCCTAGGATTTGGAGCTGTGTGTTATTCTGGGTGACTTGATTTTTGCTTCAAATCCAATTTCCTTGGGCAGTTGTAGTAGGAAAGAGTTATCCTTGTTTTCCTTGCTGTGTGATTCCATCCTGCCTGAAAATATATACCTTGAAGAATGAGCTTACTACCATTTCTTACTTATCTACCCCTTAGATTTGGTGCTATCCTGAGGGCTGATATTCTGACTCCTTGGGATCATAATTCTTTGCTTAAAAGGGACTTTGGGCAAACAAACATTTATCCATTTATTCATGGAGGTGAAAACACTTTTGTTCACTAGTAGACCCAGAAAAGATAATTGACCAGATTAACTTGAGAAAGGTGTTTATATGGCTGTGTGGTTTTTGGTGGAGAACTTTCTCAGTCTCTTTCGTTGCCAGAAGCATTACACTACAGAACATGAGTGTGCTTGTTTACAAGTTAGCAGCTTCAAGGTAAGTGGTTAATTCCTTTTAAGATGAAAAGCTATTTGCCTCCGAAGTGTAGGTCAGAGGCCTCAACAATTTAATAAATTAGAAAAGATTTGTTGAGAATCTATATTTAAGAAGTTCTGTGCTTTGATAAAATGATTCAGTTTCTCTTCCTGTCCATGAAATTCCAAGTACCCAAATTAACACTAGCGCACCTAGTAAGACTCTTAGAAGGGATCTCTCTGGAAACTGGACATTGCCAAACCTGAGGGTTGCTTCTTTTGACACTCTTCCCCCTAAACTAAAAGAAATAGCATTGTCTTTTTTAAAAAAATCCACTTTCTGGAGAAAGTATCCATTTCAGAAGGTGCTTTTTCTTTTTCTTTTTTTTTTTTAATATTGTACCTCACCTGTCCAATGAATATATTGCCAGCAGCAACTACAGATTCAATAGGAGATGACCCCAAAGTAACAAGCATTAGCCATCCAACCTAAAATGGAAAAAGGGACAAAGTCAGTGAAGAGCTGCTTGTAGGGATAAAGATCTTTAAACAGAAGAAAAATGCTGAGGCCTTCAACAATTATGGGCTGGCCACCCATGGCGCTAGGTGTGACTATACCTTCTCTAGTCCACAGAGCAGGCCAAGCCTATCAGATCCTCCTGTGTGAATGGTAAGTCTGAAAATTGCATATGATTTGAATATTAAGCCAATGCATTTTCATTGAATTGTTTTTAACAAGTAATAAATTATAATTGCCAACAGTCGCAGCAGGCTTCAATGCATTGTAGACATTGTTTAAAGCCCTTGATTCCTGTAACACATTTAGTTCTTATAACCCTATGAAAGAAATCCTGTAATTATGCCCATTTTATCAAAGAATTTATTCTTTGATAAGAAGGCATACAACTGTTTAGTTGTTTTGTTGAAGATCACCCAGCCACCTGAAGGATGCAGTTGAGGTCTTTTCTTCTTGATTCTCAAATGAACTTGTTTATGGTCTCACGTTTCTACTGGCCCTTTCAATCAGACACCATGGTGCATCCTCAGGATGGGGACTTCCTGCCTCCTTCCTTTCTGCTTTCTTTCTGCTCAGGCATGAGCATAGTAATGCTGAATGCTTAACCCATTAATCAGAAAATGATGGGCCCTTGTGCTTTTGCTGAAGTTCTGAATTCTGTGGGTATTCTGGTTCTTGTTCTCTATTTTATGTATTTATAGGCATCAAAGGAGTTTGTGATTGTGCCCAAGCCCTATACACACTGCCTTGCACTCATGTGCACTCAAATAACTTACAAATTACCAAATTTTCTGAGCTAACACATGAGTATAGGGCTGACAGTTGCTGGGCAGCAAGAATGAGATGAACTTTTCATAGTACTTTAAAAAATTGTATGTGCTATTAACCTCAGGAGCCCAAAGGAGCTTCTGCTTCTTGCTTTGATTCTGGGGTGGCCCCTGGACCTGGGCTGCCTGCTTTGTAACCTCCAGAGGACAAGCAGTGCTTGTGTTTAAGGCACAGAGCACATATCCAAAGGGGAGAAGCAGTGCTGTTCTCTCCGGGAGGCATCTGACCTAGTCCAGTGAATTCTTTGACTAAAGAAGTAATTGTCTCATGAAGACATCCTATGAGTTGCTAGTCAAAATCCTGTGGAAAGTCCCAGAGTCATAAAATTCCCCTCATAGGTACAAATAGGATTTTTGGGTTTGTATCTTACAACTTGGATGGTAGTGTTGGATCTTGGTAGAAAGAGAAAGGTACTTTGGAAGATCTTAGCTCAAAGACATTTGAGATTTTGTTGCTATGCCTCTCACCCAATCCTTTCCAGTCTGGGTACCTTTCTGATGATCCATTGCATCAGTCCCAGGTAATAGAGCATGGACATGACTGTGCTGAAGAAAACTACAATTGGCAGCACCTGGGTGGGGGGTAAGGAAGAGAAAGGAGCGTGGGTTAATTCTGGCCCGGGTTGTGAAGGCAGGCTTCAGCACTCCTTTCTGCCTCCTTTCCCACCTCTGAAACTTCATAACAACACTAGAACTAAGCCACATTTGTCAGTCTTATCCTAATTTGTTCTGAATAAGTGTGAGTGTATTTCTTTTTTCTTTTTTCTTTTTTTTTAAAGATTTATTTATTTATACAAGCACTGGGTATAGTCAGAAGCGCGGGAGGGTGAGAGAATTCTCCAGAGCCAGAGCGGGGAGCAGAGCAGGCAGAAGGACCGAAGTACACTGCTGAGCGGAGCAGCCGGCGGCAGGAGAGGTCTGCGTGCCATGTGGGACCCTCCTCTGGTGGCCGGGGAGCAGCTGGGGATCGAACCGGCACCGCGGTGGCTTCGGGCAGCTTCACAACCCAGCGCTAAACCGCTGCGCCACGGGGGAGACCCAGCGTGAGTGTATTTCATAGGACGCAACCTTTTTATTTTTTCTGTGCTGTGATCAATTTTTCTTTAGTTTCTCAGTGAAAGTATGAAGTTTTGGGGGCATTTGTAATAACTAGAAGGCTAAGGGCAGATATTCTTGTTCTGATATTAAATAGACGTTGACTTTAGCAATTGTTAGCAGAGTTAGCTGGGTCAAGATTAAGGGTAAGCAGAAGCACATCCTTATTCATCATGGCTGCAGAGATATACACTTACACACATATACAAAATAATGATGTTATTTATAGGTTTTTACCCTTTTAAAATAAAAATTAATTTTAGTATGTATTAAAAATTTTGTAACTGAAGTGGTATTGGCTTATAATGTTATATAGGTGTCAGATATACAGCCTTATAAATTAACAACTATATACAGTTGACGCTTGAACAATTGGGGGTTAGAAACATGGACAGATAATCCCAAAAACCATGAGTAATTTCTATTGTACCCTCTAAGGTTGGTTCACTTCATGAATGTGGAACCCAGGGACAGAAAAAAATCTGAGTTTAAGATCTGAGCGCTTCAAAATTGTGCTATTGGGTTTTCAAAAAAAAATCTGTTTTTCAAAATGCATCATGACTTTTCTGACAACCCAATACATTATATTTGCCACCAGAAGTCTAATTTTTATCTACCATCCTATAGTTTACCCCTTACACCTGATTTGCCTGCCCTCTGGCCTTTTTCCCCTTGGGTAAGCACTATTTAGTTGACTTCTGTATTCACAAAGGTTGTCTTTTTCTAGGTTGCATTTTCCTGAAATTTTTTTTAGTGCTTTCAAAATAGCCTGTGAATCTACAGGGAACAGTTTCTACCCTGAAGAGACCACTCAGAGCTGTGTCTGGGTCCCTCCCAGCCCCATCCTCTGTTCCTCAGCTGAATGTCCAGGAACAAGCTGCCACCAGAGGCACAGAATGACTGAGGACAATTTGTACAGGATCTAATTTAGAAAAAGCTATTAATAATATATATTAAAAGACATTTCATGCCATCATTCAGAGTACACTCGCTGATGTGCTTTTGTTGACATTAATGGACAGTGCCTTCCTGAGAGCCCCAGGGTGTTCAAGGGGCTCGTCTCGCCAATGTTCCAGAGAGGTCCTGCCTTGGCAGCAAGGATGGTGGCTGTGCCCTAGGGTGGGCTGGGGATCCAAGACACTGGTATAGTCTGGACAGAAACTTACTCCTTCCTTGTGACTTTAATTCTTCCAATTCTGAATTCTTGGTATAAGCCTATTTCTACCTTGATTTGTATACACATGACTTTTCTGAGGCTTAGTTATCTCAGCATCAAGTTGTCAAATCAGCAAAAAAAAAATCTGCAGACTTTAAAAAAGATTCAAGGTAACGCTTGCTTCACTAAAACTGGGGTAATCTGGGGGGAAATTTGGAGTCCCTAGGTTAGAAAACAATTAAGACGTGTAGGAACACAGCACTGAAAAGAAAGCTAAAGAAAAAGTCTAATGCATTTTTCTGCCTCAGTGATAAGAATCTGTGGGAAATTTGCAGAGGAGGGTGGGCTTCCTGGGGCTTGTGGGATTAGGCCTGGGTATGGGATCAGGCTGCCTTTACCCTGTAGAACAAGGTCCCTTTGGTTGGTAGAAAGTCCAGCCCTCTATACCTGACTAGGCAAAGGCAATGCTGAAGGAAGATGGGAAAGGTTTAGCATGAGGACTTTGGAGCAAGAGGTTGATGTGGGTGAGCAGTGATTCTGGTTGATCCAGGACTAAGGGATTTTCTGAATGCAGAGCTGTCACTGATCCACTAACAGAAGCCATTAGTGGCCATATGCCTACTCATTGCCATGTGTCTATTACTCTTTTCCCTGCAGTCTCAGATACAGTTATCCTATAGAATTTTCATATGTATCTCAGGCAATGCTACAAAGCCCCCAAAAGTATTTTTGAAGATTTGTGACTTTCTCTAGATGTTTCCCTTCATGCTCTAGTAACAAAGTAAAATGTTTATGGCTCACTGATTTCAGATAAGACTGTAAATGAAAAAGTGTGGTGATGTGTAGTGCACCTGATTTCTGGTCAGTTAGGTTGTAGCTGAACATGCACAAAGATCAAGAAGTTACTGAAAAGGAAGTGACCACATAGACAAGGGGTTTGGCTTTACCTTAAATGCAAAGAAGTAGTCTGTGTATTTCTCACCAAAGACAAATGAAGCACCAGCATTAGTGTACTCCAAGAATGTCTGAATAAAAGAAAGGAAAAAAGCAAATGATTATAACTACAGAAATGCTGGTTACAGTACCCAGAACTCACCAGGTTCTGCAGAGGGTGAAGACCCAGTCTTTCCCCGTTTGGTGGATGGCATAGAAGTATATTTTTGAACAACATCTGCATATAGTTTTCTGACATTCAGTTGGACTCCCACAAAACTAAAGAATAAGCCAGTTGTGGTAGTTCATTCCAGAAAGCCGCATATGGCACATTGGTGGCGCTGGTTATAAACAGATACAAAGAAAGTCTGTTCTCTCTTTCTTGGACCATCTTAGAAGTGTGACATCCTGGGCCTCCCTGGTGGCGCAAGGTGTTGGGATGCAACTTATGAAGCAGTCCGCAGCCTCTGCAACATGAGTTTGATCCCCCTGGCCTGCCAGAGAGCAGCCCACATGGCACAGCAGACCTCTCCTGACTCACCTGCTGCTCCCCTCAGCAGTGTGCTTCAGTCAGTCTGCCTGTTCTGTTCCCTACTCTGTCTCTGGTGAGTCCTCTCAACCCCCACGCCTCTGGCCTGTACCCCAGCTCCTGTATGCATAAATAAATCTTAAAAAAAAAAAGAGAAGTATGACATCCTTTGGGCAGGATAAAGAGGGCAATATGGGATAGGGGAGTGATGTAGTGGGTAATGTGGGTGAGGAACAACAGTGATATTAATATACTAGGCAGATTAACATATTTGCATCAATAAAATTATTTGTCTAATTCATGCTATGGAATTAATCTTTGGGTCAAATAATGCAGACAAATAAGCCTAAAGCAAGGCACTCTTTTGAACCAAACTTACCTGAACCTGTTTGCCTAACCAATCGAAAGCCATAAATCCAGGGTCAGTCCTTAGGATTAAGAGACCAAGAAGAAACTGTAACCCAATTCCCCAGAAGACAGGTCTCCAGTAAACCTATGTAGAAAGATCAAGAGAAATATCTTATTAGAGAATGAATGCTGAAAACAACATTATTTCCCAGAGAATCACTATTTCCTTAGAGTTTTTAAGATATGGCCTGCAACCCTCATCTTTGGGAAACCAAAGCAGTGATGAACACAGAATATCTTGACATAACCATACCAAAAAAAAAAAAAAAAAAAAAGAGGGAACTCTCAGGATTGTATTACTTTTTATTAAACTGGGCAGGCTTGTATCCATTGTCATAATAAAATAACCTAGACACAAAAGATCATCTTAGAAGGGCCAGTAAAGGAGAGAGGGTCTGACCTTCCTAGTCATGGTATAAGTATTCGATATATATAATTATTTCCCCTGTCTGGAAAATGGAAAGGCAGAACATAACCTCTTTGTGTGCCCAAGGTTTGTTGATCTGATGATTTGTAAGTGAATTAAGTGAAATTCCACCCTGTTGGAGGACTCTCATTTCACTGTAAAAGGAACCAATTAACTCTAATGCAGACCCAGGATTGCTGCAGTAATGGACAATCATCTGCTTTCACTTTTGATGCAGAGAAGAGTGGCCTGAAAAGAAATATGGAATCGGAGGTATAGAAAAACAGCAGGTATTCAGCAGATTGGCTCCAAATGAGGTCAGTCATTTGGACCCTTTTAGGTGACTTTGGCCTTGAAGAATACTTTTTCCTTGGGTCAACCTTTAGGTCAGTAAAGTCCTCCAGAGTTTGCTCCTATGAGTCATGTGTGAAAAGTTTGATGTCTTAGGATTCTTGCCAAACTGATGGGTTGTAGGCTGACAGAACAAGGATGAGAATTGACTTCAATACGAACAAAACTGTTTCAGGACAAATTTTTGGAGTGAACTAGCCTAAATTGCAAATGGAAATTTGATAAATTGCAAAATCCAATGATAAAATATTAGATTATGTACTGGCCTGGGGAAATCTGGACCAAAAGGATGAGTTTTCTTTTTGTATGCGTTTTATGGGGGAATGTGGGTTATGTGAGTAGGAATTGGACTTGACATGAAAGAATATCTCACTGGTTGTTTAACTGGAAAATTACTGAGTGAAAAATGAGAAAGTAATAGTACTATGAAAGCTGACAAAGGCACTCTAACCTCTTACAATATCAGAGCAAGGTAAGAAAAATATTGAATAATAATTAAATTTTCCCATACTTATTATTTTCAGCAATTTACACATGAGACAAAAGAAGAAAACTCCCCAAAAGATCCATTTCATACTTACTTTGGTTGGGTGCTTGGAAAAGAGAAATACCAGGACAAGGTACATTATGAGACCACCAAATGACACCAGCTGCTGTTGGCCCAGTTTGGCAGTGTCAAAGATCAGCCAGAAAATAATCCCCAGGATCAGTGAGCTCCAAATTACCCTAAAAGAACAAGAAAGGAAGCATTTGTTGTGTAACTTGAAAATCTTGTAACAAAAAACTATTAATGAGAATAACATCCCTGGCACCAGGAAGCTGTGCTTTTAGAAATTGCAACAGACCCTCTTTGGTGGTGGTTACAAAGGAAAATAGGCAAAATTCAATCAATGTGTCCTCTTTGTTTCACAACTCTTGGCCCTTTGCTGGTTCAAGGGTATATAGAGGGGTCAGAGAGGAGCAAAAATGTTTGCAGAGAGAAGTCTAGTGATTTCTTTAAGAGGCCAAGAACTTGTCACCCCGGTTTTGGGAGATGGGTGAGGTCTTCTTTTTAACCATCTTTCTTTTAACGGAGTTTGAAATGTGTTCTCTGCTGTTGGCGATCTCACATGAGGCTCAGTGAGCTAAGTGAGACTTTGAGTAGGTTCTGACTCCTTGGGGAGTATAGGGAGCATGACAAGGCTGACTCACGGCTTGAATGGCACAACCAAAAAGGATGATGTGTTGGGATTGCACGATCCTAGTTTATTAGGTCAAAGATGTGTGATGGCTCCTGGTGGATTCCAGTGGGCCACACTGGAGAGATCTGGTCCTGTGTCCTACCCAGTATGGCCACCTTGAGGGAGAGGAGGCCCTGCAGAGAGTGGCTGAGGGTGAAACCCTGAATGGTCACTTGCAGGACATTGAATCGTATAGGTAAGAGTCTGCTTTAATAATTCTCAGACCCTCCTTCCCAAGGAGGCCAGCTTTATGCCCATAGCAGAAGCCACCTTCCCAAGTTAGAATGGTCCAAGCACTTCTCTCTTCTCTGTTCTGAGGCCAGGCATATTTGTCAGCAATCTCCATTGTTTTATATTATGAATCAATTCTTTATGAAAATAGGTATTGAGATAGGTGGTGTTACTGCTACTGTACCCCATCCTCTGCCAGGACAGATATTCCTGATTGATCATGATGCCTTTCTACTTCCAAGTTAGAGGGTTAGCCAAGGTCCTCCCTGAAATGACTAAATCCTTGCACTGTTTTGAATCCCTAGCAAATGCTTCTTGACATGTAGGTACAAAGGTTTCTCTCTAATGTAGAAAACGGATGACCATTAAATCAATATCTTTTATAATTTGGAGGGACATGAAGTTAAAGCAATTTGTTGGGACATTTGAAAAGATCTAGGATGAACCACTGCCTTACGTAGGCCTTGATTTCTTCTTTCTAAAGTGAAGGCATTACAATGGATTACTCCTTAGTTTGTTTGCATCTTCAATATTCCATAAATAAGGATGGAATTTCAGAACAAAATTTTGGAACAGTGTAGGAAAAGACTAACATTTCTTCAAATGAAACTGGAGAACCAAGTGCATTTACCACTTCAGCCAGAACCAATGGCTATTTAGAAGCCTTCTGCCGGGAGAGAGGAACTCAACGATTCGATGTTCATATTTGGCCATAAAATGATCCCAGCCCACGAAGAAGATGACAGCCAGAGTGATGACGAAAAGAGGAAGGGCTCTGCGGAAGTTCAGCACACAGGCTGCAATCACCATGGCCAGGTAACCTGTGCAGGGAGCAAACACAGACAGGGAACATCTCCATCGCCCACTAGGGACCCCACTGTCTGATCTGGCTCAGCCAAGGGCAGGCAAGCCAGAGTATACTCTTGATATAGTTTTTTACTCCTTTGATTATGAGAACTACATTTGGGGGGTTTGGGGTTTTCTCATGCTAGTCCCTAAGAGTGTCGCACGAATGCTAGGAGGACAGGGTGCTAGATCTTTTTCCTTATAGACCCTCCTGAGTTCTTGAATGTTGAGGCTTGATAATTGACCTCTCATTCAGTACTAACCAAATTTTTCTGGCATTGCAACTCTGTAAGTGACCTTCTATTAAAGAAAAGCCAGGTGTAGAAGGAACCACTGGCAAAAAGTGATTCTCCTGGTGTGCAGCTTTGACTTGACCTAAGCTTCAGTTGGGAATTAGGCCTACAGCAATCTCCAAGTGTCACAGAATATCCAAAGGAGGAAGGGAACCAAGAACAGGCTGCCCCCTATGTGCCAAAATGGCATGCTGGTTATTTTGAATTGAAAGCAACTGAAAAGCAGGAGGTCCAAGAATGATGTTTTGTCCAGTTACATATCTATCTCCCAAAAAACAGGTAATAAATCTGTGTGTGTGTGTGTGTGTGTGTGTGTGTGTGTGTGTGATGCCCCTGAAGGTATTAGAAAGTCTTGTCATGCCAGTCTAGCCCTTGCAAGGTCTTTTCCAAAGATCCAATTTTTAGGGAATCCTCAAAAAGAAACATGGGTATTTCATCCACCTTTATTATTTACCTGCTAGTAAAATACCCCATAAGATGTACTGAAGGGTGGTTTTATGTTTCCTAAAAAAATCACAAACAGTACCACACTTCCTTTCCAGATACCTGTAACGATATAAAAACAAAAAGGCAGGTAGAAGTAAACGCCAGCGATGTGTTAAAGAGGAAACCACAGTCCCAAAATGGGGGTGCTTGGGCTAAGCCCACCAAGACTTAACACTAAGCTTACTGCAGCTTCAACTTCCCTAAGGAATGTAGTCTCAACTGGTCGGTATGGAATTTTCTGGCCAGTACTAGTGAAGAGACTTTCCATTCCCCAAGGGAAGGTGAGATAATCTGTCACAAAACCTTTCTCTATTCCCCCTTCCTTTATCTTGCCTTCTTTCTGCCTATAAAAACTTTTCATTTTGCGCAGCTTTCTGGAGTTCTCTTCTACTTGCTAGATGAAATGCTGCCTGATTTATAATTATTTAATAAAGCTCATTAAATCTTTAAAAATAACGCAGTTGAATTTTTGTTATTATAGCTCGTGAAATAAACTTGCATGCTAAGGTTAGATGGTGCTTTGTAAAATCAGCAGGCAAACAAATTCATGAGATCTGTGTCCTACAAATAGAAATGGGAAAAGTCATGACTTGGCTCAATCTTTGCAGGATGGATGTGCTCAGCCCTGGAGGGTTATAGAGATGCTAGAAAGAAAAAATGTTCTTGGAAATAGAGAAGGGGAAATGGAGAACTGACCAAAACCTGAAAATAAACCACAGGATGAAAGTCTAATCACAAGACTGTAAGGGTGCCTATTAGCTTTAGGCCACAATTATTAAATGTTGATTATTAAAAATGCATCCTTTCTGATTCCACAAAGTTTGAGTACGTTGGTGGCTCCTTGTCCTCAATCACTATCCTCTGGAGTGGGAGGCTGACAGACTTCAGTGGGACCTTGAAATGTAAAGTAGGATTTCATGGATTTGAAGACTATTTATCAATGGGTTATAATATAGCTTTTCCAGAAAGTTCTAAGATAGTTGGTGTGTCTGTTACTGTCTGGAGCTTGGTTTGAGGTGGTGTGAGGTGCATGAAAAATGAATGCATTGCTCACTTTTTATGGGGAGGATCGTACTCACTAGTGTGTGAGCTTAGAGAAGTTGCTGGGCCATAACCACAACACTGTCCTGAACTTTTGGGGTGCTCCTGGTCTCCCCACACCAATGGCCCTTCTAATGGAGTCCTGTTCTTCTCCCACTTGAGGCTGGTGGAAGGAATTTACTCAACATTTAACTTGCCACTTCCTGACCACTGAAGAATATTTCTAAAACCACCACTATTCTCATCCCACATAATAAATTCACCATCTCTAGAGCTGAAAGGACTCAGCCTCTAGCTAGGACTTCCCATCCACTTGTTAAATCCTCTGCTTTCCTTCCTTCTAGCAGTCATGCCCACATATCCACGTCTCAGCTCCCTTCAAGTTTCAGAGCAAAGCTCCAGTCCCTCCTTTGCAAAATCCTCTTGCATCTTCAGAGACTTCGCTGCACACTATTTCAGCTGTCTTCTTTTACTGTGTTCTCTTATGAACCTTTGAAGACTGAACCTCCAGTGAGTGCTCCAGTCCCAGGACCTTGGACATTAAGAGTACTTGACAGGCATTTGTTGAATCACTAGATAAACAAAATAAAAGTGTATATTGCTTTTCTGGAGCAGTCTTTTACAGCTGTGGTTTGGGACCCATTAGGGAGTTGTGAAGTCACACAGTGCACGAGACCCTATCTTTAAAAAGGAACAGGATCTCACATAGAGTACTGTCTCACACACAGTAGTGATAGGTACCCTTTTATGAAACTCATCTTATGAATGGGTATGAATATGTATACTGAGAATAGAAACTTGCTCCAGGGGGCTTCCCCGGTGGCGCAGCGGTTGAGCGCTGGGTTGCGAGGCTGCCCGCGGCCTCTGCCGCAACGGTTCGATCCCCGGCTGCTCCCCAGCCACCGGAGGAGGGTCCCGCATGGCGTGCAGACCTCTCCTGACGCCCTCTGCTCCCCTCAGCAGTGTACTTCGGTCCTTCTGCCTGCTCTGCTCCCTGCTCTGGCTCTGGTGAATTCTCTCACCCTCCCGTGCTTCTGACTGTACCCAGTGCATGTATAAATGAACAAACAAACAAACAAATAAATAAATAAATAAAACATGCCTCTATTTAAAAAAAAAAAAAAAAAAAATAAAAAAAAAAAAAAAAAAAAAAAGAAACTTGCTCCAGAAGATATTGAGGGACTAAGGGTGTAGTAAAGACTAAGGTTTTCATCGTCAAATTTAGAAAGGCTGGTGATGCCTTATCAACCCTGATGGATATAGAGATATAGTGTTAAAAAGCAGCTGTGGAGAAGGGTACCATTTATTTGGGTACATCCATTTACTTTAGGTTGCATTAATCAGATTTTTAAATCTCTGAAGTCTCAGCATCTCTCACCATCTTAGAAAAACTCTTAGCTCTCAGGGTCAGAGTTTCATAAAGTAAAATGTACGCTGGAGCTGACTTTGGATCTCCAAGGTGGTAAATATTCTTGATTGTGTATACATGACAGGAGATTTTAATCCTAATTCTTACCAACTTTAGATATATATTTTGATATATAAAAACAAAGTTCCTTAGAGATGTATGCATTAAAATAAAATTTAAATAGGAATTCAAAAAACTGACAAATACTTTAGTATTATGATTGAGTACCAGACAATCTTGGACTGGGAAACAGAAGCTGTAATTGTAAGCTGGCTTTGTTCTTCTCTAGCTGACTAACCTTTGGTAAGTCAATTCTCTGACCTTCATTTTCCTGGCCCCCAAAATAAAGGTAGTAATTTGTTTCTTTTCCTTATGAAATAATTTGAACTTGAATGACCTTCAGAATAATATAGGTAAGAGCAAATTTGTTGGGATTTAAGGTGGATCAGGATTGGAGAAGTCAAATGCTTATCAATTGATGTTGAGAAGATGAATTAACTACTTTTGTGTGGACTGGCGCAATTAGTTGGAAATATATATACCTTTAATTAGAAGACTGTCCTGGATATTGGGTCCCCAGGAATCAACAATTTGAATTTACCATTGTTGATCATCCTACAGTTCCATTAACTTTTCTGTTATGGTGTTAGGTGGGTTAGCCGGGAAGAGGGGTTCATGGTGGTGATAATCTCTATTGTCAAAATGTTTAAAATTAGGTGAGGATAAAACCAAGTGGGAAACAAAATAAGTGGTAGATGTGGTTGTTTCTTTGGTTTAAGTCTGTACCCTTCTTGATATGTTTCTGGATCATCCTCTGTGGCTTCTTTATTTCTTCTAGAATCCTGCTCAATGGTGACTTGTGCTTCACCCTAGAAATGAAACAATGCAGCAGAAATGGAATATGAGAATTCTGGGTACAATGGACCCTGATCTCCACTGTTCAGAATTTTGGCAAAAAAAACTTTCAAAGGGTCCTTTTAAATTATTATGTAAGAAGATGGCATCTATTATCTATCACACAGACATTTTTTTCCCTTATCACAAAAAATCAAGGCTTACCACTCTCTCCCTTTACTCCCAAAGGAGCTATTTTCTCCTTTTCTTTAGGGAAAAGACAGCCTCTGCTTTTTGCTTCTGTCTCTACTATAATCATTCAACCTCCACTCTGTACTAAATGAATTTAATAGCAGCAGTTGCATAAATCTCCTTTATATTCTATGAGCCCTGGTTTCCAAAGGACTGAAACCAAGGGTGGTTTTATTTCCTGGCAGCCCAGGGCTTGGCCTACAGATGGGAACACTAGCTCAGCACCTTCGAGAACTGAAAAAAGTTCCTCATATGGAATATAAACAAAGAAAGGCTCAGAAAAAAAATCCAAAACCAAAGTATAGAAACCTGATGGCAAAATTGAGACTATCAGAGAGGGAGAGAAAATGTGCAGAACAGTGGGTGGAGGAGCTCCCAGGACTATGGGTGCCTGGTGGTGGGTGTGGTGGGGTACACAGATCTGAAAAGGTGGGATCTATATCTCCGAATAACATACAGTGTTGTAAACCAGTGTTATCTCAATTAAAAAAAGAAAGAAAAGACATTTACGTAATCACAATGAAGAGCATGTTTATAAATGTTTACAAATCCTTCCCTTCACCTCCCTAGTCCCAACCCCAAAAGAATGTTGTCTTTCCTCTGAATTTTTTATTCCTCTTTCCCAATATCTAAAGAAAGTTCTGTTTTTCCAGTATGATTTCAGATAATGTAGTGTAATTTAAAAAAGTAGATGAATAGTAAAAAAATTTCAAAAAAAGGGAAAAATGAAAGTTAATCTACATACTAAAGAGCTCAGTAGGCTATGTGAGTAACTGACAAGAGCCTCAGGAATGCAAAGTTTAATTAAATGAAGAAAAAAGCAGGATGAGAATTTTTAGAGGACACTTGCCCTGTAGGAGAAGTGGGCAACAGGGAAATCAGTTGTAAGAAATATTTCTATGATTTATAAAAACATTTTCTCTAAAGCACATGCAGATGTAGAAGATATAATCTATATATAACATATCCACAGATGAAAGAATCGTCTTCTGCCTCCTTTACTTTAAAATTGAGATGATTTGTTTAAGCTAGAAATCTGTGCCTTAAGGATGGAGGCAGCAGCCACTCTCCCCAGCAGAGAACTCTGAGAACAGGTGAATAAACAAAATCTCTTTGTTTGGTGGTGTGTGTTTTCTTCATGACTCTGCCGTATACACTCTAATTACCATTTAATTCATTCCTCTGAGTGCCAGCTGAGTGCCATGCGTTCTGTTCCCATAGCTCTCAGGTGCTTGTTGCACAGCGGTTACCATGGTAACAGATTCACCCGCCGCTCTCCAGCCTTACCTGTAGCGCGTTTACTTGCTCTTTGTTTATCAGCCCACCTCTGCTCCTTAGTGAGTTGTTTCCTGATGTGTTCTGGTTGTCACGGAAGTCGTCTTCATTCTAAGGAAAAAGTACAGATTGCAAACATAAAATTTTAGCGTCAAAAAGCAAATATTCTTTCAGAGAGTGATAACTAGAAGAATTTTGAGGGATGGGACAGCAAAGATGAGTGTTTAGATGGGGCAAATGATAAAGGAGCCAGGGACTCTTGGTCCATAATGAAATAGATGTTTTTGTTTTGTTTTGGTGTGCCGAAAAGCTCAGACTGGTCCAACCTTGAGGACCAATCACTCTCATCTTGGCCAACTTTGTAATCAGCAGACCTGGGGTGGGTTTCTGATCTCCTTTTTATCATATCACACAGGCATTCAACTTAGAAAACAAAACAATGTATAATAATAAACCACAGACCCAGTAATTCTATTCTGGATGTCAGGTTTTTGGGAGTTAAAGTGTATTTTGGTTTGGGTTAGTGCAATCTCTGGTAGAAACCAGCACACAGAAAATGCCTTCTTTTGTGAGACCACTGATTTTATTTTATTTTATTTTTTTAAAGATTGATTTATTTATGCATACAAGAGCTGGGGTACAGGCCAGAGGTATGGAGGGTGAGAGGATTCACCAGAGACAGAGTGGGGAACAGAACAGACTGAAGTACACTGCTGAGGGGAGAAACGGGTGAGTCAGGAGGGGTCTGCTGCGCCATGTGGGTTGCTCCCTGGCCGGCGGGGAGAATTGAACTCCTGCTGCTGAGGCTGTGGACAGCTTCATGGGTTGCATCTTAACCCCTTGTGCCACCAGGGAGGCCCTGAGACCACTGATTTTACTTGAAGGTTTGAGGTTGGAGGGAAGTCCCGATCCCTTTGCTATTGTTTCCAGATATGACAAATGCCTGGCTCATTCTTCTTTGTGTGTGTGTGTGTTGCAGGGGTGTCCAATAGTTTCTTCCATTTTATCCTAATTTGCCTTTTTATAAGCTACTTCATTCCAAGTAAGGCAACTTGTAGACAATAGCACCTGACACATCTGTGCTCACGTCCTCTGCTCACTCTTTTGACTGTGACCTGGTCTTTGAAAAAGGAACAAGTGTCTGACATTGATATTAACTTTTTATCTCTGGTTGGCACCATGGATGTAGATAAAATTTCAGTTCCAATTTGGGTGGCATTGAAACACAAGGGTGTATGAACATAAATAGAAATTGTTGCCACATGACCATTTTGTGTTGCAGTCCTTTATTCTTACCTTCAGTGTTTTGTTTTTTTTTTTGCACATAGCTGACTATCGATTATTTGTTGAATTAATGAACATGGTGATTTTAATTTTGCAGTAACTAATACAGCAATGTACCAGTATCATTGGTAGTTAGTATAGAAATTGTGTGTGTGTATGTATGGAAAGATCACAAATTGCTGATGCTGCCTGATGGGGATTTAAGGACTCATTTAAGTTTTCTTTCATGAATGGGTAAAGTTTTCTTTAATATAAATTTAGAAATAAACACAGCATGGGTTGGTGGGGAAACAGGAGATGCATAATAGAAAGGACTAGTCTTCAGGGTCCCTAGTTACATGCCAGGCAGGTCACAGCCATGTACACCCCAGTCCACCCTTGTATACAACACTATTATGACCTTAAGAATCCTGACTTTTTCTGGTTCCATGAGAAGCTTCTTGATGCTGATTATTCCTGCCACCTGGTGGCAGAAACTGAAACTTACTTGTGGCAGGAGAGGATGATTTTAAAATTAATGGAAAAGAAAGTAAGCATGTGTGTGTGTGTGTGTGTGTGTGTGTGTGTGTGTGTGTGTGGTGGGGGTGGTGTAGATTGTGATAAGAACACCTCGGGATGTATTTTGCATGGTGTAATGGGTTTGTTTTTACCTTCAGTAGAATACATACCTTGATTTTTTAGCATTTCAGAACACCCATTTGAGGTGACACAGCTATGTCTCTGCTTCTTTTCAAATTGGAAAAGGGACCGTGAAAGGTGATCACTTCTAATCCTACTGTTTCTTGCTATCTATGCAGCAATTCAGAAAGCTGCCTAAGCACACCAGACTCTTGCAGCGTTGAGTAGGAGAATGTCTAAACACTGGGCTGCCTGCCACGGCTTGTTAGCATTAGTTAACAAATGTTAGTTTACTAAGTCTAAGGGTGATGATGTTGATTGAGCCCCCTTTGAAAGGCAGATCCCTGAGTCAGGAGTCCACTGTGCCTGGAGTGTGTTTCCTACCTGTCTCTTTCATCTTATCCTTTCCATACTGCTTGAGTGAGTGTGATGGGCAGAGGATATTACAGGGAGTACAGAAGGGCAGAGCTTATTATTTCCTTCTTCCTCCCATTCAGTTTCCGAACCATATTATAACTTCTAGAACACAGGAAGCTACTAACCCCTTTCCCCCCAACTATTTCTGGTGTCCCCTTCTATAGCATTTTAGCTGAACACATGGCCACACAGAGGAAAGACTGAATTTCCACACTTGTAACTAGATTCTGCCAATGAAATGCAAATAGAAGCCTTGCCCTGAGAGGAGTAGGGCCGGGATGCAGTGGTGACCTGGGGGAGAGGTGTTTGGGCACCTGAAAACATAGACCAGCATTCCAGATCTGTACTACCCACCTACTGATTTTTATCTGCAGGAAACATCTCTCCTTTCTTATTTTTTTTTGCATCTGGACTGATCTTCTATCTAGTATGTATAGGACACTGTCTTAAACCCTCACAATGTTTTGTACAGCTCTTCCTCATACTTGCAATGGGGTTATGGCCCTTAAATTGTAAGTTGAAAATATCCTAAGTTGCAAATGCATTTAATGCTCATAACCTACCTAACATTAGTGCTTCGGTTAGCCAAAGCATGCTCAGAAAACATGTATTAGTCTACAGTTAGGCAAAATCATCTAACACAAGCTCTGTTTTATAAAAGAGTGTGGGATAGCTCATGAAATTTATTGCATATTTGCTGCAAGTGACAGTCTATAGAGTATTGGTTGATCTTTATGTTTATTTCATTGTTTAGTTTGACAATTGCTTGCTCTCTCTGGTGAGTTTACAGCCACTTTGTTCTCTGTTGAAATTTACCTTGAAAAAGTCAACATCTGTTTTGTAATTTGATTTCAAATTGTTTAAGATCACACCTCCCCCTACTTTTTTAAATTTAAAAAGTCTACAAGTACTCTAATATTAACACACTATTGTGAAATAGAAAGGTTGGGATTACATTCTCTCCTAAAAACAGCTAAAGTAAATTTGCTCAAAGGAAAATTGAGAAGTTCCTCAACAAAATCCCAAAACTTTCCCTTGTACCAGCCCTATACTGGTGGCTTGCTGCAGGGAGGTGAGAGAAGAGGTAAAAGGGAGCATGGCCAGGAATGCAGGTATCTCAGCTGGCAGTAGAGACAATGTCCAATCACCAAATCATGGAACCAACGTAAGTGTATATTGACAGTGCCCAACAATCAACAACTGGATAAAATATTGTGGACTATATGCTCAATGGGTCATGATGCAGCTATTAAAGAAACGATGAAATAGTGCCTTTTGGGACAAAATGGATGTATCGTAATGTGACTGTGCTAAGTGAAATTAGTCAGAAAGTGAAAGTTACTGGATGGCTTAACATATCTGCAGAATATAAATAACCAAAGAAAACAAACTGGCGAAGTACAACAAAAAAAACTAAAACTCAAAATATACAGGTTACAAGAGGGGATGGGGAAAGGGAGGAGAAAAGAGGGTAAGAAACAGTTTAGGTTGGTGGAGGGTGAGTTAAACAAGTGCACATATGCAGTTTTAATCCCACAATTACATTATTATGCAGATTTTTGCAAATCAATAAAATTGAGGAGAATAAATTTTAAAAAGTGATGAAATGCACATTAACTTCCACCCTAATTTTAGTGCCAAAGTAGGCTTGAGAATGGTTGTTGCATGCAATGTCCACCTGGTGGTGCCACTCCACCAAGGTTGTAAGGCATGGCTGCACCGAAGGGCAACCCAGGATCTCATTTTTTTTTTTAAAAAAAGATTTATTTATTTATTTATACAAGCACTGGGGACAGTCAGAAGCAGGGGAGGGTGAGAGAATTCACCAGAGCCAGAGCGGGGAGCAGAGCAGGCAGACTGACAAAATACACTACTGAGGGGAGCAGCGTGAGTGGCAGGAGAGGTCTGCGCCCTGTGGGAACCTCACTGGCGGCTGGGGATCGAGCTGGCGCTGCAGAGGCTGCGGTCAGCCTCTGCAGCCCAGCGCTCAAGCGCTGCGCCACCAGGGGAGGCCCAGCTGGGTCTCATTTCTGATCCTGGCACCCGGTAGGTTGTGGAAGCAGGAACCTGATTAAAAGCATTAATGTGGTAAGCAGTGATCTCAGTTTTATATAAATGTTTACCTCCGTGTGTATGAAAGAAAAATTAAACGTATCTGGCAAATTGATCAAAGGAATCAATTTGAGTCAGATGGAAAAACAAAACATAATCATATATCGAAAAATGTGCAATGTCATATAAATAACATATATTATGAAAATTGTCTAGGGTGGTCATATCTAATCAATAAATTCAGTCCTTTAAAAAAAATAAATTCAATCCTTGTCAAAAAGCTTTTTGAGATCACTGCCCAAAAGGGACAAATTGAGCAACGAGTCATAAACATGAACGTGTGCACCTTCCTCATGTCATAAAATAAGACGGGTTGAGGGAAAGGTAAATGGTGGTGCAGATGAGTAAACATGTGGGAATGATGAGAAAATATATTATCGAGCAAATGAATATAATAAAGGTTCTGTTATAGGACAGGGAGAGGGGCAGCCCAAACCCCGCAAACCTGCCTATTCTAATTGGGTTCTGCCATCCGCCGCATCAACACAAAACATAGGAGACTTTAATGAAAAGGAACTTTAATAAAACTAGGAAACAATACAGGTAAGGCAAAGAATCTAGTTTCTAAATGAAGCACCCAAAGTTACCCGTCCCCTCGTGGGTGAAACTCCATCCATATGGGATCAGCCCAGAGCAAGGCCCCAAAGCCTGCCACAAGTCTAAAGCATCTTCCAGTGGGGACCCACAGAAAAGGGTCACAAACAACTGGACAAGCCCGGAAGGAAAAGAGCAAAATCAACATCAAGATAAAAGCTGCCATTGTCACCTCCCCACGGGTCTCACCCACGTCTGTGTCACCCAGTCCACAACCCAAAGACAAGCGCAGTTTCTTCACGTGTCTCTAGGCTCCATGCGCCTCCTCCAGGTCTCCTGGCTCCATCCTGCTTCCTTCCTCAGTCTCTTCTGCAGCTTCTCCTCTTCCTGCTCAGCTCCACCCTCCCTTGGGTGGGGCAGGGAACCTCCCCCTTTCCTGGGGACCACCCTGTTGCAGTTCCAGCTGAACTTCCAGCTCAGGTGCTTCAGTGAACTCCAATGCAGGCATAGTTAACAAGTTTGCTTACTTACAGCTCTTTCCCTTTAAAGATTCATGGCCAGGGCTCAGCACTCCTATCTAAACAAACTTGCATTTCAAATGGGTCTGGTAGCCAGTCAAGCCTGTCTGTCTCTCCAAGGCCATGTCTGGGTGTCTGCCGCCTTCCCCCTTTGCCTGTCCTCCCCCATTGTCTGGGGACTTTGGGGTAAAAGGTTGTGCCTGCTGAAAAACAATGCTGTCAATGTAACAAATATGAAGACAGGTATGTATAAAAGAAACAGTCTTTAAACCAGTGCTCAGATAGGGTCTGGGACCTCGTGCATGAGTAAGAAAGCTTTTCCTGACCTCACCTTTCCTGAAGTCCTGCTTCTTGTTCCTCTGCCTGGATGAAAGGCCAGAATTTCTAAACGGGAAAGCAAATATGGGGGCGCTCTGGTGACAGAGGGCCTTTTTTTAAAAAAAATTAATGTTATTTATTTACATTGTTAATTTTTGGACAGTATTTGACTTCTCCACTCGGGTGTAGTCCCCGTAGTTCTCCCACCGCCACAGCACCCATGATCCATCACCATAGTCCTTTGTGTTCTTCCCTCGTTTTTTTTTTTTTTTGGGGGGGGGGCCCATTTCCACCTGCCCTCTGCTGTTTGCTTCAGGTCTCTGGTCAGCCTGCGCATTTTCCTCCTGGCTGTCTTGTGGGCTGGGTCTAGTCAGGCCAGCTCCAGCCCCAGGGACATGTGAAGATTTCCCAGAAGCTTAATATGGGAAACATTGGTCACCCCTCATTTCTGTCTGTTCTGTGTTGGCCAGGGAGAGTGCCCAGATGAGCAAGCTCTGGCAGCAGAACAGTATTCCGGGGTGAACCTGTAACAGGGTGGTCCCCAGGAAAGGGGGAGGTTCCCTGCCCCACCCAAGGGAGGGTGGAGCTGAGCAGGAAGAGAAGAGAGAAGCTGAAGAAGAGACTGAGGAAGGAAGCAGGATGGAGCCAGGAGACCTGGAGGAGGCGCATGGAGCCTAGAGACACGTGAAGAAACTGCGCTTGTCTTTTGGTCGTGGACTGGGTGACACAGATGTGGGTGAGACCCGTGGGGAGGTGACAATGGCAGCTTTTATCTTAATGTTGATTTTGCTCTTTTCCTTCCGGGCTTGTCTGGTTGTTTGTGACCCTTTTCTGTGGGTCCCCACTGGAAGATGCTTTAGACTTGTGGCAGGCTTTGGGGCCTTGCTCTGGGCCATTCCCATATGAATGGACTTTTACCCACGATGGGAGGGGTAACTTTGGGTGCTTCATTTAGAAACTAAACTCTTTGCCTTTCCTGTATTGTTTCCTAGTTGTATTAAAGTTCCTTCCCATTAAAGTCTCATATGTTTTGTGTTGATGCAGCGGATGACAGAACCCATTTAGAATAGGCAGGTTTGTGGGGTTTGGGCTGCCCCTCTCCCTGTCCTATAACAAATCCAGTGATACTCACACTCAGGCTTCTGCCAGTGGTTACAGCAGGTTCCCCAGCTGGTGCCCACTGGCCTGGGGGCAGGAGGCAAAGCCAGCCTTCAGGCAAGCAAAGTCCAAAGAGTTCTCTTATGAATTCAAACAGCCCCCCAATATCCTCAACACAGAGAAAGGAACGACGTGGCTGTGAAAAAGAGTGGAATGAAAAGCAAGCAGGAAGTGGGCCTCCCTGGTGGTTCAAAGGGTTAAGTCTCAGCTCAATCAAGCTATTGCCAGCCATTTTAGCACGAGTTGCATCCAAGGCCAGGGAGCTGATCCACATGGCACAGCAGACTTCTCCTGTCATGCCCACTGCTCCCCTCAGCAGTGTATTTCAGTCAGACCACCTGCTCTGCTCCCCACTCTGTCTCTGGTGAATCCTCTCACCCCCCCCCCACACACACTTCTGGCCTACACCCCAGCTCTTGTGTGCATAAATAAATAATATAAATCTTAAAAAAAACCAGCAAGCAGAAAGTACAGGATACCTGCAGGGTCAACCTGTTCAAGAGAATGAATGGTTGCAAGCAAATTAAATTGCTGACTAAGGAATTAAATGTACTGAGAGATTACTGCACACAACTTTGCAGATGACATGCAACCCCGTAGCACTGTAAATAAAACAATGAATTCTGATAATGCAGTATAGCAGACCTCACCTCTTCCAAACTTCCAAGCTGTGCCTTGAAGGTTAAAGGCATGGTACCTACACCGTTCATATCAATAGCTGATCAGTCACATTGTTTTTTTTTTTCCTCACTGAAGGTTGTTTCCTAGGATTCGCTGAAGTCCATTAACTGAAGATGTTAGTCTTGCAATTCAAATATCTGGTTTTAAATGATATGGATTTTTTGCCGGGATAAAAAAGTACATTTTTAAGGCATATGATTAAAAAAAAACAAAACCCTGGTCCTGATATTCTTTATAAATGTTGACTTCCCAAGATTGACAAGAGGAATAGCAGGTTGCACAGAAGGCTCTTGGTTTTAAAGCACATGGTTAATTGAGCAAGGAAAGCTGAATGCCATGGAAGTTAATCTATTTGTGATTTTATTCTAAATTTTGCATTAAAAATTCTTAGGACTATGGAAACTAATTACTTTGTAATTTGGAGTGATTTTATGTATAGTATTAACCTTGCTTTAGCATAATTAGTACTGTTTTCCCCAAATAAGAAAAGTGTCATCAATGGCTGCTGAAACCAATGGGGGAGATGTACCAGGAACAGGAAATGCACATAACCTTGAAGCATCAGATTGCCTATTCTTTTTTTTAAAAAAAGATTTATTTATTTATTTATACAAGAACCGGGGTACAGGCCAGATTCGCGGGAGTGTGAGAGGATTCACCAGAGACAGAGTAGGGAACAGAACAGGCAGACTGACCAAAACACACTGCTGAGGGGAGCAGCGGGTAAGATAGGAGAGATCTGCCGTGACATGCGGAACACTTGCCGGCCAGCTGGGATTGAACCAGTGCTGCAGAGGCTGCAGACAGCTTCACAGTGCAGTGCTCAACAGCCTGCTCCACCAAGGGAGGCCGATTGCCTATTCTTTTTTTTTTTTAAAATGGAAGGGTGGTCACTCACCCTTTCCTTTTTTTTTTTTTAAGATTTATTTATTTATTGATTGATTGATTGATACATACATACATACAAGCGCTGGGTACAGTCAGAAGCGCGGGAGGGTGAGAGAATTCACCAGAGCCAGAGCGGGGAGCAGAACAGGCAGAAGGACCGAAGTACACTGCTGAGGGGAGCAGCGGGCGGCAGGAGAGGTCTGCACGCCATGTGGGACCCTCCTCCGGTGGCCGGAGAGCAGCCGGGGATCGAACCAGCGCAGCAGAGGTTGCGAGCAGCTTCGCAACCCAGCGCTCAACCGCTGCGCCACCGGGGAGGCCCAGATTGCCTATTCTTTAGTCAGAGAGAAACCTTACTTTTATAATGGACAGATTTGCCCATAGTCACTCCAACCAAGTCATAACCAATAGTGGAGCTAAATTTTTCCAAATGTACTTAAGTGTATTTTTTATTTCTTTTTTTACGTGCACGGTTTCCAGGACCTGGAACTGCTCTAAGCGATTTAAGTGTAGAATTATGTACTCCAAGACATCACTGCCCTTCTCCTGCTGGGGTGACTTTCAGTCTTCCTGCAGCTTTGACATTCATGCTGAAAATCTGTGTTTGGTAATGTGTGATTATTTCAGTCTGGTTCTGATTTCCTTTTATTGTTTCTTGCCTTTGACTTAGGCTGATTGTTAAAAATAGAGGCAGGAACTCTGTTAAGAATTTTTACTGTGTGTTTGAGAGGGAGAAGACCAGAGAAACTTACTCAACATTTCCTTCCCTTGAATTTCTAATGTTTGCCTTGTTATCAATTTTTTATTGCCCTGAAACCAAGAATTCAGTGATCAGTATCCTTTTTCTTCCCATTAAAAACTAGTCTTCTATTTGCCCTTACTGGGTTGTCACTACTGTCTGAATGTTTGTGTCTCTCTCTGAATTCATACCTTGAAATTTCTTTTTTTTTTTAAGATTTATTTTTATTTATTTATGCATGTGAGAACTGGGATGTAAGCCAGAGGTGTTGGGAGGGTGAGAGGAGTTGCCAGAGACAGAGTGGGGAGCAGAACAGGCAGATTGACTGAAAGACATCACTGAGGGGAGCAGTGGGTGAGACAGGAGAGGTCTTGCTGTACCATGTGGGTTAGCAACCTGGTGGAGATCTAACTCATTTCACAATGGCTGAGGATAGCTTGATAGCGGTGAGACTTTAACCCCTGCACCACCAGGGAGGCCCCATGCCTTGAAATCTTAACCCCCAAAGATGGTGATATTCAGAGGTGGGTCTTTGAGAGGTGTTTAAGTTATGAAGGTGGAAGTCTATGAATGGATTATCCAAATAGATAATGATGAGGCTTATTTTATGGTGGCACAGAATTGCCAGCTATCTCGGTAGTATTTTCCTTTCTCCCAGGAAATTTCCTCGGATCATATCTTTTTTTTTTTTTAAAGATTTATTTATTTATGCATACAAGAGCTGGGGTACAGGCCAAAGATGTGAGGGGTGAGAGGATTCACCAGAGACAGAGAGGGGAATAGAACAGGCAGATTGTCTGAAACACACTGCTAAGGGGAGCAGTGGGTGAGATAGGAGAGGTCTGCTGCACCATGTGGGTAGCTCCCTGGACGGCTGGGGATTGAACTCGTGCTGCAATGGCTGAGGACAGCTTCATAGTGCGGTGCTTAACCCCTTCTGCCACCAGGGAGGCCCTCCATTGGATTCATCATTGGTGTGTTGGGAATAAATAAAATCTATATTTGCTTTAAAAGACAAAAAAAAAAAAACCAAACCCAAAACATAACAAATACTTGTCTCTTATAGTACGCCAAGTATATTCATATGTATTTATTATTTAAAAATTATTTTAATATTATATTGGCATTTATAAATACTAAATATCTTCAGAAACTTTTCAATCAGAATCATATTCCTTGTAGTAGGGATTTAGGAAAAGGATAAATGGGAATTACTGATCTCTCTTTTCTTAACCATAGCTCAGGAAAACAGCTGAGACACAGCTTAAAGGGTAAATGTTCCACCTGTTAGTTCATTCTTCTGTTTTCCCTCACTTGTAGATGAGTTTAAATAATGTGAAACTCTTCATATCTCTGAATGCAAAGAGGAGGGCAGTGAAGCAAGGACCAAGTCTTTCTGGATGCTGATTATAGAGTGGCGCTAACTCTAGGATCCTAGATACTGATACTACTGCATTTAAATTCATAAACAGGATTAAATTGTTGAAGCCCACTCATTTCATGTCCTATCAAATTATCAATTCTCTATTATAACTTTCATCAGTAGGTAGAATGTCTAAAATGCAGACTCACTGCCTGCTCTGCTCCCCACTCTGTCTCTGGTGAATCCTCTCACCCCTGCATCTCTGGCTCTACCCCAGCTCTTATATGCATAAATAAATAAATCTTTAAAAAAATAAAATGCAGACTCAATAATTTGAACTCTAATCATTGGGATAACTAGAGGTGCAAACAGGCCTTCTCTATAGGGGTGGTGGCAGGAGGAAAACCCTTTTTTAAAATAGAATAGATTTTTGTATCTAAATAGGTTATGTAAGAGACCCTTAGTAAAACCCCACTTCCTTCTTCAAGAGGCCCCTTGTCATCTCCAGTCAAGATCAAGGTCATGCAGAGTACAGCCAGTTTGGGCAGCATTATAGTCCACCTCTTACTCCTACCTGTGCTTTCTAAATTCTTCCTCCTTTGTTTCTCTCTTCCTTGCCCTGAAGATCTCATTGTTTGTAGGGAATAAAGAAGTGATTTGTGGGTAAACTGGAAGCCTAACATTTGCTGGCATCTAGAAATGTCTTTTGTTGGATTTGTGAGCATGTTTATTTCTCTTATTTCTTCCTTGCTGGATCTCCATATGATGTAACCAGACCCTTGCACCCCACCTGTTTGATTTGCATGGGTCTGGCCCTCGATTGAGCAATGTTGGGTTTCAAACATCCCTATTACACAAGTTAGACCATTGTGTTCTAACCTACTTCCTCCTTGCAAATGTTTCTGAATCAATGGAATCAAGATTAGAAAATAAGAGTTCTTTAAAAGCTAGAAACGTTGTCAAGTGATATAGGGGAAAGGGAGGGATACTGATCGGGAAGTAGAGCCTGTTGGCGGGCAGCTGCATACAACTTTATAGGTTGTACTATTACGAATTCTGGTTTGCTCCCACTGGTGAGCAGGTCAGGAAATGAAGGCAACTGGATACTCCAGAGGGAAACAGATATGCGTGTCTTGGTTCCTCCTGGATTATCACTGATACATTCTTATAGCGCAAAACACCTTCCCTCAAGTGAATGGGTTGCTTTCTGATGGTCTTATGGAGGAATTTGTACCATTACCTTATTTGCCAGTCATTATAATCTAGCTAGCTGGTATATTATAAAATGATCAAGTCCATAGAGTATATTATAAAATGTTCAAGTCCATAGAATTTCAGGTGTTTTTTTTTTTAAAGATTTATTTATTTATGCATACAAGAGCTGGGGCACGGGAGAGGTGCAGGGGGTGAGAGGACCCATCAGAGACAGTGGGGAACAGAACAGGCAGATCGACCGAAGTACACTGCTGAGGGGAACAGTAGGCGAGACAGGAGAGGTCTGCTGTGCCAGGTGGTAGCTCCCTGGCAGGCTGGGGGATCGAACTTATGCTGAAGAGGCTGCAGACAGCCTCATAGGCTGTGTCCCAACCTCTTGCACCACCAGGGAGGCCCTAGAATTTCAGTTTTAAATCTGAACTTATCATTGGTTTTAGATTCTTGGGACTGGATTTTGAAATAAGCAAAGAGCCTTAAGGTGAATCAGAACAGGCTTGTATTCATGACTTCTCTTTACACCCTTTCTGTTTCCCTGATCAAGCCTCTCATATCTCCTTTCAGGATTTTGACTTTTCCACGTAATGTAATATGGAAATAAAAGCTCTTGACATGGTAGTATGGGAAACTTTTTGTGTGTGCCCTACTAAGAATTTTCCAACTTGAACAGAGTAGGTATTCCATATAGATTAATTGAATAAATGAAAGAATAAAAGCCTCTAAGTGTTTATTTGGGAAGTTTAGAAACTATTCCCCAATACCCAATCTAGGTGTGATCACTTTCTTATGTCAAGAATAGATTTTTGTAAAAATTGCATTGTGCTAATTTGCCACTACTAACTAATTTTAACCAAACAATAGCTCTTTGTCTCCAGTTCCTTGTATAATACCTGGCACAGTGTCAGAATTCAATACATTTTCGTTGAAACAATAAATGTCATGGTTGGGCCTCCCCTAATGGTGCACAGTTGAGCAGTGGGCTGTGAAGCTGCCCGCAGCCTCTGCAGTGCCGGTTCCATCCCCGGGCCCCGGCGAGGGTCCCACATGGGGTGCAGACCTCTCCTACCGCCTGCTGCTCCCCTCAGCAGTGTACTTCATCAGTATGCCTGTTCTGTTCCCCGCTCTGGCTGTGGTGAATTCTCTCACCCTCCCGTGCTTCTGACTGTACCCAGTGCTTGTATAAATAAATAAATAAATCTTTAAAAAAAAAAAAAAAAAAGTCATGGTTTATGTCAGAAAGTTCCTCTTGTCAGAAGATAACAAACAAGCCCAGAGCTTATAGAATCAGGAAATAAGAAGGAATTGATACCCCTGCTTACCCACTGAATCTTTCCTGGTAATCATCGACTTTGCTGCTGAACACCTGCAGGAGCTCCATAGCCATGGGACTTACAGGATTTTCATGAGAAACTTCTACTTTAAATTTTCTTCCAAAGGACACAAGACATCCCTATCATCCCTCCCTCCCTACTTTTCTCCCTTTGTTTTTTCCTTCCTCAATTTACTTTCAAAGAAAAAAGCAAGGAACAATTAAGCATGCAGTGGTTATAAGTGGCTTCTGTGTCAAGCATGTTACCCCATGTGTGTCATGAAATTACAATCCTCCAAATCCAATCCTGCTTTAAATGAAAACCATGCTGCACTATGCACTATGTAATTTGAAGAGAGAGTTGCAGACTTCTATGGTATGCTAGAGACTGGGAGTTTATGCTTACAACAATAATAATTCTAAGTACTCTCAGTTTAGAGTTTTTTTCAATGTGACCGTAGTTTGGCTGATATCCACGAGACAACTTTTCATGAAAATCAATAGTGTCTGGATGAAATATGTCAGCAAATCCCACCCACCCCCATTTTAAAATAGGTATTGGGGCCCCCTCTGTGGTGCAGTGGATTAAGCACAGCACTGTGAAACTGTCCGCAGCCTCTGCAGCGTAGGTTCGATTCCCTGGCAGCCAGGGAGCAACCCACATGTCTCGCCTGCTGCTCCCCTCAGCAGAGTCTTCTGTTAGTCTTCCTGTTCTGCTCCCCGCTCTGTCTCTGGCAAATCTTCTCACCCTCCCCTGCCTCTGGCCTGTACCCCAGCTCTTGTATAAATAAAATAAATCTAAAAAAACTTTAAAAAAAATAGGTATTGTGGAAAGGAAGTTTTATAACTTTAAATCAGTAATGATAAAACTAAAGCCTGGTAATCAGTCTTGGTTCTGTCCTAACTGATATAAGAACATCTTTTTTTCTAAAAACTTTTTCAGCCTACCCTCTGTAGGTTGGGGATATGCTTGTGAGCCAGTTGAAATGGTGTTCCCATTACTGAACAGGAGCTTAGAATCATTACTGAATGACGACTACATGGCAATCCATGTAGGACTAAAGATGGATAACAAACTATGTCTTACTCTTTGCACTCAACATATAGAGCCTTAAAAAGGAGACTGTTGAAATCAGTAGGACATCCCTCTGGTAATATTCACAGTAGACAAAAATAACATTTAATTTCTTCCTCTTTTCTTTTTTCTGTAACCATTAAATGCTTGAATTTTCCCTCTAGTTTTGGTAAAAAGCAAGAATGATGGCTATCAATTTTAGAATCTTAGTCATGCTCTACTCATAAGCGATTGTCCAATGCATTTCAACTCCTCTGAAACCAAAAATATGGCCAGTACCATTCATCACTTGATTACACAAAATCCCTAATAGATGTCTAGCTTTGCTATTTAAATCTAAGGTTATTGGTGTCATTACAGAAATAGTCTAGTAAGGGCCCCCAAGTCCCTCTCTTCGTAAAAACCACAGTGTCACTAGCAAAATGATCAAAATACTGGAAATTGACCAAAGACTTGAAGTAATCCAGAAAAAAAAAACCCTGCAAACACAAAAACTAGAGACCTATGGTAGGGGTGAAATGGGATTTATTCTCCCAAAGTCCAGTTTCTGTAAAACTACCATCATTTGATCTGTTGCAGATCTTTAGAAAATACTCACAAAGTTTGTTTTTATTCAATCTGATGGAGAGATCACCCAATATTTTTCCCCTGGGGGCAATTGTTTAAGATAGGCAACTGTCTGAGATATGTCAACAGTTGGAGATAAGAATGCTATAAGGGGGCCTTCCTGGTGGCGCTAGGGTTAAAATGCAACTTATGAAGTAATCCGCAACCACTGTAGCATGAGTTCGATTCCCAGCCTGCCAGGGAGAAACCCACATGGCAGGACAGATCTCTCCTGTCTTCCCCACTGCCCCCCACAGCAGTGTACTTGGGTCCGTCTACCTGTTCTGTTCCCCACTCTGTCTCTGGTGAATCCTCTCACCCCCCGCATCTCTGGCCTATACCCCAATTCTTGTATAAAGATAAATAAATCTTAAAAACAAAGAAAAAAGAATGCTGTAAGGAAAATTTTAAAGGAAAGTCTGAAAAATGAGATATCCATAACAGAGAGAGATATCTATCTCTGACATTCCTGGGAATCTAGAAGTTTGGGCTTATACCCAAGGTTGTGGTTCATGACTGGGGAATACTGTAGTAGGACCAAAGCTCTCACCTTGGCTGATCTTGAGACTCAATAGAAGCAGGATATGTTGGTGAAGTAGGAGTTGCAAAATGCCTGCCTGAGCACTGAAGGCAAACCCTGCAGCATGCATACAGATGCTCCAGCAAATATTGGGAGATTAGTTCCAGAACCCTGGGAAATTTATGTTAAATCATTAGCTGATCATTAAGATAACTAAACAAATATTTATTGGCCACAAATGACAAGAAATATAAATTATACAGAATTAATTCAGTTAAGTAACTAAATACACAAATAAAAGCAATAGCAACTACAAACAGCAGTAACAAAAAAGCTCAGGGAAAGGAGAGAGAGTTGCTGATCATACTACATTATTTTAACAATTATGTTTTTGGCAAAAAAGTTATGAGATATGCAAAGAAATAAGAAGAGTGGTTCATATGTAGGGGATAAAATCTGCCAAAAGAAACTGTCTTAAAGAAAACTTAGATGTTGGAATTATTAGAAAAACTTTAAATTAACTAACATAGGTTCAAAAAGTTAAAGGAACTCTTGTACAAAGAAGTAAAGTATGAGAATAATGTCTCACTAAATAAAGAATATCAATAAAGAAATGTTGAGCCTCACACAAGACAAATATCAACAGATACACCAAGATTGAAATCATACCAACCATCTTTTCTGACCATGAAGGTGTCAAACTAGAAATAAACCATAAAAAGAAGGCAAGGAACTTTCCTACCTCATGGAGATTAAAAACCACACTACTGGAAGACCACTGGACTAATGAGGAGATCAAAGAAGAAATTAAAAAATTCTTTGAATTGAATGACAAGGAGGACACCAATATCCTAAATGTATGGGATGCAGCAAAAGCAGTAATAAGAGGAAAATATATAGCAATAGAAGCTCACATCAAGAAACAAGAAAGAACTCAAAGAAACAACCTAATCTCGAAGCTCAAAGATCTAGAAAAAGAACAACAAAAAAACCCCAAAACCAGTAGAAGAACAGAAATAATAAAAACCAAAGCAGAAATAAATGAAATTGAAACTAAAAAAACAATCCAAAAGATCAATGAAACCAAGAGCTGGTTCTTCGAAAAAATCAATAAAATAGACAAACACCTAGCCAGGCTCACAAAGGAAAAAAGGGAGAAAGCACAAATAAACAGGATCATAAATGAAAGAGGAGAAATCACAACAGATACAGCAGAAATCAAAAGAATAATCAGTAACTACTATGAACAGTTATATGGAAACAAGTTCAACAATCTAGAGGAGATGGACAAATTCCTGCAACTCTACAATCACCCAAAGCTAGATAAAGAAGAAATAGAACACCTAAACAGACCAATTACAAGTAGCAAAATTGTAATGGTAATCAAAAACCTCCCCAAAAACAAAAGCCCAGGACCTGATGGATTTACAAATAAATTCTACCAAACATTCAGAGACGAATTAGTGCCTATCCTTCACAAACTCTTCCAAAAAATTGAGAAGGAAGGGACAATACCAAACACGTTCTATGAAGCCAACATTACACTAATACCAAAACCGAACAAGGACAACACAAAAAAGGAAAACTACAGGCCAATCTCCCTAATGAACACTGATGCAAAAATCCTCAATAAAATTTTAGCTATCAGAATCCAACAATGTATCCATAAGATAATTCACCACGACCAACTAGGATTCATTGCAGGGACACAAGGATGGTTTAACATCTGAAATCAATCAACGTTATCCAACACATCAACAAAAAGAAATATAAAAACCAAATGATAATATCAATAGATGCTGAGAAAGCTTTCGACAAAGTGCAACACCCATTCATGATAAAAGCCCTTGAAATTCTTGGGATACATGGAACGTACCTCAACATCATAAAGGCCATCTATGACAAGCCAACAGCCAGTATCATTCTCAATGGTGAAAAGCTGAAAGCAATTCCATTAAGATCTGGAACAAGACAAGGATGTCCACTCTCACCACTGCTTTTCAATATAATACTGGAATTCCTAGCCAGAGCAATAAGACAAGAGAAAGACATCCAAGGAATCCAAATAGGAAAAGAAGAAGTCAAACTATCACTATTTGCAGATGATATGATAATATACATAGAGAACCCCAAAAACTCCACAGAAAAACTAATTCAACTAATCAATCAGTTCAGTAAAGTGGCAGGATACAAAATCAACATGCAAAAGTCAGTAGCCTTCCTATACACAAACAATAAATCTGAAGAAGAAGAAATAAAAAAAAAACATCCCTTTTATTATCGAAACAAAAAAAATCAAATATTTGGGAATAAATCTAACAAAAGAGGTAAAGGACCTATACAAAGAAAACTATAAAACACTGTTAAAAGAAATAGAAGAAGACACAAAGAAATGGAAAGACATCCCCTGCTCATGGATTGGAAGAATAAACATTATTAAAATGGCCATCCTACCAAAAGCAATATACAGATTCAGTGCTATTCCAATCAAAATTTCAATATCATTCTTTAAAGAAATAGAACAATTATTGATGAAATTCATATGGAATCACCAAAAACCCCGAATAGCCAAAGCTCTCCTGAAAAAAAAAGAAGGGAATGGAGGCATCACACTCCCAGACTTCAAACTATACTACAAAGCCATAATCATCAAAACTGCATGGTATTGGAACAAGAACAGACATACAGACCAATGGAATCGAATAGAAAATCCAGAAATAAACCCACAGATTTATGATCAACTAATCTTTGACAAAGGAGCAAAGACTATGCATTGGAACAAAGAAAGTTTGTTCAATAAATGGTGCTGGGAAAACTGGGTCGCTACATGCAAAAGAATGAAGCTTGACCACTACCTCACACCATACACAAAAATCAACTCAAAATGGATTAAAGAACTAGACATAAGACCTGAAACCATAAAATACATAGAAGGAAATATAGGCGAAACACTACGTGATATGCACATCAAAGACATCTTTGCAGACACATCACCCAAAGCAGTGATAGTGAAGGCAAAGATAAACAGCTGGGACTATATCAAATTAAAGAGCTTCTGCACAGCAAAAGAGACAATAACAAAAACAAAGAGAAACCCCACCGACTGGGAGAACATTTTTGCACACAACACTAATGATAAAGGACTGATCACAAAAATCTGCAAAGAGCTGATGAGACTCAACAACAACAAAGAAAATAATCCAGTCAAAAAATGGGCAGAAGAGCTAAAAAGAAACTTCTCTGAAGAGGAAATGCAAATGGCCAACAGGCATATGAAAAAATGTTCAACATCACTTGTAATCAGGGAAATGCAAATCAAAACTACCATGAGATACCATCTTACACCAGTGAGAATGGCACATATTAAAAAAAGTAGCAACAACAAATGTTGGCGAGGGTGTGGAGAAAAAGGAACTCTTCTGCACTGTTGGTGGGAGTGCAAACTGGTCCAACCACTATGGAGAGCTGTGTGGAGATTTCTGGACCTACTAAACATAGAGCTTCCATATGATCCAGCAATTCCACTCCTAGGTATTTACCCAAAGGACACAGAAACATCAATACATCAATTCCAAAGAACACCTGCACCCCTATGTTTATAGCAGCTCTATTTACAATAGCTAAGCTTTGGAAACAGCCCAAATGCCCAAAAATGGATGACTGGATCAAGAAGATGTGGTACATATATACCATGGAATATTACTCAGCATTCAAAAAAGATAAACACATGCAATTTGCAGCAACATGGATGGTGCTGGAAGGGATCATGCTCAGTGAAATAAGCCAGAAAGAAAAACAAAAATACCGGATGGTCTCACTCATAGCAGGAATCTAGAGAACTTAAATAAGGGACCAGGAAAATGAATAACTATAAGAAAGTGAAAATCAAAATCAACAAAAAACTATGAACCAGAGACAGTTTTTGGGGAGTGGGGGGGGAGGGGAGGAATTGGGGTCAGAATGGGGGGGTTGCAAATTTATGGGGAATATAAAAATAAAATTTATTATTTAAAAAAAAATAAAACCTAAAAAAAAAAAAAAGAAATGTTGAGCCTCAGAGACCTGTGGGACACCATCAATTATACCAACACATACTTAGCGGCAGTCCCAGAAGGAGAGAAAGGGGCAAAAGAGTATTTTAAGAAATAACATTTGAAAACTTGCCAATTCATTAATGAAAAGCATTAATCTACATATCTAAGAGGCTTAATGCAATCCAAATAGAATAAACATAAAGAGAACTGGGCCTTCCTGAGCAGCGGTTGAACGCTGCGCTGCGAGGCTGTCCACAGCCTCTGTAGCGCCAGTTCGATTCCCCGCCGGCCAGGGAGAACCCCACATGGGGAAGCAGACCTCTCCTGCCTCATCCGCTGCTCCCCTCAGCAGTGTCTTCGCTCCGTCTGCCTGTTCTGCTCCCTGCTCTGGCTCTGGTGAATTCTCTTACCCTCCCGCACTTCTGAACTGTACCTCAGTTCTTGTATAAAATAAATAAATAAATCTTTTAAAAACAACAACAATAACAAAACCATAAAGAGAATCGCAACTAAAGACATCATAATCAAACTTTGAAGAGTCATGGACAAAATGAGAATCTTGAAACTAGCAAAAGGGAACTCACAAGGAATCCTCAATAAGATTACAACTGATTTCTCATCAGAAATTATGGAGGCCAGGAGGCAGTGAGATGACATACATATTCAACATATTCAAAGTGATGAAAGAAAAAAAAACCCTTTCAGTTAATAATTCTTTAATTAGCAAAAGTATTCTCCAAAAATTAGGAGAAGACCACATAAACAAAAAGAGACTTCATTGTTAGCAGGTGTTTCCTACAAGAAAAACTACAGTAGTCTTTCAAGCTGAGATGAAAGGATACTTATAATAACTCAAAACTACAGGAAGAAATAAAGGACCAATAAATAGGACGACACAAGTAAGCAGCTATCAGCTCTGGATCCTCTTTTTTTCTGGGAAGCTCTTAGGGCTCCTGACCACCCATACTTCACTTTCCCTTCCACCTGGTATTCTCTGTACTTCTCATAGTGCTTTGCTTTTGCCTCTGAGCTTCACTCCCCTGTCTCTATCCATCACCCTAACGATCTGGTAAAGGAGTTGGGAGGAGGGGCAGAGTGAGACAAAAATAGAAAGGATGTGACCTCTTCTGTTACTTAAAAAAGTTGTTGGAGGGCAGTAATCTCCCTGTCTTGTGACTATTAGAGGCCTAATTTATATCTATAAATTTATTTAAAAGCAAATCAAGTTTGAGCACAGTGCTGTGAAGCTGTCTGCAACCTCTGTAGCACGAGTTCGATCCCCGGCCAGGGAGCTATCCACATGGCGCAGCAGACCTCTCCTGATTCGTCTACTGCTCCCCTCAGTAGTGTACTTTAGTCTATCTGATTGTTCTGTTCCCCACTCTGTCTCTGGTGAATCCTCTCACCTCTTGCACCTCTGGCTTATACCCCAGTTTTTGTATGCATAAAAAAAAAGCAAGTCAAGGGCCTCCCTGGTGGTGCAGGGTTAAAGATGGCGCTATCAAGCTATCAGCAGCCACTGCAGCATGAGTTTGATCCCCAGCCAGGGAGCTACCCACATGGCCCAGCAGACCTCTCCTGTCTCAGCAGTGTATTTCAGTAGATCCTCCTGTTCTGCTCCCCACTCTATCTCTGGTGAATCTTCTCACCCCCTGAACCTCTGGCCTACACCCCAGTTCTTGTATGCATAAATAAAATAAATCTTTAATATATATATAAATCGATAACAGAATCTTCCACTGTAAAAAACTACAAAAGCGCAAACTAAACTAAAGCTAACAGAAAAAAGAAAATGAAGATTAGAGATTAATGAAATAGAGACTAGAAAAACAATAGAATCAATGCAACAAAAAGTTGATTCTTTGACAGGAACAACAATTGACAAATCTACCTAAACTGACAAAAAAAGAAGACACAAATAACTAAAATCAGGAGGAACATAAACCATTATTACCAACCTTACAGAAATAAAAACAACATCAGAACAATTAATTGCACATACAATGTTGTAAACCAATGTTCCCTCAGTAAAAAATTATAAAAAGTATTAGAATATGTATTTATTATATATTATATATCATATATAATTTTATAATATATCACATGTATTATATATAACACAATATAAGTATTACATATACATATACAACATATGTATAATATATGTAGATATTTGCTGAGGGCTAATATTATTGAATAATATATATTCTATATAACACATCTACATTGATCCACACTATCAGTGATTTCTTGTTTTCTTTCCATTGCCTTACCTACTGATGAATAAGTGGGTTTTCTCTTTTAAAGGGAACATTCGGGCATGCTTGAATGAGGAAAAAACTAAATCCCTAAATCCTCAGAGACGTCAAGGAAGTGTCTTGGGTTAGTCATCTAGCCTATTTTTTTCCCCCCGGAAAAAAGAAGGTCTAGGTAGGCTCATAATGACTTGAAGAAGAATGAGTAAAGAGTTTCCTAACTTCCTTCACACAGCAAATTGCTGTCATGTGTTGTTCTGCTCCCCTCAGCAGTGTACTTCAGTCTATCTGATTGTTCTGTTCCCCACTCTGTCTCTGGTGAATCCTCTCACCTCCCGCACCTTTGGCTTATACCCCAGTTTTTGTATGCCTAAAAAATACATATATATTATATATTATTTTAATATATATATTTTAATATATATTTTAATATATATCTTTTTAAAAGATTTATTTATTTATACAAGAACTGGGGTACAGGTCAGAGGCACAGGAGGGTGAGAGAATTCACCAGAGAGAGCGGGGAGCAGAACAGCAGATGGACCAAAGACACTGCTGAGGGGAGCAGTGGGTGAGATGGGAGTGGCCTGCCATGCCATGTGGAAATTTCCCTGGCCAACCAGGAATTGAACCCGCACTGCAGAGGCCGCGGACAGCTTCACAGCGCAGCCCTCAACCCGCTGCACACCCGGGAGGCCCTGTTTTAATATATTTGTAGAAAAAAGAAAGCATCTAGAAAAAAGGGTGGCTACAGTTACCCCTGTCTTGAGCATTGCGCAAAACTGCTCCACAGGCTTAGTGTGATTCTTGACCTGTCTGACTAATAAGTTAAGGAGAAACAATTCTCTTCCTCTCTGCTTTGCATAGTTACTTCCAACCTCAGATTTTTTTGTACTCAATTTGTCTGGGTTTGAAGTCTATGCCAATGTTACTGCAATTACAGAACCTAAATGCTTATTTTGCTTGTTCAGTGACCTTGAAGCTCAAGGGGCTGCAGACACTTGTTCTTGTGGGCTCCCATGAGGAGGGTCAGATCAGGAAAAGGCGCTCACCTAGGAACAGCACTGAGAGCTCCTGATCCCAGACCCTGTGAGAAGCTAGCTTGGGGTTTCCAAGCGATAGGACTCCTCTTCCCTGCCCCCTCGGCACCAGCACCCAACCCAGCCAGACAGCAGTGATCACTCAGTGAGTTTGGTTGATGGTGACTTGAAGCTGCTTTGCATAAACCACCTCAGCTGGGGTGGACCCTCCTGGAGAGGGACCCTGAGCACAGGTTTCAGAGAAAGGAGCCCTTAGGTGTTAATGACCATCTGAGTTTCCCCTCTTCTTTCCCTCTTACCAGTTTTTTTTTTTTTTTTTTTTAAGTGGCTGCAAGTAAACACCCTACCCTGCTGTGAGTCAGAAACAAAAGCAAAGGCAGGTTTTCCCCCTGAGTGACAGGGCAAATCAGGATTAAAACAAGCTTAGTTAAAAGAGGCTTTTCAGGTTTATCAACCCAAGAAGGAAAAACAATAGTTAGCTTAAAGAGTGGCATTAAAAATCGTGTTGGAAACTAAGACCTCACTACTTTAGTGAAGAAACTTGCCAAGGAGGCAAGCAAAGAGCGTTAATTCCGGTTCCTTGGTCTGTACCCGAGGACAACACTTCTGCTCACCTGGAAGCCGGCGTTGCTGTAGCCCTCGGCGCTGGAGGCGGGCACCTGCTCCAGCTCCATGAGCTCTTGGCCGGGGGGAATTGGCTGGACTCGGGGTTCCCAGATGGCTCGCCTAGACGTCCTCTGTGTCTGTGAAAATCAACGCCGCCTCTGCTGACACCTGAATGCCACTTGCTGTTGTAGAAACCTGGGAAATGCCCAGTTCGGAAACTTCATTAATAACCTCTTGGTTGGGGTGGAGCAGGAGGGGCGGGACAGGTGGAGGCTTCCAGGGCAGGTCACCTCATTAATACTTCGAGTTTCCCCATGTCTGCCTGTCCATTTGCACTCCAGGGAGAATACTCTTCTGGAGCACAAAACAGAAAAGGACAATTTCTCTACAATCACGAGGGAAATAATCTATTTCCTGTGAGTGGTGTTAGGGACTGAGGGTGGTGGGGGTGCAGAGAACACAGGGGCTGACGTCTGTCAAATGACTGCTGGTCTGTGTCAGGTCCCAGGTCGTTACTGTGCATTGATGGTTGTGGTTTATTTTTGGAACAAGTGGAAATTAAGGTGTGGGGAAGGTGACCGTTTCCTCAGGGCCATTTGGCTAGGAAAGGGACAATGAAAAGTCAAATTCGGATCTGGTGGATTACAAAGTTTTTCTACTCCATCCCTGTCTGCAGACAAAGTTGCTTTAAGAAAATCCAAAGAAACCCAAATATAGGATAGAAAAAGGAAAGGTCACCAGCTGCTCACTTAAATAAAGGATTCTTTGCTTTATGAAATGATTAGTTGTAAGATTCTTTTAAAATAGCCATTGCTTCTGGTACATTAAAATAAATCATTATATATCAGTTATTGAAATTTTCACTTATGTGATACATGGAAGATGCTATGCTAAAGGAAAACAAAAATAAATAAATTGAATACTGCGTGCAGTGGACAAAAGAATGAAAGAAAATATCAAATAATACTAGTAGTTATTTCTGGGTTGTGTTTTTTTTTTTTTTAAGATTTATTTATTTATACAAGCACTTGGTACAGTCAGAAGCGCAGGAGGGTGACAGAATACACCAGAGACAGAGCGGGGAGCAGAATAGGCAGAAGGACCGAAGCACACTGCTGAGGGGAGCAGCGGGCGGCAGGAGAGGTCTGCGCGCCATGTGGGACCCTCTCCTGTTGCCGGGGATCAAACCGGTGCTGCAGAGGCTGCGGCAGCTTCGCAGCCCAGCGCTCAACCGCTGCGCCACTGGGGAGGCCCTGTGGGTTGTGTTTTTATGGGTGCTCATTATTTTTCCTTTGTACTTCGCTGAATTTTCTGTAACTATCATCGTTTCCTTTTATCATGACATACAGTATGTGTGTGTGTATTCACAGACTCGCTGGAACCATGCTCTCTGTGCGCAAATCCTTGTTCTACCATGTACTGCAGCAAATTATAGCTCAACGCTAAACCTACCTGTGCTCTGTTTTTATACTGCTGGAGAGCTAAGAATGATTTTTAGATCTTTGAATAGCTGAAAAAAATAAAAAAGGATTAATATTTCAGTACAGTGGCAAACTGTGCAATTCAAATTTCAATGTCCACAAGTAAAATTTTGTTGGAATATGAACATACCTATTCTTTATGTGCCAGCTAGGGCTAGTGTCTCTCCACGAGAGCTGGATTGGGTAGTAGTGCCAGACCCGGAGGTCCAAAGTCTAAAATATCTACCACCTCACCCTCTACAGAAAATGTGTGCTGATGTCTGACTTACTAGCCATATGAATTTGGGCAAATTACGGTGCTCTCTGTGCCTCAGATTCTTCATCAATAAAATGGGGATAAACAGGATCCATTATATCCTATTATCGAGATGACAAAATGTGTTATTATATTTTAAAACACCTGGAGTAGTGCCTGACTTGTAGTAAATTTGTTGTTATAATAAAATAGTTATCTTAAAAAAATTTTTTTAAAGCAGAATGATCTCTAAACAGTGGTTTATATTTGTTTTAAGTACATATTTTCTACCTGTGGCCAGGGATGCTTACTGTTGAGCAAGTGATCTATTGTGCTTATACTGAAAGGCAGAGCTGCCTGGCTGGCCTGGGAGTCAGGTGCATCTCTCTAATCTCCCATCTCCATCTCTCAACTTTCACCCCCATATTGGTGCAATGGGAGGGGTGATCTCTGACTTCTCCCTTACTGGGTGTTCATGTACCTCCATTTCAAGTCCTCACAATTTATCAGCATCATCAAGCTTTCATTTTGTTTTATCAGTTCTTTTCCATAATTGTGATAGCCATCAAAGTAGTCACTGTGTTATCAAATGTAAAAGTCTGATTAGTGTTGCCAAGGGAGGTGCAGATAAATAGAAAGCAGATAATTTGGGAAACTCCCATTATAAAATGGTTAGAAGAAACCAAATTCTGAAACCAGATATTATATAACTTTCATAAATTTAAGACACTAACTTAAGGTTATGAACAATTTCTACTCCCTGGAAGAAAAGAAAAATCTTTTTTTCTGTCATTTATAATCACAGATGTTATGATTTAAACATTTCAAAATGCAAAAATCAGATGTGTTTTTTGCCCCTATACTGTAGCATTAAGTCTGAATAGTGCCGGCACATTTAAAAGCACACTGTACAGTGTGCATTGAAAGGCACAGTGGTGATCTGTCCCTTCCCTTCTCGTATCACATCTACTGAAAGGAAAAAAAAAATAGGGCCTCCCTGGTGGCGCAAGGGGTTAAGCACAGCACTATGAAGCAACCCTATGAAGCAATCTGCAGCCTCTGCAGCACAGTTCAATCCCCCGCTGGCCAGGGAGCTAATCCACATGGCACAGCAGACCTCTCCTGTCTTGCCTGCTGCTTCCCTCAGGAGTATATTCTGCCTGTTCTGTTCCCCACTCTGTCTCTGGTGAGTCCTCTCACTGTCCCCCGCACCCCCCCCCCGCCCCGCCCACCACACTGGCCCTGTACCCCAGCTCTTGTATGCATAAATAAATAAATCTTAAAAAAATAAAGGGAAAAAAATAGGCCTACTTAGAGTAAATGCACAGTCATACGACTGAAATTCAAAAATGATGGTCAAATTCAGAGAAGTTTTACCTTAAAATGCTATCTATCTGAAGCCTATACTTAAGAGTTTTTAGAACTAACGAAAATTCAGACTCTTACTTTGCAGCAAAGAATTGATTTGATTTATGGAACTATCACTTTACTATGCTGATATTGTTCAATTTGCAACTAGAAATGGTGATGAGGAAATGAGGAAAAAGATGCTTTCAATTTTACAAGACTACATTTTAAATCATTCTCCAGTCATGCAGAATTATTATTTGTGAAAAATAGCTTATGCCAGGGCTTAAGAACCAGTTTCTTAACTGCTCTGAGTTGGAGTTATTTTCACTATAGTGTCTCCCAAACTCAATTTTAAGCTTTAAACCATTGTGTGGCAACCACATCACTGGGTTGTTTAGTCAAATGGTTTCTCTGTTCTATTCCATTCCCCAAGAGTTGGCATATAGAGTGAGAACCCATGAGCTGGGCTTGGATAAGCTCATGAAAGAAAAAGGAAAATGCCAGTCCCTTCAAATTTATTGAAAATATGAATGTAAAAATATTCAAAGGCATAGAAACAGATGTTGCCTTATGCATGTAGTTCTATAAAGTCGCTTTTTGTGACTTTTGTTTTTGGGGGGTAGCATTTCCAAAAAGAGTAAAATGAATTTTTAAAAGTTGTGCATAGCACTCGTTCCATGTTGAGAACAATGTATTTTATGCCACTGTGTGATTTTTAGCTGCTCCCTGCTGTCCTCCCCTGGGAAATATTTCATATATTATACATTAGCATTTGTTTCTATGTCTTGAAGTAGTTTAATACATTAAAAATGTTATTCTGCTAGGTTTACAGAGCTTAATCTATTTAATCAACTCCAATTATTGAGATCACTCAAGAGAGGAAATAAAAGTAATTATCTGTATTTGAAATGAGAAATACTTTCAAATTGGTTTTCCAACAAAATGTGCTTTCAGTTAGATTTTACTTTTTGACACTTCCACTCTACAGCAGGTACTAGGAAAGCCAGAACACTTTCGGCAGCCAAAGACCTACCGTGGTGTCTGTTGCCTGGGTGATACCTAATTGTGATGAAAGAGTGATTGTTGCCTGTATCACTTTAGTGTGACCCCTGGGAAGGATAATCTTGGGACAAGGGTAGACCAATAAAGAAACAAGAGTAGACAATGGGCATCTGCTGAACACAGCTATCTGCCTTATAGGTATTTAAATTGTTTTTATTTCATCTTCACAACTCTGCAAATGAGGTATTCATATCCCCATTTCACAGATGAAATGCCCGGGGCATGAGTGACTTTTCTAAATACGTAATAAGTGGCAAGGCTAAATTTTAAATCCATATCTCTGAAATCTAGTCTTGTCAAGAGCTATGTTCTGGAAAGAAATCCTAGGGGAAGCACAACTGAACTAGTACCCAGCAGTGCACATTCTATTAGTGGGGAAAGTAAACCACAAGCAAAGTAAACACAAAAAGTTAAATCTGATGGAAAAGCAATGAGGTTGTCAAAAAGGAAAGTTTAATCTATGTGTGTGCATGGAAATCCTCAAAAAATGTGCTAATGCTTAGTTAAGAAGATTCTTAAGAAGGCCCAAGCATTGCCCTGTCATATTAGTTCCATCAGAAATGATTGCTTGTACCTGTAAGCCATAGGAGAGGAAGGTTCATCTTAATCTCTGCTCTTTCCTCTGTGTTTAGCATTATGCTTGGAATGGAGTAGGCTCAAAACTGGCTAGCCTGTCTGTTGGTCAAATAAAGAAAACTGAAATCCCTACATTCCCATGTATCCCAAGAGTATATATGAATTATTGCACAATGAATTAGGGAGGAACTGACCAATCCTCCCCAGAACTGGTTTTGGGAAGGTGAAATAAGAAAGAGTCTAGGGAGCAAATTTTAGGGGGCATTCACTCTCAATGTTGTGCACATAAGCACTTGAGGGTGAGGGTTTCTTTAAATTTTGCGTCCTAAGTGCCTCACCCTACTCACCCTAATTCTGGCCCTTCCAAGAACAATCTCTGGGGTTGTTTTGCACGAGAATAACATAGCAGTTAAAACAGAAGGTTCTGGACTCAGTCCAGCTTCCCTTCCAGGATTTGTCTCTTACTAATACTAAGTGGAACCTAGGCAAATTACTAACCATTAATCTCTATAGACAGCTGTTGTTACCTGCAAACTGAGGTTAACAGGTGCACTTGTCTACTGTGAGGGTTAAATGAGGTACTGCATGGAAGGTATCTGGCACTGCGTGGTAAGAACCCATACAGTCAAGATTCCGGGGGAAACCTGATAGCAAAGGCAACACAGAGTGGACATGTAGGGCTCAGTATGTTTCTAGAAGTATGTCACTACTAAGACATATTTTTTTTTTAAAGACTTATTTATTTATACAATCACTGGGTACAGTCAGAAGCACAGGAGGGTGAGAGAATTCACCAGAGCCAGAGCGGGGAGCAGAGCAGGCAGATGGACCAAAGGCACTGCTGAGGGGAGCAGCTGGTGCGTCAGGAGAGGTCTGCGCGCCATGTGGGACCCTCACTGGCTGCCGGGGATCGAACTGGCGCTACAGAGGCTGCAGGCAGCTTCATAGCCCACCGCTCAACCACTGTGCCACCAGCGGAGGCCCTAAGACATATTTTTTTTTTTAAAGATTTATTTATTTATGCAAGAACTGGGGTACAGGCCAGATGTGCGGGAGGGTGAGAGGATTCACCAGAGACAGAGCAGGGAACAGAACAGGCAGACTGACGAAATACACTGCTGAGGAGAGCAGTGGGCAAGACAGGAGAGGTCTGCTGCTCCATGTGGGTTTCTCCCTGGCCAGCTGGGAATGAACCCACATTGCAGAGGCTGCGGACAGCTTCACAGTGTGGTGCTCAAATGCCTGCACCACCAGGGAGGCCCTAACACATATTTAGATAAGGTTAACTATTGTATCTGACTGCAATGTTTAGAGAAGACTGCCATGTGGGTAGCCTGCTGAAAACAATTTCATACGGGGCTGGTGCATACATAAATTCTCTCCAATTTTTAGCTCATCAATGTTCTTCTAACATGATCAGGTGAGTCAATATCACATGATTTAAAGGTCCTTGGATCCAGACCAAGGTCTGAACACTTAGGCATCACATCTAAGCACCACTGTGCTGGTTATTTTATTGTGGGAAATACTCTTTGTCCCTTTTTATGGATGAGAGAACAGGACATGGTTTGTGTGGGAATGGTGGGTGGTTTTGGATGGTCAGTGAAATAATGCTGCTACTAGAAAAAAATATTGCAATCTTTACAAAAAAAGAACACTCAATATAATCATATATTGCTCAATGACAAGGATATGTTCTATGAAATGCTTTGTCAGTCAATTTCATCATTGTGGAAAAGTCATAGAGTGTAATTACAAAATCTAGATGGTATAGCTTACTGCACACTTAGGCTGGATGGTATAGTTTATTGCTCCCACGCTATAAACCTGTGCAGCATGTCACTGTACTGAACGTTGAAGGTATGATTGAGATGGCAATCAACTTTAACTTGGGTGTAGTTGAGGATGACTTTGAGAAGCAACTAGAATTTTGGGACTCATCATATATGAGGTTGTCATGGACTGAAATGTCAATGTGAGGCACATGACTGTATGTTTCCTTCACTAGTTTGTAAATGTCATGGCAAGAATCATGAATGGTTGCTATAACTAGTGCCTAAAGATAAAAAGAAATATATTTCCATAGCCTCTGAGTGTCTTCCCACAAAGTACATGTTAATCCATGTAAGAAAAAGCAGAGACTTTATAATGGGGAAAGCTGAAGGACACTATCTTAACCAAATGGTCACCAAAAATGGAACAAAATGACATCACATTCCTCCTGATGGGATGCACTGAGAAGGACACAACTCTTTTGAGGTATTGCTGAAGTCAAATCATGAAAACATTAGACTCAATGCGGACCATTTTACTAAATAAATAGGTCATATTCTTCAAAATTGTTAAGGTCATGAAAGACAAAGAAGGCGGTAAGGCCATTCTAGATTATAGGATACCAGATAGACATGTCAAATAAATGCAACACATCTTTCTGGTGTAGGTCCTGGACCAAGGGAAATATTTGCTCTAAATGACAAATAACTAAATTTAAATTTTGTTCAAAAATGTGTTGATGTCAAATGTCCTTTCCTTGACACTGTGGTTATATAAGAGAATGTCCTGGGCCTCCCCTGGTGGTGCAGCAGTTGAGCACTAGGCTGCGAAACTGCGTGCAGCCTCTGCAGAGCTGGTTCCATCCCCGGCTGCTGGCGAGGGTCCCACATGGCACGCAGACCTCTCCTGCCTGGCCTGCTGCTTCCCTCAGCAGTGTATTTCATCAGTCTGCCTATTCTGTTCCCCACTCTGGCTCTGGTGAATTCTCTCACCCTCCTGCGTTTCTGACTGTCCTGGTGCTTGTGTAAATAAATAAATAATCTTTAAAAAAAAAAAAAGAGAATGTCCTTAGGTAATAGACATTGGAGTATTTAGGAATAAGGGATCTGTTTTCTATAGTTTATTCCCAAATGGTTCAAAAAAAAATGGCAACAAACTAAGTAAGGCAATATGTTAATGGTGGATCTGATTAAGTTATGGACACTTTTGTGTTATTTTAGAAATCTTTCTGTTTTGAAGTATGTACTATATTTTGTACTATATGCTTATTTTTTTACTAAAAATTAAAAAATAATTTTCTCACTAAAGTCACACTCTTAAACAATAACAACAATCAGTAATGTATTACTTTTCTTCACATTTATTTAGATTTTAGAAATTTGTCTTTGCCCTGGAGAAATCACCTACTGACAACAAAGAAGTTGCATCACATTGTGAAATCTGCCAATATCAGAAGTCAACAATTTGAAGCCTAGCCCCCTGGATGCAGAAGAAAAACAAAAGTCATAAGTGATAAGCACATATAAGGATAGCAAGCTGGGGAAATGACTGTTTTCAGAGTCACTGACCCAAAATACATAGTAGATACTGCTTCTTTCCTGGAACCCACCGCCACCACCTCAAAGGGGGTAATGTTTCATCTGTGGTCTGAAAAACTCTTCAGTGACACAACAGTTGCTTTGAGATATGCAATGAGAAAGGTTCAGGTATGAATAAGAATCATGCCCAAGACCAATCTCAGGGAAGAACCTTCAGTGAAAAGGAAACAGAAGGGTCCATGCCTTGCTGTTTCAAACAACTGCTTCATTGGACCTCAAAAACATCTGACAGTAGAAATCAACATATTTATTTTGTCCATACAAAGTACCCCTATGGGGTTACTTACCTGAGTAGGAAACTGACAGATACTTGAGTAGTCAGGTGACAGATACCAAGATTTCTAAAGCTAACAAAGTATGGTATAAATTGTGTTTCTTTCAAAATGAAGCCCACGTGTCTGGCTTTATACCACACCTGGCTGCTTAACCCCACCCTCAGGTCCCAGCCACCTTCCCTTTGGTGGTGATGGGATTTGTGGTTCCCAGTGTCTTTTGGCTTTGGTCTGGAGTGGGGGTGGAGTCCACAAAGCCTGTATGGAATTAGCTTTAGGACATCCTTTCCCCCTAACAAGGTCATGCATGAAGTCCCAGACCTGGGTAGCCCTGTAAGGTCTGAGCACCTGTTTACAGACAAAGAATTTCTTTTATATATAACTATTCTTATATTGATAACACTATTTGCTACAAAGTTCCCGAACAAGGGGATGGGAAATGGCAGGAACACAGACATCTCGGGAAGGCCTTGAAAAGATAGACTAACTTGGCCGGCTGCCTGCCCTTGTAACTTTGTTAGTCTGCTAAGGAAAGATTTGTTAAGTGAGCAAAGCTTGTTGATTACAATTGCATTGGATTATTAATTGCACCAGGCCTAAAACCCTTCAGCAGGGAGCTGAAAAGATTTATTTTCCCCTTCAACAGGAGCTCTGGTGAATCTGGTAGAGAGACACCCCAGAACCCCCAAAACTGCCTGCTCTAAATAGGTTCTGCCATCCATTGCATCAAGACAAAACACAGAAGACCTTTAATGGAAAGGAACTTTAATACAAGTAGTAAACAATACAGACAAGACAAAAAACATAGTTTCTAAATCAAACACCCAAAGTTACCCATCCCCTCGTGGGTAAAAGTCCACCCAAACAGGATTGGCTCAGAGCAAGGCCTGAAAGCCTGCCACAAGTCTAAAGCACTTTCTCGCAGGGATCCATAGAAAGGGGTCAGAAACATCCAGGCAAAGTGCAAAATCAAAATCAAGACAAAAGCTGCCATTGTTAACCTCCTCAAGGGTCTCTCACCCATGCCTGTTTCAAGCAGTCCAAGACCAAGAAGTAAGCGCAGTTTCTTCACACATCTCTCTGCTCCATGTGCCTCCTCTAGGTCTCCTTCTGGCTCCATCCAGCTTCCTTCTGTTATAGGACAGGGAGAGGGGCAGCCCAAACCCCGCAAACCTGCCTATTCTACATGGGTTCTGCCATCCGCCGCATCAACACAAAACATAGGAGACTTTAATGGGAAGGAACTTTAATAAAACTAGGAAACAATACAGGTAAGACAAAGAGTCTAGTTTCTAGTCTAGTTTCTAAATGAAGCATCCAGAGTTACCCGTCCCCTCGTGGGTAAAAGTCCATCCAAATGGGATTGGCCCAGAGCAAGGCCCCAAGGCCTGCCACAAGTCTAAAGCATCTTCCAGTGGGGACCCACAGAAAAGGGTCACAAACAACTGGACAAGCCCGGAAGGAAAAGAGCAAAATCAACATCAAGATAAAAGCTGCCATTGTCACCTCCCCATGGGTCTCACCCACATCTGTGTCACCCCGTCCACGACCAAAAGACAAGCGCAGCTTCTTCACGTGTCTCTAGGCCCCATGTGCCTCCTCCAGGTCTCCTGGCTCCATCCTGCTTCTTTCCTCAGTCTCTTCTCCAGCTTCTCCTCTTCCTGCTCAGCTCCACCCTCCCTTGGGTGGGGCAGGGAACCTGGAACCTACCCCTTTCCTGGGGACCACCCTGTTACACTTCCTTCTCCAGTCTCCTCTCCTGCTTCTCCTCCCCGCTCAGCTCCACCCTCCTTTGGGTGGGGCAGGGAACCTGGAACCTCCCCTTTTCCTGGGGACCACCCTTTTACAAAACCTTTGTTGCGGGGGGAGAGGGAAGGGAAGAGGAAGGACTAGGGTCAAAATAAGGGGGGGTGCAATTGTATGGGGAATTTAACCAAAATGATAATGAATACATTGTGCAAAAATGAAAAAATGATGTAAGAATTATATAAAATATTAATTAAAAAAAAAAAAAAACCTTTCCCAGAGGGAACTCAAGGACCCTGCTCTCCAAATCCAAAAACCCCAAAAACATCAGTGGGCACCTCCAGCGTAGAGGAATGGGGCGATTGCACCAGGGCGGCCTTGCTCAGAAGCTGCATTGTAGTGTTAGGGGGAAATGCTGTCCTGAGCTAATCCCATACAGGCTTTGTGGACCCCACCCCCACTCCAGACCAAAGCCATCAAGACATTGGGAAAGACAAATCCCGTCACCACCAAAGGGAGGGTGGCTGGGACCTGAGGGTGGAGTTGGGCAGCCAGGTTGGATATAAAAACCAAACATGTGGGCCTTGGGGGGCTCACTGTTGCTCACCTCCTGGCTTCATGGCTCCTGGCTTGCTGCCAGCTCTCATAGTGCCATTTGGGATTCCTGATGGGTGGATCGGGTAGTACTTATTTAAAACTTTGTCTCCCACTTTTCTCCCTGAGCTGTACATTTCCTCATTTCCCCTTCCCTTGTAAATAAACCTTTTATTAACCTTTCGTGTGTGCCTGCAGTAGAGCATTGATAAGTCCTTTCAAGCGCTCGGGTGAGGACCCACAGTCAGGCACCCTGTTTTGTATCAGGGCTGCTCTACAATAGTAGCTGATATTTGCTGCAGGTTCTCACTCTGGTGTGTGAGTGCTCTCTCATTTCAGTCTTCTCGGAGAGTGGGTTTTACATCCATGCAACATTCAGGATATTCCCAACAGCAGATCAATTTTTCCCTTTGAGGAAGTGGATCTGTCATGCCATTGACCCAGCCACTCACTGCCCCAGAAGCCCTCATATTTTTTTAATTAAAAGTTTTTTTTTAATTGAAGTTGAGACACAGGGCAAGCTAGGAATTAGGCAGTTTTAGGGACACTGCAGGAGGGGACCTCGGAGAGTTGAGGAAGGCTTCAGAGATAAGGGCAGCAAGAGGAGTGTAACTAATTCCACCTGGAAAAACAAATATCCCAGGACCAAGGACAACATTGTTAACGCTGGCCTTGGTTTCCTTCAGGTGGTAAAGGGAGGTAGAGATTGGGGAAATGGAGAGTGGTTTAATTTATGGACAACTTAAAAGGCAGCTGTTTAACTTCAATGCAGGGATGCCCATCCAGAGGACTGGGCCATAAAGATAAAGATGCAACAAATGGGGAAAGAGAAAGCTGTTAGATAAGGAATGTGAAGATCCCCACTCAGTAGCAAATTAAGTGAGACAGCCGAGAACTAACTAATCACAAAGAGACTGGGGCAGCTTTAGAATAATGAGGGAAAGAAGGTCAATATTCCCTGAGCACAACTCCACTTTGGCTTCCTTGCTCCTCCCAGGCCTGGTTCCCTGGCCTGGGAGTCCTACTTTATTTCTGTTCTTTTTCTCAATAAACTTTTTCTTTCTCTAAACAAACCTGCCTCCTCTCACTTGCTTGCCTGAGAGTCTGCGAAGTTCCTGCTGTGGCTTTGTGAGACACCAACTCGTTGGGGTCTAGTGGCTGGGGCTCAGCGCTGCCCCTGCAGCCTGGGATCCATTCCTGGCTGAGAGACTAGGCCTGACAATTCCAGTATCAAAGTGACATTTGGTATATAGCATTATACAGGTTTCAGGTGCTCATTTAGTTTTTGAAGTCTCTGAAAATACATATTATTCCCTGGTTAAACTACAGATTCCAAACAAACTTTATTTCAATTCAGAGGCAGAATCCTGCTCTCTTTCCATCTTGCTCTACTCTCTTTTTCTTCACTCATAAATCTTCCCAGCCCTCTGGACTCTGTTCTGGTTGTGGAACATTTTTACTTCAACTTGGGCTGCTCCCTGTGATGGAGGACAAGAACAGAAAGACTGGAAAGGAGATGCCCCAAGACCAGAACCTGACTCACAAGGAGGTGGGGGTCGAGGGGAATAACATGACCATTAACCCAGCTGTGGAGGTCATGACCCTCAGGCACCAGCGCCTTATCACAAGGCATGAGACCCAAGCAGTCTCAGATGCTACAGGGAGTGGAGCACAGGCCTGAGGGTAAAGATATGGAGATTGGGCCCACCCTGGAATCTCTGGTCCCTTCCTGGTTTTGCCTAGTTATCCCAAATCAGCAACAAGCAGGCCCTTCCACGGAGGAGTGAGCCCTCCCAAAGAGAAGAGGACTTTGTCAGTGCAGTCTCTGCACAGGCTGGGGGCAGCACTCCCACTGCCCACCTGTGACTATGCAGGTATGTTAGGGGGAAAAGGATGTCCTAAAGCTAATTCCTTATGTTATAGGACAGGGAGAGGGGCAGCCCAAGCCCCGCAAACCTGCCTATTTTAAATGGGTTCTGCCATCCGCCGCATCAACACAAAACATAGGAGACTTTAATGGGAAGGAACTTTAATAAAACTAGGAAACAATACAGGTAAGGCAAAGAGTCTAGTTTCTAAATGAAGCACCTAAAGTTACCCATCCCCTCGTGGGTAAAAGTCCATCCATATGGGATTGGCCCAGAGCAAGGCCCCAAAGCCTGCCATAAGTCTAAAGCATCTTTCAGTGGGGACCCACAGAAAAGGGTCAGAAACAACTGGACAAGCCCGGAAGGAAAAGAGCAAAATCAACATCAAGATAAAAGCTGCCATGGTCACCTCCCCACGGGTCTCACCCACATCTGTGTCACCCAGTCCACGACCAAAAGACAAGCGCAGCTTTTTCACGTGTCTCTAGGCTCCATGCACCTCCTCCAGGTCTCCTGGCTCCATCCTGCTCCTTCCTTCCTCAGTCTCTTCTGTAGCTTCTTCTCTCCCTGCTCAGCTCCACCCTTCCTTGGGTGGGGCAGGGAAGCTGGAACCTCCCCCTTTCCTGGGGACCACCCTGTTACACTTACAGGCTTTGTGGACTCCACCCCCACCCCAGGCCAAAGCCAAAGACACTGGGAACTCCAAATCCCATCACCACCAAAGGGAAGGTGGCTGGGACCTGAGGGTGGGGTTAAGCAGCCAGGTTGGTATAAAGCCAGACACGTGGGCTTTGTGGGGGTCCCCCATTTTGGCTCTCCACCAGCTCGCAGCGTCCGGCCAGCTCGGAGAGTGACCTTGGGTTTCCAGGTCGGCGGATCGGGTAGGACGCATTAAAGACTTTATTTCCCTATTTTCTCCGAGTTGTACATTTTCCTTATTTCCTTTTCCCTTGTAAATAAGCCTTTTATTAACCTTTTGTGTGTGCCTGTAGTGGAGTATTCATAAGTCCCTTTGAAGCGCGCGGGTGAGGACCCACAGCCAGGCAACCCATTCGATATCGGGGCTGTCCTATAACAGTACTTCTTTTCACCAAGTCTCCTCCTCTGCAGGGCAGCAGCCTCCTGCCTGCCCGTGACCTGTACCACGCCGGGGCTTCTCTTCACTGGCCTCCCTCAGCGAAGGCTGCTCTCCTCAAGGCCGCCCGCCTGCGACCATGCAGGCCTCTCTTAGCAAACCTGTCCCTTTCCCTTTCCCTAATAAACCTGTTCTTTAAATATGACTAACGTCTCTGTCTCATGGAGAAACTCGCCTGGGAAACTCACCACATGCCGCTGAAACAGGAGCTCTGGTGACACCTTTCCCAGAGTGAACCCAAGGACCCCGCAACGCCACAAAATTCCATCACCTGGACTGGTTCTTCACATTCATTGCTTGCATCTCAGTTCTCCGCCAGCCTTTTCCAGATCGTCCAGTCCTTTGGTCATCTCTCCTTTAATTAAGAGCGCAGAGCCTTGTGCGCACAGAATCCCCTGTGCCCATACCCATCCTGGCCTGAAGGCAGCACAGATGCCAAATGAACTCTCAATACCTGGATCTCAGCTTCTAAACACCATCCCTTGAAAAGGAACTGGATGGATGCACCAAGAACTTCTTGTGTTAGGAAATAAGAAGCTTTTACACCTGAGGTTATACTTAAAAGGTGTGATCTGATAAGGGCTTTGAAAGTCAAAGAGATTATTTTAACATTAAAAAAAAAAAACCTTTACTGTGAATTGAAATAATCAAATCTATGAAAAATCATGAGTGCGCAATGAATCTTAAAAAAGAACCCCCCTCATATTTGCCATCATTTCAGCAGGAGTTAAACCTGCTTAAATGAAATTAGTTCAGGGTAAATGTAAACCTATTGCCCGGTAGAAATTGCATCTCAAGGGAACCAAATAGTCCCAGTTCATGAGAAGGAGCTACATTTTGTATAATGATGTTGTTGTAGAGCAACCCCGATACAAAACGGGGTGCCTGACTGTGGGTCCTCACCCGCGCGCTTAAAAGGACTTATCAATGCTTTACTGCAGGCACCCGCAAAAGGTTAATAAAAGGTTTATTTACAAGGGAAGGGGAAATGAGGAAATGTACAGCTCAGGGAGAAAAGTGGGAGACAAAGTTTTAAATAAGTACTACCCTATCCACCGATCAGGAATCCCAAATGGCACTCTGAGAGCTGGCCGCAAGCCAGGAGCCGAGAAGCCAGGAGGTGAGCGACAGAGCAAGGCCCCCAAAACCCACGTGTCTGGTTTTATACCAAACCTGGCTGCTTAACCCTACCCTCAGATTCCAGCAATCTTCCCTTTGGTGGTGATGGGATTTGTCTTTCCCAATGTCCTGATGGCTTTAGTCTGGAGTGGGGTGGTTGGAGTCCACAAAGCCTGTATGGGATTGGCTCAGGACATCCTTTCCCCCTAACAATGTCAGCAGCAAATATAAGAGGAATGATAGCATTAGAAAAGCATGATTTGGAGATCCTTTGAGCTAGGATGATCAGTTGTTATTAAACTATTGGGTAGACAGTTGTTGGAGTGCTGAACATTGTATACAGTCAAAGCTGTGGCACAAAGGTGACATTCTGGCACAGGGGTTAGTGAAACAGCAGAATAAACTGATCAGGCCACTCCTACTCCAATTGGGCAATTTGCTTTTAAGTGGGTCTACCATGTGTTTTAAGCCTCTGATGTGGGACAAAATGAAGTGCAAATTATCACTTGTATGTATGATTTAGTTTCTATTTTTTCCTTGAGAACTCTAAAATTAGATTGCCTGGTTCTGTAACAGGGTGGTCCCCAGGAAAGTGGGAGGTTCCACATTTCCTGCTCCACCCAAAAGGAGGGTGGAGCTGAGCAGGGAGAGAAGAAGCTGCAGAGGAGACTGGAGGAGGAAGGAAGCAGGATGGAGCCAGAAGGAGACCTGGAGGAGGCGCATGGAGCCGAGAGACACATAAAGAAACTGCTCTTGCCTTTTGGTTGTGGACTGGCTGATATGGATGTGGGTGAGAGACCCATGGGGAAGTGACAGTGATGGTTTTTGTCCTGATATTGCACTTTTCCTTCCAGACTTGTCTGGTTGTTTCTGATCCCTTTCTGTGGGTCCCCACTGGAAGATGGCAGGCTTTGGGGCCTTGCTCTGGGCCAATCCTGCTTGGGTGGACTTTTACCCACAAGGGGACGGGTAATTCTGGGTGCTTGATTTAGAAACTATACTCTTTGCCTTTCCCGTATTGTTTCCTAATTGTATTAAAGTTCCTTCCCATTAAAGTCTCATATGTTTTGTGTTGATTTGGTGGATGACAGAACCTATTTAGAGCAGGCAGGTTTGTGGGGTCTGGGATGCCCCTCTACCTGTCCTGTAACAGTTCTTCCTCCCTACCCTCCCATTCATTCATCAGTGGAAAACTGGTTCAATTCTATGTTTTAACTATTGTGAATAAAGCTACTGTAAAAGATGTGGGTGTACAGTCGTCATTATTTTTATGTTGCTTTAGAATATTTGCATCTCCATGATCACCGATTAGAATGTGCTTGGATTATTACATTTCTTTGTTCACATGTCAATTATTTTTAAAATTTTCTTTTTTTCTCCTCCACCAAATAACCCATTCTCATAATAAATCTCCCCCCCCCTTTTCCCTCTGGTAACCATTATCTTCTTTTTTGCTGAGTTCAAGTTTTATTCCTTCTGTTCTTTGTGTATAATTTTTTTTATTTATATTCCAAGAATGAGTGAAACCATCTGATAATCTGTCTTTCACTTTTTGACTGATTTCACTCAATGAAATTACCTTGAGGTCCATCCATTTTTTTCCAGATGCCACCTTTTCATCTTTCTTCGTAGCTGTATAGTACTCCACCGAGTATATGTTCTCACAATTTCATCTGTTGGAGGGAACTTAGGTTGGTTCTGTGACTTGGGAGTGCTGCTATGTACATAGGCATAAATCTTTTCATATTAGATATTTCATATTATTTGGATAAATACCTAATAGAGGTATTACTGGATCATATGAAATTTCCATTTTGGTTTCTTTTTCTTTTTTTTTTTAAGATTTATTTATTTATGCATACAAGAACTGGGATATAGGCCAGAAGTGCAAGGGGTGAGAGGATTCACCAGAGACAGAGTGGGGAACAGAACAGGCAGACTGACTGAAATACACTGCTGAGGGAAGCAGCAGGTGAGACAGGAGAGGTCTGCTGTGCCATGTGGGTAGCTCCCTGGCTGGCTGGGGATCGAGCTCATGCTGCAGAGGCTGCGAACAGCTTCACGGTGCTGTCCTTAACCCCTTGTGCCACCAGGGAGGCCCCATTTTTGTTTTCTTGAGAAATCTCCATACTGTTTTCCACAAGGAATTTACCAATTTGCCTTCCCAAGTTGGATGAGAATTCCTTTTTCACTACAATCTTGCCAACTTTGTTTGCAAAATCCTTTCATTTTTTTATAATTCCTATCCCAGAATAAAAATTCCATAGCACTTATCCCTTTATTAAACAGGCAATGCACTTATTTATTTTTTAATTAATTTTAAAGTTATTTATTTATGCATGCAAGAACTGGGGTATAGGCCAGTTCTGGGGTGTGGGGGGTGAGAGGATTCACCAGAGATAGAGTGGGGAGCAGAACAGGAGGATCTATTGAAATACTGCGGGTGAGACAGGAGAGGTCTGCTGCACAATGTGGGTCAGCACCCTGGCCCAGGACTGAACTCATGCTGCAGTGGCTGGCAATATCTTGATAGTGCTGAGACTTTAACCCCTGTGCCACCAGGAAGGCCCCAAGTGAAGAACTTATTAACTACATTAATTGACTATTTCCCTGGCTAGACTATAAGCTCCGTGAAGGCAGAGATATTTGTCTTGTTCATTGACCTGCAACAGGGATGTTGGCAACCCTAGTTTCAACAATAGTGCCTGAAACATGGGTGTTTTCATGTTAGTTTTATTAGTATCAATTAGTTAATATTGGTCTAATTATTTATAAATCCTTACTAAGCTGTCAGCTTGGATATTGATTTTCAGTTGTTGCTCTGATGAAGTACCTGCTTAAGACTGCAGCCTAGGAAATAGTTCTATTTACTTGTCTCCCTTTAAGACTGTGTTGAGTCAAGGAAACATCAAAACTGTTACAGAGCGAGTATGTGTAATTTGGCAGTCTACAGAGCAGGCAGGGTTTTCCCCTTAATTCTCCCTCTGCTTGTATTAGTAACAGGAAGTGAGCAGGTATCCGGATTCTCAGCCCTGACTGTTTCTTCTGAATGGTCACAGCTGTTCACAAAGGCACCTCTGAAGGTTGAGATCCTCTGGAGCGGGGTGGAGACTATGCTTGTATAGACTTGTTAAGAGATACGTGTCACCCAGACAGAATTGTTTAATTAAAAGAGTTGTCACACCCAGTTAACTTGATGGAGCACCTATCCTATCCAGGCCCAGAATATTCCATGCAGCTCAGAACATCTTGCCCAATGTCACAAAGCCAGAACCTGCTAAAGCCAGACAGCCCAATCCAGGCTGTCTGCCTCCACATTTACCCACTTGGGTTTTTTTTTTCCTCATGCACATACATCTGCCTTTGGCATCTGCAGACTCCAAACAAATATTTACTGAGTGCCTCTGATGAGTCAGGCACTATTCTAGACACCAGGAAGTCATCAGGGAATAAAACAAAGATCCCTGACCTGATCTACAGTACTTGGAATTCCGGAGAATGTTGAAAATCATAGCAAGAATTTGCCTTAGCTACTGAATGGGGTCGCTGTTGCTTGAGAAGGGAGAGTCTGTGGTGGGTAGCAAGGAGCAGAGACGAAAGCCCAGTTCTTTGAACATAGGTCTTCTCCCCAGCTCCAGCTGAATATTCTGCCACACAATATGACCTTAGCATTAAAACCCTTCAGTCCTTGCACCTGAGCATAAGTTTGATCTCAATCCCTTGTTCAAGAATGGCATTTCCTGCATAATAAGCACACGATTATCTGGGGGGAGGGAGGTTGCAATCTAGTGTTCCTTAACCAGGACTCAGCATTCAGGAAACAATGAAGAGAAATGTCTGATCTGTGAGCACCTATCCATGGCATCACAGCAGATCAGAGCAGGAGAAAATGAATCCAATTCATGGTGGTGACAGCCCCTGTAGAGCAAGAGAAGGAAGGCTGGGTCGGTGGCCAAGGGTTCCTCGACAACAGAGTTGTTTATCTGTATGTGCTATTTTGATTCTTTAAAAAAGAAATGACATAAAGCAAATTGAATTGACTGTTAATTGTCATTTCTGATTAGCAGACCTGATTTTTATTTCATCTTTGTGCTTTCTGTGCAGTGAGTATATAGATTAGAAGAAGGTGGCAGTGTTTAAAACAGATCGGCTGGGCCTCCCTGGTGGTGCAATGGGTTAAGACACAACCTATGAAGCAATCCGAAGCCTCTGCAACATAAGTTCAATCCTCAGCTAACCAGGGAGCTACCTACAAGGCGCAGCAGACCTCTCCTGTCTCACCCGCTACTCCCCTCAGCAGTGTATTTCAGTCAGTCTGCCTGTTCTGTTCCCCACTCTGTCTCTGGTAGATCCTCTCACTTTCCACACCTCTGGCCTGGGTAAGGACTGAACCAACCTCTCTTTTCTCATTGGTTATAAAAAATTGAGATTACTTGGGAAGCATTTGGACTCCGTGATGTTTCAGGAAAAAAGGGTCTTTCCTTGTGGTTCCAGGAAGTTAGTAATTTCTCTGTAGTAAACATCAATTCCAAGAGGCAAAATACAAGGCTGTTTTCACACCCTTCCATACAATAAGGTCTTTGGTCATTTTTATGGTTTCCTTGCTGCCCTTACCCTCCACTTTCAATTATAGCTCTTGGTACCTGTATGTGCAATGGATTATTCCTACTGCAGAGGCAGATAATTTATTATTTATCTATTAAATTGTGTTTATTTAAAGTGTTTATTGAGGTAACACTGATTTACAACACTTTATATTTTAGGGGTATAGGTTCAAACCTCTACAAATGTATGTTATCACACCACATCTATAACCAAAAGACCAGTAATTTTCCACCATAATCTCTTGAGCCCCTCTCCCACTTGCTGCCACCCCCCTCCCATTCTGGTAGCCTCAGTTTTGCACTCAGATTTCAAGAGTTTGTTTTTGCCTATTTCTTTGCTTTCTCTTTTTTTCTTTTGTATTCCACATATGAATGAAATCATTCTAGTGTTTGTCTTTTCCTTCTGACTTATTTCACTCAGCATAATCCTCTCCAGTTCCATCCATGTTGTTGCAATGACTAGGGTTCATCTTTTTATTTTTTTAAAGATTTTTATTTTATTTATACAAGCACTGGGTACAGTCAGAAGCGTGGGAGGGTGAGAGAATTCACCAGAGTCAGAGCGGGGAGCAGAACAGGCAGAAGGACCGAAGTACACTGCTGAGGGGAGCAGCGGGCGCAGCAGGAGCAGTCTGTGTTTCACGTAGGAAGCTCGCCCAGCGGCTGGGGATTGAACTGGCATTGCAGGGGCGGTGGGCAGCTTAGCAGCCCAATGCTCAACCGCTGCGCCACCAGGGGAGGCTCCAGGGTTCATCTTTTTAAATAGCTGAATAGGGGCCTCTCTGGTGGCACAAGGGGTTAAGACACAGCCTATGAAGCTGTCTGCAGCCACTGCAGCATGAGAATCTGCAAGACATCTTAGTGAATGGGAGAAAATATATGCACACCATACATCCAACAAGGGCTGATATCTACAATCTGCAAAGAACTCTTACAACTCAACATAGAGAAGACAAACTAACCCAATCACAAAATGGGGAAAGAACTAAATAGGCACTTCTTCAAAGATATACAGATGGCCAACAGGCACATGAAAAAATGTTCATCATCACTCCTTATTAAGGGAATGCAAATCAAAATCATAATGGGATACCATCTCACACCGGTGAGAATGACCCATAAGACCAAAAATAACAAGTGTTGACAAGGATATGGAGAAAAAGGAACCCTCATACACAGTTTGGATATTTAGACTGGTTTAGCCCCATGGGAAATAGTATGGAGGTTTCTCAAAATATTAAAAATAGATCTACCATGTTGCCAGCAACCCCTTACCTAAAGAATGTAAAAACACTAGTTCAAAGGGATAGATGTACTCATGTTCAATGCAGCATATGTTCAATAGTCTACTAGGGAAATGACTATCTCAACAATAGCTAACATAGAGATGTTGTATATATAAACAAAGGAATACTACTCAGCTATTTTTTTTAAAGATTTATTTATTTATGCATACAAGAACTGGGGTACAGGCCAGAGGCGTGGTGGGGGTGAGAGGATTCACCAGAGACAGAGCAGGGAGCAGAACAGATAGATGTACTGAAATACACTGCTGAGGGGAGCAGCAAGCTAGGCAGGAGAGGTCTGCTGCTCCACGCGGGACCCCCGCCAGTGGCCAGGGATTGAACCAGTGCTGCAGAGGCTGCGGGCAGCTTCGCAGCCCAGCGTTCAACCGGTGCACCACCAGGTGAGGCCCCATATTGATAATTTTAATGATTGCATTCTTTATTTCTGTTTGGAACTTCTTCATATTTTCTCTGTATTATATTTCTCATTTTGTTCATTCATTGTTCTCCTAATTTCAGCAAGTATCATTAAGATGGTTACCCTGAAGTCTTTTTGGTAGTTTGGTTTGTTCTTTTTCATGGGGCATTTCCTCCAGATTTTATTTTATATTGATGCATTGATTGGAGCGAATTCCTTTGCCTCCTCATTATTCTCAATGCTCTGTGATTATTTCTATGGACTAACCTGTTCTGTTCCCCACTCTGTCTCTGGTGAATCCTCTCACCCCCACACCTCTGGCCTTCCCCATTTCTTAATATTTCGAGAAACCTCCATACTATCTCCCATGGTGCTGAACCAATCTAAATTTCCAAACAGTGTATGAAGGTTCCTTTTTCTCCATATGCTGCTTTCTTTCTCAATTCTGCTGTGATGGCTTTGCTTTAGAATTGCAGCCCAGGGCTGTTGGTCTTGCACGTTGTGCTTTTTGCTGTTGTATTAGTTGTAACTTCATCACAATCGGGATGACTGAAGCTTGAGCGCTAGCACAAGTCTTCAGGGTGTGGGCTGGATATGTGGGGATGTGAAGGTTGCTGTGGCAGATCTCCATGGGCAGAAGTCTCCCTTGGTGCTGCAACTACTTGACCTGAGGGATCAATTTGTAATCATTATCTGGTCAAGGCTGATGGAGCAAGACCACAGGGATGGTCTCTTGAGACTCCCAAACATCAACTGTTCCTTCAACTGCAGCCTAGTTCTTTTCTTAGCAGTTTTTGCTTCAGTGTCCTTTTTCCTTTGAGCATCCTTGGCTCCAATTGTCAAATGCTGGTTAACTGTTTATGCAGTTTTATCTCTGCTGAGGCCCAGATTCAAGCATTCTGCTATAAATACTATAAATGCCCTGTTCTCTTGTGGTTTATATGTTAGTGAGTCAGCATACCCTCTAGCACCTGTAAAAACTACAGACAGAAGCCCTATTTAAATGAGTTTGAGAGGCTACAAGAGCATTCCCATGCAAATGCAATCAGCAAACTGCAGGACTCAACATGACTTCCATCTCTGCTGGGAAGTGATGTTGCTTCCTCACCCCAGCAGAAGGAAGAAGGAAGTCTTCTTTTCCCAGGAGCAGCCCTTCTAAAGTTTACATAAAGGGTGCTTTTGTTCTGTGCAAGTACATGTGCGTCATTGTGTAACAGGGGGCTGAAGCCATAGACTGTTACAGGTGGTATCCCCTGGAGGGGGTTGCTAGTGAGGAGTGAGAGCCCCAGGTGAAATACTAACAAAGAGTCAGTGGGGGTGGAGATTCTGATAAGAAATACAAAGGACTGCAGATGCAGCCCCCAGGATTCAATGTTCAGGATTCAGCTTTCGGAATTTCAGCGTTTTTGGATCTTTAGTGACTCTGGGGTCAGCGATTTCTACCCCTACCATGCCGATCTTCCAGAAGGCTGTTGCGGTCCTCTAAAGGACATGGAGAGGCTTCCAGCCGCCAATCTCAAGAGAAGAAAAGTTGGGACAAGTTGCAGTTAGCCGAGCAACTGAAACAGTTCCCAGATTTGCAGCTGTTACAGCCTGAAGGCAAGGCCGAGTCCTGGAGCTCAGCCCCTCACTGAGCTGCCTGAGCGTGGCCTTTTGTCAGGTGGTTCGGCTGCTGCAGCTGCTGTTTCCAATGTCGCTTGTCTGGTGCTGTGCTGGGGCATCTTGGCAGCTCTGGTGAGCATCTCCTGTGATGTCTTCTGCTGTCATCTTGAGTTGGATCCCAGCATATAGTCTGACTGCCACGTGCTCCAGGCCCTCCGTGGTGGGAAGACACCATTTTGGGGGCGTTAAATTTCACAACTATAAAACACTGGACACTGCTTCAGATGAGGTAAACGGCCATTTTTGGCTGCAGTAACTCTTTGTTTTCCCTGTTTTTTTAAAATTTTTTTTTTTTTAATTTATTTGTGCATACAAGAGCTGGGGTGTAGGCCAGAGGTGCAGGGGTGCTGAGAGGATTCACCAGAGACAGAGTGGGGAGCAGAACAGGAGGATTGACTGAAATACACTGCTGAGGGGAGCAGCAGGCAAGGCAGGAGAGGTCTGCTTCCGTCATATGTGGGTTACCTCTCCTGGTCAGGGATTGAAGTCATGCTGCAGTGGCTGCGGCTAGCTTGATAGCGCTGACTTTAACTCTTGCGCCACCAGGGAGACCCTGATGCCCTCACTTCTTTGAAGACTTATTTGTCAAAATCTCCATGACCTCCATGTTCCTACCTCCAATGGACACTTCTATGTATTTCTCCTTTCTCAACCTTTACTCTGCCTTTTGATGTACTTTCTTCTGGCTTCTATGACTCATCACTCTCCTGGTTTCTCTTCCTATCTTACTGCTCTCTCTCAGTCCCCTCTGCCCTGTAATGCCCTGTAATGCATTAGAATTGTTTCAGCAAACAGACATGTATGTTTTAAATAAATAGTGCAAATGATTTTGGTACAGACCAAAGTTTGAAAGCTGGTACCATCTAGGGTTTTAAAAATTACTTTTACATAGATTGGCTATAATTAAATCAACAAAACACTCCTTATATACTTTGCATGCTATGATAATCCCATTTCTAATGCAGGATTATTTCTGTGCCCTCAAGGATGCAGGAAAGTGCACATTCTAAAAACCAATGGTAAAGATAAGTTCCCTTGTTTTCATTGTTTGCTTAAAAATAGAAAGAACAACAACCCTGGATCTGGGTCAGGAGACCCAAGTTAAGTCCTTTCTTCAAATGAAAAATTTCAGTCCTGAACATAACATTTAAACTTTTTTAGACCTCAATTTTGTATAATCCACAATATGAGGACAGTCATAATCCCTTTCTGGATATGAGTGATTGTTTAAAACATATTGAACTATAGCTTTGGACATGAACAAAATACACAAGGGTATTGATTTGTTTTTTCCATAGAGACAAATAAAAAGCAACAAATAAAGACCTTTTACTGATTTAAATGTCTAAGTCATTTATTCACCCCACAATATTTGTTGAGTTATTTTCAGGGCATAAACCAATAAACCATAAAACTTCTTTGGGTCCTTCTGACCCAGACCCAGGGTTCTACCTTTTGTAATGACTATTTTCAAATATATACCTAAGTGGGAAAGATGTCTTATGAAGCCTCATAACCTCATCCCTAATAGTCTGTCATTATTTATGGTTATCCTTAGTTCCTTTCCTTCTAAACATTAGCGGGTTATTTTATTTATAAACCAGGATTTCATGTCATTTGATTAATACCTTGAGAATGCTTTTCTAAATATATGAGTCTTAACTCCAGCAATGAACAGAAAATAACAGTATGTATGGACAAGATCTTTGATTTTTCCTGGAATCGTAGAAAACCTTTAAACATTGGATGCTTTTTTTTTTACCATGTTGAACTCTTCAAAACTCTTATAAACTGTGTGTTTGTGATCAGTAAGGCCTCCTGGGGCCCCTACGCCTTTTTCTGGCCTCTGACTTCTTTTTTTCTCATGTTGAAAACATTCTGTGCACATGAACAGGGATTAGATTCTTTTTGGGTATATGATGGTCACCACCAGTTGTTACTGGTGGCTCATATCAAATGGACTCAAATCAAATTTGGCTCTTCATCGATAAGTATTTTTAAAAAATTTTATTTAAATTTTTTTCCTTACAAAAGTAAGCATTAAACATTACTTTATGGTAAGCAGCCACAAATCAGTTCATAAAACTCTGCCTGTGAGCTCAACAAAACCCAGTTCTCCAGACTTTAGGGCCTCCAGTCATACTTTGTATGAAAGGTTTAGAGGTACAGATAGAATTAAGGTCAAGAGATCAGATTTATTCTACTTCCTATGATTCATGCAACTAGAATCCTCTAACCAGTGGCTGCATATAAGGTCATTTATGGGACAAGTCCAGGTAGATTCCCAGAGGGAAGGGGTCACGGGACTGACAGCCTGTTCAGGGAAGCATGGGACAGCTCTGTTGTGGCAGATCCATTTCACTTGAGTATCAAGACTGGGCGCGATCAGATTTGTGTTTTGGAAAACCTGGTTTTGGCTGCATGTGAAGAATGAATGAGGGGACCAGAACGTATACATAGACAAGCTGGGTTTTCTTTTTTAAAATTTGTATTGCATTTATTAATATTTATAAGTTACAATTAAATTTAACATATCCTTGGTGTTTTTCCCTCTTTTTGAAGAGACATTTTTTTTTGAGTGTCTAAAATAAGCAGGCATTGGGATAGATATTTTCACAACACTATTTCACTTAACCTTCACAGTGAATCAGAGATAATCAGAACACATGTAATTATTTTACTTCTGAAAAGGCCACTGCAGTTTTCCAAGCAAGAGATGTTGGAAGCTTCCACAGGGTGGTGGAAGTCATGAAAGGAGAATGGACTTGAAAGTATGTCCAACAGAACACGGGGTCAGGAACCTCTACTTCACTACCCATTTCCAAGCCACCCCACATAACAAAGACACCTTTGATCTAAAAAGCAGTTTCACAGCCCTCCTGGGGGTAAATCACCACACTGGGAAATTCTGCTTTTAGCTCTTTAAAGAAATTTTATCAAACTGGGAGCAGTGGTCAGAAGTATGAAAGTGGGGTAGTAAGTTCTGGTTTCTCTAATACCACCTGCATTTCTGCACTTCAGACAGGTGCACTCAGGTGTCATTCTAAGCCCCTCAGACTTGTGGTGGGGGATAGTGAAGGGCTTGGCACCTTTAAGTATTTGTCCCCCTAGGGAATTCAGGGATCTTGGAGAACCCTGAGGACTGAAGTAGGGTCCTTCCAGAATATTATTGATTCATCTTTTTTATTTTTCAACTCTTAAAAAAATCACAGTTCTGCAGTAGATGGATGGTACAGGAGAGGAATACTTGAGTTCCAGTCCCTCTAAGGTCACCTGCGCTTGTGGCCTGGGAACATCTCACGGACCTCTCCTGGGCTAGCAGATATTTACACCTGCGGGTTCACCTCACAGACTAGAGGTAATGGCTGGCCCTAGGTGTACTCTAATGCATCTCCAGGTCAGGTGCCTTCCTCACCACCCTGTCCTAGGTGTGCTGTAATGAGCAGCCTGGGCAGCCTGCAGAGAGAGGCGGTTGCTCTGCACGGGGAGTGCTCCCCTGGGTCCTGATGGGAGGACGAAGTGGGGCATGTTTGGGGTTTTGGGGGAAGGTGCCTCCAGAGCATGAGGAGGCCAGTAGCTCTCTGTGTGTACATTTTGGGAGAAAATGTCCCAGATGGACAAATTTAAAAAGGATGACTTCAGCCCTGGGGCAGGCAATTTTAGAGCAGAAGTCATGTTTGTGCAGAGAAAAGTGGTCACTTCACCTGAAAGCTGTGCTCTCCTGGCAGGGGATGGACTAGGAGCAGCGTGGGGCAGGGTGCACACCCCTCAGCTCTGAACACGAATACCCAGGGTATAACTTTTCTTCCATTTCCCACCTCCCAGGCTGCCTATCCCAGGAACTCCAAAGCCTGTGGGCAGCCTAACCCGTGTCCTGTCTTGGGCGGGCTCACAGGTGCACTCAGGTATCATTCTGGACCTGTTCAGATTTTGGGGAGGACTAAGTACCTTTCAGTACCTTTTTTCCCCTCAGCCCCTCCCCCCCACCCCCTGAAAAGCAGGCTCCTCCTCAGGCAGCGTATGTTTCATCTTCTCCAAATGCTTCCATAAACCCATGTAGTTCAGGCAACATTCGTATGAGCTGGCATTTAAGGCACCCAACTACTCATGGGCAGTGCAAGTGAAAACACTAGGAGTTGGGGTTGGTGGTCAAACCTGGGAGCAAGGTATAGGGATGGGGCTGCGGGGCCCGGGAGAAAGATGGGGGTAGAATCTTGAAGGAAGGCAGGAGGGAGACTGAAGTGGGAGGAGGGTCACGCCAGATGCCAAGCGAGGAGTACGCTGGATCTGGTGTTGCTGTGAGGGTGTCTCCTACCTGAGGCAGGCCAGCTATCTGGTCAGATCCCCCCTGTTCCTCCCCGGGAGCTTCCCGGCTACCCACCCATATCACAGGCAGTGGGGCTTAGGCACAGGGTAACTTCCCCCAAATCTCCTCGGCTCTCACCATGAGAAGTCAACACTGACCTGCTGGGAGCAAGATCTGCCCAGGGCCCTGTCTGCAGCTTTGGGGTCACCTGTAGGTGGTGGGATGGCATCCTGGACTCTGCCGGGTCTCCCTCCTGCTCTGATGGAGGCAGCTGCAATTCACATGATGGATTATTCTCTCTACTTGACTGCAGGTCTCTGAATGTATTTCCAAATATCTCCAGAAGCAAATTACTTGGGAAGGATGACTCAGCTCGCTGTAGGGAAACTTGCCCCTTCCCACCGACCTGCACCCGCTGGGGGGAAGGCTGGGGGTGGGGTGCGGGGTGGAGCGCAGCTGTGGAGGAAATTGCATGACAGCTGCAGCCTGATTGATGAGAAATACAGAGCATGTTGGATAGAGGGTCTGGGCTGAAAATGAAGGCCTCCAGGTTATGGCTGGTTTCTGTTTTACAGATGATATTGCAAAAATGTATGCATTGATTGTTGTGTTTTTTAATGTTCAGTTTTGTGAGTATGGAGGTTTTTAGATGTCCTCTTGTCCAGCCTACTCATTCTACAGATGGGGGAAACTGAGGCTTAGAGAGAGTAAATGGCACCCTGGGGTTTCACAACCAGGAGGCTGCTGAGTGACAGTGAGAACCTAAAGACCCTGCACCCCAGGAAATTGCTGAGTAGAGACATGTATGAGGGGTTGCATGGGCAAGTCACTTAGCTTTCTGGGCCTCAGTTTCCCCATTTATATAAAAAAGGAGCTCTGCTTTGATCTCATCTCTCAGATATAGCTCTAATGTTCTACGATTCCAGATCTCTGCTGTGCATGTTCTAGCTTTTCCATTTTTCTGAAACCCAATTATTATTATTTTTTTATATTCTAATTCTTTCTTTTTAATATTTTATTTTATATAATTCTCACATCATTTTTCATCTTTGCACAATGTATGCATTTTCATTTTGGTTATATTCCCCATATAATTTCACTCCCCCCTTATTTTGTCTCTGGTTCTTCCTCTCCCTGCCCCCCCCCCACCTTGTGTCTTTTGAAACCCAATTATTTGACTAATTTCTTAGGGTCAGATACTGCCATCTGGCGTTAGTTCCACTTACACATCACTAAAAGCAAAAGAATAGGGCCTCCCTGGTGGCGCAAGGAGTTCGGACGCAACCTATAATGCTGTCCGCAGCCACTGCGGCACGAGTTTGATTCCCGGCCATGGAGCTGCCCACATGGCGCAGCAGACCTCTCCTGACTCGCCTGCTGCTCCCCTCAGCAGTGTACTTCGGTCAGTCTGCCTGTTCTGTTCCCCGCTCTGCCTCTGGTGAATCCTCTCACCCTCCGCCCCTCTGGCCTATACCCCGGTTCTTGTATGCATAAATGAAAATAAATATATTTTTTTAAGATTTATTTATTTATTTTATACAAGAACCGGGGTATAGGCCAGATGTGTGGGAGAGTGAGAGGATTCACCAGAGACAGAGCAGGGAACAGAACAGGCAGACTGATGAAACACACTACTGAGGGGAGCAGCGGGCACTACAGGAGAGGTCTGTGTGCCATGTGGGACCCTCGTCGGTCAGCTGGGATCGAATTGGCTCTGCAGAGGCTGTGGACAGCTTCACAGCGCTGCGCTCAACCGCCTGTGCCACCAAGGGAGGCCTTGAAAATAAATCTTAAAAAAAAAAAAGCAAAAGAATAATTCCTCAATTTCAAAATGATCCATTATTTCACAAGCAAAAAAGTTAAAACTTGTCGCCCACCCAAATAATTATGAAAGTATCAATTAAGAAAAAATATCTAAAACTTGGGCTCCTTTCTTCATGAAATGGAAATGTAAGGAGTTGTTTGATAATCTTCAAGTGAGCATGATGTTAAAAGCAGCAAAAAGTCTGGCACATACAGTTCAACTAAATAGGTGTGTACTATCTATTCCTTATGGGAATGAATAAATTATTCATAGCAAAATGCATAGTCAATGCATGTCAGAAAGAGTTTTAAATGTAAGGCAGGCCTCAGTGCTCTTATCACGCTATACCTTCTGTTTTATGGCACTAGAGACTATTATACACAGTATAATTTCATAACTTAATCCAGTTATAAAGACCTCCAGACATTTTGTTAGTTCCCTTGTACACCTGCTTCAGGGTTGTAGCATTAGAAGGACTTTGTGTCTGTCCAGCCTGAGTTCCTCAGCTGCAGGCTCATCTAGCACTCAGGGCAGCTGAGGCTCATTCAGATCAGCCTGTCCAGGGGGCTGGTGCTCAGGCCTGCTCACCACCAGCATGTCGCAGCAGGCCATGGTGCTGCTGAGTTAGTCTAGCTTTCTGGCAATAGCTGGAGGTCAGTGGTGAGCTCTTGGAAAACAGCCCTTTAGAACAAGGAGCAGGAGGCAATGCTGGGGAGCAGGGGACAATGCCCAGCGAGCAGGCAGGCCTGGGTTAAAGAGGAAGTGTGGAGCCTCAATAAGCTCACAGCTGAATCTACTGCGTCCTAGAGGCAAATGCTGTGTGAACTCAGGAAGACCCTGTTCCCTCTCTGTTTTCTCACTTGTCAACTGAGAAGGTTGCAGAAGAGAGTTTCCAAATCTTATTCCACTGTGGTTTGGGTGAATTTTGTGTTAATTTGAGCAGGAATGACCATTTATAATCGCTCTTCTGGTTTCTCCTGCTGCATGTGTAAGAGATGGGATTTTGTCAACTGCAAAGACAAGGACCGTGTGTTTAGTAGGTTTAAGTATCAAAGCACAGACAGGGAGGAGATTTATACAGCAGTGAAAGCACAGGCAAGCGCCTGCCTCCATTGTGTAGACTAGACGACATCTGTGCAAGTGTTTGGGGCACCTCCTGCAGGCTACCCCAGAAACTGCTCAAGAGTGGGGAGATCGACATTCCATTGTTCAGCCCGTGGGCCTTATGGATTTTGTACCGTGTGAATATATTTCTATAAATATGCATAAAGAAACGGTCAGGAAGTCTCATGTGTACCCACCTGCTCTATCCTGCGGTCCGTGCCTAGCCGAGTGGCGGCTGCGCTGGGGTCGGGTGCGGAGGCAGCCTGTGATGACCCCGAGTAGCCACACGGTGGCAGTGTTTCACTTTGGTCAGCCCTAGGCAACCCGTGTCTGTTTTAATGAACTCCCCACTGCGGATTTGGGGCCCCTCCCTCCGGGTTCAATTTATAGCCCTCAAGTGAAGGCGCAAAATGGGATTCTGAGTGGAGAATAATGGCTGTAACAGATATCCCCTGGCTCCTCCCTATCTTCTTTGCTATTAGAACATCTCTCTGCTAAGAGCCCCTTAGTCGCTGGCAGGAGGGTCAATAGAAGGTAATCAGAGGGACATGCTGCATTCAATTGGGCCTAAAAGGATACGAGGACTGGGAAACTTCAGCCAGGCAACGATGCTTAGGGACGGTGTGAGTCCCTAGAAACATAAGACAGTGACTGGCTGTGAGTCAGCTTGATTCCCTCTGCTATCCCCACCACTCCCCTCCCCGATAACCAAGTGAAGCCCCCAGGGTCCATTCTTTCTAAGGGGTCCCTCCCTCGGAAGCTTCTCCCACAGGAGACCCGCAAGAGGGCAAGGCAGTGAAACCCAAGGGGACAAAGCATTCGTGAGGACCTTCAAAAGGCTGTAGGACCTTCCAGGCCAGGTGCCTCTTTGCCAAGATTGCTCTGCTCATCCACTTTGGAGGTTCTAAAATTCCTGTCCAGAGCTGCCCCATAATCAATGGGGAGATGCATCAGACACAGTTGCGGGGCCCTGCCATCCTCTGCTCAGTCTGTTCTCTGGGTCCAGTGGAGTCTAGGAGTCTGCGTGTTGAATTAAAGCTCCCAGGAGAAGACACCCAGTACTTCCGCAAGCTCTTTCAGGGTGGAGAGGGTGGAGATTCAGAGAGAGAGTCTCATTGACTCTTTGGCGCTGAGGGAGTGACTTACCTTCCCTGGGGCCAGGACTCTCTTGCAGTGAAAGGTAGAATAGAAAATTGCTTAATGAATCTTCTTTTAACCATCTTTGTAGCGTGACCCAATCTGTCTACATGGTGAGCTGCTTAGGATCATCTGGAGATGCCCATGGAGGTACCTACGGTCACGTCCAGTGGTGAAAGAAGCAGACACACCCACAGGTAGTCATGTTCTCTCCCAAAACCTGCCCATGTCAGCTGTGCTGAATATTTTGATCACATAATTTAATCAAACATTGAGAACGTTGAAAAAATATGGATGACAAAGAAAATAGAGTTGTTTCCTTCTCTGAAATGGTTGGGTGCAATGTTGAAATGTGGAGCAGGTGAGTCGATAAGGAACTCGCTCCTACCTCCAGCTTTATTGAGCTAGAATGAACATGTAACATTTTCTAAGTTTGAGGCTGCACAATGTGATGATTTAATGTATGTATACACTGTGAAATAATTACCACAATGAGGTTAGTTAACACATACGCCACCTCCAGTCACATTGTGTCAATGTGTGTAGTTTGAACTTTTAAAATCTCAGCAACTCTCTTAGCAAGGTTCAAATATACAGTATTGTGAATGATAGCCACCTTGCAGACATTAGAACCCCAGAACTTATTCATCTTATAACTGGAAGTTTGTACCATTTGGCCAAAATCTCCCCATTTCCTCTCGGCCCCTGGCAACCTGCACCCTACTCTGCTTTGGTGAATTTGACATTTTGTGATTCCACATGTAAGTGTGATCGTAGAATATTTGTTGCTTTCTTGGATATATTTCAATTAGTGTAATGCCCTCAAGGTTCATCGGTGTTGTAAACAGCAGGGTTTCCTTCTTTCTCATGGTTGAATAGTCTTCCATTGTGTGTGTGTGTGTGTTGTCTATCTATTCATCCAGGTATGCTTAGGTTGTCTCCATGCCTTGGCTATTGTGAATAATGCTGCAGTGAACATGGGGTGAAGATATCTTTTTGAGATTGTGACTGCATTTTCCCTTGGAGATACATACCCAGAAGTGGAGTTGCTGGATCATATGGTGAAAAATGACTTTTGAACTAGGTGTAGAGGAGATGGTTGTCAAGTCTTGGGGAAAATTATAAAAGCCTGGGAGATGTCTCCAATTCACATTTCTTTCTTTTTTTAAAAAGATTTATTTTTATTTATTTATGCATACAAGAACTGGGGTGTAGTCAGAGGTGCAGAGGTAAAAGATTCAGCAGGGACAGAGTGGGAAGCAGACCAGACTGATCTACTGAAATACACTGCTGAGGGGAGCAGCAGGCAAGACAGGAGAGATCTGCTGTGCCATGTAGGTTAGCTCCCTGACCGGTGATTGAACTCATGCTGCAGTGGCTGCTAATAGCTAAATAGTGCTGAGACTTAACCCCTTGTGCCACCGGGGAGGCCCTCACATTGTTTCTTTAGAGAGTTAAAGTTCTCACTCCACTTTAAAGAAATAGAAACTGGAAATGATGATGAAATATAGAAATAGAGTTTAGACAAGGCCTTGGGGTCAACAACGTGGTTGGGGAATGAATGAATTTTATCTATATTAAGATAAAATTAAATATCTGTTGTGATTCCCCGCTTTAACTTTTATTTTGTTTTTCAATGGACCACTCCTCTGCAGGTGGATAGTGATGGATATAAGGGTTGCATATTAATAAGTGCTTATTTCATAGAATGACTATGAACATGAAATGAGATTCACGGAACTTCTAATCCAGCACCTGGCAAACATCAAGGATAAATAAATCAGTCAATAAAAATTCTCATTCTCCTCTCTTTCCTTATAATGATAAAGAAGCGCAACTTCTCAAGACAGTTGATGCTATTTCCAAAGAGCTCCAGATTGTGAGAAGCTTATAATTTTATCCATTAACCCTTATTTATCTTTTTGGGAATACTCAGAACTATGGGAAGTTTTAAAAACAACCATCTTGTTCCTCCAGGAGCCTTTTGTTCTCTACAACCACCTTGATTTTTTAATCAAGTTTTAAACTGCCCCTCATGTGATACATTTTCAAGATTTCTCATTTATTATTATTGGCACTTCTCTTGTTTGCATCCCACACACCCACATTCTTCCCCAGATGAGTGTGACACTCTATACGTACACTCTATACGTAGCCCCGGAGAGGGAGCCCACTGCTGAGCTATTAGACTGGACACTCCCTTCCAAAGAGGCCATCTGTCATTGCTTGCATGTTTTGATAGTGTCAAATGTTGCTAATGCAGGCCTTGCTGCCAACTAAAACTTCCAAGCCTTTTCCTTAGAGACTGCTGTCAAGCCAGGCCTTCTCCATCCTGAAATGGTACATTTAATTTTTTCAGCCTGTATGTGGGAATTTGTATGAATTATGTTCCATCTTGTTGATTTCAGTCCAGTTTTCTAGCTTGAGTTCCATTTTTGGTATTTTGATGCAAATTGTTCATCATATTAACTATGTTTCCCAGGATGTTGTAGGATAATTTGGTAAGTGAAACTTCCAGATTTTCCCTCAAGCTGCTGGTAAATATACTGAATGGTAAAGGGAGAGGAACATGGCTATGTGACATGTTATAGAAGGTCCCACTCTTCATCAAATTTATTTTTCAATTTAACAAATATTTATTAAGCTGTCCATGCTTGACATTGTCCTGTTTGCTGGGTAAACATCAGTGGACAAAATGAAAATACTGTCTTTGTCAACATTACATTTTAGTGGACACCATTTTGTATAATATGCCCTGGAACCATTGCACATATGCCTTTGTCCTTATTTAAATCAGCTTGCATTTATTCATAACAATAATCTGAGAACTTGTCAGGTCTTAAGTCCTGTTTTTGGTCTTTATTCAGCTATTAGGTAGGAGCTGATATAGAATATGTGCTCAGGTACCCATCTGCTAGATTTGCAAAAGGCTCATTTTTGGGGTCTCTTCTCCTTTCTGGATCATCCTTGAACTTTTGGAAACATTTGCAGTTGAAAAGGAAATTTCTGCCAACTTCCGTTTTCAAGTGGGGAAAACTCTTAGTGTTGGTCAGCCCTCTAGTGGTTGTTTATTGCCATTTGGGGGCTCTGAGGAACACAGATTGTTCCCCTCTGTATCTGACCTTGCCCCATCACCAGTACAGGTTGGTACCCTTCAAAACAAGGTGAATTCCTCCCTCTGGGTCTCACTCTGCCCAGAGTGCTCCTCAGTGGGTTCTCTGGAGCGATTTCTCAGTTCTCAGTAACTCTCCTCTGGGGCTATACCCCTCAGTGACTTAGGAGACCTTCCTTTATGATCTGAAATCCTACCTCTTTAGTTCTGAGACTATTTGGGTAGGTAGGTGGAGAGATTTAGGAGATCAGGGTTGAGATGTTTTTTTTCCTTTGCAACCCTCGAAATCTTAAAAGTGTATTTCATTTCCTTCTTGAAATAATGTTAATAAAAACCTTCCTATTTCTTTTTCATCTAAAGTGAAAAAAAATCTGATTACTTCTTAAGGAAGGGGATTGGTGATAAGGTGCCACTTTGGAGGTACTGCTGGATCCTGGCTGCTCCCCATCCATGTAACCAGGGGGCCTTGGTCAAGGGGTGTAGTGAAGATAGGGTCAGGGAGAAGAAATTTCAAAATTTAATGCATGAATTGCTATTTCTCTGAGGCCACTATGCATCTTTAAAGATCAATGGGAATAAAGTCTTTTGTGGGTTACTCCTCAACATATACATAACCTCATTTGATCCTTAGACTAACCCTGAAGCAGGAAATAGCTCAGTGAAGTGATAGGACTTGCTGTGAAAGAATTTGGTTGTTGGGACCAAACTGAAGTCATCTGAGTCCACCACTCCGTGATCCTTCATCCTGCTCCCCGCTCCCATCCTTGGCACTGACCTGGCTCCCCGCACCACCATTCAAGGCTAGGAGGACTTGTACATTCAGTGAGCTTATGGGCATCATGAGAACTGCCGACATGATTCCTGAAGCGCGCACATCTCATCCGATGTGCGTAACCGTGTGTAATAGGAGCAGAAGGATCAGAATGTGATAGAGCTAAAAGAGACAGTGTGACCATGTAGCTTAGCTTGCTTGACAGTTGAAAACTGAGTTTGGGGAGCTTCAACGACAACGAGGGCCTGAAGTAACTTGGCCTAGTTGCTCTCAGCCTAGGACTTATTTTAACTGGATTTTGGTAACTAGCTTAGAGTTTTTTGTTATTCTTAGGATAATAATAATGTCTTTCTTAGGATAAACACACAGGATTTCCAGCTTTTGCCAAGATGGAGGAATCAGTTTATTTTTCTACCATCTACAGCTATAAAACTGGGTCAGTGATATGAACAGCTCTTCGCAGGCTTTGGACAGTGGGCATCACAGGGCTTCAGTCCTCAAGAGAAGGGAAGCATACAAGGCTTGCTTTCATTCTGACTTTTTACCTGGGGAGGTGGTGCCCACGAAAAGAGTGGCATTCTGGGGGTGGGGGGTTTGGAGAATGGGGAAAGAATCAAAGATAAAAGGTCAGGTTTGTTAAGGATGCTGGAATTTGTAGGTTTGGTAGGCACCAGAGAAGAGGAAACTGAGGGAATGGCTCCAGACATCTGTTGAGGGATATTTTCAGGTTTTTGCCAAATCTTAGCTGCATAAAAGCTAAGTGACACTCTCCAATGTGAACTGAACAGTGAACATTGCATTAGAAGTTCCTGGTGTTAGGGAGCTGTCAATCTAGGCAAAGTGGAGTTGGACACTTATATGAGCCCAAAGTTGGCTCCCTTTAAGAGGAAGGGCTGTGTCTTAGAAATGAGGAATATGCTGGAGGTCTGAGAGCAAAAATGATAGAGACCTGCCTTGGCAAAGCCCAGACCCAAGAATCAACAGGATCTAGATGAGACGGTTGTTCCTTAACTGTCAGAACAAAATGTTGCATTTTTTTAGGGGAATAAAAGCTGAGTCTCTACAACATATCATTCTGAATGTTCAGCAAATAATAAAAGATGTTCAGTCATGCAAATAAAGTTAGGTGCATAGACTTTCCTTATGGTTTGAAACCCCGAGACTCTTGATTTGTTTTTTCCCTTTCAGAGTATTTTAGTTTGACTTAAAACAGTGCATGGAACATGGAATGTTTGGACTTTAGTAATGGGATTGTTTGCATCTGGGTAGAGAGTCTGGTCTCCCTAGGTGGAGCTCAGCATTTTGGGGTTCAGTTGATAGAAGCCATTTGGAAACATAATTGGGTTTCTTCTTCTTCTTTTTTTTTTTTTTTTTAAGATTTATTTATTTATTTATACAAGCATTGGGTACAGTCAGAAGCACGGGAGGGTGAGAGAATTCACCAGAGCCAGAGCGGGGAACAGAACAGATAGACCTATGAAACGCACTGCTGAGGGGAGCAGCTGGCATGTCTGGAGAGGTCTGTCGCGCCATGTGGGACCCTCGCTGGTGACCCGGGATCGAGCCCGCGCTGCAGAAGCTGCAGGCAGCTTCGCAGCCCAGCGCTCAACCGCTGCACCACCAGGGGAGGCTCTCTTCTCTTTCTTCTTTAAACAGATTATCATTCTGGGGTTGCTTTTTTTTCCAGAAGAGATTTTGGAGGATTGGGATGGAGTGTTGGAGAGTGTTGGAGAGGGCATATGTATTTTGGGAAATATTCTAGATTTCACTAAGCATCTGGATGACTGATAACAAAATAAGAAGGAACAGTCAAATTGGAGCAAAACTTATAAAAATCTCCAGAAGAAATATCTCTAAGTTCTTTTTATTCATGACAAGAATTTGTAAGTTTTTTTCCTTAGACAACTTCAACTTGAGCTGTGTCCCCAACTAATTCAATTTTTAACTATAAAAATGGAGTTTAAACTGTTTCACAGTGTAAAAGCTTGAAGTATGAACAAAACTTTTTAGCAATTTCTTTTTTTAGATACAGTTTTTTAATAAAACAGTCATTATTATAGACATTTCCTTTTAAAGTTACTTTCTAATCAAGAAGGAGGCAGAAGGTTTCTGTTGCTTTTGAATTTGGGGTGATTTACTATTGTTTAAATAAGCACATTCAATGAGGGAATAAAATCAGCATTATTAATTATTTTGAGACAGAAAGCATCTTGAATCATGAAACCTTTAATTCATGAGTCTTAATCTATCTCCTGGTTTCTAACGGCTGATGGCTCATCCTGCAGAAATATGCCCCTGTGCCCTTGGAATGCTCTGTAATTAATTAATAATTGATGCTGGGTGAAGTGATATGCAGAACAGGGATAGGGGTTCATTCCATGCTGGGGTTGCTGTTGCTGCTTAAATCATCAGGGTGGTTTTCCTGATGGCAGACCTCTGTGGAGAGGGTGGCACAGAGGCTGAAGGGCAATCAATTTTCACAGATTCTGACCATCCTTTTTTTGCATTGTGTGGATTCCAAAACATTTTCTAATTCAAGTCTTTGAGAAAGGCCTTTATTCGGGTATGAGAAAATTAGCATGGAGTTGAGAAAGATTTTAAACACATGAGCAGGACTGATTAGCTTTTGTTTTCTTCGAATTCTTGGGTCACTTCCATTTTAGTTTCAGTAAATGAGGAATTTTTAAATGAGTTATGTGATATTTGCTGAAGGTTGTGATTTTGGCAAATGCTAAATAGGAAAAAAAAAAATTTCTCCTCCCCTGCATTCCTCAACCCATCTTATTATTATTTGGACAGTTCTCAAGTTCATATGCCCATCTGAAGAAGGCAATGTATCACTGGTTCAGCACACAATGCAAGAACACTGTTCAAATAACTGCCTTCCTTAAACTGGCAGCTGACAAATGCCCACATTGCCACAGCTGACAAACTAGCTTTGTGCTCATTCTTCTCCACAGCAACCCCAGTTTCTTGGTCAGGAGAACATTGCTGTAGAAGGAAGAGCATGAAGTTCTAGGTGAGCTAGGAGGTAGGTCATTGAGATTAAATCCCGTAAAGGAAGGGTGGACTCCTTTTCAATACAAAAGTGGTTTCATTTCTTTATTAAAATTTATAAGCTCATTAAAAATTCTTTCCAATGCAACAAATAGAAGAAAGATAATAAAAAACCAAAACTCAATACGTCTCACCTTGAAGCCTATCATCTATAGGCAGAGGTCAGCAAAGTTTCTGAAAATGTCTAGACAGCTTTTAGCTTTTGGAGGCTCAGTGGTCTCTGTCAATGGTATCAAATCCCCTTGAGGGGAGGGTCCATGCACTTGGGGACATAAAGCCAATATTCTGAAACCTGTTTTGTTTAACAGGCTAAGAATTTTATTGCCTGACAATCATTGGAGAAGGAAGAGCTGAACAATAAGCTCCTGCCTGAGCTTCAGGGAGGGATTCTGTTTTTGGGGGACTGGGCTGTCATGATTTAGGGCAGAGTCTCACAGTCACGCACAGTCTCCTCATCCACCAGGCACTCTTGCTGTCTCCCTGTTTTCCACCAGGCATGCACTCATGTCTTGGGAAGAACTGGTTGGGTCTGGTTCTGTGGCTACTGCTCTTCATCTCACATTCCTGAGAGAAGGCACAGCTTGGTGCAAATATTCTCCTTCACAGTTACAAAATGCCCCCTCTGTTTTATTCTGCTCCTCATTCATGAGACACACAGGACAGAGATCTTTTTTCTTAGATTGTATTTTTTTTTAAAGATTTATTTATTTATGTATACAAGAACTGTGGTGTAGGCCAGAGGTGCAGGGGGGCGGCTGAGAGATTCACCAGAGAGAGTGGGGAGCAGAACAGGCAGATATACTGAAATACACTGCTGAGGGGTGCAGCGGGCGACGCAGGAGAGGTCTGCTGCCCATGTGGGTTAGCTTCCTGGCCTCCAGGGAACTGCAGAGGCTAGCGATAGCTTGATAGCGCTGTCTTTAACCCTTGTGCCACTAGGGAGGCCCTAGATTGTATTTTGTTTATGTCCCTGTGCTTTCCTCACTATATAGGAATTCTGCAGATGAGGTGGGAAATCAGTCATGGGTACTATGTAAATGACCAGGTATGTCTGTTCCAATAAAACTTTATTTAGGGCCAGATTTGGCCTGTAGCTTATAGCTTGCCCCATGATCTAGGCCAACCCTCATTTATAATAGGTGCATATCACTTCCCAAATCTTTTCTTCTTCTCACGTGTACCTTTGTGAATATATCCATGGGGAGAGAACTAATTTCATATAAAGGAAAGCACTTTTATAAAAATATGAGCTATATTTAAAAAGTATTCAAGTAAAATTCAATTTTACTTGAATTTAACAGGAGAAATGAAGTAAAAGGAGACGAGACCTGCTGAATATCAGACACATGTTTCTTCACCACAGGTGATAATAGTTCCTAAAATAGTTCCTCTAAAATTAAGGAGAAAAAAGATGATGAAAACATTGGGGGATCCTTTTACCTTTTGTAATTTCAGTTTTCAATTTTGGGTGAAGCAGTTGACTTTCTACTCTGATGGACGAGGAAACAGGCACTTTTTCTTTCCCAGCAGGTTTTCTTGCCTCCTCTGAATTCTCAGTACTCATTCAATTGTTTTTAACTTGTCAAGCCTGATTATTTACATTTTATTCTGTCACCACAATTATTTGGGTTTTTTTCATCTTAAATGTTTGTAGAGAAAAGTGAATATGCACAGTTGGTTTTTTTGTTTTTCAAATCAAGGTTTCTCTGTTTTTTAAAAGCAGTAGGGTTTATTGCCTAGAATTTTTTTCAGAGAACTTGTGGGGTTTTATTCTTCTATTTTCCTCTTCACATTCGAAGGGCAAATAGTCTACTGGTAAAATACGTGGGTCACATTTTCTATAAAGTTTTGTATAAAGTTAAAATCAAAGCTCCTTTAGTCATCTTTTGACTGACTGAATTTCACAATCAAGAATCCCAGTTCCCCTCCCCTGCAATGATGTGTGGGTTCATTTCTCCTGTTCTTCTGTGGGAAAGCCCCCATCTTTGTGTTCATGCTGGAGGGTTTATTTGGTTGTGTCTCTCACACTTGAGGTAATATCTCATTGCCTGAAAACCTTGCAGGCGTTTCTCCTTTATCTTCTGGCACTGAATACTCATCTTGGGAAGGCTAAGCATAGCTTCATTTTCATGGCAATGGACGAGGGTGTAAGAGTCTAAAAATGGGAGGAAGGAAAAAATTGGGTGTATTTTTTCCAAACTATATCAGAGATTTTCTAAATCTTCTGAGAATCTTCTGTTGAAAGCATTCACTGCTACTTTAGAAATTTAGTGCAAAATGTTCTATCACTTTTCTTTGAATAAAATTTGGGCAACTTTTTTATTAAAAAGGTTTTTATTTCATTAAGAATTGGAGGACAATCTTTTTGATCCAGACTCAGTTTGACAATTTCAACTAGAAGTGCCCTTATGGCCTCTGTAGGGGTTTTCTAAGCTCTGTAGAAAGGAAACTCTGGTTTTCCCTTATAATAATTTCCCTATTATAGACTCAACTCTCCTGCTCTAATTGGGAATCTAGTGCTGTGCTTCTCTCTGGAATACAATAAATCTTTTTGGATTTAACTTCTGCTTCCTCTAGACATCTTCTCTGTTTGCCTTTATCGTCTTTAAAAAAATATGTTTACTACTAGACATCTTTAGGATGTAAATAAATTACATTGTATTAAAAAGAAAAATAAAGTGTGAGTATTTGCTTCAGTTTTTCTTTTTTTCCCCCATTTAACTATGAGTCACTAGAAAGGAGATTAAAGGTTTTGCATGCATGGGTGAACTTGCCAACCATTGGGCCAATTGATGATAAGACCCCCCAAATGGATTTTTTACTGGGGAATCCTGAGAATCTGATGTGGATATGTTACAGAGCAGCCCTGATACAAAACGAGTTGCCTGGCGCGCTTAAAAGGGACTTACTAATACTTCACTGCAGGCACACACAAAAGGTTAATAAAAGGTTTATTTACAAGGGAAGGGGAAATGAGGAAATGTACAACTCAGGGAGAAAATAGGGAAATAAAATCTTAAATGCGTCCTACCCAATCCGCCGACCTGGAAACCCAATGGCACTCCGAGAGCTGGCCAAGAGCCGCGAGCTGGTGGAGAGCCAAAAAAATGGGCCCCCCCCCCCCAAGGCCCATGTGTCTGGTTTTATAGCAAACCTGGCTGCTTAACCCCACCCTCAGGTTCCAGCAACCTGCCCTTTGGTGGTAATGGGATTTGTCTTTCCCAATGTCCTGATGGCTTTAGTCTGGAGTGGGGGTGGGGTCCACAAAGCCTGTATGGGATTAGCTCAGGACATCCTTTCCCCCTAACAGATATTGTGGAAGAGTCTAATATAAGGTGGCTGGAAGCATGTGGCAATTGTATATTTTATATGTATTATGTCCAAGAAGCATATAGCATAGCTACTAAGTGTCTGGAAAATCTAGTTCAAAATTCCCTTGGAACAACCTCCTAATAGCTTGCCCAAGTAGGAAATGATAGTATTCCAGTGGAGCTGGATGGAGGAAGGGTCTTCTTTATTCAGACTCAATCCACTGTTTTGTTTCACACCCATAATACTTGGACCTTGGGTGCAGGCTTACTAGCCATGCAATTCTTAGCCAAGCATTTATTGCATTTCTCAGCTGCACTTTTCTGGAGTTTTTCAGGCATGTATTTCTTGCTGCAGTTTGTCTATTTCTGCTCTAGGCGTTTGGTTTTCATTCTTTTCAGTTACAGTAAATTCTTAACTACTTCCCAAACATGTAATCACTCTGCTAGTGCTGTCTATCCTGTGACTGCATAGTTTAAAAAATTCCTTTAATTTCTTGCATTTCAAAAGAGAGCAACAATAAAAGCATTTACTCTACCAATAAGATGTGTTCATGCCCCCAGTGCTAACCAGGTCATTCTTATTGTGTCTCTCCTTCCTATGATTGCCTGATTTAGAAGTGTTTGATCCTCTTCAATGTTTAATTGCATCATAACCATCCTTTAAATTTTTCTCCCTCCTCAATTTATAGAACTTTGATTAGGCACCAACTATGTTCTAGTTAATGTATTGGACATTGAAGATACACAGATGAAAATATACACAGTTCTTGTTCTTGAGTTCGTTTTACTGCTTTATTGGGAAATTATTCATTGAACAGCCATCTTTTAGATTATTGCATAGTGGAATTAATAAAGGTAAATATTTGGGAGGATAGGAGGATTGGATGAAGTCTGCTAGGAAGAGACAGAAGGGTTTCCTTAAGGAGGTATCATTGGAGGGAAGCTTACAAGGGGATTTTAGTTAGAGAGAATAGTGTGAGTTAATTGGACAGTAAGCAAGAGTGTAAGTACAGCCTTATTTGACAGCTCAGTGTTACAGAATGTGAAAGTCTTTTCCTTCCTTTGCACTCCACTGTCATTTTAAAATTTATTACTACACCATTTTTATGTGTGAAACCTAATGTTTCCAAGTCCTTTGGTCTCTGTTTCTTTAATATTCAAGCACAATTTTCAAATATAGTTTCCAAGATTTATATATTCTGGAGAAAATAGGGCCGTTTGTCTTGTTGACCCTAAGAGCTGACCTACTGCCTTTCTTTTTTTATCCCCAAATACTCTGAAAAGGATTGTTCTATGTTACAGTCTTCTACTGAAGGGTTAAGAAAATAGAATGGAACACAGTTTGGTCTATAAGTATAGAAAAAGACTTTTTTTTCTCCCTTGAGACCTTTGCCTGCTGTCATGTTGCTGGAGGTCATTCTCCTTTCTATGTCACCTCTCTCCATTTCTTCCTTGAATTCCAAGTACCCCCTACATTACCTTTTTTTTTTTTTTGAACTTCTAAGGAAACCCACCCAAATTCCTATTTATTTATTAGGCTGACTATTTCAGTTTTCCTAGCTGAAATTAATTATTTCTGCTTATGGTTTTCTTCAGGTTTGTCTTCTTCATTTAAGCAAATTTCACCTACCATCTTTTAGCTCTGAGTTTTCCAGTCTTCTCCAACAGACATAGTCCCCTGAGGTTGGGGACTTTGAATCATTCATTTTAATATACTAAAGCATAATATTTCACTTGTAGTACTTATTCAAATAAATCATTCTACATATACTGCCAAAAACCCGTGGCTTTGCAAACTTGAGATTGCATTTAATCCCTGTGTGGTGATTTCTTCAGCTTTGTGTGAGCCAGTTTGATTTTTCAGCTGTTCCTAGTTGAGGTTCCTCCAGTTGGCCACAACGCTAGAGGTAAATGCTGCATGAGTCTGAGACTTAGTTATCCACAGGTCAGCATCTGTTGGGTCTATGCTGCCTTTTTTTGGGGGGTGGCATCCACAAAAGTCATAGGGTGGGGGTCAGCATCTCACCTTTTCACCCATCAGGGATGGCATCAGCATTGGGCCAAGAGACGCTGAGGTCAGTGACCTCAAATAGGACAGTGATGGAATTTTGGGCACTTATGAGACTGATATGGGGTGACTGAACTGATGTGGACTGTCCTTTCTCAGGGGACTGACAGTTTACAGGACATTCACCTCTGTTTATCTATAATATTTATTCTCACCAATAACCTGAGTAACATAAAGAAATTTCGTTTATTAGTCATTTTTCAGTAGCACCAGAATTCAATTTAGCCAGTTCTACAAAGGATCCTTTCATCAACTGGAATTGGCCAGTGGTTCTTCCCCTGAAGGACATTGGTGATAATTTCTGGTTGGAAGTCTGACAGCCTACGTGTTAGGTGGAGTGGACTTTTAGTACTATTTGTTATGGTTGAACTTTCAATCCAATAGCCACCCATCCAAATGATGTGATTATAATGATTATTTATAGGCACTCTTCTGTTGGAAATCAGTCAGATTTATATTGTTATTTCTCTTTCAATTAGCAGCCTTTATCATTTTGAAGAATGAATTTTCTTAGAAATAAAAAAGCAACTGTTTGATGAATGCTTGAATCTCAAGCAGCTTGAGATTTCTGGGTATTTTCTTTCTTCTATATAGGATATACTTTAACTTTTGAGTAGGAGTTTACTCAAAAATTTGTGGGGTTATTTTTCCTCAAAGGCTAGGACAAATTGGCATTTCTTTTTTTTTTTAAGATTTATATATTTATGAGTATAAGAACTGGGGTACAGGCCAGAGATGGAGGGGGGAGTAAGAGGATTCACCGAAGATAGAGTGGGAAACAGAACAGGCAGATTGACTGAAATACACTGCTGAGGGGAGCAGCTGGTGGGACAGGAGAGGTCTGCTGCACCATGTGGGTCAGCTCCCTGGGCAGGAGTCAAACTCTTGCTGCAGAGGCTGTGGATAGCTTCATAGTGCTGTGCATAACCCCTTGCCCCACCAGGGAGGCCCCAATATGGATTTCTTACCTGGTCACTTGTTATGTAGACTCCTGAGAGTAAGTTGGAGATGAGCTAGGAAACTGGTCATTCTCCTAGGAAGTCTACCCTGGTCTGAGTCTAACATCTAGCAGAAGGTCCTTGGGAATCCTGAGTTAGTGTTGTTGCGAATGCTGGGTTTGTGGTGAAGCCCCAGAAGCACCACCTCCTTGCTGGTGCAGTCGGGTCTGGAGCTGCGCCTTGTTGTCACACTCTTCTTTGGATTCAGGAGGTGGATTTTGAGTCCCCAGTTGTGCTCAGCTTTGGAGGGAGAAAATGGACTTCTGGCTGAATTGTGCTCCTTTCTAGACTGAGTAATACAAGTCTTCTCAATGTTGACTTATAATCAAGTGATGGGCAATTTGTTGCAATTGGCAAAATTGAAGAAAAAATTATTCAATGACACTTGCTAAAGATGGAGAGGCAGGCTTTATTCAGGATTACTGTTATAGGGGTAGTGACCACTGCAATGGAATTTTACAGGGGCTGGGAGAGAGGCTTGGGTTCACCTCTGAATATAGCTTGGAAAGTGGGAATATATAATAATGAGTAGGGGGAGCAGTGATGGAAAATTACTAGAGGGAAATCAGGGCTTAGGGGGATTCTGGCAAAACCATTTGAGTGTATTCTTGCTGAAGGCAGACCATACAATCAGACTTCACATGAAAGATGGCAGAGGATGAAGAACCCCATGGGATATGGAGGTGATCAGATATTGTGGGTGAAGTTTCCAGTTAAACTGACATAGTTGAGTTCTTGCCAACACTAAGTTTTTTAAAGAAGTGCACAGATGGAACTAAGATAAATTTCAGGAGTCTGACTGAAGTTTGGTTGGGCAAAGAATCTATATCAGAAGCCAGCTGGAAAAAGAAAATTTTACGCAACTTAAAATTCCCCTTTAAACAATGAAATATTAATGTATCAAATTTACTATGGGATAGCTCTGAGTTTCTACTTCCAAGATTAGTGACTCATGAGTCTCTTATTTTGAAATAATTGTAAGGTGGGTGTATCAGGGTGATCAGAGAGAAAACTGATTCTCGCACACACAACATACACATACATGCACAAGCACAAATACACAAACACATATTTCACTTCTTCCTATTTATCTATCTAGCTATCTATCTGTCTATGTATCTCTATTTCTATATCTTAGATTCATTTTAAGGAAGTGGTTCACACAATTGTCTTATAAGTGAAATTTATAGTCCATGTCAGCAGGCTGGAAACTCAGGTAGGAACTGATGCTGCAGTTGTAAGGCACATTTTTTTTCTTCCTTGAACAACTTTGTTTTTTGTCTTAAGGTCTTCAACTCGTTAGGTGGAGCCCACCCACATTATTGTGTGTAACCTTCTTTATTTAAGCCAACTGATTGTAGATGTTGACCACATCATCAAGGAACCCGCACAACAACAGCTGGGTTAGTGTTTAAACAATCACTAGGTACTGTAGCTTAGCCAAATTGATTTATCAAAGTAGCCATGGTGAGCGAAGCTGGAATTTGGCACGAAGCAGAAGAAAACTGAGAGATAAGAAAGCTTGATCCCTGGTGTAGAGTAGAGAGGCGGGAAGGAAAATGAGTGCATTGACATCACTATTCATTTGGGGCTTGGGGATAAATGAAAACCGGTCTCATCTGGGATGCATACATCAATTCAGAGATTCTCAGAGTTTTCTTTTGAAAACAAATCTCCACATCTTTGGGTGTGTTTGTTGCGTGGGGGGGGGGTGATTGGAGGCATAGCTCAGAGTTGCAAGGTATGAATGGCAGAAAGGTATTTGGCTAGAAAACTAAGGACAGGACAACCTGCCTCTTAGGTTGTAGTTTATCTGTGAAGAAAATGTGGATTCGCTAGCATCTTTTGAAACTGGAGAGCAGGAGATCTTAATAAATATCCATAGAGTCAAGAGGTAGGAAATGAAGAGTAATTGTATAGAGACCATTCTTTCTAAACTAAGATGTGAAACGTGATTATTAGCTCTAGTGTGCTGACTTTATAATTGTATATTAGTAAATATAAAAATATTTGTCCACGATTTACACAGAATCTTAGTCCCTCAGTTTTGTTTTTCTCATAAAATTACTGTTCTATTGCAAATTCTCTCACCAGGAAGAATTCTTCAGGAAGCCAAACATCTATATTTGGTAGAGATTCTGCTATTGGTTCCTATATATAAAATAGAAGCATTAAATTCATCATCGTGTATATGATAGAGTGTGTCTAATGGGACGGTGGGAAAGATTTGTGCTTCAATTATTAATGTGTCAATACTATCAAGACATTTAACAAAACTCATTCCCTTTCACTAAAAGATAACCATTAACCTCTTCTAAACTAATCACTTCAACTTTAGTAGTTTAAGTAAACTCCTTCAAGAGTTGCATAATATCAATACTCCTAGCGTCCTCCTGCTTCATGCTTCCCAGACCCAACTTCTCGTTTTTCTTTTCACTTATAGGAGGAATGCAGGGGAAACAAATAAGGGGTTAGAAAAAAAAATTATAATAAATTAAAAAACAAAATTAACAGGCAACTATAAATCAGAGACATTCTGCAGGGGAGGAGGAGGGAGAGGGATCAAAACAGGGAGGGAAGAGCACAAGGGACTATGGTGATGGTGCATGGGTAAATGGGAGGTGGGAATTTTACGGGGACCACACCTGAGAGGAGAAAGCATGCATTGTACAAAAAGGAGGAATGATGTAAAAGTTATATGTAAAATAAAAAAGGGAGAGAAATAGAATGTTTCTTTCTTTTGCTCTCTAATACTTCCTAAAAATGGCTTTAAGGCAGAAAACATTGCATTCCTGACTGTAAATAGTCATACTTCAGTCCTCATAGTTGTAACGGGCATGGAATAGTAGTGGGGCTCGGAGAGACCTGGGAGCTGCCTTGTAAAACTGCATTTCTGTTGGCGAGGAGATCTACAGTTTCAGGAGCATATGTGTGTTTTTTTTGTAAACTTTTATTCTGGTTAAAAATTTAAAAGGGAGCTACTTGAAATGTCTTTAGCATTAACTTAAACTATGGTAGGTCTATGAAACAATCATTTAGAGGCTATTAAAAGTATATGAATAATAAAACAGCTACAATAAGAAAAGCTTTAGCAGAGTGACTGGACCTGGTAGCTCCCCCTTTGCAGAAGGGCTGGGAGTGGTTGGGAGGGGAGGGGGCGGTGGGACGTTTGGCTGTACTTTGTCTATGATTTGGGCAATTAAATGTTATTGGAAACTAGGAACCTGTACCCTCATTTTTTTTCCCTTATTAAGAGTGAAGTCTGGGACATTTTCTGGATTGTAAATGGCAACAGAGCATAATGTAATAATATTCCTAGAAATCACCTCAGGTTACTTTGTTTATGTGAGATATTTATGAGGGTGCAAGTTTTATGAAGTTGTTTTATTGGTAAAAGTCAAAGGCACTAGTAGCCCAGGGCCATGTGGTGAATGATGAATAAACTTGGGATTTTTGAAAAAAGAAATTCTGGATTTGAATCTAGGGCCTTCTACTTAGAAACTAGAAAACATATATGAAGTTCAGAGCACATTTTTGGTAACATGTTTGGTGTTTGATAATGATAGTTCCACTGTCCTGTTATTTTGAAATTATTACTTATCTATGACATTTTCTTGGTATTGCTGTCTAATACATACCTCTTTTCATAGGTGTGATTTGGAACTGATGTTTGAGATCACAATAAATAAATATCCTCTAAATATCCTTCAGTGGTATTAGGAAGTTGAAGGCGGCTACAATAATCAGGAATATTGAGATCCTTAGAATTCTACCACACTACGTATATATATAAACATGAATATATATATAAAATATATACATATAAACATATTTCATATATAATATTGTTATAATATGTTAAAAAGATACAGAAATTAAAAGTCTATAACACAAGAAGTGATCACAATTTGAGTACTGCTGTGTTTAATCAGATAATGACATAGATCTATATCAACATCCCCAAATACCCACTCATGCTCACCCCTCATCATTCCCATCTTCCTGTTCCCCCCAAATAGTCATAATTCTAACTTTGCACACCACTAATCAGTTTTGCCTGGTTTTGAACCTTAAATAAATTGCAGTATCTTTCTTTCATTCAACATTTTTTTTAAAGGTTTATTTATTTATTTATACAAGCACTGGGTACAGTCAGAAGCGTGGGAGGGTGAGAGAATTCACCAGAGCCAGAGCAGGCAGAAGGACTGAAGTACACTGCTGAGGGGGGCAGCAGGCGGCAGGAGAGGTCTGCACGCCATGTGGGACGCTCCCCTGGAGGCCGGGGAGCAGCCAGGGATCGAACTAGCGCTGCAGAGCCTCGCAACCCAGCGCTCAACCACTGCGCCACCGGGGAGGCCCTCATTCAACATTTTTTTTTTTTAATCTTAAATTTTATTTTTATATTCCCCCATACAATTGCAAACGCCCCATTCTGACCCCAATCCTTCCCCTCCCGCCCCCCACCCCCCAAAAAGTGTCTCTGGTTCATAGTTTTTTGTTGATTTTGATTTTCACTTTCTTATATTCATTTTCCTGGTTCCTTATTTAAGTTTTCTAGATTCCTGCTATGAGTGAGACCATCCGGTATTTTTCTTTTTCTTTTTGGCTTATTTCGCTGAGCATGATCCCTTCCAGTGCCATCCATGTTGCTGCAAATTGCATGTGTTTATCTTTTTTGAATGCTGAGTAATATTCCATGGTATATATGTACCACATCTTCTTGATCCAGTCATCTATTTTTGGGCATTTGGGCTGTTTCCAAAGCTTAGCTATTGTAAACAGTGCTGCTATAAACATAGGGGTGCAGGTGCTCTTTGGAATTGATGTTTCTGTGTCCTTTGGGTAAATACCTAGGAGTGGAATTGCTGGATCATATGGAAGCTCTATGTTTAGTAGGTCCAGAAATCTCCACACAGCTCTCTCCATAGTGGTTGGACCAGTTTGCACTCCCACCAACAGTGCAGAAGAGTTCCTTTTTCTCCACATCCTCGCCAACATTTGTTGTTGCTAGTTTTTTTAATATGTGCCATTCTCACTGGTGTGAGATGGTATCTCATGGTAGTTTTGATTTGCATTTCCCTGATTGCAAGTGATGTTGAACATTTTTTCATATGTCTGTTGGCCATTTGCATTTCCTCTTCAGAGAAGTTTCTTTTTAGCTCTTCTGCCCATTTTTTGACTGGATTATTTTCTTTGTTGTTGCTGAGTCTCATCAGCTCTTTGCAGATTTTTGTGATCAGTCCTTTATCATTAGTGTTGGGTGCAAAAATGTTCTCCCAGTTGGTGGGGTTTCTCTTTGTTTTTGTTATTGTCTCTTTTGCTGTGCAGAAGCTCTTTAATTTGATGTAGTCCCAGCTGTTTATCTTTGTCTTCACTATCACTGCTTTGGGTGATGTGTCTGTAAAGATGTCTTTGATGTGCAAATCCCGTAGTGTTTCGCCTATATTTCCTTCTATGTATTTTATGGTTTCAGGTCTTATGTCTAGTTCTTTAATCCATTTTGAGTTGATTTTTGTGTATGGTGTGAGGTAGTGGTCAAGCTTCATTCTTTTGCATGTAGCGACCCAGTTTTCCCAGCACCATTTATTGAACAAACTTTCTTTGCTCCAATGCATAGTCTTTGCTCCTTTGTCAAAGATTAGTTGACCATAAATCTGTGGGTTTATTTCTGGATTTTCTATTCGATTCCATTGGTCTGTATGTCTGTTCTTGTTCCAATACCATGCAGTTTTGATGATTATGGCTTTGTAGTATAGTTTGAAGTCTGGGAGTTTGATGCCTCCATTCCCTTCTTTTTTTTTCAGGAGAGCTTTGGCTATTCGGGGTTTTTGGTGATTCCATATGAATTTCATCAATAATTGTTCTATTTCTTTGAAGAATGCCATTGAGATTTTGATTGGAATAGCATTGTCATTCAACATTTTTAATGAGATTCATTCATATTGTCACCTATAACAGTGGTCGGTTTCAGTTTCTGCTTTGTGTGGCATTATATGAATGTACCACTGTTCTCCATCTGCTATTGATGGATATTTGGTAGTTTCTAGTTAAAAATAGCTGTGTTATAAACATTTTAATACAGCTTTTTTGGTGAATACACACACACACACACACACACACACACGATTTATCTATCTGTTGGGACTATATCTTGGTTGGACTGGAAATGCTGATTTACCAGGTAGGCATATAAGCAAATTTAGTATAGACTGCTAAACAGTTTTCCAAAGTGGTTACAATATACCATGTACCATATTTATCCCCCCAAAACCAATGGATGAATGTTCCCTTTGCACTATCTTTGCCTACTTAGTACATAGTCTTTTTAATTTTAGCTTCCCTGACTGGTGGAAAGCAGTGTCTTACTGTGATTTTGATTTTGATTTGTGGTTCCCTAATGATTAACAACCTTGAACACCTCTTAATTTTTTTTTAGGATTTATTTATTTTTGCATGCAAGAACTGGGGCATAGGCCAGAGACGTGGGGGTGAGACGATTCACCAGAGACAGAGTGGGGAGCAGAACAGGGAGACTGACTGAAATACACTGCTGAGGGGAGCAGTGGGCGAATCAGGAGAGGTCTGCTGTGCCATGTAGGTTGTTTCCTGGCCAGCTGGGGATTGAACTTGTACAGCAGAGGCTGTGGATTGCTTCATAGTGCGGTGCTTAACTGCTTGTGCCTCCAGGGAGGCCCCCACCTCTTAATTTTTTCACTAGCTATTTGGATTTTCACATTTTCTTCTTCTCTCATGTCCTATCTTTCTCCCTCCCTCCCACCTTCATTGACCACCCATTTTTCAGGTTTCATGCTACGCATCTATGAGTCTATATATTAACCCAAATTTAGCTATTCATGAAGTTTGAGAAGCATGACTTGAGAGGCAAGTGTGTGAAGGTAAAGCATGGGTGTAAGAGTTGGCATATCTGGGTTCCACACTCTCAGGTACTCTCCTGTTCTTGTGACCTTGGTCATTTTGGTATCATGTCTTGGGTCTTAGTCTTTTTTTTTTCAGTTGGTAAAATAAAGAAACTTTAAATGATTCACAAGGGCACTTTTATCTCTGGCATTCTGTGATTGCACATATTTTGGCAAGACATTTACCATATCCTCAGTGTCATTTGAACATTTTACCCTAAAGTGATCTGGAACAGTTTTTGTGAAAAATAGGTCCAAGAGTCATTTTGGTGTGGGTGAACCTTGACCCTTAATCTTACCACTGACAAAGGCACCTGGAGGAAATAGAAAATAATAAGAAGGGGTACTAAGGAGCTTATGGTTTGTTGGACAATGAAGAAAGCTCTAGGTAATACGACTAATCTGAGGCCATATGGGCTGAAATAAAAACTGATAGTTTCTATACTTGGTTGCAGCCCAAATCTTTCTTGAGAATCATTATTATATTCAAGAAGCACTAGGGCCTCCCCGGTGGCGCAGCGGTTGAGCGCTGGGTTGCGAAGCTGCCCGCAGCCTCTGCAGTGCCGGTTCAATCCCCGGCTGCTCCCCGGTCACTGGAGGAGGGTCCCACATGGCGCGCAGACCTCTCCTGCCGCCCGTTGCTCCCCTCAGCAGTGTGCTTCGGTCCTTCTGCCTGCTCTGCTCCCCGCTCTGGCTCTGGTGAATTCTCTCACCCTCCCACACTTCTGACTGTACCCAATGCTTGCATAAATAAATAAATAAATAAATCTTTAAAAAAAAAAAAAAAAAGAAGCACTACTATTTGAATTCAATTTGACTTTTTATTGCCTCTTCCATCTCTACACATTCATAGGGCTGGTGATTCTCAACAGAACATGGTGACCTAAAACTGGGGGAGGGCTAAAGGATTGGTGGTGAATAAGAGGAGATGAAGGGGGTTCCATAGGCTCCCCATCCTCCAGAAACTCTCACCATATTCCTTCCATCAAGGGGAGTACACTTTGAACGGATTCAATCATATTGGCAGAACTGCATTACTCAGATGATTTAAAAAAAGAATATGTAAGTTGTGGTTCTTTGTTTTGTTGCTTACAAAGATTTTATTTTACATCAAATTATACCATAGAAAAATGTTAAAAGTATTATTATTCTCTGTAATCAATTTCAAAGATACATATAAACATACTGTACCTCTATAGTGATTAATTTAACCAGTTCCCTGTGTAGACATTAAAATTGTTTAGTTTTCATGTATCAGAAACTGTAAACATACTTTTTAGTTAATTCTGTATGTATGAGACTAATTTTTAAAAACTTTTATTATGGAAAATTCCAAGTATATACATAAGTGAAAGGAGTTGTGTAATAAATCCCCATAAATCCATCAATTAACTTCAAGAATTCTCAACATACAGCCAATCTCATTTCTTCTACATGGTTCCATTACCCCTTCCCCATTCTTTTGAAGAAAATTCCAGACATTAAGTCATTTTATATTTAGATAATTCAGTGTGTATTTTTAAAAGATAAGAACTCTTTATAAAGTTGTGGTTGCTTCTTATGTTTTAATCATATGTCTATTGTAGAAAAAATTAGGGTACTAGGTAACCTTGTTAGCTTTCTTTTGTTATGTAATAACTTGCCACAACTAAGTGGTTTCAAATAACAAGTTTCACAATTCCTGTGAGTCAGGAGTCCAGGCATGGACATTAGATGGATTCTCTGCTTCCAGAATTCACCAGGCTGTAATAAGGGTTTAGGACTGTATTCTCATCTGATGTCCTGGGTCCTTTATAAACTTAATTGGTTTTTGGCATAATTCAGTTCTTTGTGGTTGCAGGACTGAGGTCTCAACTCCTAGAGGCATTGTCAGTCCCTGCTACTTGTTCTTTCCAAGAGATGCTTTTCTAACATGCTGTGTTTCTTCAAACTAGCAAGGGAGAAAAGTCTGATAGTAGGAAGGGCTCCCTCCTTGTTACGGACTTTCTCAGATTGAGTTAGGTCCATTTAAGATAATCTCTCTTGACTAAATAAAAATAAACTGAATTGGCACCTTAATTGCATATGCAAAATCCCTTCACTTTTGCCATACTCTCTTGGCTAGAAATAAGTCACAGGGCCAACTCACACTGAAAGGTTAGAGGAAACATAAAGGTAAGAACAGTAGCCAAGAAGAAAATATCTGGAATTCTACTCTATTGCAAATTCACAGCAAGAGTTGGAAAACTTTTTTTGTAAAAGGTCAGTTAGTATGTATTTTAGGCTTGTGAGCCAGATGGTCTTTGTAGTTAACTATTTAACTCTGCTGTTGCACCAAGAAACCTGCCACAGATAGTATGTAATGAATGGGTATAATTGTGTTCCAAAAAATGTGTTTATTAACAAAGGTGGCACATGTGGTCAGTGGGCTGTGTTTTGCCTACCCCTAATTTATTTTTTATTTTTTTTTAAGATTTATTTATTTATGCATACAAGAACTGTGGTACAGGCCAGAGGTATTGGGGGTGAGAGGATTCACTAGAGACAGAGTGGGGAACAGAACAGGCATATTGACTGAAACACACTGCTGAGGGGAGCAGCGGGTGAGTCAGAAGAGGTCTGCTATGCCATGTGGGTATCTCCCCGGCTGGGGATTGATCTTGTGCTGCAGTGGCTGCAAACAGCTTCACAGGTTGCGTCTTAATCCCTTGCACCACCAGGGAGGCCCTTACCCCTAATTTAGAACAGATGACATTCTGATTCTCTTTTCCCACTTTAATACTGCACACTCATGCAAAATACCACTGCACTATGATGCGGTTGTATAGTCTGCTGGGTTAGGATCATGTCTTATGGTTAAAGCATAATAAAGAATTAGAGAGCAAAAAAATCTGTGCACATATTTCATGTAAGGCCTCCATAAGGACAAAATTTTTATATCTCTCAGAAATTGCTACCATGTAGTGGCATGTGAAGGATTTTCTTTAGAACGTAGTGGCTATAGAAACTGTGTTTCCCCAACTGTTTTTTTTCCCTATTACAAAAATTATTTAACTCATCGTATTTTCCTTTTGGCTTTGGCTTCCACGAAGCTCAGAATCTAACCCAAACCTCCATTATCATAACTATAAAGATCTGGCATATTGCATACAGTGCTTATCTGCCCTCTCATGGCTGTTTCATTTTTATTTTAATTTTCTGTGTTTAGCTACTTCACTATGATTTATTGTACGAACTTCTTTGTGGAATAAAAATAGGAACTCCTATTCCTTGAATTCAAAGGAACCACTGAATGTATATTATGATAGTTCCAAATTAGAAACAGCCCAGGGACTCATCCACAGCAGACTTAATATATTGTGATATGATCTTATCAGGGAATTTTATACAACAACAACTAAGATCAAACTACTGATACACAGTACAACATGGAAGGACACCACACACGTAGTGTTGAGTGGAAGTCAGACATAAAGGAGTAAGTATTGCATGATTTCATTTATATTGAGTTCAAGAAGAGGCAAAAATGAATTGAAGATGATGGAAGTCAGATGATGGGTCTTTGCAAAATGTGTGCCATGGGCCATGGCTGAGGTCCCAGAAAGTTGTAAGGGGAAACCTAAGCATGCAAAATGTTCTAAGTCTTTAACTGAGCTGGTGCTGTTGAGTGTACACACATGTAAAAAATCCTTCAATGTAGACTTAGGATTAGTACACTTTATGCATTTTTCTATTATGTGCATACAGTTTCCCTCCAAAGTGAAGTGCACTAATACAACTTCTTACTTTTTTCTTTTCTGTGTTTATGTCCAAGGGTCTATTGGAAAAGAACTTTAAAGTTGATGATCTCAAAAATGCATTTTTTATTTTCTAAAGTTCACAGGTTAGCAGTAATTGTACACTTTTATTACACAGCGTCTCTTAAATGCCTACTTGAAATAGTAGATAAAGATAGCTTTTCAATCATGAAAGTAGGTCATTGTCTATGGCTTTACTGTTCTGTTCATCCACTCCATAAAGTGGCTGAGACTCTGAGATTGTAATCTGATCTGTAGGCCATCTGCCAAACTCAGCACCTGAAGGCCAGATCTGCTTGCAGTGACACCTTTTCTAATTTGCACAAATGAACTTTTTCTATTTCTCACTTAAAAACACAGGTCAGTAGAAGCTTTACTCAAAGTTAATAACTTATGATATAATATTAATTTTTAGGCTTAACAGTGTATCTGGTGATCTTAGATTAGAAGTCATTCTCTGTTTGGATGGGTATTTGCAACCTAAGGAGTGTTTTATAAAACAGAATAAGAAGAATCAATATCAATCCCCTCTCCTTCCTTTTCACATTTACATTTTACTTAAGGATTTGAAAATACACCCTCTGGTTGTCCTAGTAATGGCTTAATGCGCAGAGCCTTGTGAAGTTTGGGGGAGACTGAGTTTTTGCTGACCTAAGATCCATACTTTCAGCTGAGGCCCCTAGAAAGACTGAGCTCATCCTGACTTTTAAAGAGGTCAGTGTGGCCATTACTTAGAGAAAAGCATGTAAGCAAAAGATGGGAGGAAGCGGCTAATCAAATCTGTCCTAACTGAAACAAAAGTGTTCAGGAAAGAGAGCAACAGCAAAAACCAAACACAGATTGAGATCTAAAAAGATACAACATTTTAAAGTACTAAGATAAAAATTACATTACCAACCAGAAAAAAAGACATCGTTTACATGCCTCTTCCTGGATATGTAAATCTAAAGCTAAACAAAGAAATATTGATACGTGCTGGGCCGACACTCAAGTTATATTGACCTTTACTTACTTACTATGCAATAAGCTATATAGAATTATAGGGAGGTGTGAAGTCTTTTTCATCACCTTGAAAGAGGCTACTGAAAAAGAGTAACAGTGAGGCCTCCCTGATGGCTTGGGGTTAAGACGCAACCTATGAAGCTGTCCGCAGCCACTGCAGCACGAGTTCCATCCCCCGGCTGGCCAGGGAGCAACCCACATGGTGCAGCAGACCTCTCCTGACTCCCCTACTGCTCCCCTCAGCAGTGTATTTCTGTCATTCTGCCTGTTCTGTTCCCCACTCTGTCTCTGGTGAATCCTCTCACCCCCTGCATCTCCGGCCTGTACCCCAGTTCTTGAATGCATCAATAAATAAATCTTAAAATAAATGGAAAAAAAACCCCAAAAAGTACCGTTTAATAAGTCCAATTGATTGCTCACATGACTATAGTTTTGGGTTAGGAAAAATAAAATATAATACCTATTTGGGGAGCTTAAGATGTACTTGGGTAAATTTTTCATTTAAATAGATACATCATTTTCTAGACAAATCCCTGATGTTACAAGACTCTTGTTGGAAAGAGTCAGCAAGAATGCAGAGAATAAGGAACTCTCTTAGGCTATTGGTGGGAATGTAGACTGTGGAACACAGTATGGAGATTTCTCAAAATAGTAGAAATAGATATACTATATGATTCAACAATTCCACTCCTAGGTATTTACCTGAAGATACAAAAACAGTAATTTGAAAGGGAAATGTGCAGCCCTGTGTTCATTGCAGCACTGTTTGCGATAGCCAAGCTGTGGAAACTTTAGTGTACCAAAACATGTGAGTGGATCAGGAAGATGGGGTCTTTGTGCATAATGGAATATCATTCAGCTATTAAAAAGATAAACTCTTGCCATTTGTGATGGCATGGATGGAACTGAAAGTAAATATGCTAAAAGAAGTAAGTCAGAAGGAGAAAGACAAAATACCAGATGGTTGTCACTTGTGCAATGTCGAGAAACAAACAAAAAAAAGGGTCAGATAAAGTCAAACTAATATGATTCTAGAAATCTGACTATGGGACTGAAGCTATCTGTTGGGAAGGAGAAGAGGAAGGGATGAAAACAAAAAGGGAAGAGAACATGATGGGATATGGTGGTGGACTGTGGGTGCTTAGGTGGTAGGTGAGGTGAGGTGACAACATACCAAGGGAGAGATCCTATGTTCTATACCTCTAAAACAACCCAATGTTACTTCAACCTTTGCAACCCCATTTGCAACCCAATGTTACTTCAACAAAAAATAAATAAATAAAAATAAAGGTGAGGGTCTCCCTGGTGGCGCAGCGGTTAAGCGCTGGGCTGTGAAGGTGCCCGCAGCCTCTGCAGCGCCGGTTCAATACCCGGCTGCCGGCGAGGGTCCCACATGTCGTGCAGACCTCTCCTGCCGCCCACTGCTCCCCTCAGCAATGTCCTCTGTCTGCCTGTTCTGCTCCCCGCTCTGGCTCTGGTGAATTCTCTCACCCTCCTGCACTTCTGACTGTACCCAGTGCTTGTATAAATAAATAAATAAATCTTTAAAAAAAAAAGTGAAAGAAATTTATGATACAAATACTAATAATTTTGCATAAAATTGTGCATAATAAGCAAAACTGCCTGCTACACGCACGCAAGAAAGACTCTTGTTGGAGGAAGTTGATCTGTAGTGTTAACTCAGTCCTTTTGGAGTAATACAGAAATAAGTCTGCTGAATATTCCAGATACTAGGATCAGGTTCTTCTCCAACAAAATAATCCAAACATACTCCCATTGATCAAGGACCTATTTGATTTTTGCTCCTTGAACACACTCATGGATTTGCTGATGAACTCTTGACTTGGTTGAGTTTCCTTTGGTTAGAAAGTAACAGAAATCTACTTCAAATCAACTTAAGCAGAGAAAGGGATTTACTGAAAAGATCCTCTCCATGCAGTCTGGATTCCAGTTCCAGATTTTTAGAAAAGAGATGTGGAAGATAACTTGGGCCAGGTACCCAGCTGTGGCTGGTTGGTGGAGTCACACAGACCTAATGTGCTCATGGGGATCATTATGGGAGATCAAATTCTCAGTAGAGCAGAGATAGCCAAGTGCTGGGAAGATACCCCTAAAGTTGTTGACTTTTAACTGTCAAGAGTTGTCCGTGCTGTCAACTCACACTCTCCCTTCACAGTAGGTAGAAAGCTGGCCAGTGTGACTTGTGCTTTATTGCTCTTTGAAGTGACACTGGGCACAGCTCCTGATGGTGCTAGTACTCTGCATTTCTTCTTTGTCTCTTCATCACAGAAGCTGCTGCCTGGCTCATGCTCACAAATGGCAATGTTAGGGGGCAGGGAGTCACTGGCTCGTCCAGGTGGCCAGTGCTCGGCTGAAATCCCTTTTACTTTTTGAAAACAATTTTTTCCCCTTGGCTATATTTATCTGAAAATAACTTTTCTTTAAATTTAAATCTTGCAAAAACTGGTGAGATTTTGTGTTTAAATCTGAATTTGTTCTTTGTGGGCCTGGAATTCAAAACTATTTTAAGTTGAATGACATAGCTCTTGAGAACAGACTGATTATGTTTAGATTGGTTGTTTTGGTGTGCTTGGGAATTGAAAACACACAGTTTTCATTTCCAAAAAAGCTTGATCCTTGATAATGACATTGATGGGATTTTTTTTTAAATTCATAATTTTGGTGCTTTGTTGTGCTCATAAAAGAACTCCTGGGACAAACTTGCTTTGACAGTTGAGTTCAGGGGCTTTCAAAACTCCTGGTTTTCTGCTTTTAGGCTTTAAAATTAAATTTATAATTCCACAGCTCTCTCACTTCTTTTGTTCGGGAGAGGATCTCTCTTGTTAATGTTCTTAGGACTATCCCAGGACTGGTTCACTGTAGCCCACTTGGTGGACTTACTTAGTGCTTATGCAGTTGTGCCTTAAAAACCCAGGGATAAGAGGTACCAACCACAGCACAATTTAAAATCCATCTATAACTTCAGACTCCCCTAAATTTTACTAATACCCTCCTGTTGACCAGAAGCTTTACCAATAACACAAGCAGTTGATTAACACATATTTTATATGTGTATTAAATACTGTGTTCTCATAGTAAAGTATGCTACAAAAAGGAAATGTTATTAAGGAAATCCTAAGAGAATATACATTTACAATACTGTACTAATTTTAGCATTACTGTAAATTCACTTCATCTGTTTACAAGAAAATCCTCATGTAAGTGAACTTGTGCAGTTCAAACCTGTGCTGTTCATAGATAGTTTAGTGGGCATAATGCTGGATCACAAATAAGCAAGAAATCCTTGTGACAAGTGGTACAAGAAGGCTCTTGTGGGAGAGGAATATGTAAATATAATGTCCCACATTATGAGAAGCACTGCATGGTGGTACTGAGGCTGTGGTGGTAACGCAAAGGAGGCTGGGTCTGCTTCTCATGAGGGGTCTTGAAAGACCTCTCAGAGGACATGACAGTTTCTCTGCTCTTGTCCATCCTGGCCCTTGTATTCACCAACTGTGGCTCCAATCTCTCCTTTCTCATATTGTATTGGGCTCTAGTCTTGCAAATTCTTCGGGTGCCAAGGGCTATTCTGCTATTCTTGCTCCATAGTGCAGGCTGAGCAGGCGGATTCCATGGTCCATGATTCTGGTTGGAGAAAACCACAGCTCAGATTTCCTTGTGTAATGCCAATATCTTGGTCTCATAGGAGGGATTTTTGAGACACTGCCTAGGGTGGAAGAAAGAGCTGTGAGTCATCCTGGCCACCAGTGTGGCTCTAACCTGTATTCTGATAGCTGGACATTCACCTCTATGGCATAATAAAAAATATCGAGTCTTTGTCCCACTTTTCCTTTTTTTTTTTTTTAAAGATTTACTTATTTTTATACAAGAACCAAGGTATAGGCCAGATGTGCGGGAGGGTGAGAGGATTCACCAGAGACAGAGCGGAGAACAGAACAGGCAGACTGAAGAAATACACTGCTGAGGCGAGCAGTGGGCGAGACAGGAGAAATCTGCTGCACCATGTGGATTCTCCGGCCGGGATCGAACGGATGCGGACAGCTTCACAATGCGGTGCTCAACCTCCTGCGCCACAAGGAAGGCCCTGTCTCCCTTTTCTAATACTCATCTCCTGAAGCCCTTAAAATCTCCTGAGTGATATGTACCTTTGTAATGTTAATGAGATGACTCTTGTTTGAGGGGCTGCTAAATAAACTTCAGGATGGGTGATGGTTGCAGGTCATAATTAGAAGCTTAGAACTTTTAACCCCATTCCTGACCTTTAAGAAGGGAGCAAAGGTAGAGCTTGAATTAGTCACCAGTGACCTCAGTTATGCCTATGTAATGAAATCTTTATAGAACCCTAAAAATGAGATGCATGGAGCTTCTGAGTTGGCCAAGACCTCCATTTGTTGGGAGGATGGTGTACCCTAACTCCATGAAGACAGAGACTTCTGTGGTTCAGACCCTTTTGGACTTTGCCTTAGTATCTCTTCATCTGAGTGTTCATTTGTATCTTTAATAACACATTGTATACAGTAAGTAGGGTGTTATTCTGAGTTCTATGAGTCATTCTTAGCAAACTGTCAAAACCTAGGAGAAGGGGATGATGGAAACAACTGAGTCTGCCACCAGGTTGGATTTAAATATGGCTAACATGAGAGCCTGGTATTGGTGACTGGGTTCTGAAGTGAGAGAAGACCCATGGGACTGAGCCCTTAAAGGGTGGAGTCTTAATACCAACTGCAGGGCTGTCAGAACTGAATTCAATCATAAGGCAACCAGTTGATGTTGAAGTTTTGGAGAACTGGTTGGTATCCAACAGCCTCTGTGTTCTCTCTCCTTAGCTCTAGTTCTGATGCCTAAACCTCTCACTTCAATCCAGGTTTTGTTAACTTGCTCAGCTGCCCTTGTTCCTGCCAAGCCATCTAGCACCTGAAGTCTTGATTTTAACCATAACCCAGTGACCTGGCCACAGACATCCTTGAGTCTAAATCCTGGTTAGTCTCTAGCTGTTGTCCACTATCCCATTTCCTATCTTTGTTCTGTTGACATCATTAGGACACCTTTTCATTCCCTAGAAGCAGTTCATTAGAACTGCTTGATGCTGCCTGCTTTATCACATTTCTATTGCTGTCTACCTAGATAGCTCACTCAGACTTCCAGATTGGATTTCGAGTACCTGTGGGGTCCTGCTCTGCTGGAGCCCAGAACTCTTGTGGGCTAGGTCAATTCCTAGTTCTGGACCCTGACACCATATTCTGAGACATCACAGTCAATGAGGCTATGCCCTACTGGTTCTGGGAAATGATGTCAGCAGTGAACTCGGCCATCCCAGGACCTAATTAAATTAAGCTGTTTAGCTCCAGGACTTGGCACATTTTTTATCTTTGAGGGTCACAGAGCTGTCAGTGCAAACCCAAGATGTAGAAAGGGACAGAAAATTAGAGGAAAAGGAAAGAGAACCAGAGATTCTGGGGGTGGAAGAAATGGAAGGATGGAGTAAATGTGCACCTTGAAGGTAATGCCACAACCTTGACTTCTGGTGCTTTCCATGGACCTATTTTAGTAGACACTCAACTGACCAACACGCTGTCACTGGAACACAAGTACCACATGCTCAACCATGAAGTGCTACCCTAAAAAAGCAAGGACAGAATCGTGCATGGAATCTTATGGGCTTTCAGCAAATAGCAGAGTGGTCGAGAGAACAAGAGGTTTAATTTCAAACAGATCTGAATTTGCTTCTCAGCTTTCTCCTTTGGAGCTGAATAAACTTGGTGAGCTAGTTACCTGGCTGCTCAAAGCCTCACCATTCTAACATGATTTCCAATGAGATAATGCATGTAAAACACCAGGTGTTCCCTTCCCCCTTGTCACTGTTTCTTGTCACACTAGGACCAAAAAGTCTTGGTGGCTTTTCAGAACCATTTACTGCTTTACCTGGGTGCCGATTTCTTCAAGCTGCCTAGTGTCCAGTTGTGCCAGGGTCAGCCTGTGTGCAGCTGGTACAATTGGCTCAGTTGCCTAACTGTCCCTTAAGGAAGCAGCTGAATTAAACATGCTCATTGATGTGGCTGGGCATATTCAAGTCCTTGGAGGCACCCAATATCCAGGTGCATTGTCACTGGAAATGCTGGGAAAACTGAGAGGCAGGCAAACCCCCACCTCTGCCTCCTGCCTTTCTAAACCCAGGGAATCATCTTGATGGGTTCTCCCAGAAGTAAGTATTGCAGATGTGGCAGGTTATATAGTAACCTTTTTATTTATGTACATGTGTGCACATAAACATCCAACAAATAGTTACTGAGCTTTTGCTACACACCAATCACTGTGCTGGGTGTCTGCAATGTTTCCCTTAAAGGGAAACACAAAGAGCAGAAAAATAGCCTACATTTTAAAGCTTAAAGACAGGGGAAGAGTTATCTGATACAGAGTGAATTATTTATCATTTTTGAGTTGGGCAACTTTTTTTTTTGCTATTCACTAACAGAACTTACATTTTTCAAAATCATTTTCCCACTGTATAGCATGTGACTTAAAAGACAATTAGTAAATTTAGGACAAATGAGTAACTGTCCATTGGTGAGAACTTGCATGATTCTGGTTTGGAGAGAACTTCCGTGCACATGCTAGGCCAGTACCAGAGTATAGGGCCATCATTCCCTTAAGGGGGGCTTAGGGTGGATGAGGTTTTGAACTTTTGACCTATATTAATAAAAGGAAGGAAAGTGATATCACTGCTGTGGCTAAAACCCTCATAAAGCCCAGCTCTTCTCTATCCATAGGGGTCTTCAAGTCAACTCAGCCTGCTTCTGTTTCCCTTTCCTATAAAAGCAGAGGGCTAACCAAGGATTTAAAAGTAGAAAACCACCTAGGTTCCTTAAAAAGGTGAGTATGTGAGGAGGGTTTGGTGTTTCAAGCACTTGCGTGTTTCACTGTATCATCTTCCTCTCTCAAAGACGTTTTCTCATCATAGCTTTTGTCTTCCTGTGGGCCCTACCCTTCTCCTGGACCCTACCAGGTGAGCCTCCAGGTGTGTTTTCTCTGCCAAAGAACTGAACTGGATTTGAAACTTGCTTTGCCAATGGCTATCAGTGTGACTTTGGGTGAGTTACTTCATCTCTCAGAATCTCAGTTTTTTCATCCACTTCATGGAACAATATTCCTTTGTTGTTTCTTTTATCCTGGGCATGATAGTAGTGAGAATAAAATGAGATGATGTGTGTTTGTGTGTGTGTGTGTGTGTGTGTGTGTGAAAAAGTGGGAAAACCCAGAAGTGGCTGTAGGAACCAAAGGTGGACTTGTCATTGTCTCTTAGCTGTAGCAGCAATAACTTGAAGACTGTGTCTGTCTTCCCAGCCATGTCACAGATGCCTGCTGGTGCCACACAAGGAAGTACAAAGAAGCAGAGTTAAAAATATTGAAAGTCTTTAAAAAAATATTGAAAATGTCATGGCTGAATTGTATGTCATGCACATTGTATGTGCAGATTGCTTCTCGACACCCTGGTATTTTGTTGGGTTATCTGATTCCAGGTAGCAAAGAGACCTCTGGAATTTCGGGAAGTCTAAAGTGAATATACACCACTTTACACTCATTCATTCACTCATTCATTTGTATTTCTACCCAGCAAATGATTATTGAACATCAACCTCAAGATGAAAAAAACATAGGTGTGTTCTTGTGTTTCAAAAATGACAAAAGACATAGTGCTTTTATCTTACAGCCTAAAATACACAGTAGAAAATGACAGACACTATGATTGTGAGAGATTCAGTGCTGTGGGTGAACTGAGAAAGGAGAGAGAACGGAGCACTCAGGGCAGGAAGACGTATTACAAGAAGTGGCTTCTAACTGAGGCTTGGAGAATAGGGAGAGTTTGAACTTAATAGAATGTGGTGGGGGAGGGAGCACACCAGCAAAGAAATGACCTGAGTGAAGACAGGTAGCATCTCAGTGCCCAGACCCCTCTTGCAGCTTTGAAGCCCCTTGATCCCCAGTGTGGATTGTGCTCCTGGTTTGAAGATCACTTTTTTATCTTACTGTTTGTTTTTAATTTTCTTTTGACTGTCCTTAAGTTTCTAAAAATAATCAGTCATCTCACCATGCAGTAGATCTGAGCATGAGATTCATGGCCCCTACTAGCGTAACCTTGGCTCCGTATTACACAAAATGTCCATCAGAAATTCTCCTCTGCTATGGGAGGTTAACTTCAAAGCCTTTTTCTGTTGATCAAACCTTGGGAGGTGCGTGTCCAATCATCGCTTCTTTGTGAGTTCCCTGTTTCACTGTAAGATCAAAGGAAAGGATAGGTCCATCATACAAATAAAAATGAGGTTCATTGCCTATGGTAGCTGATGTGAAGCAGAAATTAAATTAAGGAGGTGAAAAGACTATTAATCCAGGGTGTGGGAAGAATCCTCAACTTGTCTGAGATGCCAAGTTAAGGTGAAAAACAAAGTATACACCACCATAGCATTCCAGATACATGTTCCACTGTCATGGAATCCAGGGTCAGTCCCCCAAGTGAGGTTATATTGTATTATTTCTTTTCCCAACCACATTCAAGTAACAAAACCAGCAAGAGTGGTCTTGCCTCAATTTTTATCAGGACATATACTGATTTATAAATTTGGGTTACCTGAGAATATAAGATGATGATTTTAGATTTTTGGATTTTATGGGGCTGATAAATTAAAAAAAATGGATTTGATATAGGGTTGCTAGCTTTTTATTTCACCAAATTGAGGAATAAAGGTTGATCCTTCTTTTTTTTTTTCCCTAAGATTTATTTATTTATGCATACAAGAATTGGGGTGCAGGCCAGAGGTGCTGGGGCAGAGAGTGGGGTGGGGTGAGAAGATTCACCAGAGATGGAGTGGGGAGCAGAACAGGCAGATCCACTGAAATACACTGCTGAGGGGAGCAGAGGATAAGACAGGAGAGGTCTGCTGCACCATGTGCGTACCTCCCTGGCTGGGATCAAACTTGTATCGCAGTGGCTGTGGATAGCTTCATAGTGCTGAGTCTTAACCCCTTGGGCCACCAAGGAGGCCCAATGTTGAGCCTTCTTAAGAAGGCACAGTTGACAATCTCTACCTAACAATCTCCACTTTTGCTCTAAAATTTTTTTACACTGCCTCATGGTGAGCCCAGATCATTAGACTCATCTTTGGGGATCCCATTAGTGTGTTAGACATGAAGTCTGTTTAAGTCACAGGGGGAGAGATCCTATGTGGATGCAAGAACTTAATGGGAACATGGATAGTTTTGAATGCAGTCATCTCAACCTTGCTAGGTATATTTTGCACTGGCATCCTATTTCCTGGCATTTGATGAGAGTATAGTGTAGCCAATTCATTTATATTCTGACTCATTTGTGGGAAGGAAATTTAATTCTCTGGGAACCCTTGTTTGTATTGGTGTTATATCATTTGTCTGCTGTTTAATGATTTACGTACGCAGTGAAAAAGGTCCCAGAATTGCCTTCCTAATAGTTCCACTCCCTATCCCTCCCTTATTCCATTCCAAGTTAGAGAAATAATTTAGTCCATGCCTTAGGGAATACACCCAATACTCTATTTTTTAGCTTTCTTATTCCTTATATATCTTTTTATATTCTATTGACGTTGGACTTTTAAATGAGTACAAAGACTTCTTGAGGATGCTTAGATAGATACTGTGTGGTATTTTGTGCTATTAACATGCTAAACTGCTTTGCCTTCTTGACTCAGCAATTTGTCTCCTTCCCAACTTGATGCACCTCCCCTGGATCATAAATTGTGAACCTCTGATTTATTCTTCTTGAGTTCATGTTCTTAATGTGGATGGGCATTTGGTGCTCATTTAAACAGAGACTTTTATTTGAAGCGTTGCTCTCTACATTGTGCTGATGGGACCCCATATATTATACTTCTCCACACTGTCCATCTATAATTCAGTGTAGTGCCCCCATTCATGTGATGTTTCAGCATTTGCAGTGCTCATGAGTAATTGACAGCATAGAATGATAACAATAAATCAAACAGGTCAGGCCTAACCCTTTATTGTCAGTTTCACTGTCTACCAGGGAAGAAGGCAGAAGATTGGTTACTGCCATTAACTGGAAGCTTTTCAGATCATAAAGTCAGAGAAAGCACACTTGTTGGCCTTTATTATTAATACATTTTGAGTGGCTGTTTAAAATAGATATTCCTGGTTGGATAAGGAGAAGTGAAAAAAAAAAGTTTCCCTATGTATGTTTTTAAGTTCTTGCAGTTCATTTCAAAGGAATGACTTATTTTGACAAAGTGGATGAACGTGAGTTGTACTGTGCATAACAGGCCAAATAATATAGGAGGCCTGAGCACGCATGATGTGGTATATATGTCACAGAGCCAACAAAATTAGGATTTATATTCTTGAAACAATCTGGAGCAGAGTGACTCAGGAATCATATAGTAGTACATGTTTTGAAGTACAATAAGGGTGTCTGAAATGTTATTCAATGTTAAAGTTACAGCTCTGGGAATATATGTTTTCATGACAGACCTACCTCAATTTTCCATTGTTGAGCTCGGGTATCTCATATTAGCTCAAAATTGAGCATTGTCACAATAATTTCCCTTGATGAGAGGAGAAAAATGTATGTGTCAAAAGTTTGCAGGAAGAAATGCTTAACAGAGTCTTGGAGGGGAAAAAAGTACCCTCTGGTGTTTGAAAATTGAAAAGCTGAGCTATGCAAACCCCTGTGAAGCTGGGATTAGTGTGATGAGTTGTAGAGGCTGGTTCAACTCTGGATTTTACTTCCTTGTTCTGCTGCTTACATACCAGTTAGGTGACAGGGGACAGGTTACTTCACAGCTCAGAACCTGATTCCTTGTCTCTAAAAGGAGGAAACTCCTGCCTCTTTTTTTTTTTTTTTAAAAGATTTATTTATTTATTTATACAAGCCCTGGGATAGTCAGAAGCGTGGGAGGGTGAGAGAATTCACCAGAGCCAGAGCAGGGAACAGAACAGACAGACCGACGAAACACACTGCTGAGGGGAGCAGCGGCTGTGACAGGAGAGGTCTGTTGTGCCATGTGGGACCCTTGCCTTCGGCCGGGGATTGAACTGGCACTGCAGAGGCTGCAGGCAGCTTCGCAGCCCAGTGCTCAACCACTGTGCCACCAGGGGAGGCCTGAAACTCTGCCTCTTAAGGATATTTAGAAGAGTAGATGATTTGATATACATACAACATCCAGAGGAGTGCTAGATAATGTTAGTTTTTCTTCTCTGGTACTTCTGACAGCTTCTGACTCTATAGACTCACACATCTCTTGGCATCCTTGAATAGCAGGGTGATGCTCACAGTTTAAAGACAGGAACTCTGTTCTCCACACCGGGAAACAATGCTGAAAAATTTAATCAGGGATATGTTGATAAAGCTGTCTTTTTAATACCAACCTGGAATAAAAATAAGTTGATTGATCATTTATGATGAAAAAAATCAAGTATTTGTGAAGAAATTTAGATCCAAAAACCTTGGGCTAAAAAATTTGAATTTGGAAAAAATTGGTCACAGAAGGACAACTCAAAATAACAGCAAACACCTCACAAAGGCAGGTGCTGGAGTTTGTAAAGAAATAAATTTAGGATGTAAATTTTTTATGGACAAGAAATAACCAAATGAAAACACGTTTATTAAAATAGAAATGAGCATGATATTAGATACCATTTAATTGATCAAAGAAGTAAATTCACTTAATGGCATTTGCTCCTAGAAATACCTCTTTTTTTTTTTTAAGATTTATTTATTTATGCATACAAGAACTGGGGTATAGGCCAGAGTTGGGTGGGTGAGAGGATTCACCAGAGACAGAGTGGGGAGTAAAACAGGTGGATCCACTGAAATACACTGCTGAGGGGAGCAGTGGGCGAGACAGTCTCCTGTCTCCTGCTGAGCCATGTGGGTCACCTCCCTGGCCTGGGATAGAACTCATGCTGTAGTGTCTGCTGATAGCTTCACAGTGCAGAGACTTAACCCCTTGCGCCACCAGGAAAGCCCTGGAAATACTTCCTTATGTAGTTTATCAGTGTTGGTGTGGTCCAGGCCTCCCCTACACACAGCATGCTCCATGATGACTAGCATCAGCTCAAGCCCTTGCTGTGGCTTTGATACTCCATGGCCTGGCTCTTGGCTCCCTGTGTCCTCACCTCCTCCACCTAGTCCTATGCCTTATCACACTGACTTCCTTGTCATTCCTCCCATATTCTAAATATGTCCTTCTTGGGTCTTGCCTTTTCATCTGCTGGGATGTTCTTTTTCTGGATATTACTAACTTTACCCTATCACTTCAGGGTGATCTGTACTCAAATGTCACTCCTCAGGAGGAATATGGGCTATGGCACTCACTCTTCACCACTCACCCTGCTTCCTATTAATAATGGGTAGTATTTTATTTATCCCATCTATCTCCATTTAGGTATTTTGAAGACCCTAGTGGCTTTACCTGAAAAGAAAATAGACATTAAAAATAAACACATCTATTTAGGAAGCCTGGAATATTCTCTCCATATGTGTAAATTTAGAAACCATTTAATAATGGTAATTATTATTTACTGATGTTATTATGGCTGTCTATTTATTTGGCTACCTCTGTCATCAGAATGTGAACTCTAAAGAGTCGGGTTCACTGTTTAGTTTATAGTGTCTGAAAAAGAGCCTTCCATACAGAAGGATCAACACTTATTTTTTAAACATTTCTGCATTAAAATGTTTATTTGTTAACAAGAGCCACCATTTTCCCTGGATCAAGCTGCAGAGTCAGGATGCCCAACAGTCAACATTGTAAGTGGAAAGTGACAGGATCCAAATATGCCACATCACCTGTGCTTGGCACGTTTGGCTGACATCAGCACTGTTCCAACAGTTCTGACATAAACCTGTCCAACTTCTCAGCACATAATTGAATATGTGATAGTACATATGGGCAAAAACATGCTCATAAGAGCAACAATAGCTTCACTCAAAACCAGAGAACCACTGAATTCTTTCAAAATCTATCAACATATCAGAGACCTAGAAGGCAGATAGTCAGAATTGTAAGGTATCACACTTCTGTTGACTGTCAGCACATACCATGAATTAAAGATTAAAACCCATTTGAAGGTAGTTTGGGTTTGATGACTTGGAAAGGGGGCTGAAGTTGTCCCCACTTGGGTAGAATTTTATTTATTCCATCTCTCTTCATTTAGATATTTTGAAAACCCTAGTGGCTTTACCTGAGGACAAAAGAGACATTAAAAACAAACATATCTATTTAGGAGACCCAGAATATTCTCTCTATATGTATAAATTTAGGGGCCATACTCTATGAAGTTCAGGGAGGCATGGGCCAGGTGACGGGAGCAAGCTGCCTGTCTGTGGGCAGCTGTGGGGTGGGTGGCAGTTCGAAGTTTCAATGATTGACACCCCTTTTCTTTTTATCAGGCAGCAGGGAGAGCCTGGACTCATGGCTGGATTCTCTTTCAATAATGGTTTTCTGTATTTCCGGTTAGAATAATTATGATTTGAATTGAATTTCCAAATTAGCTGAGCAGGGCTCCTTACTATTTACACTGCCTAAAACAATTCTTAGAGAATTCTTCAAACATGAAGGAAACTAATTTTACAAACTTGGAATGGAATAGTCATTTTACATATCATGAAGTTTAATTAAGAAGAATTGCTGAAGTGTATGTCAGTCATTCCACCTGTTCTGTTACCAACAGTGTCTGTGGTGAATCCTCTCACCACCCCCACACTTCTGGCCTGTACCCCAATTTTTGTATGCATAAATAAATAAATTAAAAAAAAGAAGAATTGCTGAGACTCTTCTTGTGGGGTCATGTGGTCTGATTGTGATTGTGAATAAATTGATGTGTGGGTTTTTTTTTTTAAAGATTTATTTATTTATTTATATAAGCACTGGGTACATTCAGAAGCGCGGAAGGGTGAGAGAATTCACCAGAGCCAGAGCGGGGAACAGAACAGGCAGACTGACGAAATACACTGCTGAGGGGAGCAGTGGGTGGCAGGAGAGGTCTGCATGCCTTGTGGGACACTTGCCCAGTGGCCGGGGGTCAAACCGGCGCTGCATAGGCTGCAGGCAGCTTGGCGGCCCAGCGCACAACTGCTGCGCCACTAGGGGAGGCCCTGGGTGGTTTTTTATTTTACCCATGTCTCCAAGCAGACTAGGACAAAGGAAAGGCAGAGTTTCCCAGGTAAGTGTCAGAATGTGGTTCTTTAAAGACTGTGCTCTCATAGTATAGTGAGGTTCACATGCAAAAGCCAGAGGACTCTACAAAGTGGGTTTGTGTCTTCCTCTTTCTTTCATCTGGAACCTGTGCAACATAAAGTAACTTTCAGCTGAGATGTCTTCTTTTTATTGAAGTTGAGAAGCCTGTTAGGCAGAGGCTTACATAGCATGTCTGTGGTCTCAGCCAGGACCCTTTGGAATGACAGCCCTAAAAAGGAAATGCAGGATGAGTTGGAGTTTCAGAGAATGCTGCCATATCCCATGGGAACCAAGGAAAAGAACTGAGACCATTGTGCTAACTAATCTTGTTCGAAAGAAAGCTAGGTAAAGGAAACCATCAGGACGAATGAGCTTGTGGGAACTAATGAAAAGCAGAAAGAAGAGGAATCAATAATCTCCTGCATGTGCTCTGAACCTCATTCTCTGTGGGCAGAAATCATGTGGCTTTAGTGTGTGTGTGTGTGTGTGTGTGAATGCACACAGTAGTGCCATAGGAGGGAGATGGGATAGAGCAAAGATAGGGGTGGAGAGAGTGATGAAGATCTTGCCAAACTCTGTATGGCTAAGTGAGATCATATTGGATTAGTGTGGGCTCTAATAAGTAACTGGTGTCCTTGTAATAAGAGAGAAGGGACCGTGTGATATTAGAGATTGGAATGATGTAGCTGCAAGTCAAAGACAGGGCAATCCAGCAGCAATTAGGAAGGACATGGAAGGATTCTTCCCTAGAGCTTCAGAGGGAGAGTGCTTCTGTCTATACCTTGATTTCAGACTTTGACTGCCAGAATATGTGAGAGAATACATTTTTTTTAAAGATTTATTTATTTATGCATACAAGAGCTGGGGTACAGGCCAGAGGTGGTGTGGGGGGTGAGAGGATTCACTAGAGACAGAGCGGGGAACAGAACAGGCAGATTGACTGAAATACACTGCTGAGGGGAGCAGCGGGTGAAACAGGAGAGGTCTGCTGTGCTATGTGTGTTGCTCCCTGGCCGGAGATGGAACTTGTGCTGCAGAGGCTGCGGATTGCTTCATAGTGTGGTGCTTAACCCCTTGCACCACCAGGGAGGTCTAAGAGAATAAATTTCTATTGCCATAAGACACTCATTTTGTGGTTTTGTTATGGAAGCCCTAGGAAACAAGGATAATAAGCAAAGGGCCATTATTTTCAGCCGGAAGCAGTTGGGGTAGTGAGCAGTTGGGGTAGTGGGGAGTTGGGTGGTTGGGGAGGGAAGACTCAGAGACACTGAGAGGTGAGGCAGCCTCTTGTCAGTGGTGCCAGGCACATGCTGGGAAAGGATGGTTGATTGATTCTTTGATTTCTCAGTCAGTAGGAGAAAGGGAATTTTTTTTTGTTTTTGCTTTTGTGTTTTGTTTTGTTTTTGTTTTTTTGACTGGGTACAGGAACAATTCACTCTCAGGTATTTGGGTAGGGCCAGATTTCTCAACCTCCAACCTCTATCACTCTTTGTGACAGATTGCGTTTTCCAAAGGGAACCACACAATAGCTCCCTTCCCATTTGATCTTTGGAACTGTGCTACCTCCCATTATGCAGTGAGGTTTAGTTCTGGTCTCTTTGAATTAGGGCAAGAGTCTGATTCCTTTGTGATTAATAGGACATGGTGAAAGCAGTGTGGCAACATTTCAAAATCAGGTAATGAAAAGCAACCCTGCTTCTTATCTACATACCCGAGCAGTAGAGGAAGACTTATTCTGGGGCCTGGAGTCACCTTATAAGCAACCTAACTTCCCAGTGGCTGCCATGTTGTGAAGAAGCTCAATCTAGCCCAAGTGGAAAGAGCATTCAGAGAAGTCCCAGGACTGCATAAAGAGAGGTGCTAGGCCCTTATCTGGCTGCTCCCTGTCCTTCCTCCAACTGACACTATTCTTGATCCTGAGCCAAAACTGACAACCAATTTCTTCCTGACAGCCAATTACATGCACAAACTGTGAACAGTAGTAAATGATAACTGGGGACTGCCTCACACTTTTTGAACCACAAATAGAAACTAGCAATCAATCATATTTTGTATTTGAGAGGTCTAAAGGCACAAAGGCTCTACTTTTGCTACTTCAATTTATTTAAAATATTATTAAACTAGAAGTCAAATTTTTGCATGCAATTGTTTCCTGATTTTCTTAAGTTTGTTCCTGTGTTTTTCATGTGTATAGATTTCTCATTAAGGAAAAGTACCCTAACACTTTATGGACTCTGTAGTTGACTGGAGTGTGGTAAAGTCTTTAAGTAAAGAATCTATCTCAAAGGGGGAGCAAATAATAAAGCAAAGTGTGGGATTCTGAAAGTCAATGTAGTCAATAACACTGGCATTGTTTACAACCAATTATTTACCAAGATGACAGGACCAATGGAGAGAGGAAATTACCCATCCACCCACATAATTGCACCAATTGTTAAAATCATTTAACAGACCATAAAAAAAAATCAATCCAAGAGAAGCATACAGATACATATAAAAGTAGGTCTTTGTTATTTTTGGTCTCAACTCATGACCACGTTGGAGCACCTTAACTCTTTATCAGCAGGGTGACATTTCCAATAAATTATCTTGTCAATGTCTGCTCTTATGCTCTTTTTTTCTGGTAGTGAGTTTTTTCTTTTCTGAGATTTCTGTGTTTTGATTTTCATCATACCACACCTAGACTCACTTCACCTCAGCTGCTCCCCTCAGGGAGTTACTATTGCTACTTTCATTTTACAGAGGAGGAAGCTGATGTTCAGAGAAGTTAAGTTACTTGCTACACAACTTGAGAGGGGACTCAAATTCAGGTCTGTCTTTCTCTATTGAACAAGTCCATACTTTCTTAACCAAAAAATTTGGAGCCAGATGTGTTTGAAAATTCAGTAAGGTAAAGAATGGGGTCATGATACATCTCCCATAGATAACTTAATAGTCGGGGCGGGGGGAGTTGACACAGGAAAATCAAGTCCATTAATATCTTAGCAGTGAAATATATCAAAACATTGAAACTAAATAGGATAAAAATATGAATTGCTTTATTTTATGGTTGCCAAATAATTTTGTAGCTATCTTGTGAAATTTGTAATTTTTAGAATTTGCATTTCATAATTCTGCATGAGGAGTTGTGGAAATGTATCATAGTTGTTCCCAGGAGAGAGTTGCATGCGTTTGTCTTCTTTGTCAGGGAACTCTGAAATGGAACAAGCTAGAACTGAAAAGCAAAAACAAAAACAAAAGCTTGATGCTGTTGGTCATTGACCAAATTTATATGTACAGGCATTTAAAAAATGAAAATGGTCTTTAGGAAAAATTGGTAGCAGAATCATAATAATCTTCATAGGCCTGCCAAATCAAGAGAAGTGGGAAGACGGGGGAGATCTCTCAGTGGTTTTCATAACTCATCTTAACCCAATACCCATTGAGCTGCAACCTGCACAGAATAACATTTGGATCTTTCATGGACATCAGATCATTCCTCTCTTTCCAACCCCACCCCACACCTTTTGGATACTTCCTCTGATGATGGTTAATGGTACTGGTATTTGTCTCAGGTATTTAACTAACTCTAAAGAACTGGTTAGTTCAAGTAAAATGAAATTTTCAAGAGACGGGCCATAGTCTTATCTTGGAACATTTGTAGTTTATGTTTGATGGGTGTTCAGTCCTTGTTCTATTATTTATGGTTCTCTACTGTACTAGATTTCCTGGAGAAGCCCCATCTCCTAAATCATAGGAGATCTGTTTCTCTCTCTCTCTCTCTCTATCTTTTTTTTAAGATTTATTTATTTATGCATACAAGAGCTGGGGTATAGCCTAGAGGTGTGGGGGGTGAGAGGATTCACCAGAGACAGAGTGGGAACAGAATAGGCAGATTGACCAAAGTACACTGCTGAGGGGAGCAGCAGGCGAGGCAAGAGAGGTCTGCTGCACCATGTGGGTTGCTCACTAGCCAGCCGGGGATTGAACTCGTGCTGCAGAGGCTGAGGACAGCTTCATGGGTTGTATCTTAAATCTGTTATAAAAATGGTAGATGTAGTACAGACAATAATTTTAGAATGAATATAGACCTCTTTCTGTCATTTTAATATTTTCATGTGTTTTAGAGAAACCTATAATTTATACATTGTATTAGTCGAGGTAGGTTAAACCAACTGTATAACAAATAAGTTACTATATAGTAAATGATTAACTCAGGAAATCTGGGTGGCCCAATCCGAAACAAGGCTTAGTTCTTTTTTTTTTTTTTAAGATTTATTTATTAATGCATACAAGAACTGGGGTACAGGCCAGAGGTGGGGGGTGGGTGACAGGACTCACCAAAGACAGAGTGGGGAACAAAACAGGCAGAATGACAGAAATACACTGCTGAGGGGAGCAGTGGGTGAGCCAGGAGAGGTCTGCCTCGCCATGTGGGCAGCTCCCTTGCCAGGGATCGAACTTGTGCTTCAGTGGCTGCGGATAGCCAGGGTGTGCCCCAACACCCTGCACCACCAGGGAGGCCCACAAGATTTAGTTCTTTTTTTTTTTTTTTTAAAGATTTATTTATTTATTCAAGCACTGGAGTACAGGCCAGAGGCGCGGGAGGGTGAGAGGATTCACCAGAGACAGAGAGGGGAGCAGAACAGGCAGACGGCCCAAAAGCACTGCTGAGGGGAGCAGCCGGTGCGACAGGAGAGGTCTGCTGCACAATGTGGGACTCTCCTTGGCTGGCCGGGAATTGAACCCACGCTGCAGAGGCTGTGGATAGCTTCATAGCAGTGCACTCAACCCGCTGCACCACTGGGGAGGCCCGCAAGGTTTAGTTCTTGTCCAAATCTTGGGAGATAACCTCTATCTCTCTTGGAACAATCTGCTTGTTAAAAGTGTTTTTTTTTTTCACTCGAGGCTTTGGATTATGTCAAAAACTTATGTTAACAGTGTGATTCATGCTGGGAGTCTTGGCTCACATAGTACCAGGCTGATTTCTGGAGCGGATGGAACTATAGTCAGTCAAATGGGTGATAAGCTATGCCTATGTGATCGACCCTTCACTAAACCCCTGGGCATTAATCCCTGCTTGGCAATGCATATCATTCTGGGAAGATGAAGCACTCTCCACAGGACTCAACTGAGACAGGAGGACTGGGTGCGTGTGCTGGTCACTCCTGCTCTCTGCCCTATGTGTCTTTTCTGTCACTGATTGTAATCTCTGTCCTTTACCATAACACACTGTGATTATAAGCATAACAGCTTTCTAAGTTTTGTGAGTACTTTTAGTGAATCATTGAATCCAGAGGTGATGTTGGGAACCTGCAGACATAGCTATAAATCTTGACAGCTTAACAAAAAAGTTTTTGTTGTTTACAGAAAGTCTGATGCAGAGCTGGTTGGGTGGTTTTTTGGCCAATATGCTCCGGCACTTAAGGAAGTGAACACTGCCATTTGCCATTTCAGAGTTATTGTTTTTCACTAGAAACAGATGGCAGAATAATGGTGTGAAAGGATGTTTTAGGAACTACACTTGTAAGTGTATCACCTCTGCCCAGATTACGTGGACAGAATCCAGTCACATGGTACCATAGTCTTCCTGTGTCATCAAGAAGAGGGATTTAAGGGCCTCCCTGGTGGCGCAAGGGGTAAGATGCAACCTATGAAGCTATTGGCAGCCACTGCAGCATAAGTTCAATCCCCACCCAGTAAGCTACCCACATGGTGCAGCAGACCTCTCCTGACTCTCACGCTGCTCTCCTCAGCAATGTGTTTCAGTCAATCCATCTGCTCTGCTCCCCACTCTGTCTCTGGTGAATCCTCTCACCCCCTACCCTTTTGGCCTGTACTCCAGTTCTTGTACACACAAATAAATAAATTTTTAAAAAGAAGAAGAGGGATTTAAGTTAGTGAGCATCTAACTAGTTGGTTTGGCTTATCACATACACCAAATCCTTAACTTCATAGATACTGGTATGTAAGGCAAAATCAACTTTAAGTAAGTATAAAAAGTATTGATTTAAAGAAAGATATTATAAAAGAGCAAGTAAAGACTAAGACAAATGGTGTACTACATGACAAAAATCTTGACATGGGAGGTGATTTAACTGAAGATTGACTATCACTGGACCACACAAAGGCCATGCTTATAACTTGCTTCCATGATGATATCAACCAGTGAATAGTCTTCTCCAAGGTCTCTGGCTCTGTTAGTTTACAATTTTAAGAATTTGACATTTTAAGTCAATATCTCTTGAAATCTAGGACAGGGAAAATAATGGCTAGAGAATTTCATTTTAAAAAACATTTGCCATCTTAAAATTTCACTCACAATTTCCTTCTTGGGAGTGGGTATAAGAAAAATAAGTATATCATTTTTTGTAAAGAACAGTCCATCCTGGCCCAATATAGTACATTCCCTTTAAAAATTTTGCTTATTCCTGTATATGATTTAGATGGCTTAGTGAACATTTTCTTGTCAAAATCAAAGAAGGATGTTTGAAAGCCCAGAGAAAACTTTTGACAGCTGACAAATCTTCTGAATGGAGTGAACTTATCAAAATAATTCTTCTAGGTAAACTTTAGTTCACCTTGTGAAGCTAAAATAGAACAAAGACAAACAATACAACAAGCCAAACAATATTGGCAGACAAGTTGTATTAGGAAATTAGTATTATATACTGCCAAGCATTGCCTGGATAGCAATAACAATTCATAGGGTAGCAAGTAACTAATTAATATACAATCAGATTTCCTAACAGTTTCTTAACAGTTCTTTACCGCCTGACCTTAAAGAATTCTAGAATTTTGGAATCTGTTGAAATCAAGGGACAACTTGTTCATCCTTTACTCTTTGTCAGGGATATCTGAAAATGCTTGAAAATTACTCCAGAGTTATAGATAGTGATTGACCAATATGAGGACTTTTCTTAGCAGAACCTCTCATTGTCAGTGAATGTCTAGGTATAGACAACTTTTGAAGAGGATGAGTAATTTTTACCTGATGGTGTGGAGCCTTACATTTGACTTCTTGCTTGGTCTGCTATTTTGAAACAATATGGCAGCCTGTAAGTGTTCAAATAGATGAATTTCCTATACTATTGAACAATTTGTAGTGAGGTTTGGAAGAGTGAATATGGGGAAAGGTGATTGCTTTGAGTGGGGTCCTCTAAAGAATTGAAAGGGATAAAAATAGAAATGGTATTTACTTATATTTATCAAGTGCCAGTTGCTTGAGTGCTGTCTTTGCATCATGAAATCCCAACGTCCCAGTGGGACTTGCTACTGAGTAGTTAATTCTCACAGTGGGCAAAGTAGAGAATGGAAAGCAGTGTTATCAGGTAGGTAAATGTTTACATGTTTTACCCCCAGATTGGAGTCCCGAGTTGAAACAGTTCACCCAATCATCTCTCAGTATCCCCACTCTCCACCTCAGTAATTAGCAGTGTAACTGTAGGTGAGTTATGCTTGTCTTTGGGAAGCTTATTCCCAAAGGGTTTAACCAAATAATCTCTCAGGAGATTTCCTATGTTGAGAGTCTCTGACATTTGAAACTATCATTTTGTTGAGGATAGGCCTCCCCAAGGTGTCTAGAATAAGCTATTCTCAAAACATGTCACTTTGGCACATGGTGCTAAAGTCAAGGGAGGTCCTACAGACTTTAAGAGAAACTGTTACCATTATCTTAACCACCTTGAAAAAGGCAAATCACCCAGATTTAAGGTCACCTCCAGTATAACCTTTCTACTGGAGAAACTCATCTTTATGGCAAGCAAACATGTAGAATATCTGGTTTTGTCACGAATCACCCTGTACTCCCATGTGAATTCCCTCCCTCTCTCCCTGACAGCCCAGGACTCTACCCTTCTCTTTAGCTTAAGAATAAAAACCTTTATTGTTGTTGTAAATCTCTTACAGTGCCTAATTTATAAATTAAACTTTATCTTAGGTTCATATGTATAAGACAACACTATGTATATAGGGTTGATACTACTATGGTTTCAACTTCCACGGGGGGGTGGGTCTTGGAACACATCCCTTGAAGATTAGGAAGGTCTACTGTAGAGCTTCCCCTGCAGTTCACAAAGTTTAGAAACTCATTAGAGAGCAAGACACTAGTCACTATCAAAGTAAATGTATACTGTTAAAAACGTGCCCTGAAATGAGTGTAGGTCAGTCTGGGTTTCCCCCCACTTTGATAACTGGTGCTAGGATTCAAAAATGGACCAATCATGGGTGGGTGAGATAAATGGACCAATTAAGTTTAAGCAAAATAGACCAGTCTGTAGAGACTCAGGCACTTCACCTGCCTCTAGTCTGCCTCTCACAGCACCTGCAAGGAGACAGTTGAACTTCACCCAGCAGCTCAAAGAGCTGACCACACCCTCTGCTTCTCTGGCACCACCTCCTGCTGCTGTTGGGTCCATCACTGTCTGGTTCGACGTCCATGAGTGGCCTTTGAGACTTCTGGACCACTGTGGACACTATCTTGGGTGAGACAGCCTGCCGCTTGTGGCCTTAGAAACTCTTTCCTTTTCCTCAATCTCCTGTTTGTTAAATAATAAACCCTTTTGTTGTTAGACCCTGCACCTTAGTGGTCTTGTAATTGTGTGCCTGGGTGAGAATCCTTGACAGTGCCCTGTGCCCGCCTGCGCACTGTCCCTTGGCAGTGTTTGAGTACTCTTTTGGACTGTTTGCACTGTTTCAGTACTGTCTCACATTCTGCCAAGCCCTGAGATGTCCCAATGTTTGCAGGCTCAGACACCACGCATGAGTGGGGGCGGGAGGGGAAGGAAAGGGTGGGAGTGGAAGAAGAGGGGAATGTTAGCTGGGCCTCCCCTCCCTATCTTTCTTCCTCAGTCTGTTGTAAGCATGGGCTTCTGCTGGCTGCCATTTCAATATTTTTTTTTGATAGACAACACATGGTTCAAATGTCAAAAGATATTGAAAGGTAGCCAAGGAGGTATCTTCTTTCCACCCGTGTCTCACTCCCTTCTCCTCTCACCCAGTTGCTCTGCATCCCACCCCTGTGTAACTACTGTTGCAGTTATTTGTGTGTGCTTCCAAACTGGTTGCATGTGTATCCATGAAAATACAAGCAAAAAAATACAACCAAATCTTGAACAAAACATGTGGTGTCTTTTGTTATACTTTTAATTTATCCATACATTTTTAATTAATTTATTATTTTTTGACTTTTTAAAATTGTTATTTATTTGTACAAGAACTGGGGTACAGGTCAGAGGCACAGGAGGGTGAGAGAATTCACCATAGACAGAGCAGAGAGCAGAACAGGCAGACAGACCAAAGACACTGCTGAGGGGAGCAGCGGGTGAGACAGGAGAGGTCTGCCGCGCCCTGTGGGTGTCTCCCTGGCCGGCCGGGAATAGAACCCGTGCTGCAGAGGCTGTGGACAGCTTCACAGCACTGTGCTCAACCCGCCGTGCCACCAGAGAGGCCCCATACATTTTTAATTTAATGAGCTTTTCCACGAGAAGTGGAAGTAAGGGAGCTAAATATTATTTGACAGCTATTCAGGGAATTTGCACAATTACTCAGTTATTTTACAGAGTGGTGAATCAGAGGAATGTCCACTAGTTTAGACTAGTAACTTTGGACTTTCTTTTATTCTTTCCCTCCCTTTGACCCTTCCTGGCTCCTCCTGTCTTGGCTTTTCTCCTTCTCCTTACTCTCTTTCTCTATTTTGAGTAGGTAAATTCTCCAGGTGTATGCTACTCTCTTGATCTGCCCAGACATTGTTGACCTTGCTCTTTATTGTCAAGACCTGAGGTTCTCACTGAGTCACTCTCCAAAATTTAGTCTCAACTACACAATACTTAGGCCATACACATACGGGTCTCTGCTGGCAGATTTTCTTCCATCAAAATATGCAGATACACTCCTGTCAACTTTAGTGAGAGATTCAAAATAAAGTTTGCTTGTTGAATGAATCTGACTATCAAGTGTAATTTGGCTTGGGTAAATACTCAGCAAATAATCAAACTGTTTCTGCTTCACTGCTCCTGGGAACGCAAACTTTCTGATGCCAGTTCAGAAGGGCCCTTTGAACTGCTCTTGTCAAAACACCATGTGGGAATTCTCCTGCCAGGGCCAGCATTACCGATACTGCCAGTACTTAACTCAATATTTTAATAAACATGTTGAGTGGAAGCCAACTGGTTAGTTTGTGGAGCTAAATGAATTTAGAAGTATGATCAATGAAGCAAGGCAAGGCGGGGAGCACTCTCTCGTTCTGTAAAGAGGGACAGCTCCCCATCTCTCTGCCCTCCGCACTAGTTTCACCTGATCCAAAGGTGCCAGACACTGGTGATAAGCCTGTTATTAGCCTGACCACTTAAAAAGAACCGTGGCAATAACCTATACACATTCCTTGAAAGAGCTATTTCTCCCATAGTGGTGCTTTTATTTTCCTCCTATGACAGTGTCTCCAGCAGACCCTAAAAAGTATTCTTTGTCCTTCAGTCATGTCAAGGTGATATGACTTAAGGTGAGCCTGGGTCTCCTTGCCAGAAGCAGCTCTCAGAACCTGGGTGATTTCCAGCACTGGGTGGTTATGAATGGAAAAGGGTGGGAGATATTTGGTTATCAATGCATTACTCCTGAGTGTCCCCCCCCCACCCCCAGCGAGTGTGTTCTTTTGAATAATAACTTGATGGAGTGACTTCCGCAGGAAATGGTCTCCCTCACAGGGGACTGTGCTTTGGTGTTGATGTGAAGGGAGGGGGCTGCAGTTAGTAGCAGGGCTGGTGATGATAAGATAATTGATTCACTCCCAGGATTTCCTTTGTCACTCCCTTGGAGACATGTGTGGGCTGGTCTTAAAATGCCCAATAGGGAAGGCAGGAAATCTGTCCTGGAATTGGGTGGATTTCAGGCTACACAGTATAGACAGGGAAAGCGCAAGCCAATGAGGGGGATACAGAGTCGCTACTGGATAAAGGCAGCTCTTAATGATCAATTTCATGTATTTATTTATTTAAACTTTTTTAAAAAAGATTTATTTATTTACACAAGAACCAGGGTACAGGCCAGATTCGCGGGAGGGTGAGAGGATTCACCAGAGACAGAGCGGGGAGCAGAACAGGCAGACGGAATGAAAGCGCTGCTGAGGGGAGCAGCGGGTGAGACAGGAGAGGTCTGCTGCGCCATGTGGGAATCTCCCTGGCTGGCCGGGAATCGAACCGGCGCTGCAGAGGCTGCGGACAGCTTCACAGTGTGGCGCTCAACCCGCTGCACCACCAGAGAGGCCCAATGATCAACTTTATTATCCTTCTGTGCCCCCGTGTGTGTGTGTGTGTGTGTGTGTGTGTGTGTGTGTGTGTGTGTGAGAGAGAGAGAGAGAGAGAGAGAGAGAGAGAGAGAGAGAGAGAGAGAGAGAGAGAACTCTCAGGTTCTAATGCCTCCTTATTTTTCACAATTATGTAGAGCTGTGGAGGGGGAAAGTGCTATTCTAGTGAGGTCAGGCTTCAGGTCTGAGTGGAGAGTGGGGACGATTCTTGCCCTGAGAGTGGACAGGCTCTGGTTGGGGCTCTTGGCCCAGGGGCCTACTTTTTCAAGGCAAGTCAGTTAGTTTTCCTCTGGGGCCATCCATGTTCCAGCCCTTTCCCATTTCCTGGAATTCTAACCGCCATCACCACCCCCTCCTTCTCTCGCCCAGTTTCTGGTGTCTTTGCCTCCTCAGCCTCTCAGGGACCCACTTACCCTACTGTTTATGGTGAAATGTAGACTGGTCCTGTCCCATGTCCTCCTTCTGTACCTTCATCCATGTGGCCTCTCGTGCCTCACCAGGATTCAGGCATTTCAATCCAGGCTCTGGGGAGGTCCTGATGACAGATGCCCCTTGCTGATTTTAATTATCCCTTTCAGCCTCTGATTTATGTTCTGGATCCATGACAGGACCTCGAGTTGCTGCAGTCATGGCAAGGTCACCCTGATCTTCCTGATTTCAGATGTGCAGGTGGTTTTTAGTAAGTACAGTGCCTCATTTTTGTGCTTTTGTTTTGGGGCTGGGAGAACAACCCCATGATAGATCTAATGATAGATCAGAGAGAACAGTGGATTTGGAGTCAAGGAATTGAATGGTGGCTCCCCCACTTCTAGGAGTAAATCTCGGGCAGTTCTGGACTCTCAGGGCTCTTGTCTAAACTGGAGAGAATGTTAGCCACCATCTAGGCTCATGATGGATGCTAAATGAAATCATATTCATATTCCCCCTGGCACAAAGTAACAGCAATAATAGTTTCTTTTTCCTTTCCTTTTCTCTCTTCCCCATAGCCAGGACTTCACACGAGGATTAGCTGTCTTTAGAACGTGCTGCTATTTAACCCTGGTAGCTGTGATCCACACCTCCTACACAATTCACACAAATTATGGTGTAACCTGAGTGTCAGGAATAAGGGCATACATTAAAAGTTTCCCATGGACATTTTGCTTTCAGCAGTAGTGGAAAGCCCAATTGTCTCTAGGTAGATGTTGGTTGCTACTAGGCAGTATGAACGGTGACTTACTTGGCTGCAAACACTGGCAAATACCATCGCTTGCTTATCTCAGCTGGGCAGGATGTGTCCTGTCCTTTGGTGGTTGTAGCATAATGCAGTTGTAGAAAGCACAAAGGAATTTTGGGCCATGCAGCCAGTGATGGTTCAGGATGCAAGGGTGGGTTACGTGAGTCCTGTCATCTCTCTCCAGGCTGAGCCCTTAGTCCTGAGGTCTACTGCCTCCCACTGGAGGGTAAGTTGGAGACACTGGATGAAAACAAGTACGTAGTATATGTTCTCAGTGAGGGGGCACAGGTTTGGGTTGTGGTCTCATGATATTTCTTTACTCATTACTGCAAACTATTCCATATTTTACGGAATGTTAATAGAGGGACATACACTGGTGAATACATCACTATTTGCACCAACTCAGCAGGTTGTAAGTTGATGTATTACCGAGTCAAATTGTCTATCTCTTGGGATTTCTGCATCTACTGCAGGGATAATTCTTAATTGTAGTTTCATAATTTAACCAATTTAAGGATACTGGAATAAAGTATTTGAAGCTATTATGTGGCTAATGGTTTAGGCATTTTCATATTTCTGTCTTTGGAGTGATAAATGGATAATGTGTTTAATTTTTCCACCAACATTAACTGCTCACATCTAAAATGTTGAATTAAATGATGTAGTGTCCTTGGCAGTGTAAGAGATTTTGTTTAATAGGCAATGTCTATATCGGGACCTAATTCACCTCAGGTTAATGTGATTTTTAGTTAATGTAATTTTTCCCACAAGGGGTGTTCAATGTAAATCTATCAGACATATATGGATTTCTGTGACCTTGTAACAACCTCTCTGGAGATTACATAAAAATCCACTCATATCCCCATTACCACCCTGATGGTTAAGGTGACATGAAGTGGTATGAATGATATAAAATGAAGCCAGGCTATCTCACTCATTTCTTTCCCTAATCTAGAAAAGCATGTGCATTCAACACCCATGCTTATAAGAAGAATCATTATTTTATTGTATTGTATATTTACAAGTCTCCATAAAGTATTTCTTATATATTTTTCCCAGCACCATTATGAGATTGTCAGGCTTTTCCTTCTATTCTTCTCAAAAAACATACCCAAAGTGCCGAGAGTGGACAAAGAGGAGCTTGGTTAGGCTTCTCCTGAACTAGACATCCTTCTATGTTGGAGTTCCCATATGATGGTAGAGCATAAGCTGTGGTCAGATTACCTGGGCTTTGATACCATTTCTCCCACTCACCAGCTATCTTCTCCATCCATTTATCTGCAAATCCCATACACACTTACTTGAGCAACAAGATGAGTACCAGAAATGACGAATCAGATACGTAATATTTATTGTATAGACCTTGCAGAGTCTAGAGTTGCTTCCGGTATTTGTAAATCAAATGGATGCAGCCTGTGTTTCTCATCTGTCAAATAAGACAATAATATCACACTGCTGGGGTTGACGAGAGGAGTAAATAATTGGTAACTATCTCTGAGCCTCTAATAGGAACTACCTTATACTGTGCGGATAAAGATTGCTGCCAAGATGGCCAATAGGCACATGAAAAAATGTCATCATCACTTACCATTAGGGAAGTGTAAGTCAAAACTACAATGAGATACCACCTCGCACCAGTGAGGATGGCCCATATTTAAAACCCAGAAACAAAGAGTGCTACTGAGGGTGTGGAGAAAAAGGTGGGAATGTAGAATGGTCAAGCTCCTATGGAAAGCTGTGTGGAGTTTCCTCAAAAGACTGAAAGTGGATCTACTATATGATCTAGCAATTCCACTTTTAGGTATCTGCTCAGAGACCACAAAAACATTATTTTGAAAGGAAACCTTCACTTCTGTCTTTATTGCAGCACTATTTACAACAGGCAAGACATGGATACAACCTAAATGCCCCAAACAAATGAGTGGATCAATAAGATACACAATGGAATACTACTCAGTTATCAAAAAAGATAAACTCATGCCATTTGTGGCAACATGGATGGAGCTAGAAGAAATTATGCTAAGTGAAATAAACCAGAAGGTGAAAGATAAATGCTGGATGGTTTCACTTATATGTGGACTAGAAAGTAACTAAAGGTCAGACAAAGACAAACTTTAAAACCAACCCTTAAAAAATCTGACCATAGATCTGGTGTATCTAGGACCCCTGGGATGGCCTAAGCCAAGGACAATGACATGAATCCTGCCTTAATCTTTGACCTAGTAGTGTAGTTCAAGGCAGTGTGCCACATTCTTCAGGGCCATGGTAATAGGTTGCTTAATGTTTAATGACATATTTCAGTTCCCTCTAAGGATACTGATAACATCTGTCTTAAATTGATAAGACAGAAGAGAGCAACTATTCCAGAAAGTCATCCAGAATCTCTTGATCGACTGCACATAGATTGTTCAGTCCTCTCCTGGATCTAAGAACGAAGAAACTCTCCCCATGCCCTGCGAGTGCTTGCATTCTTTCTTTCCTGTGGTATTTCCTTCACTCCCCATTCAGAGAGATGGTCTCTTTAGAGTACTAAATGCTGTTCTCTCTGGTGGTATCACGAGTTAGGAAAGGGCTACCTTTGTGGAAATCATCTCATGGTTTAGAGTCTGGCTTTCTGAATAAAAGTGATAGCACCCTGTTAAGTCAGTGAAAGACCTACTAAGCTTTGAATTTATTTATTTATTTATTTATTTTTAAAAAATATTTATTTATTTATGCATATAAGAACTGGGGTACAGGCCAGAGGTGTGGGGGTGAGAGGATTCACCAGAGACAGAGGGGGAAACAGAACAGGCAAATCAACTGAAATGCACTGCTGAGGGGAGCAGCGGGCGAGTCAGGAGAGGTCTGCTGTGCCATGTGGGTCACCTTGCTGGGCTGGCTGGGGATCAAACTCGTGGTGCAGTGGGTGCGGAAAACTTCATAGGTTGCTTCTTAACCCCTTGCGCCAGCAGGAAGGCCCTGAATTTAAAGACAAATTCACTCCCTAAGGATTCAATGAACTGAAAACAAGAGGATCACTGAGATTACAAACCATTGTTCAGAATGGCAAAGTTGGTGCATGACAAGGGCAAGCATCAGAAGATTGGAAAGGTGGGCAGGAGGCAGGGCCATGGAAGACCTTGAGTGGCAGGCCAAATAGCTGCTGAAGAGTGTGAAACAAAGGAATGACATAATCAGGTCTGTGTTTTTTAGAAGCAGCTCTCAAGTTGTAATTAGGAGGATGGAGGTGGGGGCAGGCAGACATAGATCAACAAGCATGGTGGAGAAACTTCAAGGTTTATAGTGTCTTTAAAACTCTCAGTTCTCTCAGTTTCCCTGTCTCAGTAGAGACAGGGAAAATATAAGGACTCAGACCAACAATTCAGGTGAGCAATAATGAACTAACACAGAAGAAAGACGGGAGAGTAGGACCAGATGTTAGACATAGGAGGAAGTGGAGAAAAAGGACTTGATGATTGACTTCATCTGAGGGTAAGAGAGAAGCTAAACTCTCTGGTGACTTCCAAGTCATTCTTTTTAGTGAACAGGTAGCTAAACAGATTGGATTCTATTAACTGGAAGTGTGAGGTAAGGTAGATTTCAAAGACATACAATAAACTAAACTTGATGTGCTTTTGGGAACTTGTGAGTGTGTTGTGGGTTGTAAAGGAGAGGTGGATGGAGACTTTAAGATCAGTGTGTCAAAACAGATGAAGCACTTCTTAAATAAGGGGCACAACAAATTTAGGGATGGAAAAAGTAGGCAGAAGCAGAAGAAGTACTTATGAAAAGGTCTGTTCTCCCTCTGGTATTCTCTCTGTCTTGGTGAGTGGTGCTCAGTCATCCAAGCCAGAAATCTATGTGTATTATCTTTGACTTCATCTTTTCCCACATGCCATTAAACCAAACCTTGCAAAGTCTACCCTCTTAACTGACTTGTACTGTATCCACTTATCTTTTCCACTCCACTGACAATTTTAGTTTATCTCACATTAGTCTGTAGGGTAGGAGCTACAATTCTGTATTCATAACAAGAAGAATTTTCCCCAGCAATATCTAATTTGGCAAAGTTTTGGGGAATTGCTTGGAAGGGTCCCAGCACTCTGATGGTCCACATGATAAATGAATTGGATTCCAACTTTGGCAAATGTTAACCAACCACATTTCCTTTTTGCTGGTTTAGTGTCTTGGTGTTAGGGATGCTGACTTACTTACTCAATTGGCCTTGTAGTCTTGCCAGCTGGATGGACGGAATTTAATCCATCCCTGGGGTGGTGAAATTGTCCTAAACTCAGCGTGATTTGCAAAAGTAAGCCATTTCTCTTTTAGAGTAGTACACAAATGAAAGGTGAACCAATAGCTTTGCAGACTAGCTTGCTGAGATTGCATGTATTAAAAATGTTTGTGCTAAGTGGAATTGTGATTTTAATGCACAGCTTTGAGCTTGCTACTTGAAATGCCACAGAGAGTCTGTTTGGGCAGCAAAAACAACCTCTTGCATGAAATCAGCTGGGTTCCATCTATTGCATTATATTTGTTTAAAAGTTTTATCTTGTGGTAATCAGAGCTTTGAAATCAAATATGGCCTGCTTCACCCTGAGCTATGGTGCACCTGAAATTTTGATTAGAAACCAGTTCTTTTCCTAGTTCAATAGTTTTCAATTGTGATGGTATATTAGAATCACATGGAAAACTATAAAAAAGTAATGGAGTCTGGGGCTCCAAGATCTATTAAATCTGAATCTCTCAGGCTTGGTGCCCAATCCTCAGTATGTACAAAGATTTCCCCAGGTGATTCTAATGTACATTCAAGGTTGCTAATGACTGCCCCCACTTGACTGGCCTCATTTCTAGGCCAGTAGAATCTAACTTCCCCATGCTGACGTTGATTTCAAGTAGGCAGGCTTGAATCAGTTAGCATTGTGTGTGATGAGCTAAATGTAATGACATACAATGTTGAGCACCTCAAGTGTCTTCCACTCAAATTACATTAAAAATTGCAATATTCTGAAGACTGTCACCACCAACAAATAAAACAGTATATATTCCTACAGCTTCCACAAATATTTGACTTTCTTCTACAAGTCCAATTGTCATGTACCACTGGGGACCCTCTGGATTCTACTCTCCTTATTAATCATATATCAATATGACCAACACACATTAGATTTCTGCTTCCCTCTCCAAGCTGGAGATTTGTAGAGCACATCCAATTGTCTGGGTCATTGTATCCTGAGAACCCAGCGTAGCACCCACAGAGGAAGGGATTGACATATACCTGTTAAAAGAAACAAAGGGTAACTGATGAAAAACTTCAGATATTTAAGATGAAATGACCTTTAGAGGTAAAATAGTCTGCCAATTTCATAGTTCTGATAAGAAAATTGACCCTTTAATGTTTAAGTGATTTGCCTAAGTCTAAACAATTTACCAGGGGCAGAATAAGAACTGGGATCTCAGTCTTCTGACAGGGCCATCTCTTTCTAGCACACCAAGTCACCAAAGAAGGCATTGTTCTTGTATAGGTGGGGCAGGAGATCAATGAAGAGCAACTCGCATCGTCAATGCCAATTTGGAACAATAAAAATCAAATAGTGAACTCTGTTAATATAAATAGCAAAACTGAAAAATGTATGCTATGTGTTTAATTTGTAATAATAAAATACTCTGTTCTGAATCTCGGCACAGTGGTGACATAATTTGACTGTATGGCTTTTCTGTGTCCAGGGGAAACATTCTATGAGGATTGTTCTGATACTGAGAAGTGGGACTATATTCTTTGGTCCTTCTGCTTGTTAATAAGCTATGACAAATTATCTGAAGAGAGTTAAACCCCCCTATGGATATTTTAGAAAGGCATGGCCTGATGAATAAGCAAATGAGAGAGTGGAAAGATAACCAGAAAGAAAGTTTTGTCTACAAAATGGATTTGTTCCCAAATGCCCAAAGATAGATGAATGGATCAAGAAGATGTGGTATATATACACGCTATGGAATATTACTCAGCGATCAAAAAAGATAAATCCATACCATTTGCAGCATCATGGATGGAGCTGGAAGGGATTATGCTCAGTGAAATAAGCCAGAAGCAAAAAGAAAAAGATCAGATGGTTTCACTTATGGAAGGAATGTAGATGAACTAAATAAGGGATCAGGAAAAAATTATAATAAATTAAAAAACAAAATTGACAGGCAACTATAAATCAGAGACACTCTGTAGGGGAGGGGGAGGGAGAGGGATCAAAACAGGGAGGGAAGAGCACAAGGGACTATGGTGATGGTGCATGGGTGAATGAGTGGTGGGAATTATATGGGAACTACACCCGAGAGGAGAAAGCATACATTGTACAAGAAGGAAGAATGATGTAAAATATATATAAAATAAAACAAACACCAATATGGGTTTGTCCTGGTACAAACAACCCCAATGTTATTTTCTTATAGACATATCAATAGATTTTATTCAAAATATCATTGCACATTTATAAAATAAATTAATATTTAAAGAACTTAGATTATTTACTATTTCTATAAAATACTAAATAAATCTACTGGTGCACTTTGGCTGAGAATAACCCTGTAAGATTTGGAAGTTTCAGTAGAGTATATACTATGTTAACCAAAATCAGCAATTAAGAGTGTACCCTCCAAACCCCCTTTTCAAATAAGGAGCATAAATCAAGAGCCAGACAATCCTGTAAAGAGGCTGCAGCATCTGAAGACAGTTGCTTATGAGCAAATCAGTAAATTCAAAGAAAAACAAACTTCATTACCCAGACCCCGACTCAGATTTTCTTTGGGGCCACAGAAATCCTTGAAATAACAGTATTAAAGTTTACTGAGAAGCTCAGGATTTAGGCATATTTCCCAGAGCTATCTGGGCTGGCATCCTCACTCTTGGTTCCTTAACCAGCTTACTGAATTTTGCTTGCCTTGATTTATTTTTAGTCGACACTAAGTTTGTATGTATGTAGTAAAGATAGAAACCCTTTTGGCTGCATTCAAGACCAGCTTGCTAAGAACTTTTAGAATGAAAATAGTTAGAAGAGGGCTCTGTTGAGTTTGGAAACTCGGTTGTGGAGCTGGGCTGTATGTATGTATTTCTAGCTCTGCTTCCTCGGACCCAGGGTGGCTCTGAGTCCAGATCCGTGAGCTGGACTGGCTCCGAAGTCTGCACCAAGACAACTTCAGGAGATAAGAGGCAGAGTCCCCCAGAAATGAAGATCAGGACTTCAGTTTTCCTGAGGTAACTTCCTGACAATATGCATGACTTCTACCCAGTTTTTATTGCTTCCAGAATTTTGGCATGTAGATTTAGTTCTCCAAGTTACGGAGAGAAACTTATAAAATATATTTACCACAAGTCTCTTTGCAGGGGAAACTAGGAGACAATAAAACTGTTTACTCTGATTAGAAAGTCATGTTCTTTGCTTCATACCAACAAACTATTAGACACAACATTTCCTTTTCCATTTTGGTCTTTGGGATTCAGTGGGTGTCATCCAAGACTATGTTGCTTTGGGATTCAGCGGGTGTCATCCAAAACTATTTTGCTCTTCTAGTCATTTGAATTTGGTCTTACTTAGAAATGTTATATTACAATGCCTGGCCTTAGAGCTTTTTAGTGTCTGACCTTCTCATGGCTGTTTTGAGGGGGCCGAGCTACTTCTGGAAAGGGGAGAAGGGGATTAACCTGTGCTCAGTGCCAACTACAGGGCTAGTGTCAGGAGGGGACTTTCCTATACAGGGGCCCACTTGTATTTCTCTGACTTTGGAACTATGTCCAAAGAATTTAAACAGAAGAGAAGAAAGTGGGTAGTTTCGATTGGTGGGAGGAAGGCCTGAGACGCTGGTATCAACCATTTAGTTGTTTGCTAGAAAGCTCATTCTGCTGGGAGCAATCCATATATTCCTGCTCTGTCTTACTAAAAAATTTCAGAAGATGGAGGATGTCCAAAGCTATGTATCGGGGGAAATACAGGACAAAGGTCTTATAATTGAATGAAGCAATTAGCAATGGTGAGGACAGAGACCAACGGAGAAGGCATTTCTCATCTCAGTGGGACAGATGCTCCTCTCCACCCAGGTCCTTTGTACATCTGCATCTTCTGTTACTTTACTTGTTATTCCACCATAACTTTTCTACTTCTGTGACTTTCTTCTGAGTTTTTTTTTTTTAAACTCTCTTTTTTTTTTTTTCTAATTTTTGAGGAAGTGCTGTTTTTTTTTGTTTGCTTGTTTGTTTTTTGTGGGACTCTCGCCGGTGGCCGGGGATCGAACTGGCGCTGCAGAGGCTGTAGGCAGCCTCACAACCCAGCGCTCAACCGCTGCGCCACCAGGGGAGGCCTAAAAAAAATTTTTTTTAAGATTTATTTTTATTTAAACAAGAACTGGGGTAGAGACCAGAGGTGCGGCAGGGTGAGGGAATTCACTACAGACAGAGTGGGGAACCGAACAGGCAGAAAGACCGAAATACACTGCTGAGGGGAGCAGATGACGAGGCAGGAGAGGTCTGCTGCTCCATGTGGGTTTCTCCCTGGCCGGCCATTGTACCTGCGCTGCAGAGGCTGCAGACAACTTCAGCTTCATAGCGTGGCGCTCAACCCTCTGAGCCACCGGGCAGGCCCCTCTCCAGAGTTTTTCATTTCCTGTATTTCTCTTTTGAGATCTTGAAGGACATTCATCTCCCCCCCACCCATTTCTTTGAATTTCTTTATCATTGCAGTTCTAATGTATCTGATAGGGAGAACATAGCCATCATGTCAAGGACTTGGGGTTCTGTTTGCCTTTGTTGGGTGTTTCCGTCTGCCTGCTATGAGCATTGGAACCCAGCTGCTGTATGTGGGGTTTCCTCTGGGTGTGACTCCCTCCCCCCCTCATTGATCAGAGTTCTTACCTATCTGGGCAAACCACTGGTGGGGTTTCACAGGAGATTGTGAGGCTTCTGACCACTCTGCCTGACTCTCTGATGCAGGTCTAGTGTCTCATCGGTCTGTCTGTGTGCTGGCAGGAAGCTAGTAGGAGTCACTTAGCCTTTGTGGGCCTGGGTGGATGCTGGTGGGGTCCCATATAAGGTTGCAAGTGTTCTGTCTGTCTGGGCAGGAGGTGGCTGGGTCCTGTGGGAAGTCATGAGACCTCTGGGTGGGGACTGGTAGTATTTCTTGAAGTCTTTGGCTTCTCTGCATCTCCCCAACATGTGTTAGAGCCTCACTGGTCTGTGTGGACACTGATGAGGTCTCACAAAAGTTGAGAAATCTGAGTGGGGGCTATGGGGTACCATGGAAGGTGGCAAAGTCTCTGGCTGCTCTGGCTCCCTCCCTGATGGGGGTTGGGATCTCACCAGTCAGGTGGGACCAGCAGGGTCTAAATTTTTTTCTTAAATACCTAGCAGTAGCACTGTTTTGTTATGCAGTGGATACATACTTAACTTTATGAGGACATGTCAAACTGTTTTCTGAAATTAGTTACACCATTTTACATTCCCACTAACAAGGTAGGAGAGATCCAGATATTTCACATACTCCCTGACAATAATTATAATTACTTTTTAAAATTTTAGCCTGTTTAGTACCTAAGTAGTGGTATCCCATTATCATTAACAAGTATAAATTGTTTATATTTAAGGTATACTATGTGATAATATAATTTACTCTACATTATGAAATGATTACTTTGATCAAGGTAATGAACACATCCATCCCTTCACATTTTGTACCTGTGAGTGTGGTGAGAACACTAAAGTTCTACTCTCTTAGCAAATTCCAAGTATACAATATAGTATTATTAACTATAGTTACAATGCTGTACATTAGATGACCAGAATTTATACATCTTATAATTGAAAGTGATTTCAGATTTTCTTTATCCACTCATCTGATGATGGTCTCTTTTAGTTTGTTTTCATATGTTGGCTATTATGAATACTGCTGGAATGAAAATGGGAAAGTAGGTATCTCCATGAGATTGATTTTATGTATTTAGGAAATATATCTGGAAGTGGGATTGATGGATTACTCGGTAGTTTTATTTTTTTTTTTAAAGATTTATTTATTTATTTATTTATTTATATAAGCACTGGGTACAGTCAGAAGCGCAGGAGGGTGAGAGAATTCACCAGAGCCAGAGCAGGGAACAGAACAGGCAGACTGATGAAATACACTGCTGAGGGGAGCAGCGGGCGAGACAGGAGAGGTCTGCTGCACCATGTGGGACCCTCGCCGGTGGCAGGGGATCAAACTGGTGCTGCAGAGGCCTCGGGCAGCTTCACAGCCCAGCACTCAACCGTTGCACCACCAGGGGAGGCCCTCGGTAGTTCTATTTTTATTTATTTATTTTTTTAGGACGGTCCATACTGTTTTCCATAGAGGTTGTTCCAATTTACATTCTTATCAATAGTGTGAAAGAGTTCTCTTTTCTGTACATCTTTAGGGATACTTATCTGATATCTTTTTGATGATAACAATTGTAACAGGTGTGAGGGTTTGATTTGCATTTCTTTGATGATTAGTTAAGTTGAGCTCCCTTTCTCATATACCTGTTAGTCATTTGTATGTCTTCTTTGGAAAAAGGTCAGTTCATATGCTTTGCTCATTTTTTAATTGGGTTATTTGTATTTAGGCTGTTAAGTTTTAGGAGTTCCTTACAATTTTGGATATTAACCCTCTATCAGAATTAGAGTTTGCAAATTATTTCTCCCATTCCTTAGGTCATATTTTCATTTTGTTGATTGTTTTCTTTGCTGTGCAGAAGCATTTTAGTTTGGTATTGTTCATTTACTTATTTACTTTTTTGTTGCATGTGGTTTTGGTGTCATATAAAAAAATCATTGCCAAGACCAATGTGAAGGAGTTTTTCCCTTATGTTTTTATGTGGGAATTTTATGGTCTAAGATCTGAGAGAAGGAGTTTTTCCCTTATGTTTTTATGTGGGAATTTTATGGTCTAAGATCTTTGTTAGAGTTTTCATTTTTATTTTCCTCATAACTAATGATGTTGAACAACTTTTCCTTATATATTGGCTATTGATTTGTCTTCTTTGAGTGTGTCCATTCAAATCTTTTGTCCATCAAAAAAAATTGGACCATGTGTCTTATTTTTAATGAATGATAGTTATATATTCATATGTATACTGAATATTAGATGTATTATTTTCCCCAAATTTCCATAGTGTATCTTTTTTTTTAGAGGTGTCTTTCATAGAGCAAAAGTTTTAAATTTTGACAGAGTACAATTTGTCAGTATTTCTCTTATTATTTGTGCTTTTTCTTACTTAAGAAATCTTTGTCAGTCCTAAGGTTAAAGATTTTCTCCTAGAACTTTTAAAGTTTTAGCTTTTAGTTTATCTCTCTGATCCATATCATCTTAATTTTTGTATAAGTTTTAAGGCATGGATTGAGATTATTTTTTCCTTCAAATAAATATCCAGTTCTTCCAGTCTCAAAGATGCTCCTTAATATGATTTTAAAGAAGCTCTTTAGTAATGATGTAATAATGAAGTAATGACCTTCAATTCTTGCAATTGTGAAGGCATATGATTCTGATTAAGTATTTATTAAATGCTTGCTTTCTGTGAAGGAGAAAATGCATTGTATTCACTAGATCTTTTTTTGGTATTCCTCTTTCCTGAGACCATAGAAGACCAATGCCTCACTCTAAACCCTTGCAGTCAGACAGTTCTGAACAATTAAATATGAGTGGAAGCAGATGTGTTACTTTTATCTGCACCAATGAAAGACCCCCACATGACCTATTAACTTTACTTGCACTGGCAACTAAGAAAGTCTTGTGTTGGAGGGTGGAACTGCAAGATTAAAGCTAAATCACTACATAGAGGACAACTTCTTGGATAATTACCTCTGGTCATAGTGACAATTGTAAAAGTGACGAGCCATTTTGTATTTTAAAGCCTTGAGATTTCAAGATTAATTTGTTACTACAGAATGGCCTAACTTTTACTGACTAAGATACTTCCTTTCCTGTTTTTTTTTTTTTTTTTTTTTTTTTTTTTTTTTTGTAAATACTTTTCATGAGGTTACCTCTTTGAGCTAAACTACCATTTATTGAAATTTTTCAGGCTCATGTGGTTTGGACCAAAGTAAGGTAATTGAAGGAATATGTTCTCATGCTGTGAGGGAATACATGAGAATGAGAATAAAAGGAGTATAAATATCTTTTTTGTCTAAGAGGTGATGTAGAACAAAAAAACCCCTCACTGTATATTTGGGGATATATCATTTGGGTGTGCAATAATAAGATTGTATATCTTGATGCTTTAGGGCACAATGTGATAGCCAGAAGGTTAAAATATATTGTTACTATGTCTAAATCTAGGACCAAAGGGGATGACCTATAAAAGATGCCAGTATTCCCATTTCATAATTTATACTTCCTGTAAGAGAAGTTGTCTGTAGGAGACTCAGGTCTTAAGTATTTTCTGGATATCTAAGGGCACGGCTGGAAGAAACTCCATAGAAGGTTCCTCTTCCTCCTAAAATGCTTACCCCACATTCTTGATCTGGTACATTGTAAAAGACAAGTGCAAACTCTATTTCACTGCTCTGCCATTATCTCTAAGACAAAACTGCTGAATGTAAGAGAGTATATTCTTCCCTTCGCTTTCTATGTTTCCTAAACAACAGGTTCAATCTAATTTATTTCAGGAAAACAACATGAATAGTCTGAGTCCTGGGTGGGAAGTTGGGTTCTAGGTCCATGGGGCTCTGGATTAACAGATTATTAATCCTCTTTGGAACTTTATAATCTCATTTGTAACAAAGGACTGAGTTTGAGTTAGTGATTCCCACTTGGGTCTTATAAGGCAATATTTGTGCTATTTAAGATATTTCAAAAAGTCTAGTAGAAACATTACCTATTTTCTGAGGAGGGTGCACAGACTTAGATAAACATCACATTTTCTTGGTACTTTGACTCTAGGTATTGAATTCAGCAGAGTAGCACTAGTTGTCTCTTGCTGAGTTAAAACTGGGCATAAAAGTTATGTATGTCTGTAACACTAAAAGTAACTGAAGTTATATTGGACCCAAGGGAAATCTTGTTAAATTCCCCCAGGCAGACATTACTTTGGTCATATTTTCTCTCTTTGGTTGTGAGTTTCTACTTTTACTGTGTTGTGGTCATACTTTGCTTTCAAATGGTCCCAAATAATTTAAGTGAAATAGAGCACAAATAAAAGTCGTATTTCCTTTTTGTGGGAAGTCATTGTGAAGATTATGTTGGAAATATTAAATCCATGAACTTTATACAACAATCACCTCCTAACTATATAGGAAATTGGCAAATTAAATCAGAACTTTTTTGATATCTGAAATGCATCTGTTTAGTATAAAAACAAGGGTTGCTTTTACCAGTAATGAAAACAACCTTCCCAGATGTTTAATAAAACAGGAAGACATAGAGTAAAATATACTAATTCCAGAAATCTTGATTAGGTTTATCTTGGGTGCTCAGCAAGATATTTGGTGTGGGGGAAAGAACAGTTAAAATGAAAATAATAAAAAGTAAACTCCATTAATTTCTAGAAAGTTGTAATTGACTAGATAGTTGTTCTGGTTATTTATTGTTACATAATGAGCTACCCCAAAACTCAATAGCTTAAGTGGCAATCATTTTATTAAATTGATTGTGTGGAACAGGAATTAACTGTGTGATTTTTACCCCCATTTGCTACTGAATGAAGTTACTTGGTTATATTCAATGTTGATGGATTGATCTGGAGGCTCTGGAACAACTTTATTCACATGTCTGGCAGGCATATCTAGAAAGCAGGATTCAATTGGAGCTGTCAATTAGAGTGCCTACCGTGGTTTTTCCAGGAAGGCAACCTCAGGATAGTTGGTCATTTTGTACGGTGATGTTGGGCTCTAAGACATTTGTGTGGAGGTTGCAAAGCTTATTATGATCTAGTCTCTGACTTCCCAGAACACTACTTTTACCACATCCTGTAGTTAAATCAAATCATCAAGATCAACTCAGATTCAAAGGGGCAGAGGACTGGAATTGGATTCCACCTCTCAATGGCAGGAAGAGTAAAGAATATGTGGCCATCTTAAATTTACCATTGTGTTCACACCAAGCACACTGGAAGCAATTAGCAAGAGAGAATATGCATGACTCCTGGCGAACACATGTAAGAGGCCACAATGCAGCCTGTGATTACAATTTACTTAGGGAATGTAGAGTCAAGGAATGATTCAAATAAGATGTTGTCAAAGGAGCTTCAGAAAGGTCCCTGTTCCTTGGGTTTTGTGTTAGAGTGCATCTATGAGACTTTATCCTCATAAGCCAGAAAGAAAAAGAAAAATACTGGCACTGTTCTGAATCTTTGAAAGATTATAACTCATGGTGAAACAATTCCCAAATGGAAGGCACTGGAACACTTATACAGCCTTTATGATTTTCCACCCTTATTGCCCATTCTCTCAAGGAAATAGTTTGGAAACTCACTGAATGAAAAACAACTGTCTTTTTTATTTGTCAGCATTCAGTATTACTCGACTAAGGGAATTGACCAGTAGTATTACCATGCCTATGGTACTAACAGAGGGGTAATAGCTAGAGGCTGCTGGCATTAGCACTAGCCAGAAACTACATGGCTAATAGGGAATATCATCGAACAGACACACCAAGAGTGTTCATCAAGTACAAAAGGTTATATGGGGACAACCCCTCTTCAAACAAGTCTTCTTCCCTTCCAGGTAGGCCATGATTTCTATTAAGAATGGCTGCAGGAAGGTACTTTCCAGGAGTGTGGTGGCATAGAGGCCACTGACATCTGTTCCTGTTCTCACTGCTTGCCTTCCCATCCTACTGCTACCACCACACTCAGCACCCAGGAGTCATAGTCCCTCTTATAAGGGCCCTCTTATAAGTCTTTTCCCTCTGTATTCTTTAGGTCGGTCAAAAGAGCTCAACATCTGCTAAGCAAACTTTATTAAAGAACATATGGCAAGAAAAAAATCATCTTCGAAAATATGAATTATGTAACAGAACCCAAGTTCAAATATACAACTTTATGACTCCATGGTAACCACACTAACTTCTAACTCTAGAACATGTTTAACTTCTAATACTTCTAACTCCAGAAGGCTGAGTTCAAGCTCCAAGCTGGTGTTTTGTCTCTCTTCTAATTGATTTTTCTGATTTACGAGAGATGTGCTTATATGTCCCCTTATTTAGTTCTCTGCACAAATGAAAAAGACACTAATGATAAAATACTTCCCCTTTGATTTGATGTTAACCCCATGTTTTCCATGGGTCTCTTACCTGTTGCTTTGAGACCAGTTGGCAGGCTGTGGACGGAGTGACTACACAGAAAGGCCCAGGCTGCTCACTTAATCTGGCTTTTAATTAGCCTGCAACTCATTAAAAAGACATCTTCTCGATGTGGTACATATACACAATAGAATATTACTCAGCAATCAAAATAGATAAATTCATGCCATTTGCAGCAACATGGATGGCACTGGAAGGGATCATGCTCAGTGAAATAAGCCAGAAAGAAAAAGAAAAATACTGGATGGTCTCATTCATAGAAGGAATTTAGAAAATCTAAATAAGAGATCAGGAAAAACACTAATTATAATAAAGTAAAAATCAAAATCAACAGACAAGCTATAAACCAGAGACACATGCAGGGGATGGGGAGAAGTGAGTAGGATCAAAACAAGGGGGGGTGGGAATTTTATAGGGACGATAACCAAGATGAAAATGCATACATTGTATACAAATGAAAAATGATGTAAAAATATATAAAATAAACTTAAAAAAAAAGACATCTCTTCTGGTCCTGGAACATGTGTATACACTGGGGGTTAGCATGGTGACAGGGAGTAGGGGCTTTGGAGTCAGCCCACTGACTCTAGCTGTATGACTTTTGAGCCTTAACTGTTATAAAATGGAAATAATAATGACACATACCACCTTACAGGGTTATTGTGTGCACTAAGTGAGTTATTAGTCATAAGTTACTTTAGAACCATTCTCACCACAAACTCTCAAAAAAATACTAGCTATTATGATGATGTCATGACTATAGAATGAGGTGACTGTGCTATGACTATAGTGTGTGATGTCATAGTGGTCTCCTCATGTTATCTTAGAACGGGTTAGTGGTTTTATTCCTCAAGAGAATAGCCATCACTTCTCACACCTCAGGTGTAGACAGTGGGGAGAGGCATTTTCAAATAGTATATGACAAACTTTCTGTGGTGTAGGTGATGAGAAGTTGGAGACTGAGGACAGTATAGATGAAGGTTGACATTTACAGAATTTCAGCTTTGTGCTAGCCCTTATGACACTATATATTATTATGTATATGATATAATATGTATGTTATATGTATAATCTTATGGAATTGTTTCAGCAACATGTGAGATATTACGTACACCTGTTCTTCCATTATGATTGAGAAAACTGAGTCTGAGCAACTTGGACAAGTCATGTAACTAATACTAACGGTACCAGGATTCTAAATCTGGTTGAAACCCCCTATTATTTCATCCATATTACACTGAACAGCAGGATTCTCTTATTTTATGGTGAGGAAGAGGGCATTGATATCTATCATAACCTAGCCAGGAAGTTTCAAACCCTCAGAATGAAGAGGATTATGAAAGACAAGACAAAACAAACCTCAAAGCAAAACACAAAATCTCTCCCAAATAAAAAAATACCTTGACTTAGAAAAGCCAACATTTTAAGGTTGAAGTTTGATTTTGTCAGTATCAAATTTAGGCAAAGAAATGGTGAATTTTAAATAGATATTTTCAGGATCCATCTTTTGAAAAGCTGTAGCTATACTCCCAATATTGATGTATTTCTATTCTGCTTTATAAAATGCTGTGCTGTGCTGTCTTATGCTATTCTGGTATGTTCATTCATTTATTCTCCAAATATCAATTGAATGACTCTAGTATTGTGGAGACTATTCCAGATGTTATGGATTCATTATTATACTGGTGTGGCAAATAGAATGAGCTCCCATCACTCCCCACTAACACGAAAATATGACCTTCTCCTAATCCCCCAAATCAGTATAGTATGCTGCCCTTCATGGGGAAAAGGGACTTTAGAGATGTGATTAAGGGCCACGAAATAGGGAGACTACCCTAGATTATTTTATTGAGCTCAATGTAACCATAGAGTATTCTTCAGAGGAAGAGAGGAGGGTCAGAGTCAGAATAAGATGTAATGATGGAAGCAGAGGTTGGAGTGATATGCTATGAAGATGGAGGAAGGTCCTCCGTGGAATGCAGATATCTTCTAGATTCTGGTAAAGTACAGAAGTGGGTTCTGTCCTATGGCTTTCAGGATAAATTCCGCTGTCCCAAAGTCTCTATTTCATCTCCAAAAGAGGAATGTTGTGAGGTATGTTGTTATACCACTATAGTGGTCAAGTGTGAAGTATGTTGTTATAATGGTAATAGGAAACAGATATAGTCAAGATAATTATAACATGTGAATTCTAGGATTTTTTTTTCCCATTTCTATAGAAAATATCTTTGGAATTCTGATAGGGATGGCAATTTTGGATAATATGCACATTTTAGCAATGTTAAATGTCAGTCCGTTAATACGGAATGTCTGCATTTTATTTGTGTCTGCTTTCATCTCTTTGATCAGTATGTTACAGTTTTCAGTGTATAAGTATTTCACTTCTTTGGTCAACTTTATTGATTTTCTTTGCAGGTATTGAATAGTTCGTTGCTGGTGTAGAGAAATACAACAGGTTTTTTGGGTGTTAAAATAGTGTCCTGTAGCTTTACTGATTTTCTCTTTACTGAATTCATTTATTAGCTGTAAAATTTTTAGGTAGAGTCTCCAGGGTTCTCGACATGTGTAGTTCTTTTTTTTTTTTTTTTTTGCCTCATTGCTCTGACTAGGACTTTCCGTACTGTGTTGAACAGAAGTGGTAAGAGTAAGAGTATTTGCCTTTATCCAGACTTTCCAGATTTTGTTTTCTTTCCCAGCAGGGAAACTTGTGAAGAGGCCGCATCCTGAGGCTGCACTGTGTTAGCTTGGGGGGATGGGAATGTGGGCAAGGTGACACTTGAATTCTGAATTCATTTTTTGTTAGCCTTTTGTGTTTTAATGGGATGCTCTAATATTTCTCTTGGGTTCGTGAATTCTCAGAAGGGCATATTTGACTGAGGATACTTGCTAAATTGCAGTTTCTGTGGGGGAAGTAAGGTTGGAACCTTCCATTCTGTCATCTTGCTGATGTCACATCTCCCCTGCTTTTCATTTTTCTAGCCTTTGCAACAGTTTTTAAAAATTAAGTTTATTGAGGTATAATTTATTCACAAAAAGCCATTTTTTAAGCATACAATTTGATGAGTTTTGACAAAAATAAGCAGCCAGGCAAACAGCAACACAATCAGGTTTCTGTGCCCCTTGGCAATTCACCCCTGGCTCCAGGCAACCACGGATCTGCTTTCTATCACTCTAGTTTCCATTCAGGGGTTTGAAAACACCCAACTTTTGGTATCAAATATTTCTGCTGGAAATAGCTAGTGTGGTTTCTGTTTCTCTGACTGAGATGTACCTCTGGTATAGAGGTACTTTGTTGCAGAAACCAGACTCCTGCACATCACCCTTTATTCATACCAAAAGCGCAACATTCATGCAATTATAGGGACGTTTTTAGAGACCCAAAATAGTGAGTCCTCTGATTCTGGGGACGAAGAGGTTTCCACTTGTGAAATTCCAAAGCATCCTTACATAGTAATCTAAGATTGACAGGAGATCAGGAGTGCTGTATTTGTCTAGTTGGGTGGCGACTGTGCTGGGGTGATTCATCTCTGGGGGGCAGAGTCTTCTGCTCTTGGGGATGTTGTCTCTGTTTCATTGTTCCCCCTGCCTGTGTTTGGCTGTCGGAGGGAGGCTCATAAGACCTAAGAGAGGAAGGCAGCACAGGGGCAAAGCAGCCCTTAGCTTTCCAAACTTATCTTTGTGATAATGAGAGACTTTAAGTCAAGATAAATAAAACATGTGAAATACCAACATTGAAAACATAAAACTACTTTGGCTGAGTGCAAGGAATGATTGGTGTTCAGAGTTTATACTAGTGCGTGAAAGAAAACAGACTTAGCACAAATTCTGGCTATCATTTTCTTATTTGACTTGGGGCAAGTCATTTTGCCTCCCTGAGTGTCAGTATATGTTCTTAGAAGGGCATAATCATCTCTCCTTTTCCTGAAAAATCATGAATTTTAGATAGAACACATGTAAAACTTTTAGCATGATCCTTGAAACATAAAGTAGAAACTTAAAAAATGATAGCTCTTGTTTATCATTTATTATTTATTTTATTGGTTGTTGATTTTTACTAATTAATAATATTTTTGATTTATAATTACATTTTACTTTTCCTATTATTTATTTATTATCATACTGTAGGTCAATTTAGCTCCTAGGCCATTAGGAGTAAGTCAAGTTTGGCACGGAGGGCAACAGGACCTCAAGGAGTCTGTTACCCCTGCCTCCAAACAATACCACATAACATACCAGCCCAAGATGTAGTTGTTGAGGCAATGACCTTTTTATTCTCTATGACTCTGCAGGCAGCTGGCCCTAGCTGAGTTCTGTTTCTAGTGTCTCTCATCCTTGTCTTGGCACCAGCATGTTGGCCCTTTGGCATCAGGGGGCTAGCCTGGGGATGTTCTCATAACCACCACAGAGGCACGGGGTTGGGGGAGCCTATTCATTCAAGGGAACATTTGATCATGTCCTGCCAACCTTCCATTTGTTCAATCAAGTCAAATACCTGGAATTCAAATTTAGAATCAAGGAAATCTACCCTACCCCTTTCACTGGGAAGAACTTCAAGACATGTGGCAAAAAGTATGACTGTACCATGAAGTAAATGATGAGCTTCTTGATGGTGAGGCACTCTCTTTTAGGGAGCACCTGGATTTTAGATGAAAGCAGGTAGAAGCAGCGGTTTTCACATTTAAGGCTTGAGAAGGAGCAGAAAGAGATATGGAAGGGAACCAGAATACTGCAGGCAAGTGGATGGAGAAGGGAAGTGTAGGGAGAGTCCAGGACCTCAGAGGGGACCTGCAAAGTGAGACCAGGAAAAAAGGTTTTGTCAAAGAAGAGGTCGTTAATGACCTTGAAAAACCACCTAAATATCCAGGCCATTGAATTTCTTAGTAACCAAGTTGTGTTGGATGACCTGTTTCCGTCTAGTAGTGAATGGGAACTGTTTATTTTCTTGTTTTCTTTGTCCAAGCAGACAAGGAAAACTTTGGCAAGTTATAATACTTGAACTTCATGAGATATTTTTGCATACATTTAAAATCATCTGTATTTTTTCCTTTGTAAACTATAGCTAGTGTTATAGGCAAGAATAAACAGTTAATAAGGAAAAAAGTACTATATACTCTAAGTTTAGTATTTGCTAGCATATGCACATATCTAAAACTAAAAATAAACTAAATCTAAGTTTAATTAAACTGAAAAATTAAGAAAACACAATCACTGATTAACTCAATGAGCAAGCTCAGTGCACACAGAATGCCAAAAAGATGTTTCCCAGGACCATTTGCACAAGTGGTGTGCTTATACTCACAGAGCACAATGCGTGTGGATCATAATGATCTGGTAATCAGGTTAAGCTGATCAAGGGAAAATTATTTCATGCTTACAAAGTCCACTAAATTAGAAATGTCACTGGCAATGTTGCAACTTTTCTTGTTAGTTCCAAAGCTAGAAGACCTTATTCCTCTTTTGATAGAGGACTGAGAATACCTGACTGGGGAATGCATATCTGGCTTTGCTATTAAAATAAAAGTCAATCCTTGTTTTGGCCAAATAACAAGTCTTAATCAGACCGTAAGGAGTCTGGGAGTGCTGTTTTCTTGACCATTTTGTTGAAGACTCTTTGAGTTGCTATAAAATTTCCATTACTGTATCTTGAGTGACTTCATGACTTTTGATCAGCCAGAGTGGACAGAAATTGTTTGCTCACCAGAATACAAATACATGGAAGAAAGAGAGACACTGGAAAGTAAACAACACGAATGATAAAACAAACACAGCTCTGGATGTTGAGGAAGATGCTCGCTGGGCTGAGAGAACTCACATCATGGGGAACCACTGCCATTGGTTGAGCCTCAGTAGGATCTGTGTCTCGTTAGCTCATTGGCTGAGAGCAGTGGGCTGCACCTGGGTTGTGAGAAAAAAATGTTGTGTTGTAGTGGACTGAATTTTATATCATACACATATATGGTATGTAATATAAATACATTTAAAATGTGTACTTTTTAGTATGTCATATACTGTTCTTTAAAAAATTTTTTTGAAAGCCAAATAGCATTTTAAGACAAACCATCAGGATCGATCTATTCATCCATTCATCTATCCATCTCATCTTTATCTTTTTCTTCTCAGGATACTTCAGTTTTGCACTTGCAACTGTCTCTTGTCACTGATCCTAAATTCTTGACTGCTATGCTATCAGTTGAGCAGGAATGCTTGCAAATTAAAATGAAGAACTGACATTATTTTATGTTTGTGAGATGACTGGATGGAGGGGGATTTACAGGGAGTGAGCAATGGTCATGAATTTCTAATTTCACAGATCTACACAGGCGAGACCATCTCTGATGGTAAATGTTTATGCCTTTGTCTTAAAAGAAAAACTTCTCTTTTTTCATTTATTTGTTTTGTTTACTTATTGGTTAAAATAATCATGTCAGAAAACTATAGAAACAATATAAAATGAGAGCAATTAGTGAGTAAATCCTGCAAAAATTTGTTTAGATTCTTTCCTTCTAATTTATTTACCATTGGGCGTCGCTTTTTCCATAACATTCCAATACGAAGAAATGTCTTTTTGTTGGCTAATGGTTGGAAAGTAACAGAAAGGGATTTGGGAAGCTGTTAGTAATGGGTCCTCTTCCCAGTTCTTCTATACTCCTGACTGTTGTTCAAAGTAATACATTTCCCTAGCTTATAAAAATATGCATTTTAAAATCTATTACTTTTTACTCTTATAAAGTATAAAGTGCATATTCTTATGCTAGAGATCATTATGTGACCCAGTATGACCTTCCTACAGCCACTTTGTTCTTTTGCCTCTAGCACTCTGCTCGTCTCTGAGAGTGTGATGTCACTCAAATGATTGTGGACCACAGTCTAAGAAGCTTGGCTACCAGCAACCAACAGCAACAGGATCCCCTTCCAGTGGTCTTTGTTCCAGTTTTTTTTTCTCCTTTGGTTTTAGAGTAAGCCATTACTTTGAAGAATGCTGACTTCATCTTAGTGGGATTAAGGAGAAAGGGTTGGTTATGTGGAGGATCTCGGTGTGAGGGCTGGAAGACCTTGGCAGTCTAAATTCTTGGCTTCAAGGAGGCTACCAGAGAGGGCTAGAGAAAGGTGGGAGTAAGAGGGGAGACAAGGCCCACTGGACTGTGATGGAGGATTATGGATGTTTTGGTGGTGGTGTGGTAATTAATATACATTTGTAGAGATATTGAAGTTATACCCCTAAAACATATAGTGTTGTAAACCCAGTAAAGTAATCTGCAGTTTTAAAGTTTTTATTTTATTTTATTTTTTTTAATTTTTTTTTTTTATAGAGGCATGTTTTTATTTATTTATTATTTGTTTGTTTGTTTGTTTTTGTTTATACATGCACTGGGTACAGTCAGAAGCGCGGGAGGGTGAGAGAATTCACCAGAGCCAGAGCGGGGAGCAGAGCAGGCAGAAGGACCGAAGGACACTGCTGAGGGGAGCAGCGGGTGGCAGGAGAGGTCTGCTCGCCATGTGGGACCCTCCTCCGGTGGCCGGGGAGCAGCCGGGGATCGAACCGGCGCTGCAGAGGCCGCGGGCAGCTTCGCAACCCAGCGCTCAACCGCTGCACCCCTGGGGAGGCCCAGTTTTAAAGTTTTTAAAGATTTATTTACTTATTCAAGAACTGGGGTACAGGCCAGAGGCGTGGGAGGGTGAGAGAATTCACCAGAGACAGAGCAGGGAGTAGAACAGGCAGATGACCGTAAAACACTGCTGAGAGGAGCAGAGGGTGAGGCAGGAGAGGTCTGCCAAGCCATGTGGGTATCTCCCTGGCTGGCCAGGAATTGAACCCATGCTGTAGAGGCTGCAGACAGCTTCACAGCGCTGCACTCAATGCACTGTGCTCAACCCGCTGTGCCACCAGGGAGGCCCCATTTTTTGTTTTTGGTAAGAATTTCTTTCAAGACTCTTAAGGCCTCAATTGATCCTATTGCCATATACCAAAGTGACTTGTGTTGGGAAAAAAGTCAGCTCTGGACATCTTAAAAATAGCCTATTTTTGTGGAGACTGATTCTACACCTGTTTCTGCCAGAATCTACCCCTCCTTTTGATATAAACACCTCAAATTTCTCAGTAGAATGGTACTCTGGGAAAGGAGACTCACTTGCCTTATGTTAAATTAGTTTGAGAAGTATCAAGATCTCAATCTCTTACAGTGATCGATAGAATGTCATTTGCAGTATTTGCATTCTTTAATTTCCCTTTTCATTCACACACTAACACATTCATACAAAATTCAAATAGATTAAGTTTTGGAAACACATCTTAGTAATGCAGTGATTTCTGCCAGCTGACTTTTCTTCCAGCTCAGAGTTGTCTCACTGTCCCTTAAGAATCCTTTCCCATCAAAATTTTTAGGCCCTCATGGAATATACCTTTCCAGAAAGCCACGCCCTGCTGGTTTATCAAACAGGCTCAGACAGTTCTCCCTCAGGAAGAAGCATGCTGACTGTCTCTTCCCTGTCACCCCCATCTACTTCAGCTCCCTGAGTATCTATGTATGTACCTTGTTTTCTCTTAATTTCCATTGAACTTTATTCAAAGCTCTGGGAGAATCAATGACTCACTTAGTACAGTGGAGAGCCTGTTTGTATTGTAATTAACGAAACTTACTTAAAATGCCTTATGTATTCCAGGCATCACATGGTTGTCATGTTCGCTTAGAATCTGTGTTTAGGAGTATCACATTGCTGAGTGTGCATACTTGTCATGTCCCGACAGCTCACATTGGCCAGAATAGGAGGGAACAGCAGATCATGTTCAGGCAGAGAGTTGGTTCTAGGCCATCACCCACACAGTTGCAGGGGGAAAAAGCCCAAAAGTAAAGACATGTAACTTGTGAGTTTTAATCCATAGATTTTTTTTTTTTTTTTAAATATTAAATTTTATTTTTATATTCTCCCATACAATTGCAAACGCCCCATTCTGACCCCAATCCTTCCCTCCCGCCCCCCACCCCCCAAAAAGTGTCTCTGGTTCATAGTTTTTTGTTGATTTTGATTTTCACTTTCTTATATTCATTTTCCTGGTCCCTTATTTAAGTTTTCTAGATTCCTGCTATGAGTGAGACCATCCGGTATTTTTCTTTTTCTTTTTGGCTTATTTCGCTGAGCATGATCCCTTCCAGTGCCATCCATGTTGCTGCAAATTGCATGTGTTTATCTTTTTTGAATGCTGAGTAATATTCCATGGTATATATGTACCACATCTTCTTGATCCAGTCATCTATTTTTGGGCATTTGGGCTGTTTCCAAAGCTTAGCTATTGTAAACAGTGCTGCTATAAACATAGGAGTGCAGGTGCTCTTTGGAATGGATGTTTCTGTGTCCTTTGGGTAAATACCTAGGAGTGGAATTGCTGGATCATATGGAAGCTCTATGTTTAGTAGGTCCAGAAATCTCCACACAGCTCTCCATAGTGGTTGGACCAGTTTGCACTCCCACCAACAGTGCACAAGAGTTCCTTTTTCTCCACATCCTCGCCAACATTTGTTGTTGCTAGTTTTTTTAATATGTGCCATTCTCACTGGTGTGAGATGGTATCTCATGGTAGTTTTGATTTGCATTTCCCTGATTACAAGTGATGTTGAACATTTTTTCATATGTCTGTTGGCCATTTGCATTTCCTCTTCAGAGAAGTTTCTTTTTAGCTCTTTTGCCCATTTTTTGACTGTTAATCCATAGATTTTAAATGTAAAGAGTAAAAAAAAAAAAAAATACCTTTTTTTTTTTTTTTTTTTGTGGGACCCTCGCCGGCGGCAGGGGAATGAACCGGCGCTGCAGAGGCTGCAGGCAGCCTTGCGGCCCAGCGCTAAACTGCTGCGCCACCAGGGGAGGCCCCCCCCCCAAAAATACCTATTATCAAAAAATAAACTTTAAAACTTCTGACAGGCTTTAAAAGACTCTTACATTTGAAAAGTTAACAATTCCAGATGATAGCGAACACTGCTAAAAGTATTTATGTAGTATTTACTGTTTGCCAGGCATACTGTTTTAAACACATTACAATAAAAGCTCAATTGAATCCAGAGAACAGCCCTATGATGTAGGTATTTTACCCTAAATCACATTTACACAGGCTTCTCCTGCTTCTTTGCAAATCTGTACTCCTGTTTAGAGAAATGGGTCATGGGATTTCTTTTCCATTAAAATATGTGTATAATTTCAAAATATGCCTGCAGATCATCATGATTTTATCCTTCAGCAATCAGTAAATTAGTGTAATATTCTTCTAGTCACAATTGTCAAAATGACAGATTATTTATATAATACTTCTCCTTCATCTCTTAGCTGATTTAAAGGATTTAAAAAAATAACTTTATATCTGTCTTAGAGAAGAGCAAGTATAAGGATAATCAATCATTTTGTCAGACTAACTAACCTAATGAAGATAGTTGACATTAATTAAATAAGCAATTGGAAAGAGAGCAGAATCAACAGTGATTTTCAATTAATTGACCTCTCCCAAACTACTCGTGTATATGGGGTGGTTGAAAGACACTAGCCATCCTATGTAATCATGTATTATTTAGATGGATCATTCATTATATATAGTTAATGGCACACATATGGACTGGGTTTTCTCATTTGCTAACTATTCTTCCATCATAAATATACTTCTGATTGTCAAACTGTATGTCCTGATTTTTGTTTCAGAAGCTGTGGTCATTTATAAGAGAACAAGTATCTGTAAACACTATTGGGTGTCATTGTAATTGTGGCAAACTAGAATTTCCCCCCAGCAATCAATAGGTCATACTAATTTTTTTAAAACATGAAATATGAATCATCTTTTGAAGCCCATGCCATGATAAGCAAAACATTTCAAGTCAGTTTTTCTGATCCTAAAGGGTGGACCCTAAGGGGTGCCAGGAGATGTTCCCTGGCTATGGACCACAATTTCACATAACTACTTTCTTAGAAAGCATGTGTGAGGCTCTTCATCATTTCTTCATCATCTTTTTGGAAGGCAAATATCTTTGTCTGGCAGCTCCACAAATATGCCTTCTGCAAGATAAAAAATTTAAGGTGCCACGAAGAACAAAAATGAGTATAAATTTCTAGGCATGTTAGAAGACATTGGACACATTCATTTTCATCTCTGTTGATCTGGTGTGCCCAGTAGTTAAGTATACTTAGCTCTTTGTAAATTACTACCAAGTATATAAAGTAAATAGTGGGTTTAGGGGAGGCAATGGAGGTGGGCTAGAATTCTGACTCCTCCAGATCATCATTGTTGTCCCCTAAATGTTAAATTTAACAACCCACAAAGGAGGAGGGCAGGAGAGGTAGGAACCAGCAGCAAAGTTCTTTTGCACTCTTTCCCTTAGAGTGAGTCTTCAATAATTCCAAGCTAGCAAGTGGAGCTGGGCATTGCTAATCCCTGATGCAATCTTGCTCTTGGAAGCTTGCTCTGTAAGCCTTGGGGAGAATAACAACAAATGCAGAAAACTTCCAATGTACCAGGCACTGTTTTAAGTGCCTGACATCTACTCATCCCTGACAATAAGCTATTAAGATAGGGACTATTTTCATCATCTTTGTTTTACAGATCAGGAATGGAAACACTTGAGGCAAAGTAACCTGCTGGAGGCAATGTAGTTATGGTGAAGGGCTGGGATTTGAAAACACTGAAATCTGGTTTAGCACTGTGTGGTAAACCTCACACCCTATTGCTCCCAGTCTAGGTGAGTAAGGGTGGTGCTTCCCCCTCAACTGCAGTCCACACTCCTGGGTCAGGCTTAGAGTACTCTACAGGTGAACAGGAAGTGTTGACTTTGGTCTTAAAGGTTGTTAGTGGGGAAAAAGAAAGAAAGAAAGAAAGAAAAAAGGGCCTCCCTGGTGGTGCAAGGGGTTAAGATGCAACCTATGGAGCTATCCGCAGCCTGTCTTCTGAGACTGCCTTGCACAAAGCCTTCTGCTTTTGCTTAAATAAAGGTTGTCACTTGCTTTATTATTGGTGTTTCACAAGATTCTATTCTAGTAAGTCACAAAGGACCCCCAAATCTTGCTGTCAACTAACATAACCACACAAACACTTAGAATATATCAGTATTTCCCTTTAGTTTCTGCACTTGACCTCAAGTTTATAAAGCTCTTTTCTACATAAGATTTTAAAAACATATAAAGATATTAATTTTATCGTATCAATTTGCCTCGAATTTATTTTGGTATATGACATAAAGGACTGATCTGGCTAGTCCAATTACTTTTTCTCTAATTAAATCCATATTTTCTGATGACTTTACAAATGATTAGTTTTTTTATTGGGCAGAGAAAACCCCAAACGTTGTACTGTTCAGGTGAATGAAGTCAAAGATCTTTATAACTTATGAGTCTTATGCTGGGTGCTGGGTAGCAGTGCTAAGTGCTTATACACTTCATTTTGTTATTTTCAACTTTGTCACCAATGCCATCTTTCCCTAAGATCTAGAAAAGTTTTCATCTAGACCATCGTCTTGATGTGGCTCTTGGGAACATGATGTCAGTGTATGACTGAGGGGCACCCAGGGATGCTCCCTTCCCCACTCAAACTTGTGCCCTCTAAAGGCCACCTGTGTGCACAAAGGCAAACATACTTTTTTAGTGTGACAGATAGATAGGATTGGTGTGCATAGAGAGAAGAAAAGAAAATATTTCCCCAATAAAACACCCCGAATTACTCATCATGGGCAAATGCCCAGCCAATCAGTGTTGACCTGAGATAGGACTGCTGAAACTCAAAAGTTGGCCACAAGGCTAAGGTAACTTCTGTCCTGAAACCACAAAAAGGGGGCAAAAAGGGCCAGGCAAGTCTGAGACAAAAGGAGCCAAATCAAAGTACAAATCAAGATAATGGCCACCATTTGCAACCTTGCTGTGTGTTTCTCACCCACATGTCTTCTTCAAGTATCTTTACATGTGTCTCCTTCCATGTCTCCTTCACAGTAGTACCAGGGTGCAAATCAGATGGAGAGAAGCAAAAGTGCTCTCTATCTTCTTCTCCAGAGGCCACTTGCCTTCCATGTTATATGGCTTTACCTGGCTACTTAGTTCCGCCTTAATGAAGTAGGGGCAGGGAACATGGTGCCTCCCCCTTTTATGGAGATGTCTCCTTAACAGTCATTCTCCCCTAACAATTAAATTGACAAATCTTTGACACCAGCAAAAAAAAAAAAAACCTTTCTCCTGAGTCCCACAGAAATGAAGCAACCAAGTAATTGACCTGGACCCACTTCTTCCTGTAGGAAGGAGCAGCAGCACAGAGGGGCAGAGGCTGTCTTTACACCACCTTACCCCACACACCTTATTAACCATCATGGCAGCAAGTTGGATGGGTCTCAGCTAGCTGCTCAGCCTGTATCAAGTTCAGGATGTCTGGAAATACCAAACTTGGAAGGCGATCACACAATCCCTGGCCTGATGTAATGGAGTGGCAGCCCTTGTTGTCAGGAAATTCTTTCTTCTGTCTAGCAGATTTATGCTGTTGCGTTTAGTTGGGTCCCTTCTGAAAATTGGTGCCTGCTGCTTGCTCTTTGTGATGCTGAGAATCTGGTAGATACCAGACATTGCCCTCCAAGCTTCTTTCACAAGTGAAGCCTCTTTTTATTTGGACAGAATGACCTCATGATCTGAAGTGATTATAAAATTTAACATGAGGAACAAACAGGATGTGGCATCAGATTTTCCAGAGGTCCTGACAAAATGTTTTTTTTTTTCTTTTCAAGTAAGAGGATAATTAAAAACATAGAATGTGCCATATTTGTCTTTTCTCTGTTTAAAACAGGACCTTGATAATTATATTCTATTCTGTAAAAGAATATCTGTATACATTAATGCAGGTATTAACTTAATCAATGTTTATTGAGCACATATTATGTGATAGGAGTGACACTAGCTTTTGAGTTTCTGCCAGTTACTGTGTCAAGTGAGTTTAAGATATAATTCCTCAAATGAATAACTATAAGAAAGTGAAAATCAAAATCAACAAAAAACTATGAACCAGAGACACTCTATGGAGGGTGGGGGCAGGGAGGGGAGGAATTAGGGTCAAAATAAGGGTGTTGCAATTATATGGGGAATATAAAAATAAAATTTATTTAAAAAAAAGTTATAATTCCTCACTTAGTCTGCAAGAGCATTTTGTAAGAGAGACATTCCTATATCCATTTGACATGGGAAGACATTGAGGTCCAGAGAAGTTAGATGTCTTGTCCAGGGACACTCAATTGTCATGTGTTGGATGTGGGATTGGAATGCATATTTCTCAGAGTTTCTGGCCCATCTGTTCTACCTACTTGAATAGTGATTTTTCTTTTGAAAATTGTCTTATTTCTTTCTAATTTAATTGCCTTTTTGTTGAAGAACATGGCCCATATGACATCCACTCTTTGAATTTGTTGAGGTCTCCTGGGTGTGACCTAGTATGCCGTCTGTCTCTAGGCCATGTGTGCTTGAGGAAATTGTATGTACTCTGCTAGTACATGGACTTGTGTATCCATCCGATTAAACTTGTTAATTTTGTTGTTTAATATCTTCTTCAACTTTATAAACTTTGGTCAACTTGATCTATCAGTTTCTATTAGAAGATGTTAAAATCACCCACCAGGATTATATTTTGCCAAATTCTTCTTCTCATTCTGTTAGTTCTGCTTTATTTATATTTTGAGCTACTCAGTTACATAAAGATGAAAGATTTTTATATTTTCCTGATAGATTGTTCTAGTCAGTATGTGGGTTTCCAATGATCTCTCTTAATGCTTCCCCCCCCCTTAATTTCTATTTATTTAATTAAAAAATGAGGATAGCAGCTTTGTTTGGGCTAGATACTTGATATCTAGCCCAAACAAAGCTGGTGTACCATTCTGCCCCCTCCCCACCCCGTTGCCTCATTGTAGTATGCCCGTCTCTTTAATTTTCTCTTAGGTATGCATATTGATATCAGCACAGATTTATTATTTTTAATGCATTCAGACAAATGTTGCCTTTTATTACCAAGTTTAATTGTGGGTACCTGCTGTGTCTGGACTTATTTCTTGCCACTTTATTTCCTGCTCGTTCACATTCTTTTACCTTATTTCTTTTTTTTCCCCCTATTTCTCTTCATCTGAAGGACTGATAAACTTTTCTACTTTTCTCTTTTTGATTTCTCTACTGGCTGGGAAGCTTTTCTTGGAAGCATTTCTCTCCTTTCAGTGGTTCTCCTTAACATTTTAATATACACATTTAATGATGCAGTTTTCTAACATTCTGTTAGTGGTGACATGACCCTCTCCTCTGTGTGCTGGGATAACTCAGTGACTGTCAACCCATTTAATTACTTGTCTAGAGGTTTGATTTTACCTTTTGTACCACCTCTATCCACATATTTACCTACTTGTTCAACCCTCTGTCCACCTCTTTCTCCATTTGTCAAGTTCTTTATTCCCCCTTGTTGCCACTCCCTGGTTTGCTCATTAGTTTGTATTTTCTCTTCCGTTTCTGGCCCACAGATAGGTTTATATTGTGTTAGTATCTGACCATGACTTCTTTGCTTTGCTTAAAAACGAAATATTCTTTTCTGTATTTGAAGTAACAGAAGTATATCAGAACTTGAAGTTATAGAGCTGTGCTGTCTGGAATTCTCCAGCATAATTTTAAAGATATTCTAAATAGTCTCTGTGACCCTAGGAGGAAAACTCTGAGAAGGTTTTTTTTTGTTGTCATTTTTCTTATATTTCAATGACTCCCAATTCTACAGTCTTTTATTTTTACCAACAACCCAGAATAATTTACTCTTAGGGTAGTCCTTAGCACATATACACCTTTGTAAAAATCACAAGATGCCCAGGTGGCTGCAGCCCTGAAGTTTGCCAGTGGATGGCAAATGGCATGTCAGTCCCTGCTCACCACTTCAGCAGATGCCTTTGGGTAGCATATAAAGCAAGTCCCCTTACAGAGTGGCTCTGCTTCCCAGTAATTGTACTAAGTGAATTATTAAGGGTTCCTATTGTTGGAGCTTATAAACTACAATTAGCATGTTGTTAGAACATACTATTGGCAGTTTCAGAATTTTTACCCAAAAGCCTGATTACTGTGAATTCACGCTAGTGTTTTCCTGTTCCTGTGCATACTGTGACCAACAGAATTTCCCGGCACTTGAGTTCTGGTCAGAGAATCTGATATTTCTTGCGCTAAATTATACTGTGTATTTTAGTCGGGAATCTGGAGAAATCCCAAATCTTTTATCATTAGTTTAATGCCTGAATATTATAATATGCTTCTAGATAAAAGCATCAGAACAACCTCAATATTTTAATAGAGAGCAAGTAATAACAATCACTAATCAAGATAATTGCAGAACAGTAAAAGATAACACAGAGTTGCCCTGCTAAGTACCTAACAGTTGACTTTCTGAAAAGAAAAAGCCTTGGTATGAAGTATTTGCCAATTTCTGTGGTGTAAGCATGTCCATTGTGCCTGATTCCAAGCTATTGCTGCATTGGTATCATTGAACACGGAGGTAGGGAGAGCTACTTACCATTATGTCCAGAACACTACCGGATTACATTATACATAAAAGGAGTCACTGATATTTATATTCCAATAATTCATGATAATTTTGAACTGAGTTTTCACAGTTTAAAGAATCAATCCAAAAAGTCTCCAGCAGGCAAACATAGCCTTGGATGTGATCACTGACTATTCCCAGATAGTCAGCAGGAAAGAGTAGGGTTTAGGGCAGAAGACAGCCTAAGTTCATTCATCTGCAGCTTATAAAAAGGAACAGCTCCTACTCTGGGATAGTATTTAAAAGAGGATATCTAATTTTTATTTAGAACATTCTAGGTGGTTTTTAAAGGTGTCTTTGTAGTATACACACATTTTCCATCTTACTGCGATTCTGGTAATCTTTACTTTGGTTATCTTACCACCCTCTGATATTTGACTTTCAACAACAGTTTAGCTAATTAAATATACTCCATTGTTAGGGCTCATATATTTGGATTACACTCAGCCTTGTAATCTGGTGTAATACTTAGCACTTCATGTTTTCCTTAACTTGTCAGTGGAGTTCTGGTGTCACGATCAGTGATAAAATTTATCTTTTCCCTTTCATTTGAGATAGTCATAACAGTTCCCCAAACAATAAATTGATGTTATTGATAGTATTTTGTGCTATTTAACAAAGTGACAGCCTGGGAACACAACATTTGCTCTGCCAAATTTTATATATCTAGCAAATACTTGGAGATGATAATTATGAAATACTTTTTCCCATCCCTGCTTTCTTTCAGAATCTTTTGCTCTTTACTTGAAAGAGGTAGGTGGCCAGTAGACATGCATTTAATCGAAATAAAGACATGCATTCGTATTTTGTGAACTCAGTTTTCACAATTCTATTTTGAATATTTGAGTAATTCTTTTCCACAACATTGCTTTCCTCTCTCCCCTCCCCCTGGGAACATTTTAAAAAACAAGTTGCCACAGTGACTACCCTGGGGTGGTTAATTTTTTTTTCCCTGTGTCACAATGTTCCAGATTGAATTGTGCTAAAAATAAAAATATGGTATTTGCCTTCCAGCAAAGGTAAACCAGTTTCCCAGTAGCAATGTATTGTTTATTTTTCAGTGTTAATAGAGGACAGCCATTTTCAATACTCATCATGAACAAATATCAGAATATATGTAAACATTTTCCTGAATGGTGGTCCTGAAAACATTCATCTAGAGTTTATAACAGTTATAGAAAGAAAAATGTGTTCCTTGATCAAATAAGTGGAAAGTGCAGCATACTTTTTCTCTTGACATTTTATAATAATTATTTCCCCATTAAAGTCAATAGTCTGGTAGTTAAAACAAATCTAAATCTAGCAAAAGTCTCTCTCTCTCTTTCTCTCTCTCTGTCTCTCTCTCTCACACTCACACACACACACACACACACACACACACACACACACACAGCGCACCATTTGTGTAATCCAGTGCTTACTAAGTATTTTGAGGAGTTTTTTTTTTTTTCACACCTTACCTAAAACAGGTGGATCTACTGAAACACACTGCAGACTAGACAGGAGAGGTCGGCTTCACCATGTGGGTCAGCTCCCTGGCGGCACAGGGATCTGACTCATACCGCAGTGGCTGCTGATAGCTTGGTAGTGCTGAGACTTAACCCCTTGCACCACCAGGGAGGCCCCAAATTTTATTTCTTGCTTCCCAATCTATAGATATTTAAGCTCCTTTTCTTGTATGTTGTAGTAGCTAAGACGGGAATTGACTCAATCCCTTTAATAAATATAGGCCTTAACTTTTGTTATTTATTTTTAATTTCAATCCATTGTGGTTTGATAATATACTTTTTAAGTGATTTTTATACTTTCAAATTTGTTCATGTGTCTTTTGTGGCCTAGGATATGTTCCATCATGATGCCTCTTCCATGTGAGCCTGAGAATGTATATTCTGTTGTTAGATGCAATATTTAAAAATGTCAATTAAATCAGCTGGTTGATGGTACTCTTCAGGTCAAATATGTCCTTACTGATTTTCTGCCTGCTTGATCTATTGATTACCGAAAACGGGATGTTGAAATCTTCAAAGTGGTTTGTTTATTTCTCCTTGCATTTCTGTGTTTTTTCCTTCATGTATCACGATGCATACATATCAAGGACTATTATATCTTCTTAGTGAATTGATCCCAATATTATCACGGATTGCTCCTTTTTATCCCTGATAATTTTCTTTTTTTCTGAAGTCTGTTTCTTGTGAAATCAGTATAGTTATCCCCGTCTTTGGTTAGAGTTTGCATGGTGTATCTTTCTCCATCCCATTAGTTTTAACCTATGTGTGTCATTTTCTTTAAAGTGGGGTTCATGTAGACAACATTGGGTTGGGTATTGATTTTTGATCCTCTCTGATAGTCTCAAACTTTTAATTGATTTATTTATACCATTGTTATTTAAAATGATTACCGACAGTTTATCAATATCTACAATGTTTATGACTGTTTTCCATTCAATATGATTACTCTGCTTCTTTTTAAATTTTCTTCTCTTATTTTGTCATCTTTGGCTTTAGTTAAGCATTTTGTGTGTTTTCCTTTTCTCTTCTCTATTAGCATATTAATTATACTTAATTTTAAAATAGCTTTTTAGTGGTTTCTTGAGAATTGCAATATACATGTTCTACTAATCTAAGCGGAGTCTTTAGGGTTTTCTTTGTGTACTATCATGTCATCTGCAAATAGTGACAGTTTTGTTCCTTTTTTACAACTTGGTTTCCCTTTACTTCTTTCTCTTGCCTAATTACTAGGACTTCCAACCCTATGTTATCACATAGTTCTTCTGTTTTGTTACCTTTATAAAAAATCCTTTTTGGGCCTCCCCGGTGGCGCAGCGGTTGAGCGCTGGGTTGTGAAGCTGCCCGCAGCCTCTGCAGTGCCGGTTCGATCCCTGGCTGCTCCCCGGCCACCGGAGGAGGGTCCCGCATGGTGCGCAGACCTCTCCTGCCGCCCGCTGCTCCCCTCAGCAGTGTACTTCGGTCCTTCTGCCTGCTCTGCTCCCCGCTCTGGCTCTGGTGAATTCTCTCACCCTCCCACGCTTCTGACTGTACCCAGTGGTTGTATAAATAAATAAAATAAATAAATAAATAAATCTTTAAAAAAAAAAAATCCTTTTGTTATTTCCTTATCACATATCTTACACCTTTTAAAATTTCTTTAAGTTCTAATATATCTCTCTTCCTTTTTTTTCCTTTTTTGGTTATTATTATTTTTTTAAATTGTTGTAAGATATATTTTCAGGCTCATTGATTCTTTCCTGTATTGTGGCTTATCTATTAATCTTCACATAAAATATTTTTTGCATTTCTGTTAGTGTTTTTTATTTTAAGATTTATTTTTATTTATTTTGCATACAAGCCTGGGGTGTAGGCCAGAGGTGTGGTGGGTGAGAGGATTCACCAGAGTGGGGAACAGAACAGGCAGACTGACTGAAATACACTGCTGAGGGGAGCAGTGGGTGAGACAGGAGAGGTCTGCCATGCCATGTGGGTTAGTTTCCTGCTAGGGGATTGAACTCATGCTGCAGTGGCTGCTGATAGCTTGATAATGCTGAGACTTAACCCTCTGTGCCACCAGGGAGGCCCTCTATTACAGTGTTTTTTAAGCTAGCATTTTTAAAAATTGTGTCTTGGAGATTTTGTCTGTCTGTTTACATTATCCATATGTTCTTGCATATTGTCTGCTTTTTCTATTAGATTGTTTTTATTTATTTATTTATCTATCTATCTATTTATTTATTTATTTTAATCAAACCCGCACTGCAGCAGCTACAGACAGCTTCACAGTGCTGTGCTCAATTGCCTGTGCCACCAGGGAGGCCCATCTATTAGATTGTTAACATAATCATATTAATCATAGTTTAGATGATTCCTAGCCTGACAAAATTCAATTTTATTTTAATGCTTCATTTGTTTCTTTAGTTTATTTTTTCTTACCTTTAAAACTGCTTTGTACTTTTTCTCAGAAAGTTGGGTATCATGAATTGAGTAATAGAAACAGAAACAAATAGGCCTTTATGTTAGTTTGGCAAGAAATTGTCCTGCGTTTAATGTGATAGCTGTGGGTCTTAGGAGACTTCAACTTCTCTACATCCTTATTTTGTCCTCCCTGTTGTCTTTGGATTTCCCTAAATTCCTTCTTAAATAGTGTCGATGACCTATGAGTTTTTCAACTGGAATCCACTGCTGTTTACTGAAGCCCTGTGGGTGTGGTGGTCAGGTGCTCATTTTGTTTTGCTTTTCACATTCAGTTCCTTGACCCATCTGGGACTGATGTTTTTTTCATATGCATAAACAATTATTCTCAAATCATTTAATGAAAGTCCTTACTTTCCCTACTGGTATGATTTACCAGTTCATCATGTATCAAGTTTCTGCATATACAGGGTGTGCTTGTGGTCTATTTATTCTGCTTCATTAGCTCTTTATTCCTGTGCCAGTAAGTCATTTAAATACTTACTATATACAATAAAGCCAACATTTTACCTAATTTTTCTTTAATAATGTCTTGGTTAGTTTTGTCCTTTTATTGTAAGCATTGTCTTATGCTTATCTGCCTTGAAGTTTAGAGGCTCTTTCAATTCTGGAAGAAATTTTTTCTTTAATTCTAGAATTTTTTTTACCATTATTTTATTGAATAACTCCTAAGTCCTTCCCCCATTTGGCAATTATATTATTATTTCTGCTTCATAATTCTGTTAATATTTATACTCTGAAATATAACAATGATTTTCATATATATTTTGATTTACTTTTACATTTTTATTAATTCTATAGTCTCACCTTTCTTCTTTTGATGTTTTCTAGAAAAGCGTTATAAGAATTGTTTTGCATCAAATTACTTTCCTCGGACTTAGTATGGTTCTTCATTCTGCTTAATTAATCAGTTAAAATCAATTAAATTTTAATGTTGTGAGTTTCTTCTGGCTTTTATTGAAAATCTTTTAGCTTAATTTTTGGTTATCTTCATCGAGATACAGTGGCTGCTCTCCTTTAACTATCTTCCATAGTCAGCATTTACTCTTAGCTTTTTTTTTTTTTTAAAAACAACCAACCTCTTTAATTATTTTCTTTTTCAATATGCTTAAATATCCTAAATTTATTCCTACGTGTTCCCAACTTTATCCCAGGAATTTCTAGTTCTTGTATTACCTTTATTGTGTTATAACTATTTTTTCTTTCATTTCAAGTCTTTAAACAATGTTTCCCTTTATATTTGTTCCTTGTGAATATTTATGTGCTTTTCTTCTGTTCCTTTTTATTCTTTTTTTTTTAAAAAGATTTATTTGTTTTTAGACAAGAGCTGGGATACGTTTTTATTCCTTCTCTGAAGTGATATTTCATTTACTTTCTTTAATTTGCACATTCCATTCTGCTCTCTACCATTGACTGGTAAAAGATTTTCTGGACTAGCTGTTTGAAAGGATAAACTGGGGTAACCGAAAAATCTCCTGAGTTACTTCTGAATACACTGTCACTAGTCCTCTATTTGCTTGGTGAGATTTTAGTGGAAGTCACTTGGGCTCCTTGATCATAAATTCTTTCTTGGCAATTTAAACTTCACTTATCATTAGGTAATGAAAATTACAGGTCTCCAGGTCACTCAACTTTATTTTGAGCGCAGACTTACTGAGTTATTTCTTATAAGAAATAACTCCTCTGCTTTTTTGTGGGAAGTTCATCTGTCTTATCCATATGTTCTTACCTTGCTGCTCCAACCTAGGCACCTGAGTTTACCCCTCCAGCAGCATCTAGACTGGACAGTATCTCAGGATCTGGAGCGCCCTGCCTCCCTTTCACAGCCCCCCTTCTCCAGGCACAGTTGCCTCCGGCAGCCCCTCGTCATAAATTATGTTTTAGTAATGGTTAGAGTGTCTTTTAGCTTCCTTGTTAGTTTTTGGCTAGTTTAGGGGAGAAGAGGGAATAGATATTTCTTTTCTGTACTAGTTTAAATAAGAAATTAACATAATACTACTGTTGATGAAAAGTGTAGTCATTTGTTCACCATATATCAACATTAATGTATAGATAGGTTAACTGATCACAGACCTTAAGTAACCAGATGCACTACTTTAAAAAAAAAACACTTTAAAACTCAGATTTTCTGTCTTCTAATTAAATCTCATAAGCCAAACATAATTATTAAAATTGATTACCAAAGCTAATGCTTTAAGATGTGAGTAATGCCTAAATCAGAAAAGTTCCTAGACAGTAAAGGCAAATATTGTTCATTCCATTTTATAAATTCCCCTGCCTCTTTTTCAGGGAAGAAATTCTTTTACTCCAAAGACAAACTGTAAATATCTAAAAAATATTTTTTCTTGGACTTACCTCCATGAAAATTCTCAGACAATTTCCTGACTTGAGTTTTGTCAAACTAATAAAGACTAATTGATATAAAATAGCAACCTTTGATGCTACTTACTGATATATATATATATATATTTAAATTCAATATTTTTTTTTAAAGAAATTGTTGGAGCTATTTTTTTTTTAAAGATTTATTTATTTATTATACAAGCACTGGGTATAGTCAGAAGCGCAGGAGGGTGAGAGAATTCACCAGAGCCAGAGCAGGGAACAGAACAGGCAGAGGGACCGAAGTACACTGCTGAGGGGAGCAGCAGGCGGCAGGATAGGTCTGTGCACCATGTGCGACCCTCTCCAGAGGCTGGGGAACGAACCGGCACTGCAGAGGCTGTGGGCAACTTCGCAGCCCAGCGCTCAACCGCTGCGCCACCAGGGGAGGCCCAACTTACTGATATATTAAAACCATCGATGTATTAAATGTGTATCTCTTTACCAATCTTCTGAACCATCCAGACTCTGGGGAATTAACCTAAAAGTGTCATATTTTATAATAACTACTGGAATTTTCATTGACACTCCCATGAGATCAGTTCATTGTTGCCACCTATTGTCATTGACATTCTCATGGAATCAATTCATTGTTGTCACCTTGTGAAAGTTGACCAACCTACTATGTACATGCAATATTGTAAGTACATTTCTTTTTGACAAGGATGCATTAAGTGTGGTGGTAATATAGGAATCCCTTTCAGCTTTCATTAATTCAATATAAATCCATAGCTTGCAGATTCAGCAGGATGGCTTAATTGGAATTGCTGGTCAAGTGCATTGATTCTGCTTCACTCAGGTAAAGATGAAAGTAACTGTAACAATAGATATTGCATTTGAAGGTCATTAAGTTGTAGCCAAGCAAGGGGAGCAAGACAGTAAGACACACACAGGGTAATGGAACTTTTATTTAGTATCTGAGAAGCCTTGAGTGACATAGTTATCAATTCACCATTTCATACTTTTGTGACTCAGGATTTTGTGTTCCAGAGAAGTTTTTTGATGCTTTAATGGGAGACGAATAAAGCCAGTTGTAATCTCTAGAAGATCTGATGTGATCAATAGACTTTATGATAATATGTAAACTTAATACCCTAGTTAATTTCAGATGATTCTGAGTTATTGAGTAAAATCACTCTTTCATTAGCATATTTTTTCATCTCAAGTTTATATGTATGGGGTTGGCTTCAAACCCATCATTTCCAAAGACTACTACTTGATCGTGCCCATAGTGCTTTGACTGTCCAGCACAGTCACAGTTAAAAGCTCACCGTGCACTCAATCCTGGTCTAACCATCCAATTTCTACCATTTACACCATTCAAATATGCCCATTTGAGCACACTTTCAGCAGAACACCAAGTTTAAGTGCCAAATCTGTGTTTTAGTTGTTTAAGGAAGGAAAAGAATGTCAATTGTTTGAGATTTTAGACCCCTGCTTGGGCTTAAAGAATTGTCACGTCATCTATCATATATTCATTCTTCTGAAAAAATATCATTTGGGAGGATCACAGTGATTGTGCAAGAATGTAAAGTGTGTCTGTCAGTGGGAAGACTAAGACCCAAAGCATTGAGATAAAAACATCTGACCAGAACCCCTTCACCTGCAGAGAGCTCTCTCTGGAGGTGCAACGTGAATTTTCCTCCTTTCTGCCCCATATATCAACGCTGATCTCAGGATCTTATTCTTACACCCTTTGTGGTCAAGAACCATATAATCAGGGCCTTCCTGGTGGCACAAGGGGTTAAGCACCGCATTTTGAAGCAATCCACAGCCTTTGCAGCACAAGTTCGATCCCTGGCCGGCCAGGGGGCTACCCACATGAAACAGCAGACCTCTGCTGTCTCGCCCGCTACTCCCCTCAGCAGAGTATTTTGGTCAGTTGGCCTGTTCTGTTCCCCACTCTTTCTCTGATGGGTCCTCTCACCCCCTGCATCTCTGGTCTGTACCCCAGCTCTTGTATGCATAAATAAATAAATCTTAAAAAAAAAAGAACCATATAATCAGAGGATTCCCAGTGCTAGGGCATTTGAAAAGTAGAAATTAACTTGAGCATATTTAACTAGCCTCTGCTTCTTCTTCTGACCACAAGGGTAGCACAAGCATCTTACAATTCATCCTCAGGGAGGGTTAGTTTATGCTTTCTTCCTTCTCTTGGGCAGTGACTTTAAATAGCCAAGTTCTTATTACAATCCTCAGATTTAAAATTAAGTTCTGATAGCATCTTCTCAGGGCACACCTAAGAGGCGCTCTTTATCCCCAGCCAAATCAACTATTTTCCCAAGTGACTCATTCCTGGAAATGTTATTGTTCTTAATAATCAGGGCAAATATGTATTTTCATTTAATCTTTCCTTTTACTTCCATTTCACATGTGTTGCTGAGTGTCACACAGTTTTCACAAGGATCTGCCATTACATCATTGTGTGAAGTATGAAATGGGGTTTGTTTTAATTAAAAAACTACTTTTACTCAGATGCTGACTGAAATGTTCTCTATTGCCTTGGGGGGTTTTAGAACAAGGCTAGTCTGTGTATGTGTGTGTGTGTGTGCATGTGTGTGTATTTTTTGAAGGGTCTTCCTACTTTTGTAAGAAAATCCATTGCTTATTTCTCCTCCTGTAACACAAGGAGTCAGAATGGGAAGCAGAAACTTGCAAAGGTGCTTTCTGTATGCAACGGTAAACATGGGGTATCCCATAACTGGATACAAGGTAATGCAACAGAGGGACCTCTCCCTGTCCCTTCACCCCATATACAGGAATTTAGGAGCTGCATTGAATGCAATAAATCAAAGGGTAAGGCAGCAGCTTCTGCTGGATAGCTTCTATAAACTGCAAGAATGAGCAGGGGTATTTTGTAATTTTTATAACAACGGGTCCTTTGGTGCTGATTCCAGGTTTTATTGCTCCTGTTTTATGTCCAACAGATAGTAAGAGACATTTCCCTTTTCTGTACAACACAGACACCACTGACCTAGACAGAAGCAACTCTGACTGCTTTTCAAACATCCCCCTCTCTCTCAACTTGAGGGACTCTTTGGTTTCTATTATATTTCTGACTTTTCATATTCCTGATGGTGCAGCTGATGAAACCCAGGAGCCAGGTGTTGAATGTGGTTGAAAAGACCCATGCAAGACCAGTGACACCGCCCCATGGTGTGGCACCGTCTCCTCCAGAGATGCCCCACTTTCAGCAGGACTGGTAGAGAGTCATTTTTCCAGCTGAGAGGATGGGTTGCTTCTATGACCCTTTAGTACTTTTTGTCCTGGTCCCTTTTTAACTAATTACACACATGGCATGATCTGTAGCCAGGGTCCATGACCAAGGACAGACTTTCTCTGTATAGATTTTTCCACAGTAGGTGTTTGCACTGAGCTCTTGGGATAGACCAAGCACAGTCACCATTTTTCCTGTTATAATGGAATCACCCAGGAATAAGTTTCAGACACATGTGTGGGATTCTAGAGTAGGCTGGGCAGACTCACAACACATTCCTTGTCTTGCACCCGACTCCAGGCTCCTCTAACAGTCTCTTCATTGTTTGCTCAGCTATTCTGCTGCATCTGCAGATTGTCATGTCTGAGAAACAGTCCCAAAAAGTTGAGAGTGGTGGCAATCCTTAGAGAAACATGTAAGTCAATGGTAGAGGCAGATGACTGTAAGAAAATGCATTTTGCTTAAAACAACAACAACAACAACAATGTTGGGGATTCAGCATTAGTTTAAAAAAATTCAGCATTAGTTTAAATGAGTGCTTGAAAAAAAATGCTCATTTGATGCAAAAGATAATTTGAATTTTGTGTGAAATGGTGTTCACATAAAACAGAAAACAAAGAAGATTGAACTGGACATATGTCAGAATCATGCTCTCAACCAAAGAGATGATACTCAAGGTCCTTCCTGCTCTCTGATTTATGTAAACATGGCTACAATTTTGAGATAATTTCCCTTTATAGTTTGTTTTAGATTCTTACTCCTTTATTCTTTAGACTTAAGAGAATGGTAAATAGTTATGGAAAAACGTGTGACAAATGAGTAACCTAAGAAGGCATTGGAGGAAGAGACTGTGCTCTTCAGGAGACAGGAAAACTGATGCTGTCAGTTCTGAGCCAGAGAAATTATGGAAAGTTGCCTATGTCATCCATTTATAAAGCACCTATTTAACCTCACTCTTCCTCACCCTCAAAGCAAAGGGTTGAGAAGCTGTAATTCCAGGAAGCCAATAAAGAGTACAATTGGATTGGAACCAGAGTCACCTGCTGTCTTCCTTACTTGAGCTGTTGTCAGGCACTGTGACTGTGGGTGGGGCCCTGATCTCATGGGTGAGGCATTCGAACCTCCCGCGGCAAGTGAGACTTGGTAAGAAGTTTGAAGGAACAATGCTAATCTTCCATGGCCCTGAAATACAGTGTTTGGTCAGAGATTGGGTCCACTTACATCCTGGATTTTTTAAGTATATGTACTTAGGGAAAAGAATGGAGAAAAGAGGATGACTTGGTGCTTATAGATGTAAAACAGGATATTGAAATGGGCACTTGAGCTGAAGCCCTAAGATGATATCTAGAAGACACCAAATGAGGCACCATAATATCAAGCTGAACATGTTCAAAATAAGTAGCTCAGAACCAGTTGGAACACCCCTTCCTCCACATGGGACTGTGATGGTAGAGGGAATTATGGAGAGAATTTCTTTGGTGCAAATCATTGATAGGGTAGAAGCTCTAGTGCCCCTGGCTAAGAGAAAGGTAAGAGAGGCCTTTCTTTCACCCTAAAGCAAATAGAGAGACAACGGTCTACTCAGTGAGGCTGATGCTGGTCTCCAGAGCTTGGAAGACAGGGGTCTGGTTTGTACCAGGAGAAACACAAAAGTTCCTTCTGTCTGGAAAGGGGAGTGAGGCAGGAAACTCTTCCTGCCCTGGGCATGTCCTCCCAGATTCTGTGGAGGCAAAGACTGCACGAGCATCCCCAAGATTAGATATGGCCACACCAGGGTAATGACTGGCTTTTTAGATGTTGTCCAAGAGGGGCCACTATAAAGTGAAGAGGCTGCTGTTTTAGGAGGGAAGCAACACCTTTTCTCACATGTATTTCAAGTTTCTCATTCATGATTTCTGCTCTTGTGTGTTTGTTATATGTCAATACAATTGCTTTTAATAAGACTGAAGAAGCCTAAACAGTAGTTAAAAGTATTATTGGGCTCCTCTGGGCTGCCTCTAGAAAGTGAAAATTTGGAAGAGAATATGGCAGCCATACCAAGGCAATTTCAAATTCTTGAATGATTCTCAGCAATGAGGAAGCATTCAAAAGACCTCATGAAACCTTTCTGTGAGGGGAAGGTGAAGCTTTAAACACTGGCAAAACCCAGGGATCCTCCCTGTCCACTCTTTAACACTGGAGTAATCAGTGTTGGGAAAGAGGGACTGGAAAGGAGAGCCCAGAATCCATTTCACTCACCACATTTATTGCATTTTAAAAAAATAGATTCCATCTAGGGAAGAGTGAGTCCCTGAAACTTTGAAGTTGGAAGTTTTTAATAATAGGTGTATAGGAATTCTAAGTACCCAAAACTGTATTTTAAGGCTTGAATGACTGAGATTTTATATTACCAAGGATGACCAAAATGTCAAGTCTTCATCCAGGGGCAAAGGAAAAATGAACTCTACTGAGCAATTCAAAGGAATGTGGGAGAAGAAAATAGAGCTGCTTTATTCATACATTCAAGTTGTCCACTTGCTCAATCGACTGGTTGCAATAATTTGGCAAGAAAGCTTTGTGAGATGGCTCCAGGCAAGTCACAAAATGTGACCATTGTAAATGCTCAGCTATCTAATAGAAATATAATGCAAACTGCATGTGTACTTTCAAAATTTCTGATAGCTACATTATAGAAGTAAAATAAACAGGTGATTTATTTTAATAATTTTTTTTTACTTAACCCAATATACCTAAAATATTACCAGCTCAACATGTGATCACTATGATAATTTTTAATGAGATATTTTACATTCTTTTTTAATTTTTGCACTTGCTTTTTGAAATCCAGAGAAATTTTACACTTGCAGAACATCTCGCTTTGGACTAGCCACACCTAAGGAGTTCAGTGATCACAGGTAGCTAGTGGCTGCCAGATCTGAGAGTGCAGTTGCAGGGGCTCTGACGGGATGGGAAATTATCTTGGCTAATGAAAGGACTCCATGCTTGAGGGATGAAGAAGTTGAGGCAGTATCTCCAAAATGAGCAAAAGGACAATTTAAGAATCACTTGTGTTTGGGCTGATGAGAAAGCATCTGCAGGGATATCAGGCAGAGAAGTAATCAGAGATGGAGGAGAGCTAAAACGAGTTCTGAACAGGGCATGCATGATTCCACCATCCACGTTGCCACTGGAAACTGATCTAAACCTGCTAGGAGGAGAGAGAAGCCTGAATCTAAGGAAGTAATAATAAATTCAGCACACTTTTATGAAGTAATATTCCTGAGTTTAAGTGTCCATTAAATGAGCATAATATACTTCTAAAGGGGTTGTTGTCTGTCTGACATAATACATGTTGAGCTGATAATGTTTTAGGCATATGGGTTAAGTAAAAAAAAAATTATTAAAATAAATCACCTGTTTATTTTACTTCTATAATGTAGCTATTAGAAATTTTGCATTATATTTCTATTAGATAGCTGCACATTTACAATGGTCATATTTTGTGACTTGCCTGGGCTTGTCATTATAGCGAGGTAAGTATTGCTATTATTATGCTTTTGCTGAGAATGTTATCATGGAGGTAACCCTGGAAATCACTAGGTACAAAAGTAGCTCTTCATAGATGTGTTACAGGGAGAAGCAAGTTTATTAAGAGCACAAACATAACCAGAGAGAAGATCTGGTTCTAAAGCTAATGCTTCTTGTATATGACATGATGATTTCAGGAGCATCAAGATGGAGTTCTGTTTTCCAAGAAAGTTTTATAGAGCAGAAATGGTGATGAGGATTTTTTTTTAAAAAGTATAAAGCTTTTTTTCTATGGAGATTGAAAGGTCTTGCAATGATGAGGTGGCTCTGGGTGATGACATGATTTTCTGTCACATGTAAGCACTGCAGATGTCACATGAGAGGATGGGGAGATGGTGAGGGAGTCCTCAAGGAGCAGGAATGAAAGAGCAATGTGGGCAGGAGATGCAGTTGTACAAAGAAAAGAAGGAAAGAAAGAGGAAAGGTCAAAATTGGAGGGTGATGATACTGACCATTTGGTACAATGATCATTCTGGTTGGCAGGCAGGGATGCTGTAGGAGAGAAAAGCAGGGAGCTGTGGGAGAAGTTTCATAACTTAAGAAGTTAGACTGGGCCTCTCCTGGTGGTGCAGCGGTTGAGCGCTGGGCTGTGAAGCTGCCCGCAGCCTCTGCAGCGCCGGTTTGATCCCCGGCCACCGGTGAGGCTCCCACATGGCGTAGCAGACCTCTCCTGCCACGCCTGCTCCTCCCCTCAGCACTGTTATTTCGTCAGTCTGCCTGTTCTGTTCCCTGCTCTGGTTCTGGTGAATTCCCTCACCTTCCCGCGCTTCTGACTGTACCCAGTGCTTGTATAAATAAATAAATAAATCTTAAAAAAAACCCAAAAAAACGAAGTTAGACTAAGGGAAAGTCTAATAAAAATAACAGCAAAATTATTGGCAAAAATGCCGAATGGTCATCAAATTTGTTTAGAATTGTACTTCTGTGAGAATTTTAAATGTAAGAAATGCAGAGAGCTCGTAGGTAACACCATCCAGTAAAAATATCACGTGAACCATTTAGGTAATTTAAAAATTTCTAGTAGCTATATTCACAAAATAAAAGGAAATAAGTGAAATTAAATTTGATAATATATTTTTATTTAAAATACTGTATCTAAAATATTAACATTTCAACAAGTAATCACTGTAAAAGTATTAGTAAGATAGTTTACATTCCTCATATGAGAGTAAGTTTTCGACAGCTTTGCACATTTTGGACTTCCAGTGCATCTCAATTTGAACTGGTCACTTTTGAGGTCCTCATTGTCAAAGTACTCAATGTTGGTGGCTACTATATTAGACAGGTAGTTCTTGATAGCTTCCTTCTATGTCCTCTCATTTTTGAACTTTATTTTATAAGCTTTAACAATTGGATGATTATTTTCATAGGAATTTTCAAAACAAGCAAAACAAAAAAAATATGCAGAGATTTTAAGTAGGTAGGAAAATTAGAATGAAATGCAAGGGTATGGATATCACCAAAGTAAGGATACTGGTTCCTTTATTCCCTGGGAAATACACATGTACGTAAAAAAAAAAAAAAAAAAAGTAAGGAAAGGAGAAGAAAGTAAAACCTTTCAAGCTCCCACCAATTAGGGATGACCACTGCTCATTTTTAAATTTTTGCACCTTTTTGAAAAGGAAGAGTCTAGAACTGAATGATGAGCATGAATCCACACAGGTCAGGGCTGGGTAGAACCTGGGTGTCACACAGTCAGGCTTGAGGCAACATAAGGGATCTGACAAAAGGAAGAGGGAGAACTAGGAGTACTTGGGACCTTGGAGGGAGGCAGACAATGTTGGCTGCTCAGTCAGTCTGATGATGTCCACTCCCACGAGAGGAAATCCTAAAAGGAAAGAGAGCAATTAAGAACATTGACTCTTTTTCGTTCATAAGGCATGAACTTAACCAATTTACTGGAATTTTTAAAAGAATCTACTAGAAAAGAAACAAGCCAATAAGTTCACAAACCATTAGGCACTCTGGGTTTCTGGAAGGGCAGCTAGCTATAAGTGCATGGTCCATGTCCAATTTTTGTTGTCATCTTGGAATGGCAAGAACATTGAAATGACAATTGAGATTGAAAAGCTGTTAAAAGCCTGAGAAATAATGAGTGTGTAATCCATAAATGGAAAGCTGTCAGTCTCTTATATCTTTAGAAGACTTGGTTTGTTGGTAAATCAAACAAAACTTCTGCCTTTTCAACCAGGCCTTAATGGCAAAGAAAAGAAGCCATATAGGGAAAAAAAAAATCATAAAAGGATCAAGGTACATAAGTTCAGAGTGTGCAGAGACTAAAATTTGATTTTATACTTTACTGAGGAGGAGAGGAAATCTGAACAAATTGATGGTGTGCAGCTGTAGATGTGAAACCCAACTAGTGATTTTGGAGGTGAAACGCCTTGATTTGTGACTATGACCTTCGATACCGTTGTTACGGTCTTTGGGCTGGAATGTTTGTCTGCAGATAATAGAAACTCTGGCCATAGGGACCTCATCCATGCTGCTTCCTCTGCCTGGGCTGCCCGTCTTAGTCGTCAAGGGTTTGTCTCTGAATCCTTTACTCTCCTAGCCTAAGCACACGGCTTCAAAGTTGGGCTTTCCAGGGCTTTCCTTTCTCCCTGCTGTGTTCTGGGAACCACCATGAAGTCTAAATGGCAGCTGGAGGTTGTTGGTTATATTAGTGGAAAGCCTCAGAGAAACACTAAATGTATAAAAGCCACTGCGGCATGGAAGCCTGCAGATTCCCCTCTGATTCCTGTTCCAACGCTGTGGGAGCCCTGCTGTTATGTCATAAAAACAACTGCGAACAGCAAGCCTGGGGACGCAGATGTGCACCGACAACTCACAGCAGTCTTAGCAACACTGGCTTTTCATATCCTGGGAAATGATTCTTGATGAGCAGTTTCGAGCGCTGCCTCAAGTAGATCAGAGAACTATATTCTTCTGCATTTATCTCAATGCAGCCTTGACTGAGAAACTGGGGGTTATTAGATGCTCAGAAACTAGGCTTTCTCTATCAAGTTTGCTAGCTCTGCTCCATTTCTCCTGCACTGCTAGCCATTCTGACTTCTTTTTTTTTGCTTCCCATGTGGATGGGCTCGAAAGGCACATACACTGGCTGCTGCATAGACAGTCACTGTTCCCAGAAAATCAAGTCAAAAGAGCACACAATGGTGACATTGAAGGTGAACACTGGAAGGGCTGTCGAGGCCATGCTGTGATCGACTGTGCCACAACCAACCTGAATGGCCTTAGGGAAGCTCCATCACTTCCCAGGGGATTCTAAGAGACTGAGATGACTTTAAAATGGACTACAAAGTTTAAGACAATTACTGGATGGTTTCACTCATTTGTGGGATCTAAACAACAACAAAGGGCCTCCCTGGTGGCACAGGTGGTTCAGCGCAGCGCTGTGAAGCTGTCCGTAGCCTCTGCAGTGCCGATTCAATCCCCGCCGGCCTCAGAGCAACCCACAGGGCGAGCAGACCTCTCCTGTCTTGCCCGCTGCTCCCCTCAGCAGTGTATTTCGTCAGTCTGCCTGTTCTGTTCCCCACTCTGTCTCTGGTAAATCCTCTCACCCTCCCGCGCATCTGGCCTGTACTCCGGTTCTTGTATAAATGAAATAAATCTTAAAAAAAAAAACCCAAAAAACAGAAACCCAAGCTGGCAAAACATTTGAAGAAAAACTCTAAGGCTATGAAAAATGTGGTGGTTATGGGGGAGAGGGGAGAGAAGGAGGAAAGGTGAGAGGGGTAATGTGAGGGTTGTTTGCACTCTGGTGGAGGGTGAGTGAGGCATGTGTGTGTGTAAGGTGGGGACTGTGTCCCAATTGATGTCTTTTATTCAGAAGCCATTTTCATTTTAATTGAGAATTGCTATTAATCCTTGGGTATATCAGTAATATAGTTTTAATTTGGAAGACAAAATTGTTCATAGGAAAGCTTCAATTTTCCAATACAATTTCTAAATTATTATATTACATATTCTGAGTTTCCACATTCAAGTGTCTCTAGAAATGAAAGCACTTTTTGTTTCTGAGTATGAGAAATTGTTGATGCTTCTCTTTTTGGTTTCTCCATGTCCCTCACAAAAAAGAAAGAAAGAAGGAAGGCAAGAAAGAGAGAAGGAAGGAAGAAGGAAGGAAGGAGAGAAAGCTGAGAGGATGATGAACACTGCAAAATTAAATCAAAATAGTATAAAATGAGTTTTTATTTTTATTATTTTTTTTTTTTGTATAGAGGCATGCTTTTTTTATTTATTTATTTGTTTTGTTTGTTTGTTATGTTTGTACATGCACTGGGTATAGTCAGAAGCGCGGGAGGGTGAGAGAATTCACCAGAGCCAGAGCGGGGAGCAGAGCAGGCAGAAGGACCAAAGTACACTGCTGAGGGGAGCAGCGGGCGGCAGGAGAGGTCTGCGCGCCATGTGGGACCCTCCTCCGGTGGCCGGGGAGCAGCCGGGGATCGAACCGGCGCCTCGGGCGCGGGCAGTTTCGCAACCCAGCGCTCAACCGCTGCGCCACCGGGGAGGCCCAAAATGAGTTTTTATTTTTTTTATTTTTTATTTTTTTATTTATTTACTTATTTATACAAGCACTGGGTACAGTCAGAAGCGCGGGAGGGCGAGAGAATTCACCAGAGCCAGAGCGGGGAGCAGAGCAGGCAGAAGGACCGAAGTACACTGCTGAGGGGAGCAGCGGGCGGCAGGAGAGGTCTGCGCGCCATGTGGGACCCTCCTCCGGTGGCCGGGGAGCAGCCGGGGATCGAACTGGCGCTGCAGAGGCTGCGGGCAGCTTCGCAACCCAGCGCTCAACCGCTGCGCCACCGGGGAGGCCATGAGTTTTTATTTTTAACCTCAATATAAAAGCTTAACATTTTTTCCAAAATCAGAAGTAAAGATGAACACTCAGGAAAAAATTGTGAAAGAATATTTTATCTTTCTCTTGGAATATCAATAAGGCAGAGGTTCTAACATGGCTTGGTTCTTTAGACAGGACTAGTCTAGACAAAAATTCCTCAGCTTTTCATCTATTGTTAGATGTATTTATCAAGACAATGGCTGGCAGGGAAAAAAACATACCAATCTCTGCCCTGTAACCCACACAAACAAGGAATTTGGAAAATTGGGAAAAATTGTTTAGCTTGTGGTCATGTGTTTATATAAAACAAGACAAATATAGAGGTAGTAGACACCTAAATTATATAGCCGGGAGGTGGAGAGAGTAAAAATGTGGCTCATAAAATGAATATGGGTTCAAAGCACCCAATGAGCCACAAAAACAGTCCATTATTTACTAACCTCAGCAGAACTTCAAACAAAAATCAATAGAAGTAACTTATAAGACAATGGAAATGGAACATAACCAAAACATTAAAGGAAGATGTCAGAAAATAAAATGACATAGAGAAATTGAAAAAAAAAAAAAGCCAGTAATTGCTTGTCTCAATAATCACCAATTATGTAAATGTAAAGGACTTGAATTCACCAACTAAAAGGTATAGAGTGACTGAGTGGATTATGAAGCAAAGTTCAACCATCTGCTATTTGCAGGAAATTCTTCTTACTACTGAAGACAAGCACAGACATAGAGTTCAAGGCTGGAAGGCAATCCTACAGACAAGTGACAAAGAAAAAAGTCAGGAATAGTTATATCAGAGAAAATATATTTTTACTTACAAAAGGTAGTCACTCAATCTACTGCCACACTGCACCCCCCATCCCAGCTCCTCCTCTGCCAACACAAAGTTTTTCTTCGTTTGGTGACTCTCCATGACATGTCTCCACCCCCCTTTGCTTCAACATCAAACTCATGGTGGGACTGAGGAGTCAGATGTTGTCAGAGTTGGAATAGGCCGTGGGTCATTTCATAAGAAAGATTCAGAAATGTTTTGAGGCTTGAAGCTCTTTGTTAGACTGTCCTTCCAAGTGGGCAGCTGTCCCCTAAGAAGGTCACTCACCCTCTCTCTCCCTGTCTGCACAGTCATCACAGCTAAGCAGTAAGAGCAAAAGATTTGGGAGGTCTCTGACATAATGGAAATCAATGTTAAAATGAGATTTGCTTTACAAAATTTACAATATAGCCAGCTCTTCAGGAACACTTCTCTTGTAAAGCTAAGCATACCTGTCTAATAAAAAAAATAGCTCCCAGAGTGAAATATTATTGCCAACATTTCTCTGCATCACTTAGAGTTTCATGTCAGGTAGTATTATTTGTGGGCAAAGCTATGTTGTTTGTATACAGCAACAACAGCAGAAAGAAGCTCCTAAAATACATATAAATTTATATTTACTTGGAATTCCAAGTGATTGTGAGGTGGACACTGCTTTCATTTGCTGACGGTAAGAAATTCATCATACATCTCTCAGAAGAACTAAAAGGGGTTAACTGAATGCATGAAGACTAATGGAATTAGGATTTACATGTGATGACACAGAGGGGCAGATGCATGGCTGTGGTATTATTTGACTTAGCATTTAGCCAACACAAGTATTTTTATAATAAGTATACTCTCTTGTCTCTATCAAAGTCCATACTCCTGACCCACTCCTCACAGGATAATTGACACAAGTTATGCTTTTAAAACCATGATGAAAAAAAATAAATAAAACCATGATGAAGCTTTCCTGATCACCTGTATCCTCCTCCTGCCTTATTTAACTTTCTTCTTTGACCATCAGAGTTTAGAGCAAGTCTGTTTCCCCGGTGAGGGCTGCAACCGTAGGAAGGACTGCAGCGCCCCATCGCCCTGGTACAGGCAGCAGGCACTTGATTCTAAGTGGTTCTGGAGCTCAGGAATCTATTTTCTATATTGGGTAAATCTGTAACCCCCTACACTGATAGGTAGCAATTTATATCATGATAAGCAATATAAAGGGGGGAGTGGGGAGGAGCCCATCCATAAACTGGAGCACCCAGAGGGAGGAGGAAGCTGTGGTGAAAGAGAAGACGATGTGGTCAACCCATGAAGCCTTAAGCTCAGACTTTGTCTTTGAGCTAAAGAGAGATACTTCTCTCTTTATTCTTACTCCAAGGACTCCAAAAGAGTTTCCATAGAACCTGAGGGAGTCTTGAGTAGGGCAAGGGCTTTACTGCCTGAAGGAGCAAGCTCAGCAGGGGACAAGCCCTGGTGGGTTTCCGTTTCCCTTGTGGGTGGTCTAGACAAATGGCTGGTGTTAAAAGACTGACTTGCAAAGCTTTTGGGGTGTTGGAGGATGGCTCCCTGCCTACACACACACACACACACACACACACACACACACACACACACACACACACACACATACCCCCTCAGAGCTGTTTACTGTATGAACTTCAGCATTCCTGGGAGCAGCAACCCAGAGAACAATTAAGACAGTTAAAAACAGCAACAGTGATTAAATCAGTTTTATGGGGCCACTGTAACAAATTACCACAAACTTAGTGACTTAAAACATCACAAGCCCACTGTCTCTGAGTTCTGAAGGTCAGGTGTCTGAAATGGGTCACACTGGGCTAACTTAAGGTATAGGAAGGCTGCTTTCTTTCTAAAGGATCTGGGAGAGAAACCATTGCCCTGACTTTTTTGGCTTCTAGAACTGTTTCTTGACTTTAATATACAGATCAAACATGTCTTTTTATTCTGATGCTTTGGCATCTTGGGGCTTTGCCAACACTGGGAGAGATTTTCCTTTCTAAGGTTAGTAACTACCAGGGATAGCAAGCAACTAATCTGGGAAAGTGTCTTTTATATACAACCCAACTAATCTGAAGTCCACACCTCAACCAGCTTGCTTATCAGGCTCACACACTCAGGCAACTATCCCCCTTCCCTAAACACCCCAGGGCCAGGTTCCACACAACTCTGGATGGCCGGCCACTGCATTCCAGAGCCCACTAAAATTATCCAAATGAGCTAATTCTAAACCTCTTTCTCCAGCCCTGCCCATTTCTTCCCATGGAAGCCACAATGACGGCTCTTGTCCTCCACCGCCCCTCTCTCCCTCTGCCTCCATACTCACCCTTCCGTTACCACGTGGCCCTGCAGGTTATGACACACCCTTCCTCTTGGCAGCTGAAGCAAGTTATCTTGTCAATACATTGATCTACAATATCTGAAAAATTAAAAAACCCCTACATTTGAAACAATATGTGCTCATATTTAACCCTGGAGCGATGTGGTCAAGGAAAGCAGGCCTTGCAAGTTGAATTCTAGCCCAGTGCTGGGCACCTTGGAGGGTCTCTGGAAATGCCTGACCTCATTCCTCCCTCTCTCTCTTCCCTTGACTGTGACCTCATTGACTTGCTCTAGATGCTCTAATCTTTCCCAGCAGCCTCATTGCCTGCACCTCTCACTTTGTGCTGGCATCTTTCCTCATTCCAGAGAGCTGTCTAAGCACTCCCTCCTCTGAGTGTCCCACTTTGAGAGGCTGAGGGTGAGGTCACAGTGTGGCTGGTGCATCAGCATTTGCATTGCTCAAGTAGTGCCTGAGCTTGCACTCTGCATCCACTCGCCATCAGCCACCTGCCAATATCCTGATCCTGGAAGCAGAGTGTTTCTCCTCTTGAACTTGGTCCAAATATTACCTAGGTAAACCCTTACAGGCCACTACACAGCCCTTTCATTGTGGTAGCTCTGCAGGTGATTATCCATCTTTCTTACTTATTTTATATTTTTCTTACTTTAGTTACCTGTTCTCCACTTCCAACCCTCTCTGCTCAGTCTAGTACTTACTCTTGGTTTTCACGCTCTTCATTAGCGTCTGTTTCAGAAGAGGTGCCCCGGAGAGATGGTTGTCTTGCTTGGTTTCCCTGAAAAGAAGAAGCTGAGACAAGTCATTTACTTGGGAGTCATTCCTAGATACTGGAATGTGGGTGTGAGGAATGAAGTGAAGAGGGAATAAACAATAGAGCATGTGCCATTGAGCTGGTTACCACTGCAGGCAGCTGAGGAACCTCCACGGAACATGTTGAATTAACAGACCTGTGTAGAATGTCAGGAACCTGGGACATTTATCCACAAAGCTCTACAGGCCATTTTTATGTTACCACACCATACCCACCACCAAGGCACTTGTAGTCTGAGGATTTCCCTCGGGTGTTAACTTCTTACTTCTGGAGGAGCCTGAACCCAGGTTGAATGGTTCTCCAGGGTTAAGGAGAAAGGTTGGAGGCAGGAAAGCTGGGAGGCTCTTGTTATAAAAGCTGGCAGAGTGTATAAATCTATCTCAGGAGAATTAGAATTGGGTGGGCTTACAAAAAGTATCCCCCATCTAAATCAGTCAGTAATAGTTCTAGAGGAGTATTTAGAATGCCAGAGTTAAAAGTTTACTAGGTCTACACTCACGGGTTCAATATTATTGTAGATCTGATCTTTTTTTCTTAAAGATTTATTTATTATACATACAAGAACTGGGGTACAGTCCAGATGTGTGGGGGGTGAGAGGATTCACCAGAGACAGAGTGGGGAACAGAATAGGCAGATTAACTGAAATACACTGCTGAGGGGAGCAGTGGGCAAGTCAGGAGAGGTCTGCTGCACCATGTGGGTAGCTCCATGGCCGGCGGGGGGAATTGAATTACTGTTGCAGAGACTGTTGATAGCTTCATAGATTGCATCTTAACCCTTTGTGCCACCAGGGAGACCCCAGATCTGACCTTCTTGTGTTCTTGTTTCCCCCCCTGTGTTCAAGGACTTTACCTGTTTACCACCAATGATTCCTTTTGGATGGGTAATTAATTCTTCACTGGTTACTTATAGTCCCTCTGTCTAGACCACCTTGAATTGCTGTCATTTCTTCTCAAATCAATGAATGCATTGACCCCCAAAATAAGACAGGTTAACTTTTTGAGATGTGAATGCATGTGATTTTTTCCTTCACTTTTCTTCTGTCTGAACAGATAGCTGAACAGATAGCTGGCTATACTGGTGGTTTCAAGAAGATTCATCTTAGGGCTGAAAACAGTAGAAGGTATAAGGGTTTCTGACTTTTGTCCTCTGAAAATATAAGGCCTTGGGAGGTTAGAGTGCTTGCAGGGGAGGGATAAAAAGGCGAAGGAAACGTTAAGATCTAAGCAGGTCTCTCTTGGAGAAACAATAACCAGCCCAAGAGAAGGAGCTAACCCTTGCTGATGGAGGAAGAGGTGAGAGAGAGTGAGTTGTGGTCCACAAATAGGGGGGATTCAGGCCCTGTGCTCTGTAAGGGCCCCTCCAGATGGGTTAGACTCCAGAACAGAATGATAAATTTAATTCCTACACCACAATCTTGGTGCAGAAATACCAAAAGAGGTTGTAGACAGACAGTGGATATCTCAGCAGCACCCAGGACACACTACCCCTACAGAGTGACAGTGTAAAATCTTAGAAGGAGAAAGTAAAACTAAAGAAGGACTAAGTATAAATGTCTTACCAACTTGTTGATGGGGAAGGGGCTTGAAATTGGTAATTACATTGATTTATTTAAAATAAGTGTTTTTGAAGTTATATATGTACCCACCCCACAAACACTGCTTACTATGTAGAAAATTATATAAGAAACCATATTTAAGTGAGATGAGGAGCCTGAAAAAGTTCTCATGTGCCCTCATTCAGCACATACTAACGGATCCAGTCAGAAGAGACCGGCTTTGCATCTCTGACAGGAAATGATGCTACTTTGCTTCCACAGTGGTAGGATGAAGGAGACCTCTGCATGCATAATCACAGCTCAGCCAAGGAAGAGACCGCCACAACCAGCCAGTGAGAAGCCACTATATTCTGAGTTCCCAGTTTCCTCACATGGACTCTATCTTTACAAATAATCCTTTAAAATCTATACAAGGGAGTTTCTTTTGTTCTAGGGGAGTATGTATGTGCTTTGCCATGAGACTTAACCTCCTAACTGCTTTGTGTTGTTGTTTCTTTTCTTTTTTTTTTTTTAAAGATTTATTTATTTATTTATACAAGCACTGGGTACAGACAGAAGCGCGGGAGGGTGAGAGAATTCATCAGAGCCAGAGCGGGGAGCAGAGCAGGCAGAAGGACCGAAGCACACTGCTGAGGGGAGCAGCGGGCGGCAGGAGAGATCTGCACGTCTTGTGGGACCCTCCTCCGGTGGCCGAGGAGCAGCCGGGGTAGAACCGGCGGTGCAGAGGCTGCGCAACCCAGTGCTCAACCGCTGCGCCACCGGGGAGGCCCTGTGTTGTTGTTTCTGAACAAACATTTTGTTGGTGAAATAACTGGCTGCTGATTTGTTTAAGGCCAAAAAACAATGGCAGGTGTGATATTTGATATTAAGAACACAAACATGACTAAGAAAAGGCTTCCTGCTTCAAAGGTACACTCATCCAGTCAAGGGGCAGACATGTAAGATGATGACGATTCAGATACAGGTGCAACATACATGCAGTGATCCATAGCTACAGGTGTTAGGGACTCTAAGGAAAGGGGGTGAGGGAGAGCTGAGAAGTGTTCTTGCAAGACATGATGTTTAAATTCAGCCTTAGAAGGAGAGTAAAGATTCTCAATCTGGAAGATGGAGTGGAGGGGGTGGGAAGTTGTATAGGCAGTGAGAGGAATGTGAGAAGATAGAGGGGTGCATATTAGGTTTTTATTGTTGCATAACATATGCCACACATTTAAGCAGTTTAAAACAATACCTATGTTTAGTATATCATCGTTCTGTGGGTCAAGACTCTGGGTGCAGCTTCGTTGGAGTCTCTGCTTCTGGGTGCTGCCTTCTGCAGAGCACAATAATACACTTTTCATAGTTTAATGGTGAAAGGATTATTAAAAAATTCCCTATAATACATAATCTCTGTAACCCATGTTGATAAATTTGCAGTTAATTTACTCCTCTCATCCCTCCTTTCTAGAATATGTGTGCAGTCACTTTTTTGTTTTGGAAGGAGGTAAGCTTATACTAAATGCATGGCTCTGACCTTGGAGACTGCATTATCATTAATTTCTCCTTTCACAAGTTTTTAAACATTTCCATCTGAACAGTAATCAGATGAACATGATGTTGACACTTTTCCAGGAAATGATCAATACCAACAATAGCTCAGGAGTGTAGATGTTGACAAGGCTGAATTTGATGACTGGCTGCACATCTTGAGAAACTGCTACAATTTTCGAATGAAACAATGGACCCAAGATGATTCTGGATTACCTGTCCTGTACAGTAACTTCAAAGAGACTCAACGTATTTATAGATTTTTTTTTCTTTGCAGTGTTTTTCAGTTACTCTACCTCCCCACCCCCCAATCCAAGCTAGCTCTGGAACCCAAGGCTCCCAATTAAATTCAATGTAATGTTATAATTTTGGACACACTAACACTAATATTAGACTTAACATGTTGTTTAAGAAATGAGTGTGAGGTCACAGCTGTTTTGAAGCTCTTTACTTTAGACTTTCCCTGAAGTCTCTGTGCCTTCTTCAGCTATAAAAGATGCTGTGTTTTCTTGTGTTGAAAGTTGCATTCTGAAGGGGGACCTTGAATCTCATTCCTCAATTATAACTCTATTATAATTGCTGTAATCAAGTTTTCTATTGAAGTTTTTCTAGGAAATTATCCATTTTATCTTAGTTTTCAAAATAATTGCCATCAATTTGCATAGAATATTGTCTCATAATTATTTTGGCCTCTTCTGTGTCTGTGGTTATATCTGATTTTTCATTCCTAATTTGAAATATTTTTCTCTCTCTTTCCCAATTCAGGCTTAAAAGGGATTACCTTTATTTTCTTGGTCTTTTTTTTCAAAGGAGATTTTGGTTTTATCTTTTCTCATTTCCTCTACATTTCTTTTTTCTTTTTAGCTTCAGTAAATTGTGTTGCTCTTATAACTGTAAGGTAGAATATTTGCACCAAGCTGTGTCTTCTCTCAGGAACGCGAGATAGGAGAGCTGTAGCCACAGAGATGGACCAAACTGGTTCTTCCCATCATGGCGACTGAGCATCCACATGCAAGAGTGCCTGGTGCATGAGGAGACCTTCTGTGCCTTACTATTAGACTCCACCCTGAATCATGACCGCCCAGTCCCCCAATGAAAAGGGAACCCCTCCTTGAAGCTCAGATAGAAGGTGTTTTTGAACATAGATTCTTCCTTCTGTTGCTTGCCAGGCAATAAATTTCTCATTCTGTTAAACCAAAGCTGGTTTCTGAATTTTTGGCTTTCAGTCAGTAGGCAAAGGGACCGTCACCTTAAGGAGCATTTGGTGATACTCTTTTTCTATTTTATTCAGAAGTAGCTTTAATATTCGCCTTTGAATCCATTGTAATTCTTTTCTAAGTACAACTTTTTCCGTGTCTCACAAATTTTTGTTATAGTCATATTTTAATGGTTTATTAGTAGTTGGAAAATTCAGTTTTATTTCATCTTTGATATAGGGATTCAATTGGAATGTTTCTTATTCTACATGTGGTGTAAATAATAGTAATTATTAACATTATCATTAAGTTTATTATCAAGCATATTGTCACTATAATTCTTATTTTTTAAAATTTATGAAGGTTTTCTTTGTGGCCAAGTATTTGATTCATTTTGGACACACAAGCAAACATGTTTTTTTATTCAGAAATGTGAAGTTTTGTAAATGCGTTGATTGCTCTGTATTCTCACTTGTTTTTTTTAAATTCAAGATAAGTCTTGAAAAGGGTATATCAAGACATCCCACAATTTGTCTGTCTGATAATTTTTGATTGCTGTATCTAGCAACTATCTTGTTTGTGACTTGAAAAATTTCAAACAAATAAATAATATAAATGTGGTCATAAAATGCCAGAGAGAAGCAAATCTAAATCTTCTCTGGGCTAATATACCTTCAATCCAGGCCTCAAAGAATTCACTTACATAAAATTGAGGAACTTGAACTCGCAGTTAGAAATCATAAAACACATAAGGAAACAAGTCACCCTGGATAAAAGCAAGAATACTGGGCACTACAGATGAAGCAAGTGTATTTAATATTTGTTCACAAGTAGCTATTGTATCCTCTGAGTCAGATATTGGAGATACAATAATGAAAAAAAACAACAACCCAGAAAATGTCTCCATTATTCAATGCTTACATTCAAGTTAAATATATCAATAATTCAGTATTCAAAGATAAAAGGTGTTACAGAGAATATTAAAGCCAAGAGTGGGTATAGGGAGTGTGTTTGCAAAGGTAACATTTGAACAGAAACTGGAAGGAAGAGAGGAAGTCCACCAGGCGCATGTCTTTGGGTGAGTTGGAAGCATTCCACAGAGGGCAAAGGTCGGGAGATGGTAGCATGCTTGGCATGGATGTGAAGCAAGGATGGCTGGGTAAAGACAATTAGTAGGGGAGGCAGAATATGAGGTTATAGAGGTGATGAAAAAAAGAATAAAAAAGATTAAAATACAATGATGGAAAAAGAAACTTAAAATCACTAAGCAGATAATGAAAATAAACCAAATGAAACTTCTAAGACCAAAAAAAAAAATATTCACAGTTGATATTTAAGAAGCACTCGATGGTTTAAACATAAGATAAGAAGTAGTGCATGGGAAAGCAAGTGAATTGTAAGATGGAGCTGAAGGAATAAAATGTGAAACACGTTTAACATATTTAATGGGAATTCAAGAAGTATGGAAGAGGAGAAATGGGGGAGAAACAACTTTCAAAGTCAACTTGGCTTGGCATTTCAAGAAATGAAAAACATGAATTCTAAGTTTCAGGAAGCCCAATAAATTCCAAGTGGAATAAATAAAGAAGAATCCATATCTAGAAATACAGGGAATTCATAGGACACCAGCCATAGACAAATAAAAACATCAAAAGACACTAGAGGCAAAAGAGAAATCAGCTAAATATGACAATGAGTCTTATAATGGACTTCATAATAGCATCAATGGAGCCCAAAGATCACACAGTAATGTTTACAAGTGCCGAATCTTTATCTATTGAATATCTATTCACTTTATTTTTATATAATTACACTGTTTTTCAAAATGCTAAGATATTTTCAGACAAACAAAAATTGTGTTTACCACCCAGATGTCTGCAAAGCAAATTTGGAATTGTCTGTTTCAGGAAAAATGAAAATGATCTAGATAGAAGATCTCAGATGTAGGAAGGAAGAAAAAACATATAAATTGGTAAGTATAAAAGCCAATACAAACACATAAAGATAGAGTGAAACATAGATACTGATATATAATTTGTGGACCAAAATAGCAGAACATAGACACTGATTAAGAGTGGTGGCATGTAAATCATTATGGAGGTTATTAAGGCTAAAGTATTATGAAGTTCTTGATTCTTTGTAACAACGGCTAATACAATGATCAGTTTTAGATTTCTCAGGCTAAATTTTTATGTTAAAAATTCTAGGGAAAACACTACCCCTTAAAAATGGAAAAAAAGGTCTCGTGTATGATTTCTAACTTGCTAGAGTGAAAACCTGGAATTAAAAATATATGGAATCAATATAAAAGAAGTTCAAGAAAGAGAAAAAAAGAAAAAAATCAGAGCAGGAAGCACAAATAAATTCTAATACAAGTACTCAATATGTAAAAGAAAATCAATGGTGATAAAAGATAAGGATTATGAGATGATATTAAAAATCTTTATGCTGTCTTTAAAAAAAAAATCATAAAAATAAGGATAAAGAGAGTTTTAAAATAAAATGATAGAAAAACATGTACTAGGTAGGTAGCAACAACAAACAAAATAGTTGGTATAATTTTATAAATTAAATATATTTGTAAGAGTATTTAGCAGAGATGAATCAATGCATAAATATAAAAATGTTAATTCACTTAACATATAAAATTCTATACTTTTAATAGAATAGCCACGCATATAACATATCTAACATATCTAAAATGCAACGAATAAAAGGCCACTTATGAATTTTAGTAATAAAACATGTTTAAAAAGTCAATAAACATATAGAATGATTGAATAACATAATTAAAATTAATCAAATATATTTTTTATATTTTTATATTTATATAATGAAATATAATTAATATCAATTAAAATTTATCATATATAATTACCTCCAAAATCACATTATTTTTATGTACAAGTGAATAATTTATTAAAAAAATCATGCACTGAGGCACAAAGCAAGTCCTAACAAAATGAAAGGGCTAACAACATTTGGACCATTTGCCGTCTGACCACAAAAATAAATGTTTTATTATCTGTTTATGCTAAAAAATAATCAATACAAAAATTCTTAAGTGTGAAATAAAAAAATAATTACCAATTGAGCCATGAATAAAAGAGATATAATGATGTAAGTAAAAATGTATGTGGGACTAAACATGAGTACAGAAACCAAACAAAGGATCAGATAAGGACAGACTTAAAAACTAACCCTTGAGGATTGTGCTTAGCAAGATAAGTCAGAAGGAAAAAGATAAGTATCAATCGTTTCACTTATATAGGGAATACAGAGAAGCTGAAAAAAGGGTGAGGAAAAAAGACAAAACTTGCAAGCTGATCATAGATCTGAGGCAAACAGCAGAAGAGGAGGGAGAAGGGTCAACACAGGGGAAGGAAGAGCACAAGGGACTATGGTGATGGATCATGGGATGCTATGGTGGTGGGAGACCTACGGGGAGTACACCTGAGGGGAGAAATCAAATACTGTCCAAATATGAGCAAGGATGCAAAAAAATAAATTAATGAATCTAATAAAAATAACTAAAACTAAATTTGAAAAAAGGTAAAACCAAAACTAACCCTTGAAATTTGTCTATACTTCCAAAATACCAACAATGTAAACTGTTACCTCAATAAAATTAAAAATAAATATATTGAAATTTAAAAGTTATATATATGCATTTAAGAGAAAAAAAGAAAGCTAAAATATAATGTGGTGAGTATCTAATTTAAGAATTCAGAAAAAGAACAACAGAATAAGCCCAAAGATAGTAGAAGTATAAATTGAAAGCACAAGCAGGGAGAATCAAGGAAGCCAAAAGAGGGTTCTTTATAAAAGAGAAATAAATGAGCATGTTGGTATAAATCCCACTGTCAACAGCTCAGCTGAGTCATCCACACCTTGTTTTATTCAAATGGAGGCAACCAAAAATGAAAGTACTCAACATATTTGAACAATGTTAATTTGATTTTTTTCTTGTTTGCTTAATATCTAACTGTAGAGCACGGTTTCCCAACCTTGACTCCCTGAGCATTTTTAGCTGGATAATTCTTAGCTGCAGGGGCAGTCTTGTGAACGTAGGCAGTTAAGTAGCCTTTCTGCCTTTTGCCACTAGATATCCTCCAGTGCACTTACTGGAGGACAATATTCCCCCCTTTGGGAATAGCAAGTTTCCTTAGTGGGATGCCCTATAATATCTAAGTTGACCCTGCCCCCAGACATTTTATTCATGTGATGTAATAGGGTTATCACCTATCGATATCTCTCACATTCAGTGAAATGCAGCCTCATTTAAACCATCTATCAAAGAATTTTCCCCAGGTATTTTCTGTTGATTTCATTTTTATGTTCTTGAAGACTGCCCCTGAGTCCTTTACCTATGATTATGAAAGTGGAGGCAAGTGAGTTTCCTTTATGGGGAAGTTTCTATCCACCTGTTATAGTTAATTCTTCCACCTTTCAGGAGGCTTGGCTCGTAGGAAGGATTTCTGGGTGAGCCTAATCTTTATAACCCAGAGAGACCATTCTTTTATTTCTCCCTTATCTCCAGGAGAAATAGTTAACAAACTCTCAGAACCCATTTGAACAAAGAAGGGTTGATGGGGGCCTCGAATCCTTCAGGTGGCAGGGAGGGGTTCTAAGGTAACATGATGGCATCTTCAAAAGTTAGGAAACCTAGAGAGGGAGGGGAATGGTAGGGATGTATGCCATGTTTTGGAGACAGGCTTGACATGGGCTATACATGCTGAGAATTAGATATATTAAGAGGATCCAGACCACTGCCATGCCAGCTCTCTGGGATACTGGCATATGATTCTCAGTAACATCTACCTTGTGCCAAACTTTAAAGAAGCAATTGGTTTCCTATGTCAGCTAGGACAGTGGTTACAAGCAACAAGAAACTCAAATAATTTTAACTATGAAGAAATGTGTTGTCTCACATTGCAACGTCCCGAGGAAGAGGGGCTTGGCGTGTTCTCGAGGATTACAGTGCTATCATGGCTGTGGCTTGGTTTCTGTGATTCTTTCAGCTCTGACTTCCTCTGGGTGACTGCTTCACCTTAGGCTGTAGTCAAATCTCTACCATCAGTTCCTGGAGCCAGGTGTGTCCTCATGGATAGATTGCTTTCCTACATTTGCTCAACAAAAACCCACTTAGGACAGTGATTCCACACTGAATCAGCCATTACAATGAGCGTGAGCCTGGGCTCTGCATGCCTGTGCCTATGGTATATGCCTGCTCTGAACCAGTCTCTGCTGGGAGGGCAGAATCAGTCACGGCCCAGGTTTGGAGCGGGGAGGTGGATCTAACCCATCCCTTTCAGACTATGTGGCATCTCCACAGAGGGAGTTTAAGGATAGGGAAGTCGACTAAGATCCCCACCACCCCACAGACTCAGGGTTGAAGGCCCTATAGTATGTGGAGGCCTCACAGTGTAGAGTTGGCTCTGCCCCATCATGCCGTGGGGCAGAGCCCTCCGTAGACTGCAGCTCTGAGGAAAGGGTGTGTGGTGGGGCTACAGCAGGGGTTGGCACATCCCAGCATGGGGAGGCAGACCCCAAACACTAATGTAGTTGCAGCCTTTCCCAATTCTGGGCCTGTTTCCCTCATACCCTTTCTTCACTTTACCATTCTCCGGCTTTGTGTTGTCAGGGAACAGACATCTATCTGTCCTTCCTAGGCTCTGAGGCCAGTTGGCTTCTAGCCAGGTTTCGGAATAGGGAGGCACCAGCAGGACATGGGAGGGTAGAAATCAGGCTGTTTTTCTCTATTCTGTGCCTCATGCAGCACGCAGCAGTTGGTAATGTCTCCTTGGAGTTTGTGGCTCCAAATCCCACTGTGTGGTTCCAGGCCTGGTGTCAGACCCAAATCCCCCCAGCTCCCTGACCTCCGAGTCCTGGTTCAAGTTCCCTCTGTCTAAGGTGTGTTAAAATCTGCCTGTGGTCGCCAATCTCCAGATCACACCACCATTTCCCATGGGCCTTCTCAGCTTCCATTCACTTCCAACTCCTGTACCATCAAATTCCAGCACTAAATTACTTCTGGTTTAAATATGTAGAGGAGTTTATTCTTTCCCAGGTTGTTTCAAATCCAAGCCTGGAATTTTGCCCCAGCCTCATGTGGCCTGGAGAAGCAAGGGTTACATGCTGAACCAAATTAAGCAGAGACCTCCAGGGTGTTACTGACCCACCCTCTACACTTCACAAAGCAGCTCTCCGTTTGAAATTAAAATACATGTCCTTTATTCTTTCCCTCATCTCTGGAGTCAGGGGTTGAGGGAGTGGCATCCTAGGGATGAAGCATTGTGATTGTCAATAGCATTAATGACAACTGATGGAACGTTTAGGTCTGATTTACAAGTAGTGCAGGATTTGCATTAGTTGGTAGGTTTAAAATAACCTCCATATGCATTAGATGATATTCAGATTTAATGGAAAAATAATGACTGCATTAAATCAGGTTTTATTGTTATGGAGGGTTTTAATTTGGCAGGACCACTTTCCTTTTGTGATCTAGAAAGGACTCAATTGAGGAAGGTGGGGCTTTCATGCTGATTCTTGACCTATATCCATTCTGTGCTCACCCAGAAATGATTGCACCTTTAAAACTGGTTAACCTTTTCTTTTTTCCTTCAGAAGGTGGTTTTCACTTCTTCAAACCTTACAGATTAATTTACAGGTAATAAAAATTAAGCAGAAATTATGTTCTTCTTCATTTTATGAAATGGAGTTTCCATTGTGGATTTATTTTTTAGAAGAGGAAATGTATCATTAAAGCCGTTGCATTATTTATCAGCGAAGCTAATGAAATCATAACTGCAGTAACGGGATACACGCAGCACAGGCAGGGTTTGAATCACTGGTTATAAAACCCCAGTTAATCACTGTGGGACCAGTACTTTCTGTACTAGAGCTCATGAAATCAAAATCACTGCAGTGTTTGTGTAAAGGCCTCAAAATTCTTGACTTTTACCAAGGTTAGAAAGTCAGTTATAGGGTGATGATGAAATCTGGTCAGAGTTTGCTGGCAGAAGTGGCGGCAAGAGTAGATTTTAATGGATCTCCAAAGATGTTTAAAAGATTGCTTCCATCTTACTTTTCTCTTGCCTTAATGGTGCCTTTTAATTTAATGATCTTTATTCCTGCCTAGGTCAGTTGTTATCACAGTGATAAAAGCTGTAACTGTGCAGAGACAAGAATTCATGGCAAATACATAGACCACTCCATAATTTTACAGAGGGGAAAAGGTGAAGCTGTTATGAAAGTGACTTGCTGAGAGCAAGGTGAAAACCCAGACCCCTACCTGCTTCAGGGCAGGCTGCATGCCTTTCTGCCTGAGTTTGGAGGTTTCAAAAAAGGTTAGTTGTACAGTTAAAGGGAGCCCTATTGAGGTGATCTGTTCCTAGGGTCAGCAGCAAGTCCTCCTCTGTGACTTCCACACCAATACCCCAGCACTTCTGCTATCCTCCCATGCCTGTTCTGAGTCCAGCCCCTTGTCTTTCCTTCACTCATTGTCTCTTTTCCCAGTATCTCCTTACACTCAGGGGCATGAGGCCTAGCAGGTTGTTTTTTTGGATAGGTGAGGGCAAACCCCAGGAATTTAGGAAGTTCCTTTAGGCAGAGGGGAGACGGTTCGGACCTCTGAACTATTGCGATCTTGGCTGGGGTGTGGGCTGCAGTCTCAGTGACACAGTCAAGTTCAAGTCACTGACATTTCTTTATTCCATGTGACAGGACCAGAATACATTAAGTCCTCACTTAACTTTCTTAGGATCTTGGAAACTGCAACTTTAAGTGAAAGCAGATCTTCAAATAACAGTCATTTTGTTCATTGAAGACAAGGATAGCTTTGTTCTCATCAATGTTATAAGGAAACCACCTTGAGCGAAACAATATTACTTGAGGACCTGCTATATTAGGGTAAAAGGCATCCAATTCTATATAGTCTTTGCCTATACCGTTCTTTGCTCTTTATGGTAAACAACATTAAATGGATAAAGTGATCTCAAACCCTAAAACAGGAAAGAAGAAGAAGAAATACTTTTTTAAAAAAGATTTATTTATGCATACAAGAACAGTGACACAAGCCAGAGGTGTGTGTGTAGGGGTGGGGGGTGAGAGGACTCTCCGGAGACAAAGTGGGGAACAGAACAGGCTGATTGACTGAAATACACTGCTGAGGGGAGCAGCAGGTGAGACAGGAGAGGTCTGCTGTGGCCATGTGGGTCACCTCCCTGGCTGGGATCGAACTCAAGCTGCAGTGGCTGTGGATAGCTTCATAGTGCTGCTTCTTAACCCCTTGCGCCACCAGGGAGGCCAATAGAAGAAAAAAAAAAACTTATCCGACTCTCTCTTTGAGGGTTATGTTTACAGACACAGTTTCTCTGATGCAACATGAACAAGAGGAAGCAAACAACCATTGAGATGAGCTCCCAGACTGTCTAGAGCCTCAGGATGCAGAGGAGAGGGCCTATTCAGAGACAGGATCACACCAACAAAAAATCAAAAGTCCAGTTATCTGAAGAAGAGCCTTTTCACTCTTCATGTGTAAAGCACCCTGTCACCAGCCAGTTGACTTTCAGTCAAGTCCATATTCCTTTGTCTCTAACCCACTTTTCAATCAATAAAATTTAATTCCTTTGTGTCAACTCTGGTCCCTTAACCTATATATCCTCACTGGGAGGTAGATCTGAGTTTATCTTTTACTGACTTGCCAGTCAATTCATAAATAAAACTTACTTCTCTTCTCAGATACCTGATGTAATTCATTATCTGATCTGTGCACATTGAGTAGAGGAAAAATTGCTTGGTAACACTCACTTGCCCTGCAGTCAGTCCTTGATCTTTGAGATTATACTACCAGCAACAGCCCTATATTCTCTTCCTTCTTCATGTTCTCCTGATTATTACATCCTGAGGTCCCGGGGAGGACACCTAACCCTATCTGGGTCAAGGAGGACCTTCCCAGGAGGTCATTTGGACTTGGACTTATTTTAGGACCTGTCTCTTTCCAGATGCTATGCAAACTATAAATATAACATTTGGACACTTTTGGAGTCTTGTCCCAAAATTCAACAAAAGGAGAAAAAGAATAAAGCTGATATGTGGGGTCCAATAGAGCTGAGAGATGGTCAGTGTGCTTCTTGGTTTTCTTTGCTCCAAATACCTGGCTACAAGCACCTACCGTGAGTGCAGCCTGGGGTGGCTTTCCCTGAGTTTTGAATTGAGACCCAGTACATTTCCTTTTATATTCTGAATCTTGGGTAGCTAACACTGTAGCCACAATAACTCTGATCTCCATGCACTCATTGAGTGCTTCATTCACGACTATTTATTCAGTCAAAAATTGTTTATCAAGAACCTACTAAGTGCTACCGTTTTATGGTCTTTCCCTTCCTTATCTTGCTCATACTATCTATCCATCTTTTAACATCTCCCTCTTTGTGTGTAACTGTCTGTGCAAGGAATTGGTGAGGAGCATTCTGGGGTATGATTTTATGATGGGCCATGGGAGGTAGGACTCTGCTATGGATTGAACAAGTGATTAAATAATCTGTGACTAAGCTTCATGGCATATTTATTATTTGATGGAAGCTACCATAGAGTGAAAAGTCATATTTATTTATTTATTTTTTAAAGATCTATCTATCTATCTATCTATCTATCTATCTATCTATCTATCTATCTATCTATCTATCTATTTATTTATACAAGCACTGGATACAGTCAGAACCGCGGGAGGGTGAGAGAATTCACCAGAGCCAGAGCGGGGAACAGAACAGGCAGACGAAATACACTGCTGAGGGGAGCAGCAGGCGCGGCAGGAGAGGTCTGTCGCGGCAGGAGAGGTCTGTCGCGGCAGGAGAGGTCTGTCGCGCCATGTGGGACCCTCGCCGGTGGCCGGAGATCGAACCAGCGCTGCAGAGGCTGTGGGCAGCTTCACAGGCCAGCGCTCAACCTCTGCGCCACCAGGGGAGGCCCATGTTTATTATTTTGACATGCCTACAGAGTAGGAAGTGGGGAAGGATCAAGATAAATATGGAATACTTGCAAATCAGGAAGGGAGATACAAATAAGGAGAAATGACTTGAATTGCCTAATATTAGGCAATAGCTAAGATCTGCTGGCTTACTCTTGCTAAGATCAGTTTGTACATTTAACACTTCACACTTCTCATTCAGGGATCTCAAGGTATTTGATAAATACCAGCTTATCATGGCTCACCATCCCCTTGGGTACCAGAGATCTAGATAGGGAATAACCATGGGCTAAAGGGACAGGAAACATACTTAATAGATGTTCCAAGGGGAGTTAGGTCAGCAGAATACAATTACCCATATTGGAACTGGGCCAGAATACCAGAAATGAATGAACTATCAGACTTTCGGTACAAGGTGAAGATAATATCATTTTATCAGCTCAAATACAAGGGGTACTGAGGTTAGTTTCATTACCCCTTTCACAATATATATTTCTTATATTGTTATGTATGAAAATATTTTATTCTTGAATATTTCAAAAGAGTAAGTTACATGCCTCCGGCCAAGCCTGCATCCAATCTATCTCTTCTAGATCATCTGCAGCCATCATTCCATTTGTCCCTCACTCTTGACCTTTTCCTCTTGTGCTGCTCTCAGTCTGCATAAGTGATGAGCTAGGAAATCTGTCTGTCCCTATTGGGAGTTCAGAGAAGATAGATGATGGTGCATTCTTCTTTGCATTCTTCCATTTCCCTCCTCTCATTTCTGACTTGGACTTCTCATAACTTTTCCAGGTGCTGCCTCGTTCCTCACTGTCTTTCCCTGGCTCTCTACCTTTCCCAGTTCAACATTCTTGAAGACTTGACATGTTCAGGTTGATCAGAAAGGTTAGTTCCAGTTGGATTGCACCCAGACTTACTTTTGGACCTTTAAGTAAATCTAAGTGAGATTTAGATTTACTTAAAGTGATATTTACTTCACAATTCTCAAGTTCAGTTGTGTAAAACGGAGTACTTTTGGTAACAAAAATTTTATTTCAGGCCTTGAATTTACACTTTTCCCAAAACAGAAATTGTGATCTCATTATGTTCAAGTAAACTGTCAACTTTGAAGTGATTCCTCAATCAATTCAGGGTAAAAATTTATCTGTATTAGGGAGTTTTTTGATAAAGCTTTATTGACTCCAGGCTGGTGGTAAGCTTGAGAAGGAGACTGCTTACTCAAATGCCATTGGTTATTCCTTGGTGTCTATTACATGTTCTCTGCTGTCAACCCTGAGAGTGAGCCTTATGTTACCTGGTCCCTAGGTTTGTCCCTTTTTGCTTGGTTGCCTGCTGAGCTGTAGCTTGTGCTTATCAGGTCCTTGGTTGGTATTCGAAAGGAAAAATTCCAGTTCTGACTCATATATTGTATTTATTTACTAATTTCCTTTTAAAAATTGAACTATTAGCTTTTGAGTTTTAAGAATTAAATGTTTTTGTTCTGTTGTCTTTCTGACTCTCCAAATTCCTTCCATCATCCCTGGAAATGTGTTTGCAGACCAAGGGAGACCAAGGGAGGTATGTGTTTGCAGACCAAGGGAGGTAAAGCACGATAAAGCAAAAATAAAAGGAATATCTTAGTTAATATACCAAAGTATCATATCTCCAAGTATCACATCTCCATATAAGTCATTCTTTGCATATTTTGAATGTAAATTAGAAGAGTAAAAACTTGATCAAAATTTTTATTTTAGTGAAACATTTTAAAAGGGCACAGAATTGAACTACTCATTTCCTTAAAAAAAAAAAACAAAAACAAAAAAACCCAGTAGGATACATGGGCTTGGGGACAAGGTGGATAAGTTAAAGCTACCTAGTATGCATTGGAGACTGGAGTTATGCTCAGGAGTAGCTCTGTTGGTGACAAGCAAACAGTCCCATTTAATCTATCATCAGACTATTTCACAGGTGAAATGTTAGACTAAAGATAACAAAATTAGCAGTATGGAAAGTTACCAGACTTGGTGATGGCATATTTGAAACAGAGGTTCACAGATCACCCACACTAGAAAGACATATTTCAAGTTTGCCCACAATATGACTTTGGTAGGTTGAAATGCATGAGATAATTTTCAGCAGCCAGAAAATGAAAAAGTAGACCTACCAATACAGTGCTAACATTTATATTTACCTGCATGCCTGCAGTCTTTAGTCCCTCTTTATCACTCTATGTAAGTGCTCCATAGAACACATTTCATGAATTCCTACTTTAAAACAAGAAACATTACTTTTTCTCACACTTAGCTTCAATGATACTGATACATGCCATATTTCTAGGCATGAAAATTAGAGGTACAACTTGAAAACTTTAAGTATGGCTGCTGCCTCATGATTGGCTTATTTTTCAGGGTGAAGGTAGGATCACTATTATATGTTAGCAGCACCTACCTGGGGCTTTCTGTTCTTTAATTTGTAGACCAGGATTCAGTCTTCTGAATATAGCACTATTTCTCCTTACTGAAGCATCTCCATTTGTTCTTGGCACATTATCCAACTGCCTGAAGCAGTTAATGCAGCTTTAGAAAATGTCTAAGAGAATAGCTTATGTCTGAGAGACCCTGGCTCTGCATACAGCAGAGGTGGAAGCTGCCAAGATTCAAATTCTCTGATAACTCAAAACAAATGTCCTGCTTATTTTTATAGTGCAACAACGTTAGAACACATAATTCACCAAACCAAACAATGAATGACCTTTAAGTCATGTTCAGCATAGGAAATTGCTTCTATCTGTATTCATAGTTGATGTCTAAACTTTAGGTCAGAGTCATATTTTACTTGAAGATTGGTAAGCTGAAGATCATATTTTCACGTGTGAATCCAAGTTTTGCCTGTGTAGGCAGTAGAGGCAAGTAAGTGCTGTTTGACCTTAATCAGCACTGAAAGTTTTAAATTCCATCATTTATGTTTTTTTCTTCAAACCTCCATACTTATTATTTTCTTATTATCCTTCAACTTTTGTAAAATTCAAAGCTAACATTATGAGACCTGTTCCTTCAAAAAATATTTATTTGGTGCCTACTCTGTGAAAGGTCTTAATCTAGATATAGAGAATAAGACAGTTTATAAGACATATTTCATGTCTGTAGGAGATTACAAATGAACTTTGAATTTGTTTGTTTAAAAGACATTTCATGCTGGTCTACCATAAACCAAGCACCATGCTAGGAGTTCAGGATGAAACAGTGACAAGAAAATAAAGGTTTCTATTTGGAATATAGGTGTAGCAGGGGAACCTGACATTACATCACACATTGGACTGTCACTCAGGGAACTGTATTTGTGATCAGAACCACAAAGGCTAAGACCAGAATGCTAAGAGGACGGGATGGAATACAGTCTCTGAGAACGTGAACTATGAGCTGTGCTTTTGGAGGATGAACAAGAATAACTGTCCTAGAGACATGGATAGGGGCTTTACGGTAGAGTCTTGGAGCAGAAGAGCCATTGTTGGTATCAGGATCTGAAACAGGTGAAGTTGGCAGGGCTTGCTCAGGCAGGGCCTTGTAGATCATAGGGAATTTTGATTTTTGTGCTAATTTCAGTAGGGGCAGCACAGAGGAGGTTTCATCGGGAAAGCAACTTGATCAGATATGCACTTTTGAATAATCACTCTGACCCTGTATGCTGAATGGTTGATAGGGGTAAATTGGAGGCAGAAATACCAGTCAGGTTATTTCACTAATTCAGGTGGGTAGTAATGGTAGGTTGTACAAGAGGGGAAGTGAAAAAGATGATGTAAGAGGTATGTAGTTACACAAACTACGGAGTCTGAATTAATAGTGCTTGATGCTTAATTGGGTGGAGGAGTTATTTAGGAGAAAGTCAAGACGATTGTGGAAAGCGATATGGTGGACCCCTGCTATGTGATACTTGGAGGCAGCTGTCTGGTCACTGGGTGTCAGCAGATGCATATACAAAAGAAGCAGATGATCTCCAGTTGTGTATAGTTTATTTACAGAGGTAGATAAAAATACTGAAAAGTTTGCTTACAATCAAAGCAGTACATACCAAGCTTCAAGTGAGCCATAAGAGTACTGTGGTTTAGAGGTGTTCACAGGTCAGTTGTGGATAAAGGTAGCCAGGGAATTGGTGACATCAGCTAGACTTGGGCATCAAAGGTTAGAAGGGCTGGGCCTCCCTCGTGGTGCAAGGGATTAAGCACCTCACTATGAAGCAATCCGCAGCATGTTCGATCCCCGGCCGGCCAGTGAGCAACCCACAAGGTGCAGCAGACCTCTCCTGTCTTGCCCGCTGCTCCCCTCAGCAGTGTACTTCGGTCAATCTGCCTGTTCCATTCCCCACTCTGTCTCTGGTGAATCCTTTCACCCCCCACACCTCTGGCCTGTACCCCAGCTCTTGTATGCATAAATAAAATATTAAAAAAAAATCTTAAAAAAGTTAGAAGAGCAATCCTGATGTTGAGAATGCATGAAAAAATGGTGAGGAAAAACAAAGCATGTTAGGAAATACCAAATAGATCAGTTGTATCAAAATGTTTTTTGCTTTTATTTTTGAGGAAAGTGGTGATAAGTTTGGGAGAGTAGCTTGGGGGCAGGAATGATATTGTGGGATTTCTATAAAAAAATTCGTAAATGTTGATTCACCTGGATCATCATGAGTAAGCTATAAATCTCATATACAACAGGTAAAGCTCAAATTTTAGGTCTCCTCAGACCTGTGCAATGGAATCTTTTTTCTCCTTTGCTTTATTTAGATGTCCTTGGCATTTGACATTATGTAAATTTAAGGCAGACATGTTGACTTGACATATATTGTAAAACAATGAGCACCATATCATTAGCTAACACACTCATCATGCCATGTCATTATTTTTTTCATTGTGGTGAGAATATTTAAGATATACTCTCTTGGCCACTTTTAATTATTTACCATAGTTCTAGTCACTAAAATCATCAGGTTGTAATTAAAGTCCCCAAATTTAATCATCTTATAACTGGAAGTTTGTACCCTTGAACCAATATCAGATAATTTCCCTCATTTCCCAACTCTTGGCAACTGCCATTCTATTCTGTTTCTATGAATTTGGCTTTTTAAAGATTATACACATAGGAAACCATACAATATTTGCTTTTATCATTTAGCATAATGCCATCAAGTTCCATCCATGTCACAAATAATAACATTTCCTTCTTCTTCATGGATGAATATTTCCTCTCTCTCTGTGTGTGTGTGTGTGTCACACCTTCTTTATCCATTCATTTGACAGACAGGTTGTTGTCATAACATGGATATTGTGAATAATACAACAATGTATATGACAGTACATATTTCTTTTTGTGACCCAGACATGGGATTGCTGCATCTGTTGAGCTATATGCTATATATCTATGGGTCCATTTTAATTTATTTGAAGAACCTCCATGTTTTCCATAATGGCTATGCCAATCTACATTCCCACTAACAGTGCACAAAGTTTCCATTTTCTCCACATGCTAACCACACATATCTTTTGTCATTTTGATGATGGCCATCCTAACAGGTGTGAAATGGTATCTCGCTGTGGTTTTGATTTGCATTTCCATTATGTCTCTGATGACTAGTAATGATGAGCACTTTTTCATGTGCCTTTCCTGGCCATTTATGCATCTTTTTTTTTTTTTTAAAAGATTTATTTATTTATGCATACAAGAACTGGAGTACAGGCCAGAGGTGTAGGGGGTAAGAGGATTCACCAGAGACAGAGTGGGGAACAGAACAGGCAGATCTACTGAAAAACTCTGCTGAGGGGAGCAGTGGGCAAGACAGGAGAGGTCTGCTGCACCATGTGGGTATCTCCCTGGTCAGAGATCGAACTCGTGCTGCAGAGGCTGTGGATAGCTTCATAGTGTTGCGTCTTAGCCCTTTGCGCCGCCAGGGAGGCCCCTTATCCATTTTTTTTTTGGGAAAATGTCCATGTAGTTCCTTTGGCCATTTTAAAATTGAATTATTTGTGTTTTTTTTTGTTTTTGGTATTGTGTTGTCTGATTTCCTTGCATGCTTTGGAAACTACCCCTTATCAGATCATTGCTTGGAAATATTTTCTCTCCTTTATGTGTCTCCTTTTCATCTTGTTGATTATTTCTTTTGTTGCGCAGAAGCTTTTTAGTTTGATGTAACCCACTTGTTGAATTTTGCTTTTGTTACTTGTACTTTTGGTGTCATATCCAAAAAAGTCATTGCCAAAACCAATGTCAAGGAGATTTTCCCTGTTTTCATTTTCCCTAGGAATTTTTTATGGTTTCAGGTTTTGTTTAAATCTTTAATCCATTTCAAGGTAAAATTCTTCTGCATGTGGTTATCCAGAAAGCATCTATTGAAGAGACCATTCTTTCCCCATTGATTATTCGTGGCACTCTTCTGAAATAAGAGTTGATCATATATGCAAAGGCTTATTTCTGGGCTCTTGATTCTGCTCAATGGTTCTGTGTGTCTATTTTTTCTATGCCAGTACCATACTGTTTTGATTATTATGGATGTGCTGAGGAATTTGGCTTGCTTGTATTTTGTTGAGAATTTCGGCATCCATATTCATCAGGGATATTGGTCTGTGGATTTGTTCCCTCTTATATACTACCCTTATCTGGGGAATGCTGGAATTTAAAATGAGCTTGAGAGTGTTTTCCCTTGTTCATTTTTTGTGAGAAACTTTGAGAAGCATTGATTTTAATTCTTCTATATTAAACTGGACATCTTTCACCAGTGACACCATCTGTTGCTCAGCCTTTCTTTGTTGAGAGACTTGATTATTGATTGAATCTTCTTACTTATTACAGGCTTGTTCAGATTTTCTATTTCTTCTTGATTCAGTTTTGTTTAGTTGTATGTTTCTAGGAATTTATCCTTTCCTTACAGGTTTTCCAATTTATTGGTGTGTAATTGTTGACAGTAGTCTCTTAGGATATTTTGTATTTCTGTGGTATTAGTTGGTGGTATTAGTCTCTTTTTTAATTCTGATTTTACTTAAGTCCTCTCTTTTTTCCTTAGTTGGTCTAATTAAATGTTTGTCAATTTTATGTTTTTTAAAAAGATTTATTTATTCATGCATACAAGAACAGGGGTACGGGCCAGAGGCGCGAGAGGGTGAGAGGATTCACCAGAGAGAGAGCGGGGAACAGAACAGGCAGACTGACTGAAACACACTGCTGAGGGAAGCAGTGGGCGAGACAGGAGAGGTCTGTCATGCCATATGGGTATCTCGCCAGCCAGCAGAGATCAAACCCGTGCTGCAGAGGCTGCGGAGAGCTTAACAGCACTGCGCTCAACCACCTGCGCCACCAAAGGAGGCCCAATTTTATGTTTTTTTAAAAAGAATTATTAGTTTTTTTCTTTCTTTCTTTTTTTTCAACATCACACCTTCAGAGAAGCTATCCTGCCTTTGTCTGTCCTGTGATCTTGTGCATTTTTGTCACACTATTCACATAAACCAAAACTACAATTTTTCACTTTCTCAATGTCTGCTTTGTCCACTAAAGTGCAAGCTTTGTGAAGGGAGTACTTCGTGTGTTGTCTCTGTGTATCTGCAACTCTTACTACAACTCCCGATGGCTCAGCGCATACTTGGACAAGAAGGCAATATTCAGTGTGCTAGGCGGTCAGATGTGGAACATTTAGTTCAGGAGTGAGGGTGGATCTTGGTACATTCATTGAGAATAAATATAGTTCACTTTGGGTTTGCCAGATCATTCCTGAGCTCTGCTCACAAACAAGTACATGCCAATTAATACCCAAGTCTTTTATGGCCTCTGAAAGCTTGAAAACCCCTGAAGACTCTTCTTGGAATAAAGTTATGTAAATATTTGGGATGCTCAAAGTGTGAATATTTACAATGTTTAAAATACTTTTCTAATTAACCATTTTATGAGATATCTTTACTTTCATGCTCACTTTTCTGGTTGCTTTTTTGCCAATGCCTTAGATAACCTTTCCTTTTAACTTTTCTCTGAAAGTGTTGTTAGTTAATACTAAGCCTAAAATTGGATTTACTGAGCACTGTAAATATGAGGCGATTATATCCTCGTCTGCAGGGTCTGAGTGCAAACATGGGTTTCCATCCACTCATGCGGCTCCTTGCTCTTCCAGGTGACCCTGTTCCTGGACATGGCTCCTCTTTTGGGCTCTGGAGATTACCAAGCAGAGGAGGGAGGGCAAGTTCTACCCTCAAGGTCAGTGGCTACTCCACCTTTAATGTAATGCAGTTACAGTGTGGGAGTGATGTCCAAGCCCCAGGATAACTTCTTAGTGCTGCAAACATATGGACTATTGCTGGGCCATAGACCCCAAAGAGCCACTAGCTTGTTGATTCATTCCACAGGCTGTGGAGCCAAATTGCCTGGTTTTGAATCTCAGCTCTTCCACTTGCAAGCAGGATGACCTTAACAAATTGCTCAACCTCTCTGTACCTTGATTTCCTTTTCTCCCCAAAGGGGAAGATTCTACAGGGAGCTGTATTGTAAGGATTTAATGAGATAACATGCAGAAAGTACTTGAAAAAAAAGTCTGGCACATTAAGAACTCGATAAACATTACAGGTTGTTATTGTCATTATGGGTTGCGTTTATGGGAGTGGTTAGTCCCTCCAAAGCCTTTCTGAGTTTCCTTTACTTACTGAAACTCATGTTTTGGTGATCAGTATTAAGATTTTACCCAGTCTCTGTTGCTTGTTAAATCTATCCTAATTTATGTTCCATGCCCTGCTTCTAACTGATAATTTTGCTTGTTAGAATTTCTTGCCTATGACCTTGAATGATGTTTCTGGGATATGACTTTTTATATCACAGGTGAGAGGCAAAGAACACCTGTACTCTCCCTGGCCTTCTGGGGCCATCAGAATATGAGATCTTCCTTGAATAGCAAGGAGTGATGACGGCAAACCATTGTCCTTTGATGGATTTAACATGAATTTCTAAATCTTTGGTACTTACGTCAAAATCTAAATCTTTGGAGCTGAAATAACGTGGTGGTGGCAGAATGTGTCAATGAGGAAAATGACATGGCCTTATCTGGAAGGGGACTTCAGTCATCCTGATGGTCTTCAAAAGAAGGAAAGGGGACTAGGTTTTCAATAGAACCTCTGGTGATCTTAACACTCCTCTCCAAATTCTGTTTACCCCACCATTGTCATTGCTTGGGTAGTAGCCTTGTATGGACAAACCCATTAGTTCCTTACACATAATTGGAACCAGATGCAAGTTTGGATTCTTTGCCCTTGCTTCTGCATATAGCAAATAACTCCATATTCATGCAGTGTTGCTATAATCCATAAAATAATCAGACATTTGCTGGTGGGCTGGAGGATAATTTGTCTGGTCTTAGCTTAGGCAGTTAGTCAGTCCTTTGCTGCCGAGATGTTCTTTATTGTTTTTCAATTATCTTCAAGCATTCTTATACTGTCTGTCCTATGTTTCCATTTAAAATTTCACATTTTTCCAGGAGAATATCCTTCAGCTCATCATTTTGGTTGTCAGTGACTGGGATGAAGCATCGCTGGTGATAAACTAACACAGCTGAGGCACCCGGAAAATTTTTCAAGTGGCATTTACTGTGTATTGGGATTTACAGAATGGGATATTGCTCTTCTTTAATAAATGGGATACACTGTGCTTTGGACATACTGTGAATGAAGAATTGCTGAGACTTCAGGGTTTTCTCAGAAATGTCACTGCTTAATGTACACATGTAGTAAGAATGTACAAGAAGAAAGAGAGTGAGTTTCATCCACCTCAGGCTCTACTCATGTTCGGATGATAAATTCTGGGGAATTTTTTCACTCTGGTACTGTGAAAACCCTTAGCTGCCACAATTCTCTTAAAAATTCCCTGGCAGTCCTGGAGGCTAGGCAAGTTTTAGTTTCAAACAAGAATTTTGGTGTTTGTATCACTGAATCCTTTATTTAATTACTATAGCACATTGTTTAAATTGTTTTCTTTGGAAAAATGTGTTCAAATGAAGAGGAAATATTATGCCAAACTAGACAAGGTTTTGAGAGACTGAAAAGTCCATCCCTCCTTCCCCCAACTTCCCCCACCCTCCCAAAATTCTAAAGGCTTTGTGAAATCATCCTTCACACTGGTTAATTTTCTTAGAATGTGGTCTCATACAAGATCAGTTCCTCACATGAGTTTGGTCTAAGAGTATTTTTATAAAACTAAGTCAGGTCCCTAATCAGGGCCTCCATAGAGCTCTAGCAAGGCCTTTTAGGAACATTAGAAATGAGTGTTTATAAGCAAAGATTGTCAGTTCCCTTACCTATAAGATGTTAGATTTAAATACATATAGTCAGCATATTTTTTAGTGCTGGTAAAAAATTTATAGCACTTAGCTACAACAATGAACAAACTACGGAGAATTTAAGTAGTACACATTGTTGGTCAAATTCTGTTCTCCATTGCTTCCTCCCTCCCCCCCTTACTTTTTTCCCTCCCTTCTTCCTTTCTTGTTTGAAATCTTTCTCAGGGTGGGAGGGGTTGGTAGACTTACTGGTAGATTTGCAACTAAAAGAAAAAGTATTCTTTATTTGCTCTCAAAACATTTTGACATCAAATGAGTGGGGGTTTCCATACTAAGCAATTCTCTAGTTCTCTGTAGATACCAACTAAGTATCATACATATTTTTTAAATTTCACCTAATTGGTTATTTTTTCACACTGCAGGATTTCTCCCCTCAGGTGTGGTCACTAGAGGTTTCCCATCTCCAAAGCAGCCATTGTCCTCCACCACAGTCCATTGTGCTTGCCTCCCCCTGTCCTTCCCTCTACCCCTACTCCTCCTCCCACCGCCCTCCTGAATGCCTCAGATGTGTGGTTAGCTTTCAAGGGCTAGTCTTACAGTTTGTCTTTGATCCTTTGTTTGGTTTCTCCATATTCCATATGTAAGTGAAATGATCCAGTATCTATCTTTCTCCTTCTGACTTACTTTGCTTAGACTAATCCCTTCAGTTCCATCCATGTTGCTACAAATGGCACGCGTTATCTTTTTTGATTACATCTGTCTGGGGCATCTAGATTACTTCCATATCTTGGCTATTGTAAATAGTGCTGCAATAAACATAGGAATGGAACTTTCCTTTCAAATTAGTGTTTTTGTTCTCTTTGGTTGTATACCTAGGAGCGGAATTGCTGGGTCACAGAATGGACCCATTTGTAGTCTTTTGAGGACTCTCCACACTTTTTTCCATAAGGTTTAGACTGGTGTAAATTTCTATCAGCAGTGTAGTAGGGTTATTTTTCTCCACACCCTTGCCAGCACTTGTTGTTTCTGGTTTTTTTGGTAATGGGCTATTTTCTCAGGTGAGAGGTGGTATCTCATTGGGTTTTGATTTGTTTCCCTGATGGTAAGTGATGATGAACATTCTTTCATATGTCTGTTAACCATCTGTATGTCTTCTTTGAAGAAGTGCCTATTTGGCCTTTCTGCCCATTTTTTGATTGGGTTGTTTTCTTTTGGTTGAGTTGTATGAACTCTTTGTAGATCTTTAATATCAATTCCTTGTCAGATATCTGGTGTGCAAGTATATTCTCCCATTTAGTAGGGTGTCTCTTTGTTTTGGTCACTGTCTGTTTTGTTGTACAGAAATTTTTTGTTTGATATAGTCCCAGTTCTTTATTTTCTCCTTTTTTTCCCCTTGCTGATAGAGAGTTCACAAAGATCTTTCTGAAGTTTATTTCATGGAGTGTTTTTTTCTGTGTCCTTCTATGTATTTTATGATTTCAGGTCTCATATCCAAGTCTTTTACCCATTTTGAGTTGATTTTCCTGTATGGTGTGTGATAATGGTCCAGTTTCATTCTGTTGCATGTCCAATTTCCCCAGCACCATTTATTGAATATTTCCTTGTTCCAGTGTATATGCTTTGCTCCTTTGTTATGGATTGGTTGTCCATAGATGTGTGGTTATATTTCTGGGTTCTCAATTATATTCCATTGGTCTGTGTGTCTGTTTTTGTTTCAGTACAATGCTGTTTTAATTATTATGGCTTTATAGTCTAGTTTGGAGCTGAGAAATATGATACCTCCATGTAAGAGTCAGGAAAGCTTTGACTTTTTTTTGTGATTCCATATAAATTTCACTAATCTTTGTTCTATTTCTGTGAAGAATATCACTGGGATTTTTATTGGGATTGCATTGAATATACAAATTGCTCTGGTAGGATGGCCATTTTGACAATGTTAATTCTTCCAATCCATGAGAAGGGAATATCTTTTTATTTCTCTGTGTCTTCTTCTATTTTGTTTAACAATGTTTTATAGATTTTCTTGTATAAATCCTTCACCTCCTTTGATAGGTTTATTCCTACCTCCTTTGTTTAGGTTTATTTATTTATTTATTTTTGGGTGCAGTTGTAAATGGGATGGCTTTCTTAATTTTTCTTCTAGTTTTGTTATTTGCATGTAGAAAGGTAACTGATTTTAGTGTGTTGATTTTGTATCCTGCTGCTTTGCTGAAGTGATTTATTGTTTTATTGTTTTTCCATGGAGTCTTTAGGGTTCTCTGTGTATATTATCATATCATCTGCAAATGATAGCTTTACTTCTTCTTTCCCAATTTGGATTCCTTTTATTGCTTTCTGTTGTGTAAGTGTTTTAGCTAGGACTTCTAATATTATGTTGAATAGTAGTGGTGAGAGTGGACAGATCTTAGTAGAAAAGTTTTCAGTTTTTCATCACTGAAAATAATACTAGCTGTGGGTTTGTCAGATATGGCTTTTATTATGTTAAGATATGTTCCATTTATCCTGTTTTTTTTTCTGATTTTTCATCATAAATGGATGGCTAAGTCTTATCAAATGCTTTCTTAGGATCTATTAATATGACCTTGTGGCTTTTGTTCTTTCCTTTTATTGATGTGGTGAATTATGTTGATTTATTTTCTGATATTGAACCATCCTTGTGTTCTTGGTATAAATCCCACTTGGCTATGGTGTATAATTCTTTTAATACATTATTTGACTTGTTTTTCTAAGATTTTATTGAGGATTTTTGCATCTGCGTTCATTCGGGAGATTGGGTTTTAGTTTTCTTTCTTTGTGTTGTCTTTGGTTTTAATATTAGTTTTTTATTTATTATAATATTAATTTTTTTCCTGATCCTCTATTTGGGTCCTCTGTATTCCTCCTATAAGTGAATTCATCTATATTTTTCTTTTTCCTTCTGGCTTATTTCACTGAGCAAAATCCCTTCCTAGAACTTCTTTTGCTGTGTCCCATATATTGTGAAAAGTTGTGTCCTTGTGTGTGGTCAGTCCTGGGGAATGCCCCATGTACATTTGAGAAAAATATTTTGATCCAGCTTTTTTAGCATATAGTGCCCTATAAATGCCTATTAATCCCATACAGTCTAATTATTTGTTTAGGGCAGGTATGTCCTTATTTATTTTCTGTCTCTTTGATCTGTCCATTAGTGGAAGTGGGATGTTGAATTCTCCAACCACAATTCTATTTTCTCCAGTGTCTATTTCAGATTTGATAGTAGTTGTCTGATGTATTTTGGTGTTTTTGTTTGGTGAGTATATATTGATGGATGTTATATCTTCCTGTTGTATTGTTCCCTTGATCATCATATAGTATCCATCTCTGTCTCTTGTTACCTTGATAAGGTGGAAGTCTAATTTAACTGATAGAAGTATTGCTCTTCCTGCTTTGAAGTTTCAATCATATCACACATTTTTTTTTAAATAGAAATAAACTATAGGATAGGCTCAATTATAGTCTTGATTAAATGGTTTGGGGTCCAGAGTGGAATCAGTGGGATTTAAATATGCTGGGTAGGAGCTGTGACCACTTCTAGCAGTCCATAAGCCCACCCTTTGTATGATTCTGAATCCTGGGTGGTTTTGGCTACATTTTTTCAGTTTGGGATAATTTTCTTACTTGGGAATATTGTACATTTCTTGAGTAAATTCATGGAAGTTATTTAAGTGTATTTGGTTCTTCTATTTTTTCACTTCAAGTAAAGGCACCTATGCTGGTAAACACAGCCAAACCTTGAGAAGTGATTGTAATGCTATGAGAGGTCAAAATAGGGTAGAGCCTCAAGATTCCACTGTGGGTTTAAGCAATGTTGGTGGCAGAAAGCTAAGAATATTTTTCATTTTCTTAAGCAAGTAGAATTCAATTATAACATGACTCACCACTGCATGGGTCCATTTGTGTCCTGGTCCTTGTGTGCATGTGTGGGTCTTGGGTTCTTTAGCAATTTAGCAAATGTTTATGAAGTCAGGATACCATACTGAGTTCTGGGTCATGCATGCCAGTTAGGAGGTTTTTGGCTGTAAGTTAAAATATATTAACTGGGTACCAATAGTTGGGAGCAGTGGGCCTGGTCAAAGGTGAGTATAGGATCACTGGCATAGTTTAGAATTGCTAGTGCATAGTGATAATAAAAAACAGATGGACTTTTTGCTAGTTTTATTACTGTTTTTAAATTCTCTGCAGACCACACAATCCCTTACTGCCTGTATCAAGGGGCGACTGGCCCCACTACTACCACTACTTGGCATGCCACTTCAAACACCCAGATTAAAATGAGGAAAGTCCATTTCTGTATGAAATAAAGTTTGGAATCAGACAACTTCAGACAGGATCATGACAGCTTAATGATGTTAACAAGGGTTTTGGATTTTCTATTTGCCACTTCACTGAACATCCTGGCTAAGATAATAGGCTTGCCTCTCGAGGTCTAAGATGGGATTAAGTGGAGATCAGACACTGTATGGCCCAGAAAGAGTGGTTGTTCCTTCTAATGTTTTAAACAGGGGAGACAACTTTCTAGGAAGCCACTCCAGAAACTTTCTCAAAGATCCCATTGGCCAGGGTTGGGTCATATGGTCATGAACTAGTTAAGAGGTTGGCAAAGAGAGGATTTCCTTGCCACACAAGCTAAGAATGATTTTTTGCATTCTTAAATAGTTGAAAAAATTCAAAAGGAAGATAACATGTTGCAACATGAAAGTTAAAAACAACACACATTTCAATGTTCATAAATAAAGTGCTTTTGGAATACAACCATGTCCAATTATTTTTGTGTTGGGCTGATTTTGATCTGCAGAGGTTAAGACCACTGTACAGAGATGGAATGTCCCTGCAAAGCTGAAAATAATTACCACCTGCTCTTTATAGAAAGAGTTTGCTTTCTATAAAGGGCAAAGAGGACCTGGCATCTGTAGCCTCTGTGGTAGGTGCTTTAGAGAGGTTTGGGTGACTTGGTGAAGTCTTACAGCAAATGGTAAGATTCTGAAGATGGAACTGTTTTTTTGCACCTTCATCTGTGTTGTTCATCAACTGAACTTTGAACAATGGGGTGGCCTTGTTCTGTGAGGTAGCAAGAGTAGAGCTCAGAGCTCGGAGAGTACATGGAAAAGCTGAGCCTGATGCAGTTGGAAATAAATCCTACAGGACATTAGTTGTGTGGAGGTCTTTGAATACTAGGCTAGAAAGAACTGTATTCTGTTGAAATGGAAGGATTTTCAGGAGGATTTGTGCTGTTCTGAGACTAAAACTGAGAAGACTGAGGAAGGGATAGATGGGATAAATGTTGGATATGACATGGCTGATTTTTTTTTTAAAAATTTATTTTTTTAAACAATATTTTCTTCTCCCCTACCCCCTCAGATTGAGTCCCCATAGAATTTCTTTCCCCAAGGCACCCATGCACCATCACCATAGTCTCCTGTGCTCCTCCCTCCCTCCCTCTGATCCCTCTCCCTCCTCTTCCCCTGCAGTATGTCTCTGATTTGTAATTGTCTGTTTTTGTTTTGTTGTGTTATATACTGTTATTATTATTATTTTTTACACTGATGTCTTATTTGGTTCCCCTATAGTCCTGTTATAAGTGAAACCATCTCATATTTTTCTTTTTCTTCTGGCTTATTTCACTGAGCATAATTCCTTCTAGCTCTATCCATGTTGCTGCAAATGACATGAGTTCATCTTTTTTGATTGCTGAATAATATTTCATTGTGTATATATATACCACATCTTCTTGATCCAGTCATCTATTTTTGGGCATTTGGGTTGTTTCCAGGTTTTACCTATTGTAAATAGTGCTGCAATAAACATAGGTGTACAGGTGTTCTTTTGAATCAATGTTTTTGTGTCCTTTGGGTAGTTCCCTAATAGTGGAATTGGGGTCATAGGGTAGCTCTATTTTTAGTAGACTGAGGAAACTCCAGACAGCTTTCCATAGTGGTTGGACTATTTTGCACTCCCACCAGCCATGTAGGAGAGTTCCTTTTTCACCGCATCCTTGCCAACATTTGTTGTTGCTTGTTTTTTTGATATGTGCCATTCTTACTGGTGGAAGGTGGTATTTCCTTGTGGTTTTGATTTGCATTTCCTCTTTGGAGAAATGTCTTTTATGTTCTGCCCATTTCTTGACTGGATTATTTATTTTGTTTTTGTCGAGCCATGTGATTTCTTTGTATATCTTTGTGATCAGTCCCTTATCAGTTGGATGGAGTGCAAAGATTTTTTTTCCCAACCAGTGAGGTGTCTCTTTGTTTTGGTTAATGTCTCTTTGGCTGTATAGAAGCTTTTCAGTTTGATATAATCCCAGGTGTTTATAATCCAGTTGTTTAAAGGCAACTTTACTATCACTGCTTTGGGTGATGAGTCTTTAAAGATGGTATTGCAATGTATGTCTTGTAGTGTTTTACCTATATTTTCTATATATTTTATGGTTTCAGGTCTTCTATCTAGTTCTTTTATCCATTTTGAGTTGATTTTTTATGCATGGTGAGATGTGGTCTAGTTTCATTTTCTTGCATGTGGAGGTCCAGTTTTCCCAGCACCATTTATTGAACAAACTGTCCGACATGTCTGATTTTTAATAGAGGTTATCTCCATCATCTAATTACATGTAAAGGTATCTCACCAATCTTGGTATAGAACCCAGAAGGTGAAATGTGGCAAAATAAGCTTGAAGCCATATTTTGTTTGTCTTCAAAATGGAGTAATTTTGAATTTTATCTGTAGAACTGAAATGGAGACTCCCTGATCAAGACCCCAGAATTATGAATCTTATTTGAGATGGACTGGTTGATCTGCAGCTATTCTTAAAGCTTTAGACACATTTTTCAAAATGGAGTAACCCATTCAAAATGAGAAGACTGTTCGTATAAATATGGGTTCCTACTTTCTTTCAAATAAATAAGAATATTTGATGACTAGTTCCATATTTCTACATGAGAAAAACTGGCTGAAGTTGAGTTGGGACTGATGTTTTTAGATTCTCCATAGTCTGTACCACTATTTATTATTATGGAGGTCAAGTGAGAGTTGCTATTTGTCATTACTGTTTTAGTGAGGGTAATGCTAGATACTGTATCGGACCCTGCTATTCAGTAATATATAGACTGTATCACCTATCATGTTATAAGCCAATGCTATTGTCCCCACCCTATCATAGTGATGTAGGTTCCTCCATCTCAAGACTCAGTCATCTGAACCTTGGAGTCCTAGACTTGAAATTGGTCAGCAGGAAAGAGAGGGAGGAGTAGCATGTGTCACTACTACCCCTATCCCATTGGCAAGAACCAGTTAATGACCCCACTTCATTTCAAAGGAGCAAGAAAAAGTATTCCATGTAGCCACTTTTCAGCAATAATTGTATGATGGACACAAGAGTAAGGATTTAATGGGCAGTTAGTTCATCTGTGCTAAAACACCTTTTCTCTGTTTTTCTCATAGTAAAGGATTTACCATGAGATTTTTATTACACGTGACTGACCTGTTTTATATTACTTAATAAGTGCTCACGGCAATTGGATTTTTGACCCCCTGGCCTGTGACTAATACATTACTTTAGAACAACAGTTTAATGACTATGAAGTGGGAATGGTTTGCTGAATTTATATTGATGTCTGGTTGCTATATGCATATGTCGACCATTTCAGCCTTTCTACCAGCTTCCTCCAGTTAGACATTTTATTTTATTTTTTGTTATCTCTGGTTATATGACAGACTACTAAAAAACCTTATAGCATAAAGACACCCACTCATTTTATTTTATTTTATTTTTTTAATGATTTCTGTATTTATGCATACAAGAACTGGGGTACAGGCCAGAGGTGGGGGTGATGAGAGGATTCACCAGAGACAGCCACTTATTTTATTATGTTTGTAGATTCTCTGGGTCAGGAATTTGGACAAACATAGCAGGAATAGTTTGGCTTTTCTCCTCAGTGAGTATGGACTCAGTTGGAAAGTCTTGAACATCTGGGGGTTGTTTCAAGTGGCTGGGAGATGGAATCATCACACACTTACATGTGTGTGAAGTCTAGGTTAGTTGGGACTGTCAAAAGAGGCACTTCACAAGGTTTGGGCATCCCCACAGTGTGGCAGCCTCAAGATAGTCGGAATTCTTATATGGTGGCTCAGGTTTCTAGAACAAGTTTCCAGCAAACAAAGGAGAAACTCCATCACCTTTTAAGCCTTAGCGTTGGAAGTCACATAGCATCACTTTGGTAGATTACTGATCAATCACAGCCAACCTGATTCAAGGAGAGGGAACTTCTTGTTGGGAGAAACATAAAATACTTGAGGTCATGTATTAAAAATGGATACAGATAGATACCCTTATTGACATTCTAGTACATATAGCAAAAGCACAAATGCAGTTAGCAGTAGAGTATTCTTGCCTCTAACCACCGGGCTATACATTAGGTCTTTCTGACTCATTCTCTCACTGATGAATGTTTAGATTGTTTCTGGTTTTCTCTAGTACAAAGTAGTCAAGAACATCTTAGTTCACGCTCTTTGGGCACATGTGTGTTTTTCTCTAGAATAGATTGGTAGTAATGAAATAGTTGAATGTATAGGCACATTTAAAATTGTGGTAATTTGCTGTATTTATTTCCCCCTATGTATAAAAGACTAAAACTTAACACTTCTTCTGCATTGTATGAGAATGGTTGTTTCTTATAGCACCTTAAACACTTGAAATCATCAATTTTTAAAAAATTTTTTCCCAAGCTGATATGCAAAAAATTGATTATCTTTTTGTTTTTATGTCTTTCTTTTGTCATTAATAAGATTCACTATCTTTTTATTGAATTTCACCATCCATTTATTCACAGTTGTAATTATTCTTCTGAAGATTGCCTGATCATAGTCTTTGCTCATTTAACTTTTTGAAATATGGGCCTCTTGTAGATTTGATCTATCAATATATATTTTTGGATGATAATCTTTTATTTAGTACATAGTATATTCTTTATTTCAAAGTGCTGTTTTTTTTTTTCAGTTTTGTCATGCAGAATTTAATATTTTTGTCACCAAAACTAATATAAGCTGTTTCAATTTATTTCTCAAACCATTATGTCTAAAACTACATTTCCCATTGCTTCCCTGGTTGCCATCTCTTAACCATTCACTCATTTCTCCATTCATTATCCAATTCAACAAATGTTGCATGCCAAGGGGACACAAGTTTTGTTTTGGTTACTTTCGTGAACCAGGCAGACTTCATGGCCAGAGATTTTGTAAATTTTTTAAAAGCAAGAGTGAAGTTCAAAGAGATCTTTTAAAATGCAATTACCATGCACTTCACTTAGAAGCAGAAAACAATAGATTGTTAAGATTCTGTCTTTGTAAGTTCCTGCACAGAAACTTCATTTCAAATTATTAAGTGTATTGCCTTAGGATAAGCTTCTTAACCCTGACGTTGTCAAACTTTATTTGGTTCTCTTTACTCCACTAATCTCCAAACCAGACCTCATTTCAGCCCACAGAGACCTCATTTTTTATTGTGAGCACAGTAAGAGTAGGAGGCATGTGGAAGGAATGGTGCAACCTTTTGCAGACCCTTAGGGCAGGTGTTACCTCACTATGGTAGACGTGATTCCTTAATCCTCCCCATGTTGGGGGATGAGTTGGGAAGCAAACTTACAGGAAACTATCAGTTTGAAAAATGAGGTTTCTTTCCTTCCTTATTGGGACTCCTTTCCATGCTTCTTCCTTTTCTTGACCTTCCCATTGCTCCTGTCAAGTTAGCGAACACATTACTTTATGTTCATTCTATGTACCTCCCCCCCCAACACACACCTTCCAGCTTCTATGGTTATCCTTTGGGGAGCTCACAGCAATGTTCCATTGTGGAGCACTTGACAACATGGAACCTGGACTCACTCAAACCCATGAATTTTCCTTCCTGAAACTTTAGGATGCCACAGAGTCCCACAGCTGATTTCATAAATTTGGTGTCACATTGTAAATCAAGCAGCTGCAGAGTGACCATAACATCTGCCTGGTTCTGCTATTCTCTTTATACCAAAAGAAAACCAACTCCAAATAGGTGAGTAAAACATGCACATTACCAATAAGTGCCTCTTTTATTCTTCCCTGGCATGAATCAGAACTATCAGGATCTTTTGCTTCCTGATAATAACATCTTAACACACACATGCACATACATGCTTATCATTATTTCATGGAATTCTGCTTGTAGGAGTAGGTATTAGGAAAAGAAAATGGCTAAGTAGTATCTTGAAGTTTATTGGAGTTATTGGGATCTCTATTGATCTTTAGCAATTTTAAGGTGTTGGGAGCAATGCTAAAAAAATAACTAAAGAAGGCATAAGATGAGAACTGTTAGCTATGATGCTAGGTTGGTCATTGGAGGCCATTTTCTTTAACAAGATTTTACTTATTTCTCTTTCTCATAAACTAGTGTATTAGGCTATGCTATGATCTGGTAACAAAAATTCCCTTCTCTCCCCTAATTTCAGCAACTTAACACTACAGAGGTTTATTTGTGACTTATGCAAGCTTGATTAAGATCAGGTGATTTTCTTCGTCATTTGAACTCCATGCTTGGGGAACAGTAGGAGAGTACCAGAGAATTGCAAATAGCCCTTGAGTTACTTCTACGAGTGCCATATGTTACTTCTTATTGTCATGTGGCCACACTCATTGCAAGGGGGTCTGGAAATGTCTCTGATACTCCTTGTTATACTTAATTCTTAACTTTTTTTAAAAAAAGATTTTATTTATTTATTTATACAAGAACCTGGGTACAGGCCAGATGCGTGGAAGGGTGAGAGGATTCACCAGAGACAGAGCAGGGAACAGAACAGGCAACTGACGAGGTACACTGCTGAGGGGGATAGCAGGCACGACAGGAGAGGTCTGCAGCGCCATGTGGGACCCTCGCCAGCCAGCTGGGATCAAACCAGCCTGCAGAGGCTGTGGACAGCTTCACAATGCAGAGCTCAACCGCTGCGCCACCAGGGGAGGTCCAATTCTTAACTTTTGATTTAGCAACTTTCCCTTTCTTTCTCTCTATGTTTCACTTCTGCTACCAATAACCATAACAATATGCTAAAATCAAATCCTAAATGAAAGGTAGAAAGTCGATGCAACTTACAAGGCGTGTTAAGAACAGTATTTTTATACTTAACAGATCTATATAAATGAAGTTATTCTAATGAGAAACACAGGTTTTGAATGAAACTCTCTTAGCCCAACTGATCTTCAGCCCCTAACAAGTTTCTGTAGTAGAGAGATTGGTCTGCAGTTGAATCATAAGCTTACTGTACTCACCCCCTGAGCTACCAGGTCAGTCACCTGGGGCTCTAATTAAATATACAGATCCCTGGGACATCTGCTAATCTACTTAAACCAGAATTTTACTGAGGGCTTAGTTTGAAAGAATTCCTCAGATGATTTCAATAAACACTGAAATCAAAGAAGGTTAATTTGTGTGGAACCTACTTTAAATCAAGCCACTGCCTCTTGTCTCTGCCATGTTGAAAATTTGGTGAGTTGCTGAGTGCAGTCAGACTTGGCAGTTTTCTGTTTTTTCTTTATCATTTACTGAAAGAAACAGACACCTGCTGATTGTTACGACATACTCTGCAGTCCTCTGTCTGAACACTCTTGTCAACCAACCATAAAAAGACAAAGGGACTTAAGAACCAAATGTTTCAAAATAAGTGGCCCAAGCCAGACCACTTTACTGCTTACCTTTGAAAAATTCCCCATTCTCTGCCCCTAGTGGGACACATGGGGAATGCCCCTTGGTGGCGGAGCATGATCAAAATCCCTATTCTTGGGCTTCCCTGGTGGCACAAGGGTTAAGATGCAACCTATGAAGCTATCCACAGCTGCAGCATGAGTTCGATCCCTGGCCAGGGAGCTACCCACATGGCACAACAGACCTCTCCTGTCTCGCTGCTCCCCTCAACAATGTATTTCACTCGATCTGCCTGTTCTGCTCCCCACTCTGTCTCTAGTGAATCCTCTCACCCCCCACAACTCTGGCCTGTACCCCAGCTCTTGTATGCATAAATAAATAAATATTAAAAAAAAGCAAAATCCCTATTTTAGAATAAATGCTTTCTTGATTATATTATAGCCTGACAATTTTTTTTCAGTCAACAATTGTGTTAATTCTCCCAAGAGCATTTGTGTATTTTAAAATGATAGCTGAAAGAAGAAAACGTTTCATTGGAATGAGTGATACACTAAAAGTAGATATTCAAACATCAGTGGTTAGTAGTGAAAGTCTCCCTATATTGGATCATGCTTTTCAAGTTTATTCATTTATGTAAAGTTGGCACATACATTCATTTGCATTGTTTTGCTGTTTCTTTAAAAGTCTCCTTCAGATATTCTATTGTATTTTTGTGTTGTACCTATTGGGTTTCCCTTACAGGGGACAATTTCCAATTTTGGCTTTTCATTTTTTGTTGTGATTTCATCTTCAGGGAGGACAACTTTTGTTCCTATGACTGTCTCTGATCAGTGAAAAATAGAAACAGTAGATTTTACGCGGTTCTACAAGGTTTACAGTGGGTTCACTTGCTTATGACCATTATTGCAAGTTTGGTCTCTTTGTACCATGCAGGGAAGGTTATGCTTGGGATCCCCAATTCACACATGGCACAGGTATATAGATTTTTGTTACATACTTCCAACACCATGGGGCAAAGATACACTTCCCTTCAACCTACCTATAATGGCTTTTGCTTTTCCCCCCACATCATTCTTCTCAAAGTCAATAGTCCTTCCAGAATCTGGCTCAAGTTTCATATCTCACCCCTTCAGATTCCTAGATCTTCACTGACACCCCCTTCCTCAGGAAAGGAATACCATCTCCAAGATGCGCTCTGTAGATTTTACTTTCTCCTTTTATTTCCTGGTACATGAGGATATTAAAATATTTATTTTGGATTTAGCTGAGAATTTTTTTTAAACGGTGATGTTTTATCCACTATGTGTTTAGAGCTGGGGGTGTGGACACATACCCTAGTGCACTTTAGTCTGCCTTTTCCCTGAAGCCTGACAAGGGTTTGGGTGAACCATGTCTTCTGCAGATGCTTCCTTTGTTAATTTGGTGACATCACTGTTGTTTGTTTTGGTGAATCCCCTTGCTCTTGAACACTACTTGATGCTAAAAGTCTTATTTCATGCAGAAAACAGACCATTAATGGAAATTAGTTTACTTTCCTCATAAAGTTGTCATCATATTATGTTGTAGTCAGTTCCAGACGGCTTGTCTTCCACACCATAGGCTTCTGGGGCCAGAGAACCCATTAACTTTTGCATCCCCATTGCTGGCACAATGCCTAGTACACAGAGTTGGACAGAAATTGTTTGTATTATTGGCTATTAGGACAGGAAACCTTACCAGTGATGATGACGACAATGATGACGTGGTGACAATTATGGTGCTGATGGTGCTGCTGATGTATGCTACCACACAAGAAGGGCCTCTCACAGAATTCTGGTTCTGATGTGAATGGTTAGAATTTCCTTCTCTGTATATTGGATTTTTAAGTGCTATTAATGGCTATTAACTAGTCTGTAGATTGACACCTCCTCCCTGCCTGGATGCACGACAGCTATTAGTTGCAGAGAATAGCCTCCCCGAGGGATGGAAAATACATAAAAATGCAGGGAGGGACTTGTCTTCTTTCCTCAGGGATGACCTCCTGTCCCCAAGTACATGCACAGAGGCCATCTGTCACGGCTCTGCTTGCCCACCTGCCTAACTCCGCAACTCTTTCCCTCTTTTCTCTCCCTTTTACCATTAAAGGTGAAAGTGCCTGACAGATAAACCATAGTAATTTATCAAAAATTAATATTTGTTGAGTGAATCATTTTAACTGTCCTTAAAGGGTAGAAATGGTTTCATACAGAGGCAGGCTCTAATGTAACAAATGATAGTGACTAGCATTTACCGAGCACATTGTTGTCCGCCTGGTGCCACTGTGGAGTATTTTACACCTACACAATCAACTCATCATGGAAATGACCTGTGAGATAGGGGGCAGGCTCACTCTTACTCACCCAAGGCGGAGAGTAGTTCACTCTAGATCACATGTCCTGTACATGGTAGAGGGGAGCTCCCTGTCCAGACTGCTATAAAGCCTATTCTGATCTTTGGAAACAGTACAGGTATCGCCAGCTTTTTGAAAGTTCAAGTTAAGTCCACTTTGCTTTTATGAAAGACCTACATTAGTATGAGTACCACTCACTGAAAGGCATTCAAAGAGGAATTTTGCTTTTACAATAGAAGTCAAAAAGTGAATCTTACGTTGGGTGATTTTCGCAGCAACTGTAATGGAGGCCACGCATACCCTGAGCAGCGAGAGTGGCTCTGCCAAGCTCCTTCCTGGGAACTGCTACATGCGGATTATGTATGTATCCTATCATTCCTGTTTTTACTAATGTGAATGCTGTTTTCAGTTTCATGTGTTACTTGTTCTACTGATGTATAGCCAGTACTCATCCGGTAAAGAAACCCTCCACATTGAAGTGTCCATCAGGCCTAATCATGCAACTGGATTCCTTGTTTTTTAGTCAAGAGCAATAGAGGGATAAATCATGCTGAGACCCACACCCTCTTTTGGGATGGCAGTTCAGGAAGGAAGAAGGGAACCAAAGCTGTTGGGTTTTCTATGGCAAGTGTGAGTCTGAAAGCTTAGAACATTGTCAATGACTAGCAGTTTAACTATCTTGGACTTCTCTCTGGTTTCTAGATGATAAGCATTATATTTTGAATGCATACTGATATTAGCATTAACAATATGACTATTAATGTTAGAAACAGAAGGTCTCATCTGAAAACCAGAATACTGAAATTAAATTTCCTTAATGATCCAATATCATTTTTGAGATACAAGTAAGTCTGTTTTACAGTAAAAGAAGAAAAAAGAAAAAAGAAAGCAAAAAGAAACAGAGACAGAGAAAATGTTAACCTTAATACAGGCTCCAAAGAACTTGGCAGTTTCCGCGTGTGAGCTGTCTAGCACCACAGAGAAAGCTTGGCGAAGACAACACTCTCAGCAAGAGACGGTGCTCACCCACTCTGCCTGTGCTGGGGTGAGAGTCTAGACTATAATCACGTGTGTGTGTTGGGGTTCACTGAACTTGATAGCGTTTCATTATAGTACCTGGTGGCTGTATGTAGATGTAAATGAATAATAGGCAGGCTCCCAGAAATTTCTTTGTAAAATATGTGAACATGCACTCTTTGTCCCTACTTCAGGCTTATCTTCTTCCTATTGACTGAAATTTTAAAAATGGTCACAGATCCAGCAGCCATCTTGGAAAGTGAGATGAACCATGATGGAACAAAAAGAAAGATCCTGGGTCCTTATCCTCATGGAGTTCTATATTGGTTCTGGATTGCTTTGACTTAGACAAGAAAACATGTGCTTTTAGGTGTTTTAAGTTAATTTGGGTTTTATCCCACTTGCAGTTGAACTTAATTGTAGATGAGCCATCCTGTACTAGGTAATGCCCAATGAACACTAATCAGTGTGAGTTTGAGAAAAGCAAAGCCTACTAAAGGATTCACTATTTTTTGCAATTAGCAGTTCAGACAGCTTTGCTCAGACATCCAGTCTGAGCAATGGTGGGAACGCTCATGGTGCGTGAGCACTTCTACTCAAGTTCTTTGTCTCAGAGTCCTTCCCATTATAACAGAGAAAGGAGAATAAAGACTTTGCCACTTTTCTGTGGTGACTATTTATTTGCCTTTTGCTGGGACCCTTTACTGTTTTATCTGAGACCGGTAGGTTCCTGATTGTTCCATCAGGAACATGATGTGTAAGATAAGAATTTGGTAGGTCTGCCCCTTGTAATACAGCAGAGTACCAGAAAGGTCTAGGTGATGTTGGTGACCTTGATTCTGTTTCTTTTTCTCCAGAGGGAAAAATTGTAGTGGGTAAAGATTATGAGGATAGAAGGGCAAGACAATGCTCTGGGACAAATTCCACTTTAATTTTTGAAAACAAACATGTCTCGCACCTCCCCTGGTGGCGCAGGCGGTTGAGCACAGTGCTGTGAAGCTGTCTGCAGCCTCTGCAGCACCAGTTCGATCCTGGCCTGCCGGCGAGCGTCCCACATGGCGATGCAGACCTCTCCTGTTCTCGCCTGCTGTTCCCCTCAGCAGTGTATTTCGTCAGTCTGTCTGTTCTGTTCCCTGCTCTGTCTCTGGTGAATCCTCTCGCCCTCCCACGTATCTGGTCTGTACCCTGGTTCTTGTATGAATAAATAAATCTTTAAAAAAAAAAGAAGAAAAATGCCTCTCTTCTAGACTAGGCGGCTCTGTTAAGTGTGTCTAGGATAGGGTGAATGGAATTAAAGTCCATGAATGTTTCAGGAACAGCAAAATTGCAAAATGCCAGGAGATGGCAATTACCCAGAAGGATTTGCAATTACTTGCAATGAGAGCAGGGGGTCTTATGACTGTCCCTTTGGGCCAGGATGTAGCTGCTTCCTCCTAATGAATGTGATAGAATCTCCTGTGGCTTGGTTCTAAGACAACTCCTGTTTAGAAGCTGATAATGTATTTGCAAAAATGTTTCTAATTTTTGAAAAATGAGGATACACCGCTAGGATCTTGAAGTGGTTTCTTAACTTTGGACAACTTTTCACTGCCCTGGCCTTGCAGTATTTGATACACACCTGGGATAACCGGTTGGAAAGTATGTGCTTTATTACATCTTTTAGGGCAGCATAAGCAACATAAACTGGGCATTAAATAAAACAATGCATGTTTTTATAAATTGGAAAATATTGGGAACATCACATATAATTTATATTCTTCACAATAACAACACTGGTTATATACTGGATGCTTTCTGAGATTTTCTCACATGTAAACTCACCTTTCTAACAATCACGCAAGGCAAATGCTGTTATTACTCTCTTTCTGATTTTCAAATAAAGGAAAATGAAGCACAAATAGATGAATTTGTCCAGGATTACAAAGTTAGTATACGGTAGAGCTGAATTAATCAGGAGTGTATCTGCAGAGCCCATGATTTTAACTGTCACACAAAGCAATTTTTGACACTGAACACACACACACACACACACAAACTCACACACACACACATACACACGAAGCTGAAAAAACTTAAAAGTGCCTATTTAGCCATCTTCAGATTCCCAACAGATTATTCTTTTTATTTTTAAAAAAGATTTATTTATTTATGCATATAATAACTGGGTGTAGGCCAGAATTGTGGGTGTTGAGAGGATTCACCAGAGACAGAGTGGAGAACAGAACAAGAGGATCTACTGAAAAACATTGCTGAGGGGAGCAGTGGATGAGACAGGAGAGGTCTGCTGTGCCACATGGGTTAGCTCCCTGGCTGGGGATTGAATTCATGCCACAGTGGCTGGTGATAGCTTGATACCACTGCGACTTTAACCCTTGAGTCACAAGGGAGGCCTAGGTTATTCTTTTTAATAGATATGACAGCTGCATGATTTTAATTGGTCACAGATATTAAGAATTATACTCATTCTCTAAAATTAGAATTGACATTCTATGTGACTTTAGACAAGTAAATTGGCTATTCCCAGTATTGGTTTACTTATTGCAAAATTTGTAATAATCCTTCCTTGTAGAACTATTAAGGACATGAAGTGAAAGGAGTGTATATAATGCCTGTATGGCATGGAACTATTTTAGTTGTCAGTTTTAGTTGTCAACTTAAACTGGTTTAAGAAAAACAAACAAACAAACAAAAGCTAAAGGGAATTCTTTGCTCTTAAACTGAGAAGTCACAGAGTAAACCTCAGGATGGATTCACAGCCAAATAGATTAATCTGCTTTGTGTTGTTGCTTCCCCATTTTCAGTTCCATTTTGCTTTCTTCTTTATATTGGCTTCATTCTCAAGTTTCATATATGGCCAGGAAGTTCCAACCCCACAACTTCTCAGATTCAACTGGTAAGCAGTACTTTGGAATTATGCGATTACCTTCCACTAGCTCCCCCTGGCTTGGGCTGAGTCATGTGCGCTTCCTCCAAGCAACCACTGTGCCCTGGGTAATTGCTTGGCCTTACTGGCCAGGGATAAATCACATGATGGAATGGGAGTGGGAGTCAATATTTCCTGAAGCATGAGAGCTAAGAGGGAGGGAGGGATGTCTCCCTGGAAGTAATCTAGTATGTTTGCCCTAATGGAGGTAAGTATAAGTGGCTGCAGGGTGTCAGAAACAACTGTCCACTTCAGGGCCCATGCATGTGAGGAACACAACTAATACCAGTTCCAAGCCTCTCCTTGTATTGGAACTCACAGGATAGTATTGGGTGCTGTTCCAAAACATCTCAGGATTGTTTAAATTTGAATTGCACTTGAGAAGTCTGTTTTAAGAGGATAATAGATGTCATCATCAGAATGGCAAAGAAAGTACATCCTTACCTTGCTTTTTATTCAACATTTCCTTCCACTCCCACTCATTATATTCCCCCAATGATCCTAAAAGCCTTCCACATTCTTTCTTCTGATACAAAGAGCAGAGATCAAATGGTAGATAATGTGTCTACCATATCTTATCCGGCAGTCAGCCAGCAAACTGTCACTAACCCCAACATTAGAGAACATGATCCAGTGCAGAACTTGGAAGGAAATTGTTTTTGTAAGAAGAAATAACCAGGAAGCCAAACTTTGCTGCATATCTTTACTGTAGTTAATGAAGTTAGTTATTCCATGTTATTCATTTATTTACTTGGTAGACAAGCATTTATTGAGCACCTATGCTGTATTCAGTTCTATGTAGGTACTGGAACTGCAAAGGACTTTAGAGTTCCATTTTTTTTTATTATTTAATCCATCCTCCTTATCCCCTCCCATCCTACCTGTCTATTTTTTCAAACTGTGCTCCTGAAATTCCATATTTCTCTGGAGTAGGGGCAAGATCTTCCATGGAGCTGGGAAGGAGCGCATAGGCAGGAAAGCCACCTTTCTTTTACATGTTGGGTTTCCTTAGAAGGATGTTTTCAGAGAAACACACACAAAGTGGTTGGAATCAGACAGGTTTAAACTTCAGCTCTGCCATTCACTATGTGCTCTTGGGCAAGTCAGGTAATCTCCAAGGATCTACTTTTTCGTTGATTAAAATGAAGATGGTGATAAGTACCTAGTGGAACTATTTCCAGAACATGGGAAGTCTTGAGTGGAATCATGTATGTGAAAAGTATTTGGTGCTTGACACAAAGTAGGAGTTTCATGAAAACTTATCTTCATCTTCCTCACCCTTCCTCCATCTTCCTCCTTTCATTCCTACCTTCCTCTTTCTCTCACTTTTAACCCCACTTTGGGGGTAGCTGGTACCGTCCTGCCCGTGAACCGAGGTTGATCCAAGTCATCACAATCATTGTACCTTCTACATTATTGTTGCCCCATCTGCCTTTGAGTCCCATGCAGAAGTGACCCCCTGTCAGAAGAAACCTTGGAGTGAAGTTATGACTGGAAAGGGGTGCTCCCACTTGGCTCAGCAGCTATTATATATTGATACTGTAATGATCTCAAGTAATGGAGGAGCAATTAAGGTGGGGTGACTCAGGTAAAGTGTTGGTGGGAGATTTATGGGGACTACACCTGAGGGAAGAAATCAAATACTGTACAAAAATGAACAATGATGTAAGAAAATGAAAAAGTTAAAAAAGAGATGGAATGACTTAAGTTATCAATTAAAAAACAACCGCTTGTCATTGATAAGCAGACACTGGAGACAAGGATAGGTAAAATCTAACTGTACCAGGAGGTCAAGGCCGATTGCAAACTAACAATATAGGCTTGATAACACACCTCTGAAAGCAGTATAAATATAGCTGAAATAAGCCAATTTGAGATGCAATGGACTCCATGACCACAGGGTCTCTGGAGCTTTTTCTAGATTTTGGCATTTGCTGCTGGAGGGTCTGGCCAGAGAAGCAGCACTTCCTATCCCGAGGAGCTGACTCAACTCTGCGCTGGTCAGAATCTCACCAAGTGGTTCCCATCTCTCCCCCTTTTACTGCAATTGAATTATATACTTACATTGTTGTAAAGTGGATTCTGTCCAATAAAATTATATTCTAATTATACATGATTGGCTTCAGTCATAAATGAAACCTCTTTGTTCTGGTAGAAGTGAGCACTTTTGAGATCTGAACCTCATCTTACAGCAGCATAAACCAGCATGGCCTGGGCTGCCCCATGAGGAACTGCGCCCCTGGGGCATCAGCATTCAGGCTGCAACAAGTGCTGCAGCGAACAGGGGCTGAGGAGCAGGAGAATGCTTCCTTTATGTGTTCTCTGCAGAGTGAAGTCATTGTGAATACCTTCCTATATGTGAACACAGGTACTGGTAGCTAGTATTGTGAAAAATTTTAGTAACAGGTAAAAACATATAGCTCAAACTGATTTGAAGTACAGGAGGGGACTATTAGTTAAGTAGCTCAGATCCAACTGGCTTCAGAAATGGCTGTGTCTATTGACTGTATCATCACACAGTGCTTTAGAATTGCCCTCCCCGCAGCTCTGCTTTCTCAGGCAAGTCCTCCAGTTATCACAGCATGGTAGTTACTAATAATTCCAGGATTTCTTTTTCTACTAGTTTTATAAACCAGAGGAAAAACAGCATCCCTTCCCACTGCTTCTAGCAAGAATGTCAAGATGGAATCTTATTGGTTTGATTTGAGTCATCTGCCCACCCCTGCATCCATCCCTGTGGGCAGTGGGGTGCCATTATTCTGACTGGCAAGCTCTCCCCCAGAAGGAGAGGTGACCAGGGATGGGGAAGAAGTGGCTTCAAAGGTACATCTTGCTGCTGGCGCTGGAGGATAGAATCAAGGTAGGCGAAAACAACAGGCGTTTACTCCAGGTTCAGTACTTTTATGTCTTTTCTTATAAAATATAACACCTTACAAAGAAAGATCATGTTACAACTTAGAGAAGAGGGACGAGGTCTTTCCAGGTCATTGAAAAATTGAATTACTAGCCTGCTTTCCCTATCAAACTATACAGGAATAAAAAGAATGAATTGTGGTACGTTTTCACTTCATCAGAGCAATAATTAAGTTCTCTGGATAGATCTTCCTTGTTTCTTTCTTTCTTTTTTTTAAACATTTTAAAAGGACAAATTTATTAGGAAAAGAGAAGAGCCTTGCATTGACACAAGCAGGCAGAAATAACAGCTGTTGCTGCTTTGCAAAGAGAAAAGGTTTGTGAGAAGAAACACCTGCACAGTCATAGGCAGCCAGGCGAGCTCTCTTCTTTGTTTTTTTTTTCTTTTTAAAGATTTATTTATGCATACAAGAGCTGGGGTACAGGCCAGGGATGGGAGGGGGAATGAGAGGATTCACCAGAGGATGAGTGGGGGGCAGAACAGGCAGAAGCACTGAAATACACTGCTGAGGGGAGCAGCAGATGAGACAGGAGAGGTCTGCTGCGCCATGTGGGTCACCTCCCTGCCCAGGTATAGAACTCGTGCTGCAGTGGCTGCTGATACCTTCATAGTGCTGAGACTTAACCCCTTGTTTCTATCCCAGTAAATGACTTAACTGGAAATAAACTTTTTACTTAACTACCAATCACTGAAAATACCATGAAGCTATGTGTATTGGTTAGTCTATGTGTCCACTAGGCTAAGTTATAGCACCTAGTTATTCAATTGAATACTTGTGTGTGTGTGTGTGTGTGTGCGTGTGTGCATACATATATATTTATTAGAATATAAATATGTTTAACATTTTAAAAGGATGGGTTTATTAGGGAAGGTGAAGACACTTGCAAGATACTTGCTCTCACTCTTGGATTTGTTGCAGCTGGGGCATAAATATACCATATATACATATACAAATACATTATGCAGATACATATACAAATATAAATATAAATAAGCATATGTATCTAAGAATTTATATATATACTTGTAGAAACATTTTACTGAGTTGTTTTCTCTGGTAGAACCCTGACTAATGTACCATGGAAAGTCCAAATATGATCTGTTGTTAAAAAATGACATTGACCATGATGTCCACGAATTTTTAAGTAAGAATTGAGGAAGAAGCCCAGTCCCCTTCAGTGTGCAAATTGTGTAACATGACCGAGCCTGTAGTGTAGAAGTCTTTTTTTTTTTTTTAAGATTTATATATTTATACATACAAGAGCTGGGGTACAGACAGAGGTGTGGGGAAGTGAGAGGATTCACCAGAGACAGAGCAGGGAGCAGAACAGTCAGATCCACTGAAATACATTGCTGAGGGGAGCAGTGGGCAAGGCAGCAGTGGGTGCAGTCTGCTGCACCATGTGTTTAGTTCCCTGGCCACGGATTGAACTCATGCTGCAGAGGCTGTGGATAGCTTCACAGTGCTGTGCTTAACCCCATTTGCTACCAGGGAGGCCTATGTAGTAGTCTTATTAACACATTTTTGCAGCAATGGTATCACTTTTGTGAGCCCCTAAAAAACAAAGTGTCACTGTAATACTGGGAATAAATACTTGATAATACTTGAATTATAGTGCCTTTCTATTGAGGAATTTAAACTACTTCGCAGGCATTATCTCATGAATCCACATGTGATAGTAATGAGGTAGGTGGTGAATATGGCCAACCCCACCTTATAGCCTGAAAATGGGATGCAATGAATGTGGCTTCGCCCAAAGCTGTGTCAAAGCTCACAAATGGAATTGGAACAGAAAAAGAAGTCTTGCAGGCTTTGACCAGTGTTCAGTGAAGTCAAGGCGTGGTCTCCCTGTGCCTTGTATGCAAATCACTGGGGCTTATTAAAATGCACATTTCTAAGTCCTGCCCTAGATTAACTGAATCAGAATTTTGGCAAGTACATGCAAGAGGCTGCCATTTTGGCGTGTGCCTTGGGTGGGTGTTGGCACATTCATGTCTGAATGCTGCTCCTTAGGAACATAGCTTCACCCCTTGTCTGTACACTCACTGTTTGGCTTCATAGATATATAAATGGAAGAAATTTAGAAACTCAACAATTGGTGTTTCTGCTTTAAGTAGCAAAGAAAAACTTAAAAAAAAAAACTAGATTTTTACATGCTTCTCATTATTTGCAAAGAGCTGTTTTTAAAAAATGAAACTATAAAAAAATGGAGCTATCCATGGGTTACAGAGGAATATATTCTATTGTAGACCACTGTGAAATAATCATTGCTGTGAAGTAAATTAAAAGTTTAGTAAAAGAGAAATTTATTTGTTTATTCAGAATCAAACTGAGGATCTGGATCTGGGAGACCAACAGATTTTCCAAGTGACTGGTCTCTGCCTTTGGGGTTTGGGGACTTCATTAATATAGGTAAGTTATATGTATAGAAAGAACACAATTATTTTTTCTTAGCAAAAGAAAGAAACCATCTAGCTAATTTCTAACAATTCAGTTAACTAGAGGAGGTGTCTTCTAATTGATAAAAGAGAAACTTTAGCTAGTTGATAAACTTTAGCTAATTGATAAAGGAGAAACACTTTTCATCACTTCAAAATCATCCCTTGATCTTACAAAGCTAATTTAGCCAGTGATACCTGTGTTTGGGAAGATGGAAGTTCCAAAGATTATTTGAATCTCTTTTCCTAGCATCTGTTTTGGTACCTTGGGGAAGGGGTATAAAGCAGAATGACATAAGTCAACATTTATAATGTTGGATCGCATTATGTGCGGGTGCAATAAGGCCATTATTTCATGTGCCTCCTTCCTGCAACTTGCAAACATGAAGGGGCTCTATCTGTGAGCTTTTGTTTCTCACCACAAGGTTTTTCACAGCGGATGATCCATTTTTTCTGCTGACTCTTATCTTGTGAGATAGTCCTGGCAGGATAAGGGTAGACATTTTCCAGCAGAGCAAAATGGGGGATATTCCATTTTTGGTCCACACTGTAACCTCCTGGTCTGAATTTAGTGGTATTTGTAGAATGGGTTTTGTCTTGTTAGCTCTCCATGCTCTCCTGGGACATCTCTTTTGGAGGTTATCTGGGTTCTTTAACCAAACAAATGCACATGGCATTTGGGCATTAATAGGGGCATTTTTATCAAAGTAGCACTGGCAGAAATTGCACAGTTAAGCTGTCTCTAAGATCAAGGGAGTGTCTGATAGGTTACCTTCACCTGAGCAAAATAGTGTGTGTGATCCACTGGCTAAACAAACTTGACTGGCATTGGCATGAGAATTGATTGGACTTACAATTTTAATGTCCTTTCTCTGTCATAATTTTTAAAAAAATATTTGACCAATGGAGATGTCTATACAATGGAAATTCCTGAAAGCAGGAAGAGTATATTTTTCTACAAAAGAGGTAACACTATGCTTGAACATATTGTAAATTTAAGCATACAGTAGCATCAAGAATGTCAAGAATGTCATTGCACACCCTGCTAGTACACCTCGAGTGAGCAGCCATTTACCTGGCTAGTGACTGTGTCCCTCCCACAAATTGTCACCTACCTCTTTCTGCCAGCCCTCATTTAACCTGTCCTTAGGATCCCAATGTGAAGGACAGAGGATGGGTGGAAAGGGAGAACTTGTCATTGTTATAAGCAAGCCCAACTTAGTGGACGATGATACACAAACTCTTTTTTTTTCTTTTTTTTTAATAGAGGCATGTTTTATTTATTTATTTGTTTGTTTGTTTGATGGTTTGTTTATACATGCACTGGGTACAGTCAGAAGCACGGAAGAGTGAGAGAATTTACCAGAGCCAGAGCGGGGAGCAGAGCAGGCAGAAGGACCGAAGTACACAGCTCAGGGGAGCAGCGGGCGACAGGAGAGGTCTGCGCGCCATTTGGGACCCTCCTCCGGTGGCCAGGGAGCAGCCGGGGATCGAACCAACGCTGCAGAGGCCGCGGGCAGCTTCGCAACCCAGCGCTCAACCGCTGCGCCACCGGGGAGGCCCTGATACACATACTCTTACTACCTAAAGATGGACATTATAAATGAGGATTTATTCTGTTTTATAACCCTCTCCCAAGATACTAAAATAGATGCTAAAAACAAATGAAGATGAAGCTCAAATATATGCTTTCATAAATATTTCAATATATAAACTCAAACTACACAGTGTGATAGCTGTTGTAATCATGAAATACTGAACACAACACAAATGCCTATTTCTGTGGAAATTTTTTTAACAAATTGTGCACTAGACATACAGTGGAATTTGATTAGCTTCTGGTAATCAAATGAGGTGTTTCTTATGTATGGGCAGAGATAATAATATCTAGCATGCATTTTAAAAATGAAGTGTTAGTTTATAAAATAATAACAACCATACATATCAGCCCAGCATATGAAGAAAATCTGGAGGGATGAGTACTGATGGTCAAGAGGTTTGGGATTACAGGAGATATTTGCTTTCTACATCATGGGTTTCTGTTATATTTGAAGTTCCTATAAAGAACACAGTTATGTTCTTAATTAGAGCAAATTTCAAGTGTTTAAAAAATGAAATACAGAAGCATTCCTTTGGGGGGGGGGATTGATCTGCATGGGTTGGACTCGTTGAGGTACTTGTAACACTGATCTAAGTTTGGATAAAAGAGGCTGTACTGCTTTGGTTCTCAGTGCAGCAGGTGCTGGGACAGAGTCGGAGGAGTGAAAAAGGTTTATGGGGTCTAATGTCTGTGGAAAGAAAAGAGGAAGCAGAGTTGGGTGGATGCAGCATTAGACCCTGGTGCAGATATGACAAAGTCTCTGCCAGGCCACTGGCAAGCAGTGGATTCCTGCCAGACACCCGCTGTTCAGTACACTGAGCCTTATACCACTGCCTGGCACACTCATTGTCTGGGGTCCTCCCCAGAGAACAGGGGACCAGGGTAGGAAAGTTGAGGTATAGACTAATAAATGATCATCTTCAAATATTTGTCTTTTGTCTCTAGTCCTAAGCAGTCTTGGGCAAAAATCTTATTTCAAAGAAAAGTACTGAGAGTCTTAATTAAAGTTATCAAAATTCAAATTCTACACATTAATTTTTGTTTCTCCAATTGTGAACTATGTTCATAAATAAGTATATTTACCTAGAAAATTATTAAAAATTCAGTGCATCAAAGCCTCAAAAGTCTTTGAATGGCAAATATTGGGTAAGGGCTGTTTCCATGACAACATCTCTTCTTCATTGATTCCTTGCTCCCTATTTTCTAAGAGCTAGACACTTGTTTTGAATAGCAACCTTTGTCTTTAATAATTTTAATGAACTTTTCATTTTCTACCAGTAATTGGTATTGCCCGCTGACTCCTGATGTTATGCTAGCCAGTCCTTTCCTGAGGCAATCAATCCATACTTAGCCTGAGTAGAAAACATTCTCCTTGTTTTTTTTTCCCTAGAAGATTTACAAAGTGAAGATATCTTTGTAGCCATGCTTACTTGTTTCAGGTAGATTTGCAGTGTCTGACCATGCTCCAAGCAATGAAATATTTTTCCTTCTGATAGTATAGCCTATCAGTTCATATTCTAGCCCATCATTAAGAAGAAATTCTTTGGATTTCATTGAGTTAGTGAATCTGTTGGTCAGTCAGCACAATAGCTGGGTTCAATGGTCAAATCATTAGGGAGTTGTAAAGTCATGTTTGAGGTCTCATTTTTAATAAAAAATGGGAAGACAGGAATAAAGGCATGTCAAAACCACCAGTCTAAGAAAGTGAGTATATTAGAAAATAATTTCAAAAGAAAAAAAATTCAGCAATAAGCCTGGTCATCATCATCTTTGTGCTTGAGTAGCAGCATGTGATACAATCCAACACAAAACATGTGGTACTAGCAATAATAATAATAATAATAATAAATATCATGGAAAGGAAGAAACATATTCATTGTCTTAAGAAAAGCAATTTTTTACTCACAGAATTCAATTACAATGTGAACCCAGTGATGAAAATTCCTCATTGACAGGTTTGAGATTCTCTTCCACAGGAAAATGTAGCCAAAAGAAAAATTTGGAACTCAGTGAAGTCTGCAAAAACCAAGTGGCCATTTATACCTAAGTCTTACTCTGAAAAACAAAACAAAACAAAACAAAGCTAAGTACTGGGCCTCCCTGGTGGCGTAAGGGGTTAAGCACTGCACTATGAAGCAATCTGCAGCGTCTACAGCACGAGTTCTATCCCCAGCCAAGGAGCAATCCACATGGCGTGGCAGACCTCTCCTGACTCGCCCCCTGCTCCCCTCAGCAATGTATTTCAGTCAGTCTGCCTGTTCTGTTCCCCACTCCGTCTCTGGTGAATCCTCTCATGTCCCTGCACCTCTGGCCTGTACCTCTTGTGTGCATAAATAAAAATAAATCTTAAAAAAAAACAAAAACAAAAAACTTAAAAAAAATAACTAAGTAATTTGCAATTTATTTCTGAAAAGAGAATAACAGAAAGTAGAAAGTGGAACAGAATAACAGGGAGAAAGATAGAAGAAGAAACAGGTTTTTTTTTTTGTTCAAAGATGTTAAAAACAATGTTGCTTTAAGTGAAAAGTGAGAATTTCCACTGGTAAATCTTGGGCTAGTCCTAGAGAGGTGGAAGACTGCTAACAGCAGAATCTGTTGGTCCCATTTCACACCCTTAAAAACATTCTTTCTCTGAGAGGGCAACTGTTATTTCATTTTGAATAATGCCAACTCAGCTTGCAGATCTGAAGTTCAGATAACATTGATACTTACCTGAGGGGAGAGGTGGAGGAAATAATACAAGAAAAACTTTCACACACAAATCTAGCACATAAAAGCTTAAACTGAATCAAATCTGAAATAAAAAAATCAAGCTACAAACTGAGCCAGGCTTGATAGTTTTTATAGATATTTAAATTATATTGTGTTGTTTAGATTATGAAAGAAATACATATTCATTACAGAAGATATGAAAAAAAGAAAAGAGTTGACGGAGGGAAAATCTTTCTCACTACTTATGCCCAGTTATTTATATTTGGGGATATTTAATTTTTTTCCTTTGTGTGTTTGACATTATTTTGGTAATAATATATGTATTTGTAGTCTACGTTTTAAGCTATACATTAATAGTAAAGATTTGTTGACTAGACATCACAAGCACCAGAATTTTCTATTATTTTAGACTTTAATAAACATAATTTTAAATGGTTACATACAATGTGTTGTGTGAATAAGTCTTAGTCTGCTTAGCCATCCTCAAATTTGGTCATCCTAGTTGCTGCCAGATTTTTGCTATGATTGATAATTCCAGGTAAACTTATTTGATTATTAGAGCAAAAACAGATTAATGGGGCTTCCTGCAGAAACCTGTCTTAATACAGCTAAACACACCACAAACTCTGGGTATTACATATCACACAGGTCCTATAGTAAGCTTGAGTTATACAAAGATAAAAAAAAAAAATCAACAAGACCTGGTTGTCCTTACATTCTGTAGGGTAAGCAAAATGCTAATGTAGGAAGTCAGTCAGAAGTCATGCATGGAAATTGTATGTGGAGCGACTCCTTGGAGACTCAAGAAAGGCTTCTCTGGGCAAGAGCTACTGAGGTAGGCCTGAAAGGGTGAGTGGACATTTATTTAGGAAGAAAGGAGCCCCTATCTACAGTAGGAAGAGCTATGGAAGAGATAAAGATCTATAGGAATTGGAGATTTTAAAATCTAGTAGGAAATAAAAATACTTGAAAGACTATAAGGCAACATAAGACAGACCTATATCTTGTGCAAGAAACAAGAAATGATAGCATTGGGAGCTGTAACTTCCACTGGATCATTGTGAGGTTTCCAGTGCATAAATATCACTGAGCTGAACCCCGCAGGATACAGGTGTCATACCTTGTAGCGGGTGGGGGAGAAGAGGTGGAGGGGGAGAAAGGGTTCACCAAATAGAGAGGATTGGCATGAGCAAAGTTGGAGGGGAAGGGTCTTGTTGGGGAAGAAGTGTCCTTTGGCTGGAGTTTAGGTAAGACTGTGCATGGAGGAAGAGTGAGTAGTGCTGGGAGGATAGTATGAACATTAAGATTCAGAATCCTATTTGAATGAGGTCAGGAGATTAGAGGGCGTGCCCAAACATGTGCCCACCAGTAACCTAGAGGAGGCACCATGTCTTGCAACTCCCCTGGGAGGTGGTGCTCTTTCTCCCTCCAGAGGAACTGAGGGTGAGGTACTCCAGCTCCATCACTTATAAAGCCTTGGATTTGGGATGGTGCATGTGGGTCTGATCATGAACATGCTCTCCTACCTGCCCTTTCTTCTGTTGTTGGTTTCTGAATAAACCCTATTTTATTGATTGCTTTTATTTGAGGTCAACATTAGCATCAGACCGTGGAGAATTTTGAAACCAGATTGAGTTTGGGAATGGGAATGAAGAGCCAAGGAATAATTTTTAAGTAGGTGCATGACAGGCAAGAAGAGTCAGTAGATAAGTGGGAAGGAGATAATCAAAACAGTGCAGAAGTTGTTTTGGTAATCTTATGTTTGAAGTAATAAATACAGGTGTCCTCCAGTTTTTGAAAGTTCCTGTTATGCCACTTAACTTTATGAAAGACCTACATTGGTATGTCTTTTTGTAACTGAAAGAAATCCAAAGACGATTTTGGTTTAAAAGACAGAAGGCGAAAGGCAAAATTAGCTTCCAGCATTTGTTTGGCAGCAAACCTCTCTAGAGGAAGGGCGCACCCTTAGCAGTGAGGGACACCACCAAGCTCCTTCCCTGCAAAAAGCTTCCCACAGGCTATGTATATGTCACTTCCTTCCTGATTTGACTATATGTGAGTGTTATTTGAGGATTTATGTATTATAAGGTATGATTTGTTAGGTTATTTTTTGAGTTTAGAAATGCTAAAAACTTTTCCTATAGAGATGAATGATAATTGCCCCTCTCTTTAAGTCATTTCAATTTTATGGAATGTTTCATAGGAACTCTCTACTTTTGTGTAGCAGGGAAAGTTACCTCTTGAACTAGACAGTGGCCCTGAAAGAAAGAGGCAAATTCAAGAGCTATTTCAGGAAACAATAAATAGGAAACCTGAAACTTGCCCTCCAAACCAATGCTTTTGAATTACCATTGCAAGTTTAGGCATGTAAATTTTTCCTTATTTGCTTTGTTTTGCTTCCAAAATGATGGGCATTTCATTGTTCCCCACCTACCACCTTGAATTAGTGTGGTAACTATGTAATTTCTATAAAATATTTGTAAAGGAACACTGAATTAGCTTTCTTGAGAAAATGATTACAATAATTCTTTTTATTCTGTAAGTTGAATATATAGGTTTTAAAAATAGTGATTTTTGTCACCAAGGCAAAGTTTCATTTTTCTTATAGTTGAGTACTTTTCTGTTTTGCATTTATACCTCATCTTTATTCAATCGTCTGTCAATAGGCACATAAATTGTCCCCATATCCTATTATAAATAATGCTGTATGAACAATGGCAGGTCTATGTCTTTTTTAATTGGTATTTTCATACTCTTCAGGTATATACCTAGAACAAAATCATTTTTTTTCCAATTTTTTGAGGAAACAATACACTGTTTTCCATAAAGGCTGCATCTATTTGCATCCTCACCCACAATATATGGGGATTCCCTTTTCTCCATACTATTCCCATTGCTTTTGTAATAAGCCATTCTCACAGGTGTGAGATGCTACCATAGCTGGAGGGCTATTAGCACTTCAGTGGTAGCCATGCTATAGTCAAAGACATTTGAAGAAATGTGTGAACTTGTACTCCCAAAATAGAGTGTTGTAACCAATCAGTACCTCAACTAAAACATAAATAATTTATTTAAAAAATTTAAAAATTTCTATATTTTAATATACATTTTAAAGTTTTGAATTAAAGGCCCTAGTGAATGTATTTTATTATAAACACATATGTCTGTATACTTATTAATGAAAATAACCTTTAATTTGAACCACTATTTTTAGAATAGCCTACTACTCTCTCTTTTTTTTTTTTTTAAAGATTTATTTATTTATTTATTTTTACAAGCACTGGGTACAGTCAGAAGCGCGGGAGGGTGAGAGAATTCACCAGAGCCAGAGCGGGGAGCAGAGCAGGCAGAAGGACCAACGTACACTGCTGAGGGGAGCAGCGGGCGGCAGGAGAGGTCTGCGCGCCATGCGGGACCCTCCTCCAATGGCCGGGGAGCGGCCGGGGAGCAGCCAGGGATCGAACCAGCGCTGCAGAGACCGCGGGCAGCTTCACAACCCAGTGCTCAACCGCTGCGCCACCGGGGAGGCCCAGCCTACTACTCTATATTTAAGATTTGTGATATGCTAGGAAATCTGTTGTACAGAAAATGCGATGAGAAACTGGTATTAGTAGAAATTAGTAAGTCTGTAAGTCTGTTCTTTTTATTTTTAGAAAATCTTTACTATGAAACTTATTTGTGGATAAGAAATAAGCATTTTTTTGGCTAAGTTTCTGTAAAATTATTTGCTTCCTCGATCTGTCATAGTCTAGTAATTTTTAAGTCATAGATATGAAATGTTTTCCTACCATTTACCATATAGGTTTGGATGTAGTAGAGAATTTTGGATTTATAGACCAGTAAAATAGAACAACAGTATCTTCAGACTTCAACTTTAAGTTGCCAACAGTTGACTTTGCTACATCAGGACATTGATACAAAAACATTTTCTACCTACTAACCCCATCTCTTGTATCAATACTAGTGTCCTCCAAAGTTTAGTTCTCCTCCCCTTTCTGGGGATACAGGAAGACTATATAAAAATCTTCCCTCTAGAGCATGTGTTTGTGTTCTAACTTATGGTTCAGTTCCATATTAAGGCAATTAAGAGCTAGAATCCTCTCCACTTACTTCATTCCACATGTACATGATTAAAGTGAAGAACTTCAAGGCAGTGGATCCACACAATAGAAATTACCTGGATTCTGAGACACTGCTTGGAGGAGATCTTCCCATAAGAGCTACTTGAACTAGGGTGAATTGTAATATGAGAGGGAACAACAAAAATTAATGACCAAATATATACCACCACTTCATAGAAAGAGACTGTGCTAAGACCAAAATATCTAGGAAGGATCTAATTTCATAACTTCAAGAAATTTAATATTTTGCTCTGACACTGCTGACTGCCAAAAACATTGTCATCAGCCAGCCATAATGGTGGACTGATGTTTAGGAGCTCTGGAGATAAGAATTAAGAGCAATAACTGGAGTCAGCAGACATGGACTCAGTCCTGGCTCTGCCACTTCCCAGAGGTATGGTTTTGCCAATATATTAACATTTCTGAGCCTCAGTTTCCTCATTTGTAAAATGGCAATAATAATTTTACCTTTTTTTTAACTTGGGGTCAAGACTAAATGAGGTAGTAAATGACTCCTTGTAAGTGCTCAACAAACATTGGTTATGTTTATGCTTCAGGGAGAACTCCCCTGAGGCTGTAGTCTGAATTTATAAGATTACTTCCCCAGTCACACAGACCTCAGCTTCTGAGGAAGCTGAATCACCACTAAACCTCTAGCTGCAAGTGAGTCTAGTCAATGGAACTTTCTCACCATCATCTGCAGCACAAGAGGGAATACTGTAAGGATGCCAGATGGAGGTTGAATGAGCCAACCACAGTATCAGCACTTCTGGCAATGCACGGAATGTGATAAATAAATACCCTGCAGAAATTACCAGAAGTGGCCTGTTCAGCCACCATTATGGTTACCTGCAGTTCTGCATTCCTATCCAAAGCTCAGAACTGCCTAGTCACAGTCATATGAGCCAAACCTTACGAGGTGCCTTTCATATCAATCAAGAGCAGAAAGCTTGATCACTCTGGGAAGGGTATGCATCAAAAGGTATGACCGGGAACACTGGGAGGGGTGTGCTGAGGATGGATGAATAAACTTACTCCTGACTCACACATCATGAGGTATGACCGGGAACGCCTGGGGGGCCGAGGATCCATATATGACAAGGGACCCCAGAAGCCAATCAGTGGAATGCCTTGTTGATAAGATTAGGATCATGGACGGGGGTCTGGGGTTTAGTTTCCACTACAACACTTGGTCATCAAGCTGATAACATGGTCAGCAGACTCGTGTCCCCCAAGCCCTAGATAACATTCCTGAGTTTCACCCATCCTTTTCTCCTTGTCCTCCTAACACATGTAGCTGATGCTCTATGATTATTCTATCATTAAAAATGTCCAGGATCTTGCTCTCAGCAGCATCCTGCCTTGTGCAGCCTGCTCCATGACTCCTGTGTCTTTATCAGTGTGGTGTTGTCCAACGAGACAAACTGTTTCTTTCTATAGGAGATTATGTATCACAGGGGCCAGCAAAACTAGGGCTGTGACTCCAATCCAGCTTGCTACCTGTTTTAGTAAATAAAATTTTATTGGAATACAGACACATTCACTTTCTTATGTATCATCTAAGGCTGCTTTCAGGCTGCAAAGGCAGTTCTTGAATAGTGCTACAGAAACCAGAAAGCACAAAGGCTCAAGTATTTACTCTTTGGCCTTTATAGGAAGAATTTATTGACCCCTGATTTATAGCCCCTCACATATATTTGGAAAACCCATTGGAATGAATACTTTAATGATTTTGCAAAATATTGCTGGTGATTTTTACTGTTTAGTGTACATTGGTGAGGCCAATGTGCCAAGAATACAGATACACATAGATGCACAAAGCCAAAATAAAATAAGAAACATATATATTTACAACTATTAACAATCAACTTAAGAAACTTGAAAAGTTTTATTTGTGTTTTTTGTACAGAAATTTCCTTAGATTTGATTTTACAGATATTTGGAGATCGTTTTAACAGATTTCTGTCTAACTTTCCCAGACAGTTGTCTTCAGCTTGTCCTTGGGATCATATGGCAACTTAGCAGTGATTCTGGCAGTCTATCTCAAAATTAGATGTGAGAAATGAAAAAGTGGTTTGGTGGATGTTGTAAATGCACCCATGGCAGACAAGGAGATTGTAGTTGACATAACATAATTTATTTGAACATTTATTTTTTCATAGCTTTCTTGAGCAATAAGGTTCTAAACAATTTTCAACCATAGTACTGACTTCCATTTGCTTCTGCCAAATTATTACAAACAACATCTTCCCTGAACTTTGGAATAAATTAGGGTTATGACTGATCACTTTAGGTGTATGTGGACTTGGCATAGGCATCTTACAATTTTTTATAAGCTCTCTCAATTTCAAGGGGTGGCATCTTCCTCCTATGGAGAGCATCCTTACCATGGCTAAACGCTTCTTAAATAGAAAAAAACCTATAACTGTAATAGGAAAGATAAAGAGCAAAATTCCCTGGGCATCTATTGTTTGTAAGACCCTTTCTTCTTACCCACAATTAAAGTTGCTTATTTCTCTCCTTAAAAGGACACTGGAGAAATTTGGAGTACTTGGTTCCAAAATTTCTGAAGACTGCTATGAGCATGGAAAGTTGGCTGCCTCTGAGTGGAAACAGTCACTGTTGCCTTCCTGGTCTGTGCCCCATGCAACCTATTTAAAACAGCCTTGCCATCTCTGCAGATTGAGAACTTATTTGTCTTAGCAGTGCTATCTTATTTGACTTCTATTAGTGCTCCTTACTAAACTAATTTCCTATTCCAGTTTAGTTTCAAAGGGCCTCTCTCAAATGCATGCCAGTGTTGTGCTCATTGTGCATGTATATGGCTACTGGGTGATTGGGTGACCCCCATCCTCTCCACACTGCAGGCCCTCCCAGCGTTCTCCTGACCTGTGGCTTGCGGGCTATTTGCAGTGCCTGGTACTCTTTTTTAAAGTTACACCTTCTGGGTCACATTATCTGTGGTGCTCTGGCAAAGATCCATCCTAGTTGTGTTTACCCACATCCTCTTTGACCTTCTGTCTGTCTGCCTGCTTTTGGTTGCTACATCTAGATAAGCCCCTCTGGATTCTGTGCTTAAGAGCATTTTTTGGAAAGTCTTATTTTCTCTGTCCACCCTTCTGGGAGTGATATTAATTCATTTTATCTGCATAAAGTCATGTTTTAAGAAAAAGGCTTAGACCTAAAGTATGGGTTTTATAAATGAGATGGATATTTGGGAGAATGTTTCAGGGGACTAGTGAAAAGCACTCTGTTCAAATAAACTCAAATGATTTTTTTCAATGAATACAATTTCAAGAGCTATTTCTGTAATGGTGTGATACCATGGAGGAGTGGGTTAATAAAGAAAAGAGCTCTACAGAGAAGGTTTGGGTTGACAAAAAGCCCAGAGAAGAGGAACAAATTGAGTGAAGTTTGAGATGACTAAGGGTCCAGGTTAGGGAAAATTAATTTTCCTTAAAATGCATGAGTACATATTTATTTGTGTGGGGTGACCGAAAGAATGAGAGATGGGATAGGAATTTCCATATATTATGGTGTGGTAAAGAGTGTAAGGGCTTTAGAGTCTAAGGCTTGAAGTTTGGCTCCCCCCAATTGCATATATTAATTTTGGTCAAGTTACTTCAAGCCTCAGTTTACTTAACTGTCAAAGGAGCACAGAAATACCTATGTGGTAAGCATTATGTGAAGACCAAATCCTTGACATGTAGTAGGTGCTCAGCTAATGCCAATTGAATTATTTCCACTATTTCATGAGTTTCTTCTGGAGTTGTTTCTGAGTGTCTGCCATGTACCTATCATTTAGCTCCCAACCTCCCTTCATACCCGAATTGCCAGTACCAATGCACCTTAGTACTGTCCACAGTGCTCCTAATTTCAGAATGACCACTTTTTTTTTTTAAAGATTTATTTATTTATACAAGTACTGGAGTACAGGTCAGAGGCACAGGAGGTTAAGAGAATTCACCAAAGATGGAGCAGGGAGCAGAACAGGCAGAAGGACTGAAATACACTGCTGAGGGGAGCAGTGGGCAAGACAGGAGAGGTCTGCCGTGCCATGTGGGAATCTCCCTGGCTGGTTGGGAATCGAAATGGCGCTGCAGAGGCTGCGGACAGCTTCACAGTGCTGCGCTCAACCGGCTGCGCCACCGGGGAGGCCCCAAAAATGACCACTTTCACCATTACACAGTAAGAACCTCCATTAATGGTAACATCTAAGAAATTTTTCCAGAAATTGAGACCCTGGTTATTTTATTCACTCTTCTAATGTGTGGTAAATTAGGTCTAGAATGTAAAACCAATGGAACATACTTGCATATTCCTTGCCTATGAATGCTGACTTTCCCTATTGGGTGTAGATAATGAAGATATAGTTAAATGATTCAACAATAGAATTGGCAGCTACTTTTGTGACTAAATCTCTGGTAGCATTATAGGGCCACCCCAATGTGAAGTGGGTTGGCCTAAGTGTGAGTGCTCACCTGTGTGCTTAGAAAAAGACTTTTAATGAGACCCAACTTCAGCACACACCCACAAAAAGGTTAATAAAGAGTTTATTTACAAAAAGGGAAAATGAAGAGAGAAATAACCCAGGGAGAAAGAGAGAGATAGAAATTGGTGAATGCATCATCCTACCAGTTCCCCTGAGTTGGGACCCCAAGAGTACACTGAAGGCAAGCGAAAAACCAACACCCAAGGCCTGGCTGCTTAACTGTACCCTTAGTTCCCAGCAATCCTCCCTTTGGTGGTGATGATATTATGGGATTTGCAGTCCTTGGTGTCTTGAATCTCTTTGGTCTGGGGTGGGGGAGGAGTCCGTAAAACCTATTTGTGGCATTTGTTCAGGACATCCTTTCCCCCCAGTAGTAGGAGCTTAACATTGTTATTTTTCTCTTTCACGTAGAAAAATGAATATGCAAAATGGTAGTTATTTTGCCTTTGATAAAAAAAAATTTATTTATGCATACAAGAGCTGGGGTATAGGTAAGAGGGTTCACCAGAAACAGAGTGGGGAGCAGAACAGGCAGATCTACTGAAATACACTGCTGAGGGGAGCAGTGGTCAAGACAGGAGAGTTCTGCTGCACCATGTGGGTAACTCCTTGGCTGGGGATCAAACTAGTGCTGTAGTCGCTGCTGATAGCTTCATAGTGCTGAGACTTAACCCCTTGCACCACCAGGAAGGCACCTGATAGAACAATTCTAATGAAGTTTTAGCTTGAGGAAATGACTGACACGTACTTCTAAGGAGCTTGTTGATTTCATTATTCTGGTGAGAGAGAAAGGCAGATGTGAGAATAGCCCAGGTTTCTACCTCAGACAACCAGGTCACACTGATGCCATTCATAGCAGAGACCATTCTAGAAAGTCTGTGCCAGGAATGGGTGGGAGTAGTAAGTGTTTGTTTCTGAAGACAGTTGTGGATATATGAAAGGGTTTTGTGGGGAGGTAAGGGAAAGAGGAACTTTTTAGTAGGGTCTTTGGAAGGAAATGAATCATATTTCCTATCTTGAATTAGGAAGTGATCTGTCACAGATATTGAGAGTTTTTGCTTCACATTCAGGACATTTTTTTAAATGATGATTGAGTCTTTTTATAATCCACCTATGCATTGAGTGTGAATTTAGCCCAGTTAGGGCTGTGACCAAGAATAAGATGTATTACTGGGTCTATTTTCCCCAGGATGCAGTTGAATTTCTTTTTTTAAAAAGATTTATTTATTTATTTATACAAGAACCAGGGTACAGCTCAGATGCACGGGAGGGTGAAAGGATTCACTGGAGACAGAGCGGGGAACAGCACAGGCAGACTGATGAAATACACTGCTGAAGGGAGCAGTGGGCAAGACAGGAGAGGTCTGCTGCACCAAGTGGGACCCTCGCTGGCTGGCTGGGATCGAATTGGCGCAGCAGAGGCTGCGGACAGCTTCACAGCGCAGCGCTCAACTGCCTGTGCCACCAGGGGAGGCCCTGCAGTTGAATTTCTTTATGCTATTGAACTGCAAGTTCTGAGAGTTTCCTCTGCTGCTTGCAAAAATGACTAGAAAATTGCATTCTCTGGAAACTGTGGACCTTTTGTTCTCTAAGTGGGAGAATTTTCCTCTTTTTGTGGATCTATTTGATGAGTTATTTCACCTGTAGAATATGGAAAGAGAGAATCGAGGTCTGAATAATTTGCAGTGCATGACATGCAGCGAATAATTATCAGGACAATATCAGTGTACATAACAAAAAAAAATAAGTGGCAAAACATGTAATCACACCACAGCAGCTGTGAGTGCATTTTTTCAATCTTCTAGAAACTACAGGTGATAGTTTTCTGGTAGGTTCTGATACTAGAGCTTCTACCTTTTGTGTCCCTTACTACTACCATCCCATGTTGCCTAGTCACATCTCTAACTAACTTTCACTCTCAGGAAATGTGTCTCTATGAAAGTTGGTGTGACTGAGACTTGCTGTCTGCTCACAAAGCCTATTTCTTTTCCCTGGGCATTCTGTTTAACTACATTTCCTAGTCTAGTGGTTCCTGGGTGGAGTGATGCTAGTAGACCTGGAAAATATGCTGTTCTATTCAATAAATTCCCTCTCTTCCCTGCCTCTGAATGTGGGTGTTGCTAAGGAAATTCATGTTGAAGATGGCATGGACATAGCATGAAGGATCTGGATTCCCGAGTTAGTGCAGGAAGCGATTCATTCAACAATGAATACCTGATTTGGACTTTGTGACAAATAAACTTCCATTGTGTTAGACCATTTGGAATCTGGAGTTGTTTCTTCGTGGAGTTACCTTGCCCTGGCTAGTTCGTTGAGCCACTCACTCCACTTTCCTGCAAGCATTCATTATTCATCAGGAGACTCACAGTTAATTCACACTTAATATGAGAAAAAGCTCTGAACTGTTGGGTTTGTTAGGAATGATGAAGGTTCTTTTATTTCTGGGATGTTTGATTTAGTCTCTTCTGAGACCACTGGATTAGTCATTTTGTGAGAAGGACTCTGGGGTAGTTTTAGTGCAGTCCATTTAGGAGGGAAGTGGGAGGGGAGGCCTTGGGTTTTCAATTCAGGTGCAATGATGCCCTGTGTGTTGTGCTCTGCTGCAAGATATAACATAAATGGCATATTATTCATTATAGTTCATGTGCTGAAATTTGTGAATTTTTTTGCTTTTTATTTTATTTTTTTATTTTAAAATAAAGGGAAATTGAAAAGAAATGTATAGGGAAGCTTCCTGGACTTCTTGACCTGGCCTCTCCCAGTGTTGATGTTTTGTATAACTATGGAACAATATCAAAACCAGGATATTCACACTGGTACTTCTACAGAGCTCAATCAGATTTTACCTGTTATACCTGTACTCATTTGTATGCATGTGCATGCAGTTATATCACACATGTAGATTGGTGTAGCTACCATTCACAACCAAGACCTGTACCATCATCACAAAGCCCTGTCATTCTCACCCATTATGGCTACACCCACACCTAACATATTCTTTCCTGCCAATCCCTAAGCCTTGACAACCCTGAATCAGTTCTTGCTCTCTGTGATTTTGATACTTTGAGAATACTATATAGACAGAATGATACAGTATTTGACCTTTTGAGATCGACTTCTTCACTCAACATACTTCCTTTGAGATCAATCCAGTTGTATGTATTTATAGTTCATTTTTGTTTATATCAGGGTAGTTATCCATGCAAAGATATACCACAGTTTGTTTAATCATTCATCTGTGAGGAAATTAGGGTTATTCCTAATTTTTCACTATTATGAATAAAACTAATATTAATATTTATGCACAAGGGTATTTGTGTGTGTGTGTAGACATTGGTTTAATTTCTATGGAATAAATGTCCCAAAGTGCAATTGTGGGTCTAATGATAAGTGCATTTTGAATTTTATTTATTTATTTTTTAAATTTATTTATTTATTTATACAAGCACCGGGTACAGTCAGAAGTGCTGGAGGTGAAAGAATTCACCAGAGCCAGAGCGGGGAGCAGAACAGGCAGAAGGCAGACTGACGAAGTACACTGCTGAGGGGAGCAGCGGGCGGCAGGAGAGGTCTGTCGTGCCATGTGGGACCCTCACCCAGCGCCCGGGATAGAACTGGTGCTGCAGAGGCTGCGGGCAGCTTCACAACCCAGTGCTCAACCGCTGCGCCACCGAGAAGGCCCTCATTTGAATTTTAGAGGTGACTGCCAAACTATATTTCAGGGTGCCTATTTCATGTTACATTTCCACCAGCAACTCGTGAATGATCCAGTTTCTCCACTTGTATACTAGCATCTGATATATTATTTTTAGTGTTCTCCATTCAGAAAGGTGTGCATTGATATTTTCATTGTGGTTTTAACTTGCATCTTCTTAATAATAAATGATTTTGAACATTTTATATGCTTATTTACTATGTGTAGTTCCTCTTTGGTGAAATATCCATTTATGTCTTGACCCATTTTCTAATTGGATTGTGTATTTTTTTCATGTTGTTTTGAGGGTTTTGTTTTATTTTGTTTCCAGTCTAGATACAAGTCCCTAAGGCTGTGTGACTTACAAAGATAATTCTACCACTTGATACTTTGTCCTTTCATCCTTTTAATAGGACCTCTCACAGAAGAAATATTTTTAATTTTAATGAGATCCAATTTATCATTTCTTTCTTATGGATTATACTTTTCAGGTCAAATCTAAGAATTCCTTTTTTTTTTTTTAAGATATTTAAGTATTTAATTTAATTTTTTTTTGAAATTAATTTTTTTTATTTAAATAATAAATTGTATTTTTATATTCCCCCATACAATTGCAAACCCCCCATTCTGACCCCAATCCCTCCCCTCCCGCCCCCCACCCCCCAAAAGTGTCTCTGGTTCATAGTTTTTTGTTGATTTTGATTTTCACTTTCTTATATTCATTTTCCTGGTCCCTTATTTAAGTTTTCTAGATTCCTGCTATGAGTGAGACCATCCGGTATTTTTCTTTTTCTTTTTGGCTTATTTTGCTGAGCACGATCCCTTCCAACGCCATCCATGTTGCTGCAAAGTGCATGTGTTTATCTTTTTTGAGTGCTGAGTAATATTCCATGGTATATATGTACCACATCTTCTTGATCCAGTCATCTATTTTTGGGCATTTGGGCTGTTTCCAAAGCTTAGCTATTGTAAACAGTGCTGCTATAAACATAGGGGTGCAGGTGCTCTTTGGAATTGATGTTTCTGTGTCCTTTGGGTAAATACCTAGGAGTGGAATTGCTGGATCATATGGAAGCTCTATGTTTAGTAGGTCCAGAAATCTCCACACAGCTCTCCATAGTGGATGGACCAGTTTACACTCCCCCCAGCAGTGCAGGAGAGTTCCTTTTTCTCCACACCCTCGCCAACATTTGTTGTTGCTAGTTTTTTTAGTATGTGCCATTCTCACTGGTGTACGTGGTATCTCATGGTCAAATCTAAGAATTCTTCACACAGCCTTAGGCCCTAGATTTTTCTTCTACGCTTTTCCCCCAAAAGTTTTGCACTTTTATGTTTTACATTTAATTCCATGATCTATTTTGAATGCATTTTTGTTTAAGGTATGAGGATTAGGTCAAAGTTAATTCATTTATTTTTGAAGTGGCTGTCCAATTATGGCAATGCTTTTTGAAAAAAAATAAATAAATGAGGACAGTCAGTCATGCCATCCTTGACATTCCCTTGTGTTTTTATAAATTTTCTTGAATGAGAGACAGGGAACAGTGTTGAGTACAGTCTTTCTATCCATTTATACACATACCTATCAATAAACTCTTTTGTCAGGCTGCAGGGGCCTGGGGCTGGGGGCAAGAGGGATGTCTTATACCAGCAGCCACTGTGCATATCTAGCTTGCACACGTATTTGTCCCACACAGTGTTTTTTTTTAATCTTGAACTAACTTAGAAAATTAGAAGATTTCATGTGCAAATGTAAATTTATTGAAAACTTTAATGATGGCAGAGGCATATTCCTCTCTGAAAATAAGGTCCTTGGGTTAAGATGTTCCTTTGGATGGGACATGCTGTCTCCAGTTCACTACAATCCCCTGTTGCCTCCTGGACACTCGGCGCTTGTCAGTATCACCTCTCATTATTGTATCCCTGGTGTTCCTGTTTGGTCACTCAATGCTTGCTCTTACATGGCACTTTCTTCATTCGCTTTCAACCTTTGCATTTGTGATGTCTTGGTTGTCTCTTATCTTATTGGATTGTCTTTCATCCTCTTTTTTTCCTTCCATTTCTCCTATCCCCCTCCTTTGTTCTGTTTTCCCCAAGTCTTCAATTTAAGCCCACTTTCAACTTTGTCCCAAAAATAGCACCGGAGTGGTGTACCCAAATGTCCTAAGGTATTAGTGGCAAGTGGTATCATTGGCAAGTGGTCAGTTTCCAGTGAGAAACAGTGGTAGGATGTGGAGAATATAAACTTGGTCTTTGGTTTTAAACTATTTGTAGTGCTTTTGTTATTTAGTGTTCCCTCTCCCGAAGGAACCGATGAGCACAGCCATAAAAATATAGGAAGTAGCATCTGCACTATATTTATTCAAAGTCACACTTGGAGCTATTTGGGAAAAAATGGCTTTCAACTAAGGATGACTTATGGCATTCTAGACAGGGAAGGCCAAGAAAGAGCAATGCCAAAGGATGGGAAATTTCAAAAGCTTCTAGGAAAGCCTAGGTCATAGAACATCAGCCCTGAACTCCAGGGTCTTTTTTTCTTAAATCCAAAAATCACATCTGATTTCCAAAGAAACAATGATAACCATCTTGAGCACAAGATGGCAGTCTTACCTCTGCTTCCCTTCCCATGACTGTCTGGAGGAAAGTGACAGGAAACAGAGCAGAAACACAACTGTTTGTGTTGCTGAGAAATATTGAAAAATAATTAGTAATTGAGAAGTTGATGAAGGAAGGAGAGAGATTAAAAATAAATGCAAGGTTCTTCATGCTGTGTTTTAAAATTTGGCTCTACTCATGGTCTCCAGTCTCTCTGCTAAATACATGTGAGTTTGGGTCCCATGTGTATTTCATGTAGAGCAAAGACACTAGGGAAGTAGAGGGGGTGTAGAAAGAAGTAGAAACCATATGTTCTGAGGAGGAGACAGACGAAGGACCCTGGGACTCAGGCAGAGTGATCTTAGTCTAGGCTATGAAGATCTCTTTTCAGTGTTCCTATGGAAAAAAAGAAAACTGTAAATTTCCTTCTTTATACAAAAAGCTGTATTAAATGATAGTGAGTGTTTAGGGGTTCCACTCATAGGTAGATGTTCAAAAGAAGAGTCTTTTTTTCCCTTCCTCTCTTATTCTAGTAGCCACTGAAATCCAAAATGAAGATGATGACGACTACTCAGAACACCCTTCTTTCTTAAAAAAGAAAAAATCATACCCTAGGAAAGAAAAATGGATAAGCAAGAAATGCTAACAGCAAGAAACTCTCTGGCATTCTCTGATTAGACATGCCGTGTAACCCATGTGGTACAGAGGTGACTGCTCCTTGTAGCCAGCCCCATAATTGTTTCAGAGGCTGAAAACTTCCTTCTTCTGGGTTGAGGGATGCTCATTCTGTACTTGTCACTTCCTGTGATGACCAGCAGCAGTGTGGAGAGGTAGCGTCTGATCGTTGTTTCTTTCATCCTGGAAAGTGTGGTCTGTCTCAACATTTTCAATCCTTGTTGAAATGATGTTGTATCTCCTTTATATGACTTTCTTTACTTGCAAAATAAGATGAATAAAGGCTTTGCAACATCTTTTGGAGACAATATCCTTCACACGAAGAAAGTTTCAGACTTAAAATTTCAAATACTCGAAGATAATATCTAATTAGTCTGCTAAGAGCCTTATGAGATGGAAGATGTACTATAACATTATCTGCATGTGTTGAGTGTGGAGTTGCAGGCACAGAAAGGCAAGTTGAAACCTAAAAACACAATAAGCATTTGTTCCACAAACAATCTTGTGATCTTTCTTTGAGTATTACTTATTATTTTAAAAACAGAGTTCAAAGAACTCTGGAGAACCAGAACCAAAGACAGTGGCTGATAACATCTCTGGGGTTGTGAGACTCCTGGGGATGATTCTTAGAACATTCCTTCCCAACTTAGAAAGAACCAAGAAAGAAATTTTTCTAAGTTGAAATTAGAATTGGTAATTTTTGTTGTTTTTTGAGGATCAGATAATGCTCCTTAAAGACCATTAGAAATGTTCTGGAGTATGAAAATCCCAGAATTAACTTTTCTGCCCTCAGAAGCTGAATTATTCTTTGGGGGGCAGGGTTCTCTTCTTCTTGGCTCACTTGTGAGGATAAGAGAGAACAGGAGGCAAAGGGCTCCTTCGCTCTCCAGAAATTTCTCTCTTAATTCACAGTCTATCCTAGCCTTGTGCACAGGATATGTCCTCCATTGTCGAGAATGTAGAAATACTTTTAAAGATCCATAGGGGAAAGGCAAAACAGCAGTTTTTGTGTTTGCAAAGTTCCTTATAGAATTTCCAGGGTTACTCGATAGATATTTGTATTATAAGGCATGAGGTCAGTCAACTGGCTATGAAGGTCTTTTAAGAAAGAAAAACCACATAGGTGAAAAACAATTGAATCTCAAGGATAGTTAAAATTTTTTCTTCAGAATAATTTATTTTGCTTTTTCTCTGCTGGGGCAGCTTCAGATGTGTGATTATGATATAGACTTTCTCTCTGTAAGACTTTCTATTCATCAGACTTAAGCTAGACTAGTTCTAAGGTCTTCTAACCACAGCATGGCCGAATAGAGAGAGGCTGGAATCGCCATTAAAACAACTATAAAAAAAGACTGAAGTGTGTTCTTAGCAAAATCTAGATACTTTGAACCAGCGAATCAGCCCCAGAGTTTCCCAGGGAGTTCAAGATCTAAGATTGGTGGCTGCTGAGGGGAAAGAATAGGAGAGGAGGCAAAGGGGAGCTTGTCTGGGCTGGAGGTCGACTCCCCAAGCCATGCCTAGGGTAACCCAGGACAGAGCAAAATTCCTCGGAGGAATTTTCCTGACAGTGGGTGGCCCTGGGCCCAACCTGGAGCAGTGGGAGCTTGACAGACTCAGATATGGGAAATTGGGAGCCCTGCAATTGGGAACTGCTTGGCTGCAGATAGCTCCCTCCTGTCCCCCATCCTGTTAGGGAAACAATATGTCTTGAATGAACTCTGTCCGCTCAAGTTTTATGGACTCCAACCCTCACCTCCATGCCAAAGAGATCTCAGGGGCCTAGGATTGCAACTCCCATCAGCCCATGGATCTGCCATAACCTTTGACTTCTTGAAAGGGGGATTGTTGAAAGGTTGAAGTTAAGGAGTCATGCTTGATAGAAAAGGGAAGAGGGAAGACATGAGGGCTGGAGGGAACTTGGTTTTTTTTTTTTTTAATATTTATTTATTTATACAAGCAGTGGGTACAGTCAGAAGCACAAGAGGGTGAGAGAATTCACCAGAGCCAGAGTGGGGAACAGAACAGGCAGACTGACGAAATACACTGCTGAGGGGAGCAGCAGGCGTAGCAGGAGAGGTCTGCGCGCCATGTGGGACCCTCGCCCAGCGGCTGGGGATCAAACAGGCTTTGCAGAGGCTGCGGGCAGCTTCGCAACCCAGTGCTCAACCGTTGAGCCACCAGGGAGGCCCTGGAAGGAATTTGGTTTTACTTGTCTGCCGGTGCAGCCAGAGCCCCAGTTCAGGCAGTATTAGTGTTAGAATGTATTAACCAATTAATCTCTCACTCTCTGTGTGCCCCTTTTTTCATTTCTCTTGTAAATAAAACTTTTATTAACCTGTCTGCATACGCCTGCCCTTGGGTCTTGTTCTGAGTTATTTTTTTTAAGCGTGCAGGTGAGGATTTACAACCAGGCCATCCCATTTCGCTTTGGGGTTGTCCTGTTATAATCTTAGAAGAGAGCAAAGAAAAGCCAGATCAGGCCAAACCTGACTGCATTTAATGCCCAACATCCAACAGAAGGACTTTAGAGCTAACATATTTTACAGATTGGAAAACTTGAGGCTTAAGGCAGATAAATTTTATGCCCATAAACACCACATGAACTACAATACAGCATATTTATGATGAAAACTCAAGTCAAAGTATTTCTATAGTAAAGATAAGAATATTGCAAAGATAAGAATATTGTGAGAGTTATGATAGAGCCTTCTGCTATGTCTTCTCACTCTAATTTTTTTTTGGGGAAAAGAACAAATGCAAAAAAGTTATAGTCCACATAGATAGCTTTTACAGTAATGGCAATATTTTAGACCTATTCTTATAAATAAAAATTAGTAGAATTTGGGCCTCCCCTGGTGGCACAGCAGTTGACCACTGGGCTGTGAAGCTGCCCGTAGCCTCTGCAGCTCTGGTTTGAACCCCGGCCGCCGGCGAGGGTCCCACATGGCGCGCAGACCTCTCCTGCCGCGCCTGCTGCTCCCCTCAGCAGTGTACTTTGTTGGTCTGCCCCTTCTGTTCCCCGCTCTGGCTCTGGTGAATTCTCTCACCCTCCCGTGCTTCTGACTGTACCCACTGCTTGTATGAATAAATAAATAAATTTAAAAAAATTAGTAGAATTTGCACTCAAAGCATTATGCCTATATTCATTATTAAAGTCCTGTGTGAAAGGATTTTGCATTTTCCCTAGAGCCAAAAGGAAAGGTGTCTCATGGAATCCACATTGTCCACTAAATTCTGTTTTAACCTAATGATTATATAGTCAGGAAAAAAATCTGGACTGTTAAAAGCAGTTCTGATTAGGAAATTATGACAAATGCTGTTATTTGGCCCCTGGTGTCCTTTCTCTTTTTCTTCTCTTGAGTAAGAGAACCTCCTACTTCAAATTTCTCAGAACATTTGGACATAAGTAGGTCAATAACTGTATTTCCCAATCTTTTTTGTTTTAAAGGTATAGTCACCTGAAAAATAAGTTCTTTTCAGTGAAATGCTAAGTGGACATGTATCTGTAACTTACATATCATTTCCTTAGAAGGAAGTTACTTGCCATATATTTCCTGTCCTCTTCTTTACTGCAGGCTGGTGAGTCAGCTTTGGCCACATAGATAAGTACCAACCCTGGGACAAATCACAGAGGAATAAGAGAGAGGGAGCCTGGATTTGTGGATAACTCATGGAGCACAGCCATGAACATTTCCTGGGATGCACTTTGCTCTGAACTGTGACATGAGAAAGAAAGAAATTTCCTATTTGTTTGGGTAACTATAGTTTAGATGGGTGCATATTTAAAGGCAGTTAATTTCTACCCCATCTATTACAGATAGATAGGGTATTTTAGAGCTTCTCTTCTTTCTAAAATTAGTATTCTATTTTAGTGTCAGCTAGTCAAATGATTATATCTATTTTTCCTCAAAAAATAATTTGTTCCCTGAAGTCTAGAATATCTAACAGGCTTCTAAACATCCCAGACTTTGACAGATAGACTTGGGGATATAGGCTTCCAAAATAGGTATTCTCTATCTTTCAGTTGAAATCATAACTTTGGAAAAGAGGATGTGGACACAAGAATGAATAGCCTCCCTCATTGAAACAAAGCACATACAGAATTTGAACATCAGAGAACATTTCTAATTGTAAAAGATTGCAGGCTCCTCTAATTCAGCCTGATTCTGTCCCCTGGATCTTTCCTATTGGGATATTACCACTTTAGCCACTGATGATGCCATCATCCCAATATTCAAGGAAATATTGCTTGGATATTAGAGGGGAGCCTAAGGACTCAGTGGGTGGGGGAAAAAGGAGACCCATGGCACTAATTTTAGAGAAAAGAGAATCTCTAAAATATAAAATTTTGACCACACAGGTATGAATGTGCCCCAAGAGGAAGAAATGAGAGTTTGTAACTAGGATGTTGATTTGGTGTGGAACAGGATAGACGATAACCAAGTACATAACTTGGCTAGATAACCAAGTTTGAATACAACAGAGCAGCAAAATTCTCTGAGAACAGTGGGAAAAGGACTGTGTCCAGAATCATTAAATTTTTAAAAAGGGAAAATTACAAAGTGAAAAAAAAAGGACCATTTGAACCAGACTTAGAGTAAGAAGAGGAATGAAGAGATAAGCGCAGAGCTGGGACAGATGGCGAAACACTGACAGATTATAAAGACAATGAATTATTATTCACCTCTTAACTCCATATCCTCCTCTAGTGAGAAAAAGGATCTTTATATTGGAAATGGTAATGGTAATGTGGTTAACAAGATTTGACATCTTGATTAAGTGATGACATACAAGAGATGTCATAGCATCGTTAAATGGTGGCAACGTGATAAAGATCATTACTGGGCTTGTTGATGTGACCAAGGAACATCTGTTTGTAATATTTAGGGAGAGATGGATTATGGAAGAAAAGAATAGAAAATGTGTTAGTTTTCCAAAAAGGAGTAAAGGTGGGTTCCTTCAAAGCACTTAAGTTATTGCTTATTCTGTTCTTCAGAAACCCTCCCACTTGCCTGCTCTTCCTCTTTCTGAGATATCCTGATGAATCTTTCCCCATCAGAGGGAAGGATAGTGGGTGCAAAATTGGCCAGGTGGACTGTGAATGGGCTTTGCAAGCCTAACCTATGAAGAAGGAATTCCTATTCGAGTCAGTCTAACACAACTTGGTACTGAGAGGGCCATCAAGACTATTTTGTTTGAAGAAACTTATTATTTAAATATTGGAGAACCAGGGTGTAAGGGTCAAAAGGGACAAAATAAGGAAATAGAATTATAGGTCAAAAGCTACTTGACTGACATTAGTTTAGGATGACAGATCTGGACTTGGCATGACAGATGAGTTCCAAGGTGATTGTCAAAACACCAACCCAATACAAACAAAACAAAAAATAAAAAAATTCCAGAATAACAACAAAAACCAAATAAACATTAATGGGCTATACTGGTGTGGTCTATGTAACTGGGAGTGTGGTGCACTTGCAGGGTTAAGGTTGTTATGGAATTCAGTTTGATGAATTTTCAGCTGGTGAAACCAATACACTTAATGTAAAGATGAATTAAGGAATGAATGTCAGTTGAGATATTATTTCTAGCTGAGTGTCCAGACCTGGACACGGTTAAATATTTAATTAAAATTAATTTTATCTTTTGCAGTTTACTCTTTTTAAAAATTGACTTTTTAAAAAAATGCTTGCACTAATAGTTTACAACATTATATATGATTATGTTACCTCTTACAGGTAAACCTTTTCAGATGTATGTTAATGCCACACCACACCTAGCCCCAATAATCTTTCACACCACACCCATCACCAAATAATCCTCCACCATAGTCCATTGGGGTCTGTCTACCTCTTTGATTCTTACTCTTCAATCTCCCCTTGAAGTAGACCCAATTCTGTAGTCAGATTTCCAGGGTTTGTTTTGCTTAATTTTGTCTATGCCTTGTTTTGTTTCTTCTTATTCTGACCCATGTGCTTAGATTAATCCCCTCCAATTCCACTCATATTGTTGCAAATGCCAAGAGTTAATCTTTTTTTTTTAAAAAAAAATATATAGATACAGCATTCCATGTGTAAATACACCTCATCTTCTTTATCCAGTCATCTATTGTTGGGCGCTTAGGTTGTTTTTGTAACTTGGCTATTGTAAATAGTGCTGCAGTGAACACAGGAGTGCATATATCTTTTCAAATTAGTGTTTTTGTATTCTTTTGGCAGATACCTAGAGGAGGGATTGTTGGATCATATGTCAATTTTATTTTTAATGTTTGGAGAAATTTCTATACTATTTTCCACAGGGTCTAGACTAGTCTATTCCCACCAACAGTGGAAAATTTTCTGGAATAGATATTTGATTTGTCTTTTGAGATGATCATATTAATCTTGGTAAATATGATAAATCATATTGATTAATTTTTTTAATATTAAACTAAAAATAGACCAAATCCCCTTTGGGCATGTTTTGGGATGTCTAATATTTTGGTGACTCGATTTGCTAATGTTTTGTTTAGATTTTTAACATTGATATTTCTTTTTTTTTAAAGATTTATTTATTTATGCATACAAGAGCTGGGGTACAGGCCAGAGGTGTGGGGGATAATAGGATTCACCAGAGACAGAGTGGGGAACAGAACAAGCAGATTGACCAAAGTACACTGCTGAGGGGAGCAGCGGGCGAGTCAAGAGAGGAATGCTGCGCCATATGGGTTTCTCCCTGGCTGGCCAGGAATCAAACTCGTGCTGCAGTGGCTGCGGATTGCTTCATAGGTTGCATCTTAATGCCTGCACCACCAGGGAGGCCCTCACACTGATATTTCTAAGGGATGTTGGTCAATTGGTTTCTTTTAATGTTTTCATTTGATTTTGATATTGAGACAATGCTAGTCACAGAATCAGTTAAAAAGTGTTCTTTCATCTTCATTTTCTGTAAGACTGTGTGTAAAATTGATATTCTTTTCCTTTAATTGTTTTGTAGAATTCACCAGTGAATCCAGTAGAGCCTGGAGTTTTTTTATGGGAATGTTTTTTAACTATGAATTCAATTTCTGAAATAGATACAGATCTATCTTGTACAGTGAGCTTTGTTAGTGTGCATCTCTGAAAGAATACATGTACTTCATTTGTCTAGTTTATTTGCATATAATTGTTCACAATATTACATTATTCTTTCATTAACATCTACACACTCTGTAGTGTTGTCATTGCTCTCATTCCTTTTATTATTAATTTGTGTCTTTTCTCTCTTTTTTCAAGTTAGTCTGGCTAGAGTATTCCTAGTCAGTATTTTTTACTTCTCTAAGAATTGGCTTTTGGTTTCATTGGCTTGCTCTCTTGTTTTTAGTCTGCTATTACATTTTTTCCCACTCTACTGGTTATAATTTCCTCTCTTCTGCTTACCTTGTGTTTAATTTGCTCCTCTTTTTCTGGTTTCTTAAGGTAGAAGCTGAGGTTACTGGTTAGAGAACTTTCAATCTAACATAGTATTTACAGCTATAAATTTCCCCATAATCAGTTAAGATGTTTCAGTGACATGGCACATATTCTTTTTTAAAATTTTATTAATTTCTGTTTTCCAGCCCCTCCCCCATTTTTATTGTGATATAATTGACATTATAAGCACAAATTCTGATATGGAGAGTTTTCAATTTTCCTTTGATTTTTTCTTTGATCCTGTTCCTTAGAAGGTCCTTTCAGAGCTCTTTTCTCTGGCAGGTAGATTAATCACCTGCCTGTCCTGATCAGAACTGAATATTTGAGAGGGACCTTCTGCAGATCTTCTGAACACCCTCTCTTTACAGACTCTATTTCCTAAGACTCTGTCCTGGAAAGCTCTGCCTTGCTTGATTTCCATGGACTCTCAGTGATAACTCCTCAACCTAGGGAGATGGCCTATGCAAGGGTTTCTGCTTCCTGAGCTACAACCTTCATTTCCTTATGTCCATGTCTTGAAAATTTCTATTTCATGTATTTTTTCAATGGTTTGAAAATTTTGATTGGGAGGCTAAACCTGTTCACTCTTATTTCATGTTCATTAGAAGTAGAAGCCAGCAGTATTTTGTTTTATTTTGTTTATACTTCAGTATTGGATGTTAAAATCAACTTACTATGCTATTGCGAGCATAAAAAATAAACTGCTATACAATAGAAAATATAATGTCATTATAGTCCATGTATTAAGAATAAATAATTTTTTTGTGAGACTTTTTAGTTATATGCATATATGCACATGTGCATTAGATTGTAATATAAAAGGCATTCTTTAGTGTGTGTCATGGTAAAAAAGTTCAAGAAATTTTGATCTGGGCACATCATGGCCTGGTACAGGCTGCAGTCTGTAATGCCTGATCAGGGAAAAATTATCAATCGGAATTATTGGGGAAATTCTCTGAAAAATGTTCACCAAATTCTATAAAATTCATCATCATTTCAGATCTGACAACCCTAAAATGATGTGTATGAAATATCTTTGTTATTGCTCAACCAGGGTGTCCCAGGCACTGTACATAATAATATATTTTTTTAAAGATTTATTTATTTATTTATACAAGCACTGGGTACAGTCAGAAGTGCGGGAGGGTGAGAGAATTCACCAGAGCCAGAGTGAGGAACAAAACAGGCAGACTGACAAAGAAACACACAGCTGAGGGGAGCAGCGGCCGTGGCAGGAGAGGTCTGCGGGCCATGTGGGACCCTCACCGGTGGCTGGGGATAGAACCAGCACTGCAGATGCTGCGGGCAGCTTCGCAGCCCAGCGCTCAACTGCTGCGCCACCAGGGGAGGCCCTGTACATAATGTTGAGTGACCAGCATGAAAGAGCCACAGACCTTCCCTGGCTCAGTGCTGGAATGTATCTGGATACTAGAGGAGGCAGGAAGTATGGCTTTAAGAAGTTCTATAAGAACTCATTGTGCAGGGAAGATTCAGAGGTTGTGGAGATGGAGGGAGACTGGGCATGGGGGGCATCATTTCAATGAACTTGAAGGTTTAAAGAGAAAGTGAGAGTGTAAAGGCCCATTTGAGGAAACTCAGCTTTAGCTTATTTCATTTATTCATCAAACACACATTTATTTTAAAACCTACTATGTCTTTGAGATATATCAATGAATAAAATAAATATCCCTGCCTCCCAGAATCTATATTCTACTGGAAGAAATACAATAAACAAGTTAGTAAATGACCTGTTAAAAGATAAGTACATGGAAGAAAAAGAGCAGTGGAGGGTCTATTAGAAGTGGGCTCTCTGATCTAATTTTAAGCGGGAGATATTCAGTTGGGCATATTTAGGATCTTAATATGATAGTGGTGTAATTAAACGTTAGATTGTAATACGGATTCTAAAAATATTCTAATACAATTCGAAACTTCTAGTCTGAAAATCATTCTAAGACTATTGGTAATTTGAATTCTGCATTGACCTTTGCAACCAAGGGTGCAAGTGGGTGATTCCTGAGAAAAATGGGGTGAGGATAGGGTTGTGAGAGAAATGTGGGCAATTATGCACACACTCCTCCCCCAGGTGTCCCACACGGGCAGCTCCAATTAAGGACAGTGACAAGACTGGCAAAGAAGTGTTACTGTGTGATCTAAATCAAGACATTTTTGCCCTTGGTTTCCCTTCCTAGGCATGTCTTCACCCAGCAGGGGATGAGGCCTAGCAGAAAAACCCTTCAACACCCAATGCACATCGCAGGTAGTGACTATTGAGAGAGGTAGACCTGCTGGTTTTGTCTTTGGGTCTGTGTGGTCTGCATCAAGATTTTTCGAGTGTGGCCTAAGGATTTCCAGGGTTACACTCAGCGTCTGGAGTCCTACAGGATGCTTTTCTGTCCCTTTGTAAAAAACAATTAAGGTGTCACCAAGATCTGAAATTTATCTTGACCTTAGGGTTTCTAGATTCTCCTTACCCCAACCTCTGTGGGCAGATCAATGCCCACTGTGATATTTTGGAGAGATCCCTTCCCAGGGCCCTCTCTCACGGGGAGAAATGCCCGCCTTTTCCCAGCTGGCTGGAGCGCGCAGGCAGGGCAGGGACGCGCACGCGGCTAGAGCCGCTGGTTGCGCATCTGGAGCCATTGCGCGCCCCCAGTGCAGTGCGCGCCGCGACTGTGGCGGTGAATTTGTTACTGAGCGTGCCCGGCCCTCTCTGCCCGCGCGGGGGCACCAGAGCCCTCAGAAGTGTCAGGCACTGCGGCGCATTTTCCCAGTTCCCTTTTAAATGACTGCGGAAAAACAGACTCTCCGAACCGCAAATGGGAAGACGGATTCTCAGACAAGGCTTGCAATGCCCCGCAGCCATCCTTTAACTGAGTCCGCAGAGCAGTTACGGTTTATCACCAGACCATCCCGGATCGCCTCGTTTGTCCCTAGTGAGACCCCAAGGCTCTGCCGGCGCTGGGCTTGCTAGTAGCTGGATGCTTGTCGTGCTTCGGGCAGCGCGGGCGTAGGGCACGCGTTCGCGCACACCCGCGCACACACCAAAACGCGCAAGGTACGACAGGGGCGCAAGGGCTCGGGTGCCCCGCGTGGGGGTGGGCATCGCGGAAAGTGAAGCTACGATTAAGGAATGGCTGCATCCTGCCAGGTGGAAGAATGAGTAAAAATGACGCGGCGCCACACAACCGACAGGCCAGGCTTGCTGCCGCGCATCTAGGGACCCCAATACGCTTCAGGCGCGCTCCCTGCCCTCACATGTCTATTTTCCGGACGTGTGATGCCAGCAAACGGCAGGAAAAAGACCCATTTAGAGAGCTAGACCTGCATTTGGAGACTCTCCTCCCTCTGCAAAAGCACCGACAGGAAGATCCACCAAAACCGCCGATCTCCAAATAGCACGGCATTGCGGCGTTATCGTTGGTTACCAACGTTGAGCACGTTTTGGTGTTTACAAAATTTATTTATTTATAGGCTAGCTCGTCCTTTTATGCAAGACGGGAAAGGAGAGCGCAGCCAGGAGGGAGAAGGGAGGGAGAATTCCTATAATAAGCATCAGCGCATTTTTCAGAGCTGAACCCAGCCGGGTTTCCATTTCAAAAAGGAGGCAGCCTCTACTGCGATTGCAGAAGAGCTCGCGATGTGAATTAGGGACCGGGAGACATTGAGCGGCGAAACAGTCCATCTCGGAGGTACCTGGAACTAAACACACCACACACACACACGCACACACGCACACGCGCGCGCACAGAGTCGTGCGCATCTACACGGCCAGGATGTATGCGTGTGCGCGCGTGTGTGCGCGTGTGTGAACTCCCACATGCTACTGCTGTCTGCTTCTGGCCAGTGGCACTGATGCTTGCCTCCTCCCCGCTCGCCCCCAGATTCCCCTCCCCTCCCTGTTGCTTTTGTCTGGAGGGTGTTATGGGTTTGTGTGTGTATGAGCGTGTGTGTTTTTGGATTTCAGACTAATTTTCTGGAGTTTCTGCCCCTGCTCTGCGTCAGCCCTCACGTCACTTCGCCAGCAGTAGCAGAGGCGGCGGCGGCTCCCGGAATTGGGTTGGAGCAGGAGCCTGGCTGCTCCTTCGCTGGGGCTCTCCACGCTCAGTCCCCGGCGGCAGGAGGAGCCTGGACCCCGGCGCCGCTGGCGTGCGGTAGGCGCCAGAGCCCGGGTGAGCAGCGCGGACAGTGCCCTCCGCCGTCTGGGCCCTCACAGTCCCCCCTGGGCGGCCGCGGCGCTCCCCAGGTGGGACGCGCGGCGCCACCTGCCTGCGCCCCCTGCGCCCAGCGGCGGTGGCGGATTCTGCAGCATCATTGGGGGCCCCCGTCGCGGAGCCATCGCCTCTGGCAGTCTCCGGGTCCTCCTTTCAAGGGTCCTTCGCCTGGCCTGTGCCATGGAATCCTGTCTCGGTGACCCTGGTCCTCTCCTCTCTCGAGCTCAGGCTTGGAGAGAGGGTGGGCGTATTGGTGACCCCAGCGGCGCAGTGCCACCGGGAGTCAAGTTCATTTCTGGGGCCAGAGCTGGGCATGCATCCATCCACAGTCTTCCGGTTGGGGTCGGGTTGGGGGTGACGCTAGCGCGCAGGGAGAGTGCCCCAACGCACTGTGTATGCGGTCCTGCGCTCAGTCTTATGCCTGTCTGTTTGTTCTCAGCCCCGAGGTGCGTCCGGGATCCCCGTGAGCTTCTGGCAAGAAGCCTGCATCCCAGAGAGTCCCGGGAGTGCCGCCGGCCGGTGCCCGGCGCGCCGGGCCATGCAGCGGCGGCCGCGGGGGAGCTCTGAGCAGCGGTAGCGCCCCCTGTGTGGCGGCCGGAGATGCCCCTACTACAGTGAACCGTGCGGCCCTCTAGGACACGCTCAGTCGGGATACGCCAGGCTCAGCGCGCGGGGTGGCAAGAACTGAGGAGAGCGAGCCCTGAGCGCGGCAAGGGCCGCCCAGCACCCGCAAGGAGGCCGGCTGGGGCGCGTACTCCGGCTGACTCGCACTGGCACTGGATGCTAGGGATGGTGTCCTGGACGAGGTGGCATGGACCTGCGATGGCGAGGCTCTGGGGCTTCTGCTGGCTGGTTATGGGCTGCTGGAAAGCCGCTCTTGCCTGTCCCACGTCCTGCAAATGCAGCGCTTCTCGAATCTGGTGCAGCGACCCTTCTCCTGGCATCGTGGCATTTCCGAGGTTGGAGCCTAACAGTGCAGACCCTGAGAACATCACCGAAATGTGAGTTTCTGGTGCTTTTACCCTTTCCTCCTCCTCCCTAGGCCGGGGCTTGCTGTGAAGGCCCCTCGGGCATGAATGTTGTTTCAATTCCGGAGGAAAAAGCCAAGAGAAGAGATGCAAGGGCTGGGCCATTTGTTAGTTACCTGTGTGTTTCATTGACCTGGGGCTGCTAACAAGGGGAACGGTGTGACAGTTTAAACTAAGTTTTAAATATTATATGTATTCAATAGATACATTCCTTGTGTGAGAAGGGATTCCATATGCACTTTGTATTTCCGTGTCTGGATGTGGGCGTACTTTAAGCCTTCCATGTGCACTAAGTTAGTTTTGGACATTTTCGTTTCAATAGGGTGCTATGTGTATGTTGTGTTAGGAGGAGTTCCAGTGATATTTACTGGGAAGGAGGTTAAAATCATTAACTTTTTTGAAATCTGTTGAAGGTTACAGGCTCCACTTCAACATCTTTCTCTGAAGTTTAGAGTTCACCAATTTCCCTTTTCATTTTATATATCAGATTTTGCTAAGGAGATTGCATCCAGAGATGGCCTTGAAAATGATCTGTAAGAGGAGAAGTTCTGAGTGTCGAAATGTACTGGCTCAAAAGAGAAAATGTGATCGCTGGAAGCCTAAAAGCCTGGTCTGATTTAATTTGGATTTGACTTCCCAGAGATACAATTTTGAGACCATTTGGATTATAAATCTTAATTCCTCACTGAATAATTTCCCAGGACTGGGCTTGGATGATAAAGCAGTGTGTAGTGCTGTGATGAAGGTGGCCTTTAGCATGAGACTCCTAGGTCCTAAAAATGTTTGAGTTTATCCTGGTCTGATGGAGAAACAAAATTGTTTTTCTGTTCTTTTCCTCTGATGCCTTGTGAAAAATACATTGCCACGTAGGAATTCACCTCCTTTCGCTAGCATTCCCCCTGTCACCTCTTTTATATAGACATATAATTATATAAATTAGAACTATATATATATATACACACACACACTATATTACATATATTAGAACTTAACGAGTTCAAATGTTTCATTATCATGAACTTTTATTCATCCCTGTAGAGGATTATAAGGCAAAGTTTATCCTGACTTCCCCTATGGTGTCTGACACTAAGACAGTTACCCCTGAAAGTAGGGCTTAGGCTGTGGCCTTCCGGTTGGTGAGTGCGCATGCATTTCCTCCACCCTTCCCCACCGAAAAAACGCACACCCATTTTCAACCAAGGTAGGCCAAGACAACCTGTTTTTTTTATGTAAGTAAGAGACCTTCCTAGTTTCTGTTGTTTGTTTTGCTGGTGATGCTCAGGTTGGAAGGCTCGGGCAGAAGGAAATGACAACAGAACATTGGGGACCCTCTGGCTAGCAGAACTAAGATGTGCTGGGAGCAGCGACAACTGTCAGACTGGATCAGGATGCTTGGGTCACAATCTTTTTGGCAAAGAGAGCTTCAGGCAAGGCTGCTGCGGAAAAAGGCTGGGTAGGGCCCCAACTGTGCTGGCCCTAGGCTGGGCTGGCAGAGGCAGGTCAGAGAGTTTCTGGTCTTTTGTCAGGATCTGTGTGTCTTTTTCAAGAGAAGGGGTATTGGTAGTCAGATGAAGGAGGCCATATGAATTCACAGCCCTACCGACTATTTTGAAAAATGAGAGCCTTTGTATAATTAGATGTCATGTTTTTGGTTTGCTTTAAAATTCTGTGTTAAATGATAGATACATGGTAGAGGAAATGAAATAGGGCTAATCATTTTTGCTTTAATATTTTTTGCACTTTACTATTTTTAAGGCCTTAATCAGAGAAAAGGAAGACTCTTTAAATTTAAAAATTATTATTTTAAACCTTAGTGGTCTTTGTTGCCTGACATATATGAAATCAATAGATTTGCCAGAGCTTTCTTAAATCAGTTCTCACAATTGCTGTTTCTTTTATTTCTGATGGCAAGTTCCTATTTTCAGGCATTTGAAAAAAATTGAATTTTAAAAGTATCAAAGCATTTGCCACATTTATTCATTCAATAATGGCACCATTAATTTCTACTTGTATTTTTTTCCTTTTGATTTAGAAATCCATTGAGACTGAGAAGTGTATAGGGATAAGTGACCAGGATGGGGAACTAGGTTATTCACATTAGGCAAGCTGGTAGAAAAAGAATGTTTCTTTGCTTTATCCTTCAACTTTGCTTGAACCCAGACAGTTTGCATCCCACTGTCTTTATCTGTAAAACATATCAGAATACTTGTTTGGAAAACATTTCATATAATTATTTTGAATTCTGTTGTTTTGATGTCAAAATGATACTAGTGGCTGAACTTGTTTTTCTCTTATCCTTATATGACACTATCTGTGATCTTTCTCTTCCATATTAATATTTGCTTGAACAGCTTTTAAATTAGTGGCCACTGGATACCAGCCACATTTGGAACCATATTGGACACACAATTTTTTTTTTTTTTTTACTATGTTGATAGGCCTAATGGTATTCCTTAAATAACCTGTGGTAGAGTTCTAGTTTAATGGTGTTTAGCTGAAGTTAAAAGTTTCTATTTTTTTAAAGGAAAAATTTAAGTGAAAAAACCTTGTGATTAGAACTTACTGAAACAACTGAACTTTCTGTATTGTTTTCAAATAGTGTTTGTTAATATCTATATATTGGGAGAAAAGTACAACCACTGTACCTTTTATAATTCAGAGACAGTCCTTGAAGGAACATTTGAAAAATATAGGTACGGACTAATTGACAGGATTTTACTCCTGTTTCTACATGCATATTTTAAGCCAAGTTGACATTTCATTTTTAGAACCATTGTTTGAACCCATTTTACTGAAAGTCTTCCCATTACTGTATATTGCATTCTCTTCACCCACTAACTTAATCTATATCTACAGCTCTGTATTGCTCTCAGTATTATATATCACGCTTGCCCAGCCTCACGCTTGGGATAGTGCTAGACTCTGTTGTTTGGAAATGGTTATACTAAGGCAGTGCTTAGTTAAATTTAAAAACAATACTGCTATCACATAGAATTGGGATTCAAGAGTAAAGCCAGTTGGAATTATGTAATCAGCCATTTAAGTCTCCGTTGTAGCAAGTACCAAAATGCATTGCAAAGGGCAAGTTCTGTTTCACTCAAGTGGTAAAAGGCTTGGTTAAAATAGGTCATGCATTTTTTAAAAACTGTGTTCACAAACACATCATCTTAGTCATTTTTCAGTGTACTGTTCAGTAGTGTTTTGTATATTGTCTTTATTTTTTTTGTGAAAAGCATGGATTTTTATATTGCCCACATAGGAAGTCAATGATGACCAGTTTTTCCCCTGAATTTCTTGGGTGACAGTCTCTGATTTTGGGGTAATATTTGGAGACAAAGCTAATGTTTTTCTTCCTAGTATAACATAAATAGAACTCGCAGCTTCTGCTGCCAGGGCTCCTGTGTACAATTTATTGTTGGCTTGGGTAAACGACTGTAATGTTATATCATTAATACATTGATTTTGGCCCTCTCACCTTAGTAAGCTTTTCCACTGCAATTAATTGTACTAAGAAAACCCCCAAACCTTGGCATTCATAAGGATTCAGTGAAAGGTCTCAGTTTTATTACTCTGATATTTACTGATCAACTCATCAGGGTTCTAGAACTTTGGATTGTGCTTTACTTGCAGTTGAGAACTGCAGAATAAAATTTGACTGTGTTACATAAGCCACACTGGACTTGTTAATAAATAAGGCATTCTAATTTACATCATTCATTATTTAACACAACTTGCAAACTGGGCTTCAAATGTGCTGTCTTCACAGTGAAGGTATTTCCAGAATCCAGCTCAGCATGACCATTTGAGGTTTTTAGTTTTGTACAGTCAATCTCTGCATTATGGAGGTTTTTGTTACATTGGATAAAACAATTGAAAAGCTCTAAGACCTTTCTGACCCTGCTTTCTTTCACCTCCCCCTGCATCACCTCTCATTGACTACAGGAAAATGTGTTTGATTTTTTTCTTCTCTGAAAAGTGATATTTCCTTATGGGAATTCAAAGTAGTAGAGTTAAGAGAAGAGCCTGGAGTGTATGTTATTACTAGCAAGTAATGGGAAGTTGAGATAATGTGGTCTCAGCTCCCCAGTGCTGAGTTTAGTTCTGTTTAAGATCTTTCACTGTTTCTATCCCATAAACCTCTGTTTGTGTTTCTTTCAATATTCCCTTGTAAAGAAGTTTTCTAAGCTGAAAAGTTGGCTGAACAGCTGAGAGTTGAGGTCTTTCTCCCTAGGAACATTCTGTATGATCTCTTTGACGATATCTAGGTCATAGGAGTATAAAACCTAGAGTTTTTGTTTAATTGGGGAAAGGAAATTGAATTTCTTTTTATTTTCTTTTCCTTTTTTTTGGGTTTCTTTTTTGCTTATGGTACCAACCAAGTACCTCAGTTTTAACTCATTGCTCTTCCTGCCTACTGGAGAAAGCAATACCATCAGTGTTAACACCACACTGACCTGACTCAGCTTTACTGCTCCTCCAGAGAGATTTCTTGTAGGTTCAGAACTTAAGGGTAGAAGGTGGCATTGAACTTGCTGCCCCTTGAAGTGGTGCCAATATTTGGTTCCTCTTGGTATTTATAAACCAGTGGATGATTTGGGGGACAGGTTATTTAGACAGGACACACCTTTTGCTTGTTTGATGTGCATGAGAGAGATGGAGAGAGGAAAGTACTGAACTTTGGATTATTAATAGCTGATTGATCATTTTTATAATCTTCTTGGTCAAACTATTTTAAAACACAGATGCCACCATGCCTCCCCTAGGTGGCTCATCTCTGAGCTCTGCAGGCCCTGGCCATTTTAGTTCTATATTTGATTGCTGATCAATTTCTATTTAAGAAGGCGAAGATCCCGCATAATCGGGAATCTTCTTACCACTTACTTTGCTCTCTGGGCTGACCAAAGGACTAGAAAGTCATAAATATTGATCTGAGAGATGTGAATGTTCTTGAATGTTATAACCGTGGGAAGAGAAGTAATATATAGGTATATGTTTACATGTTTTTGTTTTTTTTTAAAGTATGCTATTTTCCAGCTGGAGTCAGTAGTTACCTGATCTCTATGTCTCTGGGCTGACCTTGTTGGGGACATACCCTTTCCCCGCAAACCCCAAACTACTAAGATTGTCCAAGATTGGAATTTGAAGCTCTGACTAGTTTCTCCTGGCTCTGCAGTTCCACAAAGCTTCACTTATGGAGATTATGCGGTTTATACATCAGTTAAGAAATGGAGGGTGGACAAAGGGCTTAGAGGTTGGCAGTATGAGACTCTGTGGTATCCCATGTATATATTTTCAGTGTCTGATTTGAATTCCCCAAACCATGTCTTGTAAAATGTGACCTGCCAAGGAGGCTGATGCATGTTCATGCTGGGCTGATGAGTCCAGAGTCACAGGGTCACTTTGAATCAGGATCACAGAAGGACAAGGGGCCTTGCATATGCTCTGCTCCAACCCTCTACATAAGCCAAGGGTAGTAGAGAGAGCCTCCTGAGGCTGTGCCACTTTAAAAACATGGAAGGGGCCAAATACTCCTTTTCCCAGCATCCCAAGGCAATGCCAGTCCTCTGCTTTCAGGTGCCTCCCCGCTCTTCTGTGTCCTTGTACTGAACCTCACTCTGGTCTACCATTTTAGAAATGTAAAAGATGTGAAGACAAACTCAGTCTGGCTAAGTCTGTACAAACCCATGTCTACCAGAGACAATTAAAAAAGGCATGAGCTAGTGATCCCAAAGCAAAGGTCTTTGGGAAGAAATGTATATTTGTATAGTTTGCTCTGAGGTTTTTTTTTTTTTTTTAATTTCAGGAGTTCCTCCTTGTGAGGCAATTATACATATAAATCAAATGGCAAAAAAAAAAAAATCTTCATGAGTTGGCAGCGATGAAAGAGGCTAACCTTGTGTCTGCTGGACTACCTTGGTGGCTGGGGGTTGGAGCAGGGGCAGAGCGGGCAGCGGGCTGCCATCTCTGGAGTCTTGGCCACAGTCAGGGGTAGCTACATAAGTGGAGGAACCCTCAGCTCTTCCTACAGAGTCCATCTTTACTTCCCAGAAAGACGTGTGGCTGGAGAGTACTTATTCTGCACACTTCTTGTTGTCCTAAGATGGAAGGATGTGTTCAGAGGCTGGACCAGTGAGGAAGTCTCAGGAGCCTGATGCATATCCAGAATTCATTCTGTTACCATTTGTATGTTGTCTGTAGCCCATGCCAAGAGCTCACTTCTAGACATACCTCTGGTTTCCCTGCAGAGCTTCTCCCCATGGATCTGGAAAGTTCTTTGCAGACATCTGCTCATTTGGGTTCAATCTCTTTCTCAAGTAGGTGGGAAGGTCCTGAGAGCTTGGAGGGAATGTAGGTTTGACTAGCATGCCTGGTTTTCGGGATCAGGTAGAGTCTGATGTGGGACAGAACCCATCCCATCCAGTGCTTCATTTTGGTCTCTGTCTGCTCAGTTCCACTCAACCAGATTTGGCCTGTAGAGTGTTTTTGGAAAGGTATGACAATTTCAATATATGTTCACAGGCTAAATAGCATGTCAGTGGAAGGAGGGGTCTTAAGCATGCTCTGGGGACTGGGGTTTCAGCTCATGTTTTCCCCTTTCCTTCATTTATGCTCCTTTGCAATCTTTTATACTATGAAGAGAGAAATGATTTGTGTCCCTTTGGGAATCTGGCATCCTCTCATACTAAATAAAAATGCAATAATCACATGCCACTGAAAGTTCCCATTTTTACTGCCAACAAGGGCTTATTGTTTATAGCACCTCAATTTTTGCTGTAATCTTCATATTCTAATAATTCTGTGGACATAACCACACACTCACCCCAGAGCTTTATTTGTGTATGTACCATGTATTTATGAATATATAACTATGTTTAAAACTCTACTTTGTGGCCTTTTTAGACTTAATGATCATGACTTGTATTTTCTTCCTTAAATCAAAGTTTTAGTTTTGTTCTGATCATACTATGGATTCCTTTTAGAGGACTTGGTGGGAGCTCTTCTCCGAGTGAAGCAGTGAGTGTTTGTTCTTTGATTGGCGACCAGCGTGGCTCCTCACACACCTATTGTGTTTATTTTCTTTGATTAGTTCTCATTGTAAACAAAACTATATTTTCAGGGAGGCACTTTTGAACAATTCTGCTATATTAGGATTTTGATTTTCAGGCTCTGAAATATAGTGCACTCTAGAAAAATAATCTGTTTCAAGCTCTGTTCTGTCACTACGGTTGTCTAGTGCATGTGCCCAGCCCCAGCAGAGAGAAGCCAGGGCTGTGCCTGAGTTGTCAGACTGGTGCTCCCTGTGGGGACTGCTTGCTTCCCTGCTTCTGCCCTTGTGTACTCGTGTGTGTTTTGTGTGCAGGAGTGGGAAGAGGTGGGCAGAGAGCTTGAGATGATGGCCTCTAAGTTCTGTGGTAAAGTATAAAAAACAAAACAAAACAAAATTCACTCACCTTTCTGGTAGGCAAACAAAAGCCTTTCAGTTTTCTCCCAGCTTCACTTTCCTAAGCTCTGTGGCTGCTACGGAACCCAGAGCATTAGGCGAGGTGGCTCCTGGCACGATCCCCTGCATTTGGTTTTTCCCTTTGTGATTCTTGAGTCTACTTAGGCTGTTTCTGGTCGTGCTTCTTATCCCTCTTTCCTATGTTCCCTGACCTCTCTCCCCAACATACCCATACACATAAATGCACACACACAAATGCACACAAACATACCACACAAGCACACACATTTTTACACACACACAGGCAGGCAGGTGTTTGGCTGCAAAATCCCTTTAATGGATTGTGAAGAAATCTTGGATTGCGTTTCCTGTGGGTTGACTACTATCATTCCCATTGAACCCAGCTTGATATAGTCAGCAGACAGTAGCAAAGAAGAGCTTAGTATCACTGAGGGGGGCCCTGGGTGTGGAGCTGGGATGTGGGGTTCATGTACACAGTGTAAGAACCCGGGATGCTGGGTGAGTCTTGAATCTCACCAGTTTGAGTTTCCTTATCTGGAAATTGGAGCTTGGGACTTAGACTGATGCTGATCCCTGAAAGGCTCTGTGCTTCCAAATCAGCCAGCCATGGGCACTAGTGTTTCCTTTCTGTTCTGGAATTCACCCAGGTGGCCTCCTCCAGGCCCACCAGAGTTTGCTCTGGATCGCTTGGTGGCTTAAGCAGCACAAGTCCCACCTGTGGGCTACCACTGAGTCCAACTCTGAAGCTCAGGCCCTGTGGCTTTGTGGGTCACCTGCTTCTGGCAATTGTGGGTGGCAGCACTTCCATGGTTGCCCACAGATGGAAACAAACTTTTGGTTTTTTTCTTGGAAATAGTTTTCCTAGCATGTACTATCTACCTGCATGTCTCATCAGAATACCTGCCCCAAATGCATTCTGATTTTTACAGCCCATTTTGGGTGTTTTTCTGCGTATGTGCATGGGGGAATTACTAACAGGCTTACCTCTCTGGCTGGTCTCAATGATCCCTAAACAGGGGCTAGCACTGAAATCAGATTTCATCTTCTGCCCATTAAGTTTTCCTTTCATCCTGGCTGGAATAGTTTACCATGTTTCCTAATTGTCCTGTGGACTGCTTGCCAGCTAATTCAGAATCCGTGCAAACATTACTTTAGTTCAACTAGTGTTTATTTAGGACACTGGGGCAATACAGACAAATGTGCTAAGTACACAGTTAAGGAGCGCCTATGTGGCTTATACCTACTGGGAGAGACAGAGATATAAACATCTACCTTTAATATAATATGATAAGGATAATCAGTGCACAAAGAGATAACACCCACACTCACATTGTGATTGTTTCAGCTTCAACCAGCCACAGAGCCCTTTCCAAAGGGGCTTCCCCTGAAATAGGCCTCTCAGTGGGAGAAAGGCAGATGTGTAGACTGGGCATGAACCATCCTGGATCCCTACTTCCTGTGATGACACTTACCAACTGAGTTTAGTTCTTTTCTCTCTGTCAAATAAATTTTTTAAAAGATTTTTATTTATTTATGCACACAAGAGCTGGGGCACAGGCCAGAGATGCGGGGGCGGGGGATGAGAGGATTCATCAGAGACAGAGTGGGGAGCAGAACAGGCAGACCGACTGAAATACACTGCCGAGGGGAGCAGCGGGCGAGTCAGGAGAGGTCTGCTGCCATGTGGATAGCTCCCTAGCCAGTTGGGGAATGAACTTGTGCTGCAGAGGCTGTGGATTGCTTCATAGTGCGGTGCTTAACCCCTTGCGCCGCCAGGGAGGCCCTCTGCCAAATAATTTTTGATGTTCTTGGGACCTCATCTATTCATATTCCATTTGAGCAAACTGTCTGATTCTAAAACCAGCTGTTCCCTTTGGCGACAATGAAAGAAGTGGAGCACCTCTGGGCACAGCTCATCACCCCATCTCTGTTACAGACCCCATCCTCTGTCTCAGTTTTCTCTTGACCACTGTCCTTATTTCACCTGTATTTCAGGCTCTTTTTCATGGAAACATCAGAAGCTAAGAAGCAGGACCAGGGCTCTCCTGTCTTATAAAAGTTTCCCTTTAGTGCCATCCCTTCCTCTGCCCTCTGCTTCCATCCCCCTTTCATCACTGCCCTTTCCCGGTTCCCTTCAGACTCCACTGTATTTTTTATTTCTATTTCCCCACCCCCTAGTCCAGTCTCAATCTACTGTTTCATGGACCTTGCACTCCAGTGCTGTCCCCAGAGTTGTCCATGGGTATAAATCAAGGCATTTTTCTTTCTTTTTCTTACTGGCTTCTTAGCAGAACTTGCCTCAATTCTCCCTCCCTCTCACCTGAAGTATCCTTTTCCTTGTACCTCTCTCATTGATGCTCCTTGTTTTCTCCACACCCTGTAGGTGTGTGGTCTTAGTCTTATTTGCAGCTTCTTTTTCTCTCCTCCTCCCTAGACATTGATGTCCTTTTGGCTTCCGTCCCGGGGCTGCGCCATCAGGGGGTTATGCTGCCTCATCTACAGCTTTGTTGCTTCTGCTCACCTGCTGTGGCCTAATCTCTGTACCTGCCAACTCCTTTTTTAAATTATTTTTAAAATTTTATATATTTTTACATCATTTTTCATATTTGCACAATGTATGCATTTTCATCTTGTTTATATTCCCCATACAATTCCCACCACCCTTGTTTTGATCCTACTCCCCCACCCCATATTGTGCCTCTGGCTTATAGTTGCTTGTTGATTTTGATTTTTACTTTATTATAATTAGTCTTTTCCCTGGTCCCTTATTCAGGTTTTCTAGATTCCTGCTATGAGTGAGACCATCCGGTATTTTTCTTTTTCTTTCTGGCTTATTTCGCTGAGCATGATCCCTTCCAGCGCCATCCATGTTGCTGCAAATTGCATGTGTTTATCTTTTTTGAATGCTGAGTAATATTCCATGGTATATATGTACCACATCTTCTTGATCCAGTCTTCTGTTTTTGGGCATTTGGGTTGTTTCCAAAGCTTAGCTATTGTAAATAAATAGTGCTGCTATAAACATAGGGGTGCAGGTACCCTTTGGAATTAAGGTTTCTGTGTCCTTTGTGTACCCGTCAACTCTTAGTGATAATCTTTGGGCTTACGTTTTCAGCTACTACACAACATCCTCCTGGACTTGTCATAGAGTGTCACACTTGCCATTTCCAAATTAAATTTGCTGTCATTGCCAGAACCCATCTCCAGAGTTCCCTACCTTTGCAGATGGCAGCACTGTTCACAGAGTCATGCAACTTGGGAAACTTGCCTCCTCATCTCTTTAACCTCTGTATTCATTTAATTTTTAAGTTGTGCGCACTTTTCTAAATTTCCAAATTTCTAAAATTTGTTCGATTCTTTTGATCTCTGCTGCTTCCTTCCTTCCCTCCCTCCCTCTCTTCCTTCCTTCCTCCTTTATATCTCCCCATCTTAACCCCCTGCCTTCTCCCCCTCCCTTCTTACTTTCTTCAAATAGTCATTGGGGTCATGGTGAGGAGAAAGACGGGCCTGGTCTCTTCTCAGCAACTTTAATAGGAAATGAACCCACATTAATTAAAAAAATTAATTCATTCCACTATTTTTTGCCTGAAATGGTGCAGCCTCTTCCTGCCTGGTATCCTGGCCTCCATTCTTGTCCCCTCTCTACCCATAAGTGAGGCTGTGCTGAGTGGTGTTTTTTATTTTTTTTATTTTTAAAAAATTTTTATAGGAATATCTCTTTTTTAAAAGATTTGTTTATTTATGCATACAAGAACTGGGGTATAGGCCAGAGATGCGGGGGGTTGAGAGGATTCACCAGAGACAGAGCGGGGAACAGAACAGGCAGACTGATTGAAATACACTGCTGAGGGGAGCAGCGGGCGAGTCAGGAGAGGTCTGCTGCATCATATGGGTTGCTCCCTAGCCAGCAGGGGATCGAACTTGTGCTGCAGAGGCTGCGGATTTCTTCATAGGTTGCATCTTAACCCCTTGCGCTACCAGGGAGGCCTGAGGGGTGTTTTTTAAATGCTGGTCTTATCATGTTCCTGCTTCTAAATGTCTTGTGGTTCACCATATCTCTAATATATAAAGTCCAAAGTTGTTGTTTTAGCCTTTTAAGTAAAACCAGATTGTCACTCTATTGCTATGTAACAAGGCGTATAACCCTCACATGGGCCTGCGTACACAGGTCAGCATAATAATTGCTTTCTACACTAAGGGATCTATAAAAGAGAACGAATTATAACTGGAAGCTTGCTTGGTGATCTTGGAATTAGAGCAAGGGCACTTAATTCTACATTTAAAATGTTAAATGACACTAAGTTAAGCCGGCCTGAGGCATCCATCTCCATAATGGGAGAGCCTTCACAAAGGGAATACAGAAAGAACTTGAAGTACTTTGGCCCGGACCTGTGTCCCCTGGATGGACACTCCTTTTTCTCTCCTTTCACTGCCCAGCACCAATGCTGATTGATACATTCTTTCTTTGGAAAGGTTAGTGCCTTTGGCCAAGGCTTGCTCAAGCATAGAAGTCTTTCAGATTCTTTAAAATGATTTTGCACATGTTTTCTTTGAAATTCAGTCATTTTTTGGTATGGAATTTCATTAGTAATCAGCCTTTTAGAAAAATCATGTTTGATAAGAAATAAAAACAGCACAAAGGAATGTATTATGAAAAACAAGTCTCCCACCTGCCATGGCCGCCAGCCCTCGTATCCTCAACCCCCTCTCTCCAGTAACAGTGACTGATTTGAGTTTGTGTATCTGCTTCCAGAAATAGTCCTACTCACAAATGTGAGTACACATGTGTGTCTTTTTTTGTGTGTACACCAATGAGGACATCTTATGCCCACCCTCCTACATATTGTTGTTTGCTTTTACTTAATAATGTATCTTAAAACTGTTTCTAAGTCAGCATGTGTATACTGTCCTTATTTTTTTCACAGTCACACAGTAATCCAAGGAATGAATGGACAACACATTATTTAACCAACCTCCTTTTGAATAATCTTGCCATACATGATTTTATTTATAGAAAAAAAGTCTCTAGAATTTGAATTGCAGGTATTTGCAAGAAATTTGTGATTTTGATAGAAATTGCCAAGTTCTCTTGCAAAGGAATCACATCATTTTATTCTCCCATGAAAACTGGAAGCACCTGTTTTTCTACAGCTAAGCCAATACTATTTGTTATCAAACCTTTTGGCCTTTGTCAATCATATTCCTGGGAAATGATATTCACCATTGTTTTATTTTGTAATTCAGTAATTATGATCCAGATGAAAATCTATTTATATATGTGTAAGTCATTTGTATTTTTAAAAAATGAACTACATTATCATGTTAGTTAGCCGTTTTCTTTTTCTACTGGGTTGGTGGAATTCTGAAAAGCTGATTTATAAAATCTCTGTAACAATAAGAAAATTTATACTTTGCCTTATGTTTTGCTTGTGTTCAGATGTTAATTATGACTTTATTTTCTATTCCTTTGTAATATTGAAGTAATTTTTTGTGGTAAGATTTATTATTTCTCCTATGACTTTCATGTTTTAAATGTGGCTTGGATGAGTCTCCCTTTTTCTAAGAATATACAATAAGTTCTCCTATATTTTTTCAACTATTTTTATTATTTCATGCTTTTGTAATTTAGAGTTTTGCTCCATTTGGAGTTTAAAAATCTAAACAGTGAGATCATGAAAAAAAATAGTTTCATTATTTCCAGGATAGCTAATTAGCCACTAGATCTCTTGACACCATTGATTATATAATTTTACCTTTACCCACTAATTTAAGAATAATAACTTGATTATATATTAAGATTACCTTTGTATTTAGACCTATTTTAAGATTTATCCTATTAGTCTGTGTAGTCATGGGCTAGCAGTAAACTTTTATCTCTTGCACCTTCAAATTTTTTTTTTTTGTCTTATTTCTAGCGTTAGTCTTTCTCACTGGTCTTTTTCTTCAGAATTTTCTGGTCTGTTCTTACATGGTAAATTTCCATATGAATTTTGGTAACTGCTTGCCTGGCTTACCCCACATTATATTGTTATTTTAAATTAAGATAAAATTATAATTATATATTAAAAAAACTTATGATTTCTTAACAAGTCTTTTATTTTAAAGACACATTCATTTATTTATGCATACAAGAGCTGGGGTACAGGCCAGAGATGTGGGGGGTGAGAGGATTCACCAGAGACAGAGTGGGGAACAGAAAAGGCAGACTGACTGAAATACACTGCTGAGGGGAGCAGCAGGGATTCAGGAGAGGTCTGCTGCACCATCTGGGTTGCTCCCTGGCCAGCCAGGGATCGAACTCGTGCTGCAGAGGCTGTGGATTGCTTCATAGTACGGTGCTCAACCCCTTGTGCCACCAGGGAGGTCCCAATGATTTCTTAAGAAGTCTTAAAAGCTCATCATCCTCAAATTCATACCCCTTTCTCTGGAGTTGTTGTTTGCTACTCCTTTTCTTCAATGACGATACAGTCACCGAGCTTTTAATTCCTCTACTGCGCTATCCTCACACTGACCTCCCTGGCATCACATTGGCTGGTACTGTCTGCCTGAAACACCATTTTTCTGCCTACTACCTCTGACTGACTTCTTGGTCTCTCTACCTGTGGACTGTGTGCCTCCATTGTGTGCTCTTATACCCCTGTGTTTCTCAATTGCAGCATAGGTTGCTTAGCATTATGATGCATGCTGGGAGACCTGTTTAAACACACCCTTAGAATATAAACAGTATGAAGGTAGGGGCTTTATGGATTTTGTTTATTCTTCTTCCCCAGTCCTCAGCTCAGTGTCCTAATGTTACAGCAATTTCCCAGAGAAATATGGCAGCACTCAGGGAGGTGGAGAGAAAGAGATTTAATTGTCACACCGGTGGGCTCAGTGGGATAGCCCCCAAAAGTCTCAGCATCCAAGAGCAGATATGTCAGGGTTTTATATAGGTTGTATGAGGAAACTTGCCACCCCATCCATCATAGCATAAGCATTCTTTATTGTTTGGGAAGGGGGTCAAGGTAGTCCTGGATACTACTATGAACAAGCAGTACACCCAGCAACTTCTCCACTCCAGCAAGCAGCAGAATCTAAGCAACAGACTCCCCCAAGCAGCACACTTAGCAACTTCCTGCTTTACTAATTCTCTACATTATACGCATACATGTGGGCATATGCACATGCACATGCCCATCTCCCCACCGCCCCTCCAGCTATCATTCAGAAGTTCAAATAAGAGGATTTATTAGTTGTTTGGGCTGTCACTATGTACATTTCTAGACATGATTTTAAAGTCATGCAGTTCAGATGTTTGCTTACCTAAATGACCTTCACGGAATTAAATAGCCCATGTTGGTTCATGCACCACAAGTGGTCGAGTCTTGTGGAGACATAGCATAGCTGGAAAAGGGAGAAAAGCAAAGCCATGTTGAAGCAGGCTGATTGGGAACCCAACAAGAAGAGAGGGGAGGATAGAGAAAGGGCCAGCAAATGAAGAGAGGTGTAGCTCAACAACTGGGGTAAATCCAGGGGAAAACCTTCATTCCAGGGACATCTGATCACAAACAAATAGGTATAATGAGAAAGATTTGTGGTTTTTGTCATGTAATAGCTAATAATGGGTATCCCCGCGGGTCCATTGCTTTCCTGTGATTGCATTTATGCTGCTTCACTTAAAAAGCATTTTGGTGTGGGATTTCAGATGAAATTTATTCTTGGAGTATGGAGGATAGGGGCTTTATTTTATTTCTTTTTTTTTTTAAGAACTGCAGACATCAGTGTGTCAGGTCAAATTTAATGGGCTATCTGACACCCATTCTTTTGTGCATTGTAACCAAGGTGTGTTGGGCTGATCCTATGATTGTTTTATGGGGCTTCTTTCATATTTATTATAACTAACACTATTATATATCTTAGAAATTATAATAGTGGTTTGCAAAACCACTTATAATAGTGGTTTGCAAAACTGATCATAAACAACTGATATACATGTGAGATAATCTTCCTTGAGATAAATAGTACCCATTTATTTATGTTTATAGAATGCAGTCTGTTCATAATACTGATACAAATGAAATAGTTTAGATTCCATGTGTATTTTTAAAGTTAAATTTTTTAAAAAGGAATGGAAATTGTGGAATCAACATGAAAAAGGTCTTACTTTTAGTTGAGCTTACTTTTGGTTGACTCTCATGATAAGTATACGTGACCCTCTGGGATTTAATGTCTTAATTATCTCATTTATTCCTTCAGAGTATTGTTCCTTCAATAAAAACAATCTTCTGGAGCTTAACTACCTAGTGCCTTGACAGCACTATTGAGATTTCTATTTAATCCAGCCTAACAGACTCAACTCTGTCATTACTCTCCTTTCACTGTATTTGATATACATATATATATACATGTATATATACACATATATATACCAATCAAATATATGTATATACATACACATACACACACGTGCAGTTTAGAAAGGAACATTTTGTTGACACAGACATCCTTTGCCACATGCAGTTGAAATGGTGGACAGGAATTGACTAAACAGGCATATTTTGATTGATTGATTGATTGATTAATTCAATTAGTCAATCAACAAATATGTTTTGTACATGTTCTCCCACCACGCACTTTTTTGGTGGCAAGACTTAGGCCAGCTTCTGCCACTTAACATGGCTTGTTAAAGGGCCCCAGATGTGGTCTCCAGGTAATCCCCAACCTTATCTTGAAACTATGTGGACAGTCCAGCCTGTTCATTCCAGCTCCATCAGTACTACCACAGATAGCAGCCTTGACCTTCCCTCTACCCCCACACCACTGTGCCTAGGCATATGCACATCTGTAGCACGGCTCATCCTTTTTCCCTGGAAAAGGCCTGCACGGATCCTGGGAGTGGACTCAGAAGGTCTTTGAGTAGGGAATTCTGGAATGCTACTAAGGCAAGAAGACAAGTGTGATTTCCAAGTAGGAGCATCTTCCTGGCCTATAGACCCCTTGCCTAATATGGAGGAACTTGGCTGGAAGAGTGCCAGAGTGAGGGCCTCTGATGTGCCTGCACCCTCTGACCAGAGCTGAGAGCTCCAGGGACACAGCTGTTTGAGTGTCATCTGGCTTCTGCATTGAGGTAGTTTTGAGTTATGATGATGCTCTGGAATAGAGGAAGTGTGGGGTATGGACGCTTGTCTCATTGCAGTCTCCCCTCATCAGGGGAATTCTTGAACATGCGGATCTGTTTCCAGTGAGGACGGCATGTGCAGATTCCTCCCTCTGATTCGACTGCAGTGAGCTTTGTGACATCACGGACACACTCAGACCAGCATAGGCCTGTTCTAGGCAGTGAATGGGGATTGTTAAACATCAGTAGCTACCAGCTTTCAGCCTCTTTCTTACCTGTACAGATTTCAGTATTGCATCTGAAACATCTGGGGCTGACTGTAATATTTTAAGAGCAGCTCATTATAGCTGAATGGTTATTTTTTTTTACTACACCCTCTGAGAATGCTGGGATTGTGAAACCTGCCTAAATAGTTCCTGTTCTTTTCTTCCAAACAGAAAAAACACTGAGTAGGTCAATTGCTGTAGGTAGGTAGATTGACAAATTCACATCTTCATTTTCTTTGAGACAAGTAAGGGAATGACGCAGGTTGTGAGACAAGGTTGCTTGGTGGGTTAAGAGTCCCACTCTGAAGTTGGTCTTTCCTCCTATTTTGGACTAGTTATTAAAGCCCTCTGATGTCTCAGTGTTCCTATCTATAAAAGGGGACATTACTAGTGTTACAGGGTGTAAGGGCAGGACTGGACACAGTGCAGGTTTTCTATGATCCAGCAGACTGGGTAAAGGAGGAGTCAGAGTCCTCAGTGGTTTTTTGCAGGTTTTTTATTTAGATTACCAGGTACATGGCAGGCAGGGGTGCTGGGGGGCCAGCCCCCCAGCAAGTCTTCACTCTGGGCTCTCTGACCTTCTCTTGGCTTCTGCTTCTCTTGCTTCTCTCTCGGCTTCTCTGCTTCTTGGCTTCTGTTCGTTCTCGGCTTCTGCTGTCGTCCCTGTGACGCTGCCCCTAAAAGCACAGTCTCAGCCCAGGTGAATCCCATCTACCTATGCCCACACCCTATTCCAGGTGCCCGCCATCAGGCGTACATTAAGGACTGCAAGGATCCATCATCTATCCTGATGGCGGGAGGGCACAAAAGCCTGACATTTTTCCTTACCCTACACAGGGCAACCCCAAAAGGCAATGGGATGGCCTAGGTGTGAGTCCTCACCCGTGGGATTTAAAATGAAAACCTTTGAATAAGACCCAATTGCAGGCACACACAAAAAGGTTAACAGAAGGTTTATTTACAAAGGGAAATGAAAAGAGTGGGAACCCAGGGAGAAAGAGAGATTAATTGGTGAGTGCATCCTATTGGTTACACTTTCTGAGCTGGGACCCCAAGAGCACACTGAAGGCCAGTGTAGGGGGCAGAAAGGACACAGTGCAGGTTTTCTATAATCCAGCAGATCAGGTCTGAGTCTTCAGTGGCTTTTTTGCAGGCTTTTATTGTGATTTACCAGGTACACGGCAGGCAGGGATGCTGGGGGGCCGGGAGGCTGGCAGATCTCCCAGCCCCCAGCAAGTCTTCACTCTATCTGGGCTCTCGGCATTCTCTCTCTCTCTCTCTCTCTCTCTCTCTCTCTCTCTCTCTCTCTCTCTCTCTCTCTCTTTTCTCGGCTTCTGCTGCTGCTGGCATCCCCATGACGCCGCTCTTAAAAGTCCAGTCTCTCAGCCCAGGTGTACCCACTTCAGGTGCCCGCCATCAGGCATGCATTCAGGACCACAGGGTTCCCTCATCTATCCTAATGGCAGGAGGGCAGAAAAGCCTGATACCTTTTACCTACCCTACAGCCAGCAAAACCAAGAGCGTGCAGGCCACAGGTGTTCAGTTTTATACCAAGCCTGCTGCTTAACTCCACCCTTAGTTCCACCCATCCCCATTCAGGAAGTCAAGTGTTCCCCATTCAGGAAATCAAGAGTTGTGGCAGATTGGGCATGATGGGCTTTGTAATCCTCAGTTCCTGGGATTTCTTTGGCATGGAGGTGGGGGTGGAGTCCATAAAACATCAGTGAGTAGAGATCACTCAATTCTAGAACATTCTCATTGGGTTTCTGTGTGCTTAAAATGAGCTGATGTACATGAAATGTTTATACTGGTGCCCAGCACTTAGATCTCCCACTGTGGGTCTTAATTTTGCGTGGTTACCCTCAATTACATTTTGAAAGAGAGTAGAATTTGTAGGGCTGAGGAGGAGAATGGAAGAGCAAGAGTCTGCCTTGAGGCTGGCCCTGGAAAGGTGCTGGGTTTAAGAGGACAGATGTGAAAGAGCAGAGGTTTCTTTTATTACAACCTCGGCTCAACCTCTTGCTTGTCTGTGTGTTGCTGTCATCCGTGGAGACTGCTGTGCTTGGCTGAGAGGGATACTGACCCTTCGTGTCCTAAGCCATCACGGGTCAGATTCAGCCACTAGGATTCAGGTTGTGGTCTTTGTTCTGTCACTTTGTTTTGCTCAGTAGTCCTGGTCCATTTTATTTATTAGGTTGTTTACAACCGTTTTCCTGGACTCTGGAGGTAATCAGTCAGTGTGTACTCCATTTCCTCTTTCAACTATGTTTCTTGCTCTTTAGTTCAAGGCTTTTAAAAAACATGTCTTTTTTTTTTTCCTTTTAGTTGTGATAAAATACACAACACACAAAATTGCCTTCTTAACTATGTTTAGATGGACAGTTCAGTGGTATTTGCATCCACATTCAGTCCAACTGTTATCACCATCCATCCCCAGAACTGTTTTCATCTTGAAAAACTGAAATTCTGGGGCCTCCCCGGTGGCGCAGCGGTTGAGCGCTGGGTTGCGAAGCTGCCCATGGCCTCTGCGGCGCCGGTTCGATCCCTGGCTGCTCCCCGGCCACCGGAGGAGGGTCCCACATGGCGCGCAGACTTCTCCTGCCGCCCGCTGCTCCCCTCAGCAGTGTACTTCGGTCCTTCTGCCTGCTCTGCTCCCCGCTCTGGCTCTGGTGAATCCTCTCACCCTCCCACGCTTCTGACTGTACCCAGTGCATGTATAAAACAAAAACAAACAAACAAACAAATAAATAAATAAATAAAACATGCCTCTAAAATAAAAAAAAAATAAAAATAAAAAACTGAAATTCTGTATCCATGAAACAACTTCCATTCCTCTCCCCCAGCTCCTGGCAGCAGCCATCACTCTTTTTATAAACTTTAGTCAAGTTCATCACTCTATGAACTTGACTACTCAAGGTACCTCAAAAATATGCTTCCTTTTTGTGCAACACTATTTCCCTTGAATTAGAAGCTTCTTATAAAAGATTTTTCAAAAAGATTTTTAGATGCACTCGCACTTCCTATTTTACAAGAGAGCTTCTCTGTAGTGACTTTACACAAACATTTATGACTGGAATCCTTTTGCACCAGCATCTTTTTTGTTTAACTCGAAAGGAAGTAATCTCCAATCTTCTATAAAAGTACCTAAAGGTTAACATGTGCAGTGAAGCCAGTGAAGATAAAGTTGGAAGTGTTCCTCGCATTCTATCCCATTTCTTACTCCCACAGCCTATAAATGTTGACTGAAAATTGTGCCAAAATCAAAACAGATCTTAACAGAGATCCTAAAATTTTACCACTTGACTTTTTTTTAAAAGATTTATTTATTTATGCATACAACGGCTGGGGCACAGGCCAGAGGTGTGGGGGCTGAGAGGATTCACCAGAGACAGAGTGGGGAGCAAAACAGGCAGATCTACTGAAATACACTGCTGAGGGGAGCAGTGGGCGAGTCAGGAGAGGTCTGCTGCGCCATGTGGGTTGCTCCCTGGCTGGCTGGGGATCAATTTCATGCTGCAGAGGCTTTGGACAGCTTCATAGGTTGTGTCTTAACCCCTTGCGCCACCAGGGAAGCCCCTTGACTCATTTTTCTTGACGTTATGTTTGATGTTCATTTTTCTCTGTGCCATGCTTGGTCTGACCTGGAGCTGGAGAAGAAATATTAGTTCCAAAAATTCTCTTCATATGAAATGACTTGACCTGGCTGGAGGCCAACAAGTTTCAAAACTATGCTCACCTGAATGCTTCATGGAATTTTGAAGGCCTGGGCTAATCATTGCACATGCTTCCTCATCAGTCATAATTGAAATGTTGATTGGCTTGAAATAATGACAAAAGAGGAAATGACATTTTTTAAAAAATATAATTTTTGTATTGGTTTGGAGTTGCAAGAAGATTTCACATTTTAATGAACATTCACTCTGAAGCAAAAAAATCATGGATGAAATAATCTTCTAACTCATATCTCGAAAACTAAAGATAATTCTATAGTATCAGCATATTGGTCATAATGGCCACTTAATTTGTACTGAGCAAATATTAGAACTCTAACAGTTAATCAGTTTATCATCAGTATTTGAATAATGGCTGCTAATTATTTTACACAATAAGTTTAATAAGGTAAAAATGAGAGGGAGGGAATGAGGAATGAAAAAGAGACAAGAACCTCAACTCTAATGGTTGACATAGTTGCTGTAACTGAGCACAACATTTGTCTTCTACTTCCTGGCAGTGAAAATAAAACTCATTATTAGGAAGGAGAATGCCTACTAATTCCACAGGAACATAGCTCTGTCTGGCACTATGTTGTGAAAGGAATTTCTTTTACAGGGACAATAAGTGATGTAATTCACAGCTTTTACGAAAAATGCAGAAGTAGATTTCATTTTCTTCCTACTGAGAAAGCCAGTGACAGTCGGGGGAAGTGACAAGGGCATCAATTCTGCAAGGAGGCTAAAGTGCTTTAGGAATTTAATCTCCATGCTGTAATTATAAAACTGATACAACACAGGGTTTTAGATCCCCCCACACCTCCCTTCCAGAGCCAGGTTTTGCTAGAAGCTGGACTGCAGATGATTTGAGTTGTCCCCTCTGACCAGAGCCTGGAGAATTTTAATCTCTGATACCGGCTAAGACCAGATCTGATCGCTTTGGAAACCAGACAAGCAGATGGTGGGGCTGACATCCTTTTACAAACACCAAGCTGTGTGCTCACCCAGGTGGAAGCCTCCCCACCCGTCTGCAGATGAAGACGAGCTGTGGGTGTATCAGCAGGCAGATCTAGGCTTGCGGGGGTCAGCAGCCCCTTGGCTGCCCCTGAACTTAGACAGATGTTTGACTGAGACCCCAGAGTTCCACCCACAGTGCACAACAGACATGGTTTTAGCTTAGAAGCTATTAGGATAAAGTGGGCCATATGACTGCCTAACCAGAGGAAAAGTCCTCTTGGTCTGCCAGGGTACTCCAACCTCGAGAGGGATGGTCCCTTCTTAGGCCTGCCAGGATGAAATAGTTGCAGAGTTGACCCCCCAGTCAGCTCACAAGCTGACTCGTGTTTCTGGGGGTTTCATATTGATAGATGTTCGGGTACACCTGCCTGGGATAAAAATTTTGGCTTAAACATAATTAAAGCCTCATTTTTGATGGTCAAACTGTATTTTTGATGTCCATTCTGGGGCTCTTGATTTAATATGATGAAACTGTTTATGGTGGGAAATGTCTTGTTATTTGTCTTCCTGTTTGCTGTGGCAGTTTATCATGACCTATGCAAAGGTTTGAGACTGAATATGAAATATTGGTAAATTAGTTGGAGTGAATACAGGTTTCTGTCAGAAAATAATCACATCTCTCATTCCTTCTTGGAACTATAATTATTACTGTAGTAAGTATAATGTAACGCTTAAATACATTTGTTCTACAAAGTTTTCTGACACCAGAGGTCTCTAAGAATTCCAGAACAGGTAAAAGTTAATTTTTTAAAAAGTGAGGCATTTTTTGCTCAAAATATAGATGACTGGATCAAGAAGATGTGGTATATATACACAGTGGAATACTATTCAGCAATCAAAAAAGATAAACTCATGCCATCTGCAGCAACATAGACAGAGCTAGACGGGATCATGCTCAGTGAAATAAGCCAGAAGGAAAAAAGAAAAATATTGGATGGTTTTACTTATAGGAGGAATATAAGGGAAACAAATAAGGAACCAGGAAAGAAAAATAACAACAACAGCAATAATAAAACCAAACCACCAGACAACCATAAATCAGAGACATTCTGTGAGGGAGGGGAAGGAAATGGATCAATACAGGGGAGGGGAGAGCACAAGGGACTATGGTGATGGTTCATGGGTGAACTGGTGGTGGGAATTTTATGGGGAAGACATACTGATGTAAAAGATGTAAATAAAAAAATTATAAAAAATGTAAAAAGAGGGCCTCCCTGGTGGCGCAGGTGGTTGAGTGCCACGCCGGGAAGCTGTCCGTATCCTCTGCGGCGCCGGTTTGATCCCGGCCGGCCAGCAAGGGTCTCACATGGTGGGGCAGACCTCTCATGTCTCGCCTGCTGCTCCCCTCAGCAGTGTATTTCGTCAGTCTGCCTGTTCTGTTCCCTGCTCTGTCTCTGGTGAATCCTCTCACCCTCCAGCACATCTGGCCTGTACCCCTGTTCTTGTATAAATAAAATAAATCTTTAAAAAAAAGCAAAAAGAAAAAAAATAAATAAAAAGAATAAAAATAGGAACAAAAAAGGTTTCCTTTAAAAAAAAAGTGAGGCATTTTATTGTGGTCACCATGTCATTTAATTTGATAAGACTCCTTTTCATGTCTGTGTGCAGAGATGTAGGAGAGGGCTAGAACTCTGTGGGCTCAGAGGAAATTTCAAGCCAGAACTAATCAGGTGTCGTGACATCTTTCCATGGGACAGTGACTTAGCTGAGGTCGGCGAAGATGTGACCTGTTGGGGATGCGCTACCTCCCCTGGGCAGTGCCACTCAGCTCCAGGTGACTATGGTCAGCGGATGATAGTCAGCTCTCCCATCCTGGTGGACTTTTTTTTTTTTTTGTGGGACCCTCACCGGTGGCCGGGGACCGAACCCGCGCTGCAGAGGCTGTGGGCAGCCTCGCAACCCAGCGGTCAACCACTGTGCCACCAGGGGAGGCCCCCTGGTGGCCCTTCTGTTTGTTCTTTTTCTTAAGAGAAAATGAAAATTCAGATTTTTAAAAAGTGAAACCTCCCCATTTTGAAAAGCCAGTGGCTAATGAGAAAATTTTAAAGACAAAGCACCCCGTGTTGGTTACATCACGCCCCATGCTGTACCTATGGGCTCTGATCAACCAGTTTATTAGGTTTTACCTCACATTATTTGTAGGCTGGAGTCCAATTCTAAATTTGCCTAGGAATCTATGCTAATAAGTTAAATTAAACCTACATTTCCTGGTGATGACGGATATATTTTATGTATAAAGCCAACTTTAAGGGATTTTGTTGCAATTAATTTTTCCGGTCATAAATTCTGGTGTTCCTTGTAGGGAACCACCTCGTTGATAGAGGTGGCTTCAAAAAATGCTATATAACTGCTCAGAGGGGAAACCCAAAGTGTACTTTTTTTTTCATTTTATTTTTGCTGAGGTTTTCTTATAATTTGTGTGTTGAAGGACACTGGGACATTATTGAGCCCAAATGCCCTCCCCACAGGTATGGAGGCAGGGTGAGCATAGTCATCAAGTTGAGCCTTGAGCCTTGGTCTTCTGCTCATTGCTAATAATAATTAGTGTTAATTGAGGTGCTCATATTTGCTGGGAATTTTTCTAGTTATCCCTAAATCCCTAAATCCCACAAAGCAACTGTTGTTACCCCACTTCCAGAGAAGAAAACTAAGGTGCAGTGACTTGTCCCAGGTCACACACCTCATAAGAGGTGAAGCTAGTGAAGTGTGTTTGTGTCTTACACTACTTATATTTTTTTAAAGATTTATTTATTTATGCATACAAGAGCTGGGGTAAAGGTCAGAAGAGTGGGTGTGTGAGAGAATTCACCAGAGACAGAGTGGGGAACAGAACAGGCAGACAGACCGAAGACACTGCTGAGGGGAGTAGTGGGTAAGTCAGGAGAGGTCTGCTGTGCCATGTGGGTAGCTCCCTGGCTGGGGATTGAACTTGTGCTGCAGAGGCTGTGGATTCATAATGTGGTGCTTAACCCCTTGTGCCACCAGGGAGGCCCACACTACTTGTTATTTTCCAGGCACTTGAATCCTTAAATTCCCAGTGTATTTAGGCTATTCCAAGAATTGCTGCTTTCAGAGCTTGGCATTGTATGAGAATCTAAAAATTTTAAAATTTATGTCCTATAATATCTCCTGATTTAGTACATGAAATCATCCTATACAATGTCTTCATTCTTTTTCATTGATTGTTGCTTTTAGACTATGGTTATTGGTAAAGGTTCATTTTGCAGAAATTTTAAATCTTATTCCCTATTGAAGCTGTGGTTGTCCTGCTGCCAAGGAACTCAGGCTTCAAAGGCAGGCAGCTCTGGATTCAAGTCCTGTTTTGGCAGAGTGTGACCTTGGGGAAGTGACCTGGAATGGTGGGGTCTCAGTTTCCTCTTCCAAAAAGTGGAAACAATGACAGCAGCCTCCTGGGAGTGCTGATGGTTAAGGGAGACAATCCCTGGGCATCCTTGTGCCAGGTGCCAGGCACACAATTCCAAACCCAGGAAAAGGGATTCCCCATTCCCCGTGCTGCTTCCATGCCCAGGCCCAAAGCGAGGACGGAAGTGCTGGTGCTGAACAGCGTGCTCTAGCAGGCCATTGGCATTGAGCATGTGAGCATGCTTATTTGGGGTTCTTTATACTTATATCTTCACCTTGGGTGTGGCCTCTCTTAAGAGGCCTCAAGGTGGAGCATTCCTATCTTGAGTCCTGCTGTGGCCCTTCACCTATACCTGCTCACGACTGACTTTCAAACTCTTTCTCAGCATTTTTTGCTTAGCAACTGCAGCTGCTCAACTCTGGACCCAAGGCCCAGGGCATTTAAGTAAAGGATTATTATAGTCTTCGTGAAAGAAATCTTATGTCAGAAAGGATCCCATCAGAGTTGAAGTGCCTCACCCCATAGCAGTAAGCCTAGGTGCATATCATCATCTCCTGTGGCAGTTACTTTTATTAACTTAATTGTTGGTTTATTTATTTGGCAGTGGGGTGGGGGTGGCCATGGTAGCAGGAAGCAATTCCATTTTGAAGAGTCACCATTAGAAATAGTCACTGCTGTTGCCATTTCTTTTTTGATGTATCACCAAAGTACAGTTCAGCTAATAAAGTCTAAGCACAAGAGAGAGTTCACTTTGGAGCAATACTGCTGTTAAGTTAATACACACAAAGAAAAGATGCATTAGAAACCACTCTTGGTTACTTGGGAAGATTACTTGGAGGAATTATTTGATGGGTTGTTAAAGCCAATGTGAAATCTTTTAAAATGGGATGAGTACCCTTTCCAGGAACCTGTAATTCAAAAACATTTCTCTGAATTTTTCCTAAAATGACCTCTCATTCCTCTTCCAGAAAAGCTACCAATGAGATTTTTGTTAGGCTTAAGGAGAGAAAAATTTTTCTCAAAGGAGAATGTCTTTGATGGTCTTAGATATCCAGTTGAGCCTAGAGGAGCTTACAGATGAGATGACCAATAATGTGGATTTGCTAATATTCAAACCCTGTGGACCTTTTGGTCACTCTTTAAGGCTGACCTTAATGCCTTTCTCCATGTTAGCCTTCACAGACATGCCCAATCAATCAATCTGGAATTTCTTTCCATGATGTTTTCACAGTACATGGTGTTGTGTATGGTAGCAGTGAGCCCTGTCCCCAAAGAGCAGTACCTCCTTTAAGGTCAAGAACTACTGGAGCTGAAGATTCTTTACTAGTCTTAGCCTTCCTGACACTGAGGGATTCAGTGGGAAATTATTGCTATCTTCTGAGGGTGATCAGTTTTTGTCATTTAAAAAATTATAAATAAGCAGTTGGTTTGAAAATGTTATCTGCTTGTGATCTACATTTGCTTCTGTGAATTTTGCTTTCAAAACTGGCTCTCTTTATTATAATTAAAGTAAAAATCAAAATCAACAAGCAACTATGAACCAGAGACACACTACGGGGGCGTGGGGGGAGGGACTAGGGTCAAAATAAGGGGGATGGGAATTGTATGGGGAGTATAATCAAGATGAATATGCATACATTGTGCAAAAATGAAAAAATGATGTAAAAATATATAAAATTAAAAAATAAAATAAAAAAACTGGCCCTCTATCCTCCTCTGGTACAGTCTTTACTTTCTTTACTTTGTTTCCTTGTTTTCTACGTGATAAATAAAGTTCTTTTCAATCATCACAGCCTTCATTTAGTGCTTATGGTGCATCTTTCATGCACACACTCACACACACACACACACACACACACATATATATATATATATATATATATATATATATATATATATATAAAACTGGTCTTTCAGTGTTAATAAAAACTCAAGTGGAGGACCTGAAGATCTGTTGGATTGCTCAAGTTAGCTTCTGTTCTGTGAGCTCTGTGCTAAGAAGTAGAGATGCAATGAGGTAAATAAGACAACTCCGATTTGAGGAGTTTACTGGGCAGTACTCCACCCCATTCCCTCTAATTCTTCATTACAAAGTTAAAAATTAAAATAAATGCTAAAAACAATGCTTGTCAACTGATGGAATAAAAAATGTTCTGATTGCAAAAAGTGTTTTTGGTGTTGCCAAAAATCACCAAACAGTGTTTCAGATACTATAGGGCTCCAGAATAGATCAAAATGAAACCATTGAGAAACCCCTAGATATGCACCCAACCTCTAGGGCAGTAGACAGTGTCTTAGGATATAGAAAAAGTGGAAAACAAAAGTAGAAAACGACTTTCCTAAGTCTAAGTAACACTCTAGCAAGAGTCCTGTCTGTGGATTTGAGAAAGGAGGAAGGCATGTTTTGGACAAAACAGCATGGTTGAAGGCCAATATGATTCCAGATAGATTGTTACAGAGGAGGAGGGGCTGGAGGCCAAGGAGGTAAGTGAGAGAAATTGATAAGCAGTATCAATTTAAAAAAATCCAAACCTAGGCAGCTCTGGGGCCTGCCTGTGACTATGCAGATACCTCTCTTTTTTTCTCTCTCCTTTTCCTAATAAACCTGTCCTTTTAAAATATAAAAAAAAAAATCCAAATCTACTAAGTCGCTCTGTCACTATTTAAAGGCTGCCAACTTGCTTAAAGGGGAACAAAGGCAAAGTCTGCAAATGAGAGGGAGGATAAAGAACCAAATATCTGCCAAACTCCAGAGACTCTTAATCAGACCAGTGCTGGGACATGGGCTCTAGGGCTGTGCCTGAAGACCCCTAGGGCTAAGCTTTCTAGAAGATTGGGCAGAGGTCTGAGGAATTAGAGGTTGTCATGGAGACAGCTCCTGAGGAAGGCCTGTGCGGAATGCTTCTCAGGGAATGAAACCCTTTTAGAGATGTGCTGCATTAAGCAAGGTTGACTCAATAAAGAGTCCTTCGTCAGCAGGATTTGGGAAATGGTTTTCTGGAGGAAACCTTGCTGCATTGCCTGTGGGTATATCTTTCAGTTGTCTGCCCTGTCCTGACTCCTCTGCTCTCAGTCCTAACCCAGAGTTAGTCTTTGCAGCTGTGGCTTCTCTGATCAGTGCTGCCTGAGAGCTCCTGTGTTGCCAAGATTCTCCCGGAGGCCTGTGGAAGTCACCAGTAGGGGGCAGCCCAGCATGCTCCTCAGTCTTCTGGTTCCTGCCCAGTGGCGTTTTTAGACTGTCTTTTAGGTGGTCCAGGTAACAAAGAATTTAAGTTCAGGGGTATTTGTCCAATGTGTAACTGAGAAGCCCTGGGATCTTCCCCGCTTGTATTACTTTCTTTGTCTCTCTTTCCATTTCTCAGCACCTTCTTTCTTCTCTCCCTTCTTACCTCTCTCCCTTCCCCTTACCTTTATTTCTTCCAAAATTTTAAAAATCAAAAATGTAACACCATCACAAGAACTTTCTGTGTTTATATTTAAAACTGGTGCTTTAACTTTTTGGTCTTTTTTTGTTACAATCTTTTTATTTATTTGTTTGTTTGTTTGTTTTTAAAGATTTATTTATTTATTTGCATACACGAATGGGGGTACAGGCCAGAGGTGTGAAGGGTGAGAGGATTCACCAGAGACAGAGTGGGGAACAGAACAGGCAGACTGACTGAAATACACTGCTGAGGGGAGCAGCAGGCAAGATAGGAGAGGTCTGTGGCACCATGTGGGTAGCTCCCTGGCTGTGTGGGGATCAAATTCATGCTGCAGTGGATGAGGCTAGCTTCATATGTTGCTTCTTAATCCCTTGTGCCACCAGGGAGGCCCTGTTACAACCTTTTTAAATAAGTGAAATAGTTTAACAATTTGTTTCTTTACCCCAGACGTATTTTCCTTTCCCAAGGTGAACTTCATGCAGTCTTCTTAGACTTTTACATGTGTACTGGATAATAAACATTATATAGTCTGTGTATTTTTAAAACTTCACATATATTGTTTCACAGTAGATGTACATATCAGTATGTGATTTTGCTCCTTTTTCTTTCTCACTTTGCATGGAGATCTTTTTGCTTAAATATAAAAATATAGTTCAATTCAACTTATGTATTTTTTAATCAACTTGTATATTTAATATCTTATTTGCTTGAATTTCTTCATTGATGAATACTTGGGTATACATTTGATAATGATCATAACACAATATTATGAATATTGTGAATATTCTTGTGTGTGTGTCCCCTTGTGTGGGTATGTGAGAACTTCTTGCAGGTGAACACCTAGGAATGAAATTTTTGGTATAAAGTGTGTTGATTGATGATATTCCAGGTTACCTGGCAAATTGCCTATCAGAATTGTTATACCAGTTTACACTCTCTCTAAAAATATAACAGAGACCCCTAATCTCATTAGAAATGCTTTTCATTGTCAGACTTTAAACATTATGCCATTCTAGTGGGAGAAGAGTGATACATTACTGTTGTTCTAGTTTGCGTTTCAGGTTGTGGGGTGAGTAGCTTTCCTTATATTTCTTGGTCTAGAATGGAGGTTACCCCTCTGTAAATTGTATTTTACTGGTTTTCATTCTAACCTTTCATTCTAACCTATGTTTCCTTACTTGATGGAAACCACAGGGAGTTTCTTAGGAGATCAAGTTCATGAAAGCTTTATAGCCAACAGCCATGTTGTAGGCATCTTCAAATGGTCACCAGGAAGGGAAATTCTTGGCATTTGCCACTGGAATGATCTTTGTGGCCTTTAAATTCAACTCTTCTGTTGGTGTTTCCATTTTGATCAGGAGAAAAATTCATTTATTTATCCAGGGCATTCCTGTCTCCCCAGAAGGAGAATATTCTCTGTGACTGACTATTTTTCATAGTTTCGCATGGATCTCTTGATGACTCTCAGCAAACTCTCCTATCTGACCTTAGATCCAAGAACTTTGATCCAGGTATCTAACTTATTTTCATCTCAAGAATACCATGAATTTACCACTGGCCAAATTTATCCTACCTCTCCTTCTTTTCTTGGGCATTGGTGACTAGAATACTTGGAGTTAAGCTTGTGTTCTTTTGCCAACAAGTCTATGCATTTTTAACCTTAATTCTTTAGTTCCATTGATATTCTGCTCTTGCTTTTCTTTGTTCTATTCCTTCAATTTTTATTTGTGTTGTCTCATTTATTTTATTTTATTTACTATAACTGGGAATTTAAAAACTAAACAGCTGATGAAAATGAAATAAAAATGTTAAAAAGGGCATACCTAACAAAAAGTTAAAATAGATGCTTTATGCAACAGATGTTAAGAATGTAGGGGGTGGCTGGCCCATGATGTCAGCATGTAGAACACACTGGTGATCCAGGCAAGGAGGGGTGGCTGAATTCTCAGGTGATTTCAGAACTGCAACAGCAGCTACATGAACTCAGCTGGAGGCAGTGGAAGATGCTCAGGAAGTCCTGGCTGTGATTGCAAAAGAAACCTTGTTCTTGTTACCTGCCCTTTTTGCTTCTAGTTGCAAGAACAAAGCATTAACACTTAGGAATGCAGTTGTTGTAGGGGGATATCTTTTTAAAAAATTTATTTATTTATTTGTTTGTTTGTTTGTTTGTTTGTTTGTTTATACAAGAACCGGGGTACAGGCCAGAGTCGCGGGAGGGTAAGAGGATTCACTAGAGACAGACGGGGAACAACAGGCAGACTGATGAAATACACTGCTTAGGGGAGCAGCATGTGTGGCAGGAGAGGTCTGCTGAACCCTGGCGCTGGGAACAAACTGGCACTGCAGAGGCTGCAGACAGCTTCACAGCACTGTGCTCAACCGCCTGTGCCACCAGGGGAGGCCCAAGTAGGGGGACAATTTAGAAGAGGGACATTGTAGTTTCTGTTGAAAATGTCAGTGGAATGAAAGCCTTGGGAAATGTATCTAAAATGTGATAATTTTGAAACATTTCATAAATACTCTTGATGCTGAAAGTTGTTTGAGGAGAAGGTTGGGGTGCTAAAATGTTTCCTTCTTCTGTGTGTGGTAGCTGGAGGGAGGAAAATGAATCTTTCCTTCAGGTCTATCAAGAGCCAAGCCCTGGGGATCAGGGGGACCAAGATCTTTGCGAGGAAGATGTGCTTCTGTCTTGGATGTTCCCTCATCTTGTAACTGGGGATGTGTTTATGTGGGTTTTTTAAAAATTATTTCTCTTTGATATAATTTTATTTCTTCAGAACATTTACTTGTACTTTATGTCTAAAATTTGTTTCTTAAAAATGGGTGCACCACTCTTACAATACATAGCTTGTCATCTTTTTTGCTTTTTAGGATTGGATAGAAGGGGCCTAGTGAGGCTCGATCCTTTCTTCCCCATTGGTTACTAGATTATTCATTTTAACTCATGTTGGCAACAATAGGGACACTTATTTGCTTTCAATATATTGGTTGGAACATATTGTTTATCTACAAATTTTGAAAGAGAAAGTGGAAAATCCACCCTGGAACAACATCCTGTAATACTTTTGGAAACTTCAAGTGCAGCCTGCCCATACATCCACTCATCTACATACCACCTATGTACTCTCCCTCCTTCCCTCCCTCCCGCCCACCCACACATCCATCCATCCATCCATCCATCCATCCATCCATCCATCTATCCACCACCCATCCATCCTTCATCATTTGAACACCTATTTTGTGTAAGGTTCTTTGCTAGATGCTGATGCACACATTAAAAATGATAAAACAGGATACAGGTGTCTTCAAAGAGGTTGTGATCTAAGAGCAGTAAATAGACATGTACTCAAATAAATACAGCACAAGGAAATTCCATGATGGTCCTTTTAAGAATTTTGTGTTTGAATTACTAAGGATTGTCTTGGTTACAAAGGACAGGGATTCATATCAAACTTCGGTTAGTGACATCTAACCTCAGGGATAACTGGAACATAGACTCCATGGCATTTTCAGGGTTCTCTCTGTATCTCTTAGTTCCTTTTGTGTACTGACATCATTCTTGAATAGTCTTTCCTTGTATTAGAAAATGTTTCCAATGGCAGTCCCAGTCCTGTGTAATCTTTTTCTTCTTTTTTTATGTGTAATCTTTTACACACACACACACACACACACATATACACATACATACATATGTAAACACATATATACATATACACACATACATATATATGTATATATATATATATATATATATAGAGAGAGAGAGAGAGAGAGAGAGACTCAGTGCTAGCATTCATTAATTTTGGTACGATTCTCACTGGTCCAGTTTGAAGTCACATGCACATCTCTAACCCAAGGCCAAGGGGATGGGCTTTTCTGGCCAGCAAAGTCATAAGTTTATTCCCATATTTGAAGTTTTGGGACTAGAGGGAGAGGAAGGTTTATATGAGAAGCATTAAGGCCACATGGGGTTTGTGAAATATGCCTCCTGAAAGGTAAAATCACCATTATTATAGATAAAGAAAGGAAGAGGAAATGCTGGGTCAGGAAAAAAAATTGTGTTGAGGCAGGAAAGGTGAGTAAAGGGGGGAGAGGAGTCTGCTTTAGGGTTTTAGGTAGTAAACGGAGAGACTGGCTGTTTTCTTGGAATGTGAGGAGAGATGTGACTTGTTTTGGGTGGTGTCTTGGGATGACATCAGTACCCCCATGACTATCACCAAAAAGACAAAATGCCTTTGAGAGATAGTGGATGCATTTCCAAGTAATTTTGAGGTCCCTTGGAAGGGGAAGCAAACTGAATTTGTCTGTGGAAAGAATGATGAAAGATTAAGAAAAAAATGGAACCTGCTCAACCTGTCACTGACTATGAAACCTGGTCCATCATGGTTTCTTCTCAATCATACTCCATCTTACTCTTCTTGCTGTATTTAAAAAAAATGGGGTGAGCTGTCTGGGTGGAATGGGATCATCTTTGGTAACCTGGTAAGGTTGGATGGAAGTTACCCCTTCTGTCATGTATCCCCAACATTCTGAGTCACTGGTTTTCACTGTTTTTTTTTTTTTTTTTGCAGTTACATTGCAAATCAGAAAAGATTAGAAATCATCAATGAAGATGATGTTGAAGCTTACGTGGGACTGAAAAATCTGTGAGTGCTCCAAACTTCCATGCATAATCTCAGAACTTTTTCTTATGCTTTATTATTGTCAGAGAGCAGTCATCATTTAATTCTAACAAACATGCACTTATATATGTTTTCATAGGACAATTGTGGATTCTGGATTAAAATTTGTGGCTCATAAAGCATTTCTGAAAAATGACAACTTACAGTACATGTAAGTAAAAGTTTATTTATTTATTTTGCTTCCCAGGTTCCCATTTATTCAATATTCTCATCTTCTCATTTGTTTCCCTTATTTTCCAACTCTAAACTCCCTTTAAAAAAATAAGTTAGCATAGCTGTGACAATAACTTAGAAACATTTAGCTTTGATTTTGTTTGATTTTTGAATAGCTTCAGAGGAGTACTTAGAACAGCCTGTTTATTTCCTTTCATGAATTTCTGGGCCACTTCCATCTTGGACAGAGCAATAGGCCAACAGCAAGGAGTCTGATGTGAAAACTATGACCTGGTATAGCATCCTTGATTCTTTTCCTTGGAATTGTAACATGTTCCCTGGAAAACATCAAACTAGTGCAATTGAAAGAAACTTGGCCTTTTTCAGGAACTAAAAATTGCTAATGCTTCTCCCTCCCCTTACAATAGAACCTCCTTGAACCCTCAGTTTCCCAAAGCTATCTGTTACTATTGATAAAAGTAAAAAAAAAATCATGGGACATTTAAAGGGTTCAAATTGTTATTAACAATAGCTAAACCTTTCCCTAAACTCACATTGATGCTTTCTTGATTGCATTCAAATGGAAATATGGAAAATAGGAGCGTTTAGGTTGTTTGCTGCTAAATCCTATTAGATGATAGAGTTAGTCAATAAGATATGACTGTCCTGAGAGATTTGTGCATTTAATAGAGAATCACCACTCTGAAGCTCAGATTGGTGTTCCCCATGCCTGAGTTTTCTGTGGGTGCTTCTGCTGGAGGAATGTTGCTTGAATTCATTGACCCTTCTGTGTTTTGAGAATTCCATTTGAAACAATACCCTATTTTCTCAGAATCTACAGACTCTCATCATCATTTTTCTGATGATTAGTTAGGAAGATATTTTGATTTCCATCTTATAGACATAAAATAAAACTGAAAAATTTCTAGTAGTTGCTCCAGTCCACAGATTGCAAGTGGCAGGGTTGTGATTGCAGGGCTCACTCCAGGCCATGTTCCTACACTAAGAGGATGGGAAAGAAAGTGTGTGCTACCAATACACTTGGAGAATCAACCCTTGTTATAACATTAGTCCTTTTTGTTTTCTTGGGGAGATTAGTTTCTCCACTGGTTTTCAGGCTAGTTATAAAATAAACCATTCACTTAGTCTAGGCTGCCTGATTACTCATGAAGATTTGTTGATATTTGTGAACATCTTGATTTCATAAAGCCAGTACCATGACATCATATTTTATAGATGTCCTTAAATGGAGAAGTCAACTTAAAAAAAAAAGTCTATAGAATTAAGATATAAAACATTCAGCAAACCATTATGAATCTCCAGGGAACTTTATTAGCACATTTCCCTTTAAATGCTTTCTAGAATCATCTAGGTAGTTGATTTGTCTGAACAGATCTGGTGTCTCCACGTAACTTTGATAGCATAAACAAGAGAAAACTTGGATATAAGAAAAATGTAAAATGCTCTAATGCAATTATTTAAATGTAATTAATGACTTTTATTGGTTAAGTATGGGGGTTTTCCTTACACTTGACTTTAGAACTGAATTACTCAATAAAGACATTTTACTTCCCCTAATGTTATGATTTGTATGGTGGGCTTCTGGTTCATTCTACTTTTAGTAATAGATTTATTACTTTTCTATACTGCTTATATTTCCCTACTGTCCTTGCTGCATGCTTTTTGTATGAAATCCTGTGTATTTTTTTTTTCAGGGTGATTTATGATAGAATAATTTTAATGGCATTCATTCCATGTCCTGTATACAACCATCTGTACCTGTCTCCCATAGAGGTGTGACTTGAAAATAGAAAACCAAAGAGACAGACTTACTCCGTATAGCTTCTTTTTTTCTGAAGATTTATTTTTCATGCATACAAGAGCTGGGGTACAGGCCAGAGATACGGGGGGTGAGAGGATTCACCAGAGACAGTGGGGAACAGAACAGGCAGACCGACCAAAGTACACTGTTGGGGGGAGCAGCAGGCAAGTCAGGAGAGGTCTGCTGCACCATGTGAGTTGCTCCCTGGCTGGCCGGGGGATTGAACTCATGCTGAAGAGGCTGTGGATTACTTCATGGTGCAGTGCATAACCCCTTGTGCCACCAGGGAGGCCCACTCTGTATAGTTTCTTTTAAAAAGAACAGTTGGGAAGCCCAATCATTTATCAAACTACAAAATCTCCACTGATATTTGTAAGCATGGTCTATACTAAGACAAAACAGAATTAGAATTAATAGACAGTTATGAAGTTGTAAAATGTCACTTAGCTTCATATATTCACATAACAGAAGAGGTTCCTCATTGCCAGTATATGACATTAAATTAAGTTGTTGTCTTTTGAGGATGGCAGGGAGAGGAGGGAGTTAAGTTAGGATTCTGCCTTTCCAGATCTTCATTCAACTGCTGCTTATGACTGAGAACTCAGGCAATGGCTCCTTCTGCCTGATTTCCCTAACAAAAATTGTACTTTCATGTAAATATCAACATAATGGGTGCAAGGGAGCTGGCAAAGAAATCTGTATCAGAGGATGTTTCTCTATACTCTGGGGTACACTGATTATCTATCTGAGGTCCCCAATGTCTATTTCACTTTTGGTTTCCGAGACACTCATTGGATCCTGCCTCTTACTTCCACTGCTCCTTCACCCTGACCACACTTAGTGTCACATGGTGACTGTCCAGCATCCTGGTCACTGAATTTATTTCTTGGTACCATTAATTCCTGCCTGGCCCCTGAGAACCCAGAGACTGTGAGAAAAGCCAGTATTTATGTTTTCCAGGGGCTTTGCAGAGGTGCTAATTAGCTCCTTTTCAAAGTCCTATAATCAAACAGTAAGAGGATTGTTGATTTTCCTTTCTCCCCTCCTCCTCCTTTTTGGCTTTTGGCCCCAATAATAAGTATGGTTCATAAAACTCATCTTGTTCTTTGGCGAGGACACCGGCTCTGGGCTGCATTGCTGGCAGCCCTGCGGGGCAGCTGCTCCAAGCTAACTTGGCTGGTCAGCCTGCCTGAGAACGTCAACAATGGGCGTCCTCTTTCTTTGCCTCCAGGCTTCTTCTTCTTGGGGAGGAAAAGCAGGTTGTTTTGTTTTTTCCTTAAGAAGTATGGGGATTTCCGATGAAGATGAAAATATTTGTGCCTCACAGATGAGGGAGAAGACAGGGAGATGGACTTTTCAATGTATTATACTAAAAAAAAAAAGATTTTTTTTTTTTTTTACAATATTTTTACGACACGTTTTTACAACAACCCAGTGGATTGTTTTTCCATGTAGGTGAGCGCTTTACACTGAGAAGATGCAAGTGTAGAAGAAGAGGGACCCTTGTGTTTGTAGGAATTGAGATGAGTGGAAATGTCCATGTACAATTAATTGGGGAGTGGACACGTCTTCTTGATTTAGAAGATGCTGAAGTGGCATTTTCTTTCTCTTTCAACTGACTTGCTTTAATTCAGGTGGTGCCTACAGGTCTGAGCCTTCGCTAAAGGTCACGGGTCAGGCATACCAGGCTGTTTCAACCCGTGATTTCCATGGCTAACAGAAGCAGCTAGCTCAGGGGCGGGGCCAGGATTACTGTCATCCTTATATCTCCTGTTCTTTTTGGATTCAGCCCAACATTTGCTTTCTGAGCAGGAAGCGGATGCTGAAAAGCTCATTGCAATTTGTTGAGGACTTGGTAACTTTTGTGAAAGTTGATTTTTGTTTTACATTTGTGTTATGTATTAAACTCATATCTAGAAGCCAAAGCATTAGACACTTTTTAAATAAATTCAGCCAGTAAGCAAATTCACACAGTGAGTCAGATGCCAGGATTATGGTGCTGAATTTCCCAATTCAAGGTCTCCTCTCTGGAAACTGAAACTCCAAGCCAGTGAATAAAACTACATATTTGGAAAGCAGCAGTAGATTACATCATAAATGTATCTTTTTATTGTCACGTTGCTCCAAAAATTAAAATCTGTCACTACCATAATCTATAATAAAATCTCACATATTTCTTTTGGGCTGATTTTTTGGTGATGATGAACTTACCTGGTTACTCGAAAGTCATATATAAACAATCTCAGAAGTTATTCACTCAGTAGTGTTCTTCCTATAAAGTCATATTAATGTTAGTTCTCTTCAGGGTTTTGTGTGTCATGTGATGTCAAAAGACTTATGATAGCCTTTGGTTTGAAAGTATCTTTCCCTACTGACCTTATAGTTTTAAATTTAATTTAATCCTCCTGTTGATTGTTCCAAAGGTTAGAGATCTGTAGGAGGTGTATAACTTGGTTCTGCACAGGAAAAATGAGTTTTGTGTAAAACAGAGATAGATAAAAATAGACAACATGAAACGTATGCCCCACCTCTACATGCAGAAGTATAGGAGAGGCTATAACTTAAGCCATCACTCCAAATGAAAAAGAGATCATTGGTCTGAGTAAGGCATACACAATGATCAAATAAAATTATATTTTGAAAAAGAAAATCTCTATTTAAATACTTTGTTCCTGCAAGGTAACATTTTGAATTCATGTGGGATGTTTTTTATTCTTTTCAGCAATTTCACCCGAAACAAATTGACGAGTTTGTCTAGGAAACATTTCCGTCACCTTGACTTGTCTGAATTGTAAGTAATGACTTTATGTGGCATTTGGGGAAAAATTTCAAAATTTCAATTAAATATATGTTTTTAAAATGAGTACATCTATTTTTTATCAAAATCATTGAAAAATGATTTCTCAAATTTTGACTACTTATTCTTCTTCCTGAATATGTGATTCAGTAATAAAAACAACAGATATCTTAATGGTGACATATCTTTTGTGATGAGTCTAAATGTTATATTTACATAAGAATGAAAAAACAGGGGGACTTTGTGTGAAAATGACAACACACCTCATGGCATCTGTTTGGCCCTTGTTATGTTCAGGTGATAGTAAACCCATTCAAGAAGGAAATCCCAATGGGCAATAACTGACCCCCCCAACACATCCCCACCAACAGCTTTAAACCACCAACTCCAGAGCTGTCTGACTGTTAGTGAATATTGGAGGAGAGGCAGTCTTTTCCTTGCCTACCCAACACTGAGAGATTTTTTTTTTCTAGGTCTGCCAATTCATTCAATATTTATCCTTATGCTAAATTCCTTTTGCTGTAAAGTGCTTGCTAGGAGTGAAAAATGTGAAATGTGTTGAGCACTAATATTCATTATTTCCAAGTATGACCATTCTTGTGTTAGTACATAAAGCAAATATGAGCTGTGCCATTCCTTTGAGTAAAGCACCCACCAAAGAACCCTAGAGCGGGGCTTCTGTGTGGCAGAGGTGGACAAGGTCTTCAAATACCAGCCAATAGCTTTTGCTTAAACTGTTTGTTGCCCCAGTTGTAGGTTCAACCCTTTTCATAGGAAATCATGTGGGTTAAAGGATACTACTAGTAGAGAAACAAGTTGATAGGTGGTTTGATGGTAAAATTTTGGCCAATAGCAATTATTGTGAATAAACTCAATTTAAGCAGTTGGAACACTAGATTTCTAATTCAGGACTAGATATAGAAAACTTAAGGAAGATCTATGAAATACAGTAAGAAAGTATAAACGTTTTGAGTGACACCACAGAAAATTTACTTGAGGAGCTAAAAGTTAGAGTCCTGATTTCAAATTCACATGTTTTGATATTTTCCTTGCAGCGTATTTGCCTGTTGCACATCAAAATAATATGGCACTAGGAAATAGGAATACAAGAGGGATAGTTTCTGTGTTCCAGGATTTTGCTATCATGTGCAGAGGTAAAAGCTTAAACAAATAAGAGGGATGAGCTGTGAATAATAACTGCAAAAGAAATTGCAAACTGAGCTAGCAACAGTCAGCTGTGTGATGGCATTGTGTGGTCCTGCAAGCATTCTTGTGTTATACATGAGGATGCCTTTGCATCTTTATCCCTTTTGTTGATTTAATCATACCTTCATTTTAGAAAGATTCTATAGTTTCTCATGTACCCTGAGTGCCAGGAAACATCTTAGGTAAGGGGGGCTTAAACACTGTGAATCACTTCTGCATTATTCCATATCCAGTAGTGTTGAATCATATTTTGGTATTGAAGGGATACTTGCAGGCAATCACACAGACAGAAATTAAACGAGTCTGCCATGACCACATTTTCCCCAAAGAAACTCCCAGAAAAGTCTCCAGGGATCCCTGAGATTCTTAGAACCCAACCAGAAAACCACAGAAGCAAATGATATTGCAAGCCCAGATCCTGTCCTCACGGAAATCTTAAGTATTGTGGTTAATGCCAGGCAGAGCCTATGTAACGATTTTAAATGACCTCATTTAAAGGCTCATTACCATAAATGGAATTCATCTTAAATAGGCCACTGAGTATTATAAATAAGCATTTAAAGATTTTTTTTTTCTTGTGGTTTTTATTTTCCTCTTGACTATTTCCTCTTTGGCCAATCACAAGCCACAAGAGTCAGGTGGCAGGGCTGAATGGTGGCTTTCTCTTTGCAGACCTTACCAGCCTGGGTTAAGTGGTTCAACTTGAAAGTCAGTTGCCCTTGCTCTCAGAAACCCTGAACTTGGTGTGTGACAGCGTATGCTCACACAGGATGTCCAAGAACTAAAATTTCTTCATTTCTTCATTTATTTATACAAGCACTGGGTACAGTCAGAAGCGCAGGAGGGTGAGAGAATTCACCAGAGCCAGAGTGGGGAGCAGAGCAGGCAGAAGTCCGAAGTACACTGCTGAGGGGAGCAGAGGGCAGCAGGAGAGGTCTGCGCGCCATGCGGGACCCTCCTCCAGTGGCTGGGGAGCAGTCGGGCAGCCTTGCAACCCAGCTCTCAACCGCTGCGCCACCAGAGAGGCCCAAGAACTAAAATTTCTTGCATCAGTCAAACAGAACTGTGGTTACATAATGAAGAAAGCTGAGAGGACCAGCCTGTTGCTCTCATGATTGAGCTTTGCATTATACTTAACATTTCATTTTAAATTAAGATGAAATTGTACCCCCCCATTGAAATTTGAGCTTATGAAATGATAACCTTCACTCTCCAACCTGGTTGGAAATAAGTATGCTAATATATCTGAAAATGTATTGTTGGCATCTGTAAGATCTTCTTAACGAGAGATAATTTTCTTAATCTAATAATTGTGATAAATTTATTATGGCACCTTAGTTTTTTCCATCTTATGAAACATCTTTTCTGTCCTATATTATAGCTATTTCTGTTCCTGTCTTGTTTCACCTATACATTTGTAAGGTCTTACAACATTTTGCATGTTTAGCCTCTGTGGTGGTATTTACATGTAACAGAAGCTTGGTAAATATTACATAAATGATTGGTTAATAAATACTGTCATGCAATAAAGGTAGGTATGATTTTCAAAGATTGCAGGCTAGAAAATATCATAACATTGTAGTAGTCCATTAATATTAGTGTAGTTAAAACTGAAAATGCAGTTTGATTGGATTTCATTTTTGTTTCATGTAGGATCCTCATGGGCAATCCATTTACATGCTCCTGTGAAATTATGTGGATCAAGACTCTTCAGGAGACTAAATCTAGTCCAGAAACTCAGGATCTGTACTGCCTAAATGAAAGCAGCAAGAATATTCCCCTGGCAAACCTGCAGATACCCAATTGTGGTAATTTACTTTTAAATCAATGAATTCTAGTTGCTATTAATTATTCTAATTACCTTGGTGTGGTGGAGAGTCTGGGAGGATTACCACTATTCACATTTTATATAGTATGCTAGTGATGTCTCCAGTGATTGAGACAACATTTGTGTGCAGTATAGAGAAATCAGTTGGGAACTACTTTGCTAAATATTCTTTGCAAGTAGAATAGCAATTTTGAATGAATAACTGAAAATGCATAGAGGAAAAGTACTCTGTTTATTCCTTTGTTTCTTTGTCCATCTGTCCATCCATCCATCCATCCATCCATCCAAAAAAACCTACTAAGAGTTTGATCATTTATCCAATATGAACTTGTTTGCTCTCCAGGCCATATAGAAAGAAGGATCTGAGGATGTTAAAAATAAATGCATAAAATAAATGTGGCTCAATCCAGCACATTCTCTTAAGCTTGTCTTGCTGTCAGGTGTCTGTGTCTCTTGGAGGGTCAGGGTGCATCTGCCTTCCTCAAGCTTCCCCCATGTTTGTGTTTATATTCTCCCCCTTACTCATGTCCCGACTTCTTTCCTCAGTATTTGCACCTCCAGGACTTAAAAGGGCATCATATGAGGAAATCCTAACTCTCTGTGAGTGCCAGTGTAATTATAAGGGAGGAAAATCAAAGTGTCTGGTTAGGATTTTGCTTAATACCCCCACATGCATGTTATTCCTCTGTTGAAATTTTAATCAATTAGTTAACTAGTTAATCAGTTCAAGCATTTATATTTCATCTTCTGGCCTGTGACTGGGGATACAACACATAATTATGTAGTACTTGAAACTGTGTGTTAACCATAAACTTCCTATTCTTTTTTTTCAAAGACTATTGTTTGGGGTTAGTTTTTATATAAGGAAAATATAGCTGCTGCCACTTTTAATGAGAATGTGATGAAAGGAAAGACAAGTGTTTGTTTCTTATCCTAAAGGGCCTTAGAAGACTGTACTTGACCCTTCCCACAGATTTTTCTGTTGTAAGTAGGCCCTTTTGCTTCCTAATGGAGGTATCAGTCTTTTTTCTCTTGCCAAGTTCCCTCAGCTTTCTTTGCTAGCCAACATAAAAGAAAAAAAACAAAAGCCTCTTAATATATATCTTTTTCTGATTGATAAGAGGGTAACTATTCTCTGTTCTGGTATAAAGTTGCACTGCTGAGAGAAATTGCCTAGAGGGACATGAAATTCAATGTTGAGTCACCTGGCCCCTTGGCCAGCTCCCAAATCCCCATGGCTGTTGTGACCACATTGATTCAACAACCACTGAGAGGAAAAAAAGAAAACATCTAATTCTGCTCTGATTTCACAAACTGCCTCTTAATAGACGTCTGCTTTGCCCTTGCCTGAAACCAATTTTGGCTGCTTTTTGTTTTTTTTTTTTAGTTTTTAGCCATGTTGCCTTGACGGCATTCTGGTAATCCCCACCCCACCCCCACACACCCCCATCCCCTACTTAGGTTTTGTTGCTAGGTCATTGAGATAGTAGGGAGGTGGGGGAGAGGGGAAAAGGGTAACTGTGAACTGCTCCCAATTTTTCCTGACCAGTTTGTTGGTTTTCAACGATTTTTTGTCCCCTACAAATTAGTCAATGGATTGTTTGAGTGAGAGTAGACTTTAGGTCCACTGCCAAAGGGCATATGTTGATTGATCCATTAGGACTGAATAGTTAGATTCATGGTAACTATTCACCTTAACTCTTCCGTATTGATGGGCATTTAGGTTATTTCCCATTTTCCATTACTACTTAAATATTCAACCAACATCTTTGTATGTACTCTTTGTGCACATGTACAGATGCAAAGATTTTTCTAGAATACATAATAGGAAGTACTTTCAGGCTTGTATGGTTTGCACATTAAAAAATGTTGTACCAATTTATAGCCGTTCAATACCTTGAAATTGGCTAGTTTATTTTTTGTCTTTCTAAAATATGGTATGTTATTGTTTTTTAGTTTTCATTTTCCTGATTATTACTAACTTCGGGTTACTGGACATTGTCAGTGAATTGTCCGTTTATATTCTCGGTCTGTTTTTCTATAGGGTTTTCCTTTTCTTCCATTGATAGTTCTTTGTTTTACTTTTTCTAATTGTTTGAAAGTAATAAATTATGGGTTTTTTTGTAAATATAATGCCCAAATATTTACCACACATATCTAAATTTATTATTTGCAAATATCTAGAGATAATCCTTAACAAAACATGAAAGGAAATTTTACTTCCTTTACTTTCTCCTTCCATATTCCACATCATTATCATCTGGTATTTTATTTTTAGATTTATCGTTTCTTTGTATATTATTTGTATATTATTTTGTATATTTCTTTGTATATTATTTGTATATTATTATTTCTTTGTATATTACCTACTACTTTCTCTTGGAGCGGGTTTTCTTTTTGCTGAAGAATATTCTCTAGTATATCTTTATTAAAAATTTTATTTTATTTTATTTTATTCATTTTTTGTGGGACCCTCGCCGGCGGCCGGGAAACGAACCGGTGCTGCAGAGGCTGCGGGCAGCCTCGCAGCCCAGCGCTCAACTGCTGCTCCACCAGGGGAGGCCCTATTAAAAATTTTAAATAAAATCTGCAAGTTCTTGCCTGGAGGGAAATCAGCCTGTATTTTCCAAATAATTGAACTATATTTTCATGGAATCAGCTGAGAATAAAATCCTAGACTTAAAAAGATTTTTCTTTTATAATTTTGTGGATAGTGTACTATATTATCCTTGTATTCAGTGTTGCTGATAACAAGCTCAAGGTCAGTCTGATGCTTATTTCTTCATAGGTGACTTGTGCTTTTTATTTTACCTCTAGAAGCTTTTAAGTTTTTCATCTAATTCATGTTAGTCTTAGATTTTACTACAATGTACCTATGGTATGTATATATATATATATATGTTAAATAACTTGTTCTGTTTGGCATGCAATGTAACCTTTCAATATGAATGCTCATGTCTTCAGTTCTGGAAGAATTTTCTAGTTTATTTAGGTGTATATTTATACTTCTGGCTAAGCTTTCCATACTTCTTAACTTTCTGTGATTACTTTCCGTGTTTTGGGGTTTGTTTTGGAAGAACTACTTTATTCATTTATTTTGCTCTTCAGCTATTGCTCCACTAATGATTTCTCCCTTTCAACAACTAATTTCTAAATTCCTCATTTTCTAAGCAATTTTCTTTTTATGACTGAAATGCCCCAATTTATATTGGGCTTCACCATATTTTTAGGGTGCTACCAGCACTTGGTATGACTGATTTTCTCCTTTACCCAGTACTCATTGCTTCTACTTGGAGGTAGTTGCAGCTGCTGCTGGTTGTGGCACCCAAAGTAGGAGGGAAGGGCAGGAATTGCAAAGATTTTTCCTCCTATTGTGTCTACTCATTTTCTTAATCATTCTTACTTTCCAATGTGGCAGTGAATTTTTTAAAAATTACATAATTTCTAGAATTTTGAGATGAGAGGAGGAGACTTCAATTTGGGGCTTAGTCATGGATTAACCTACCTCATCATGGTGTCCCAACTTTGATCCTTTAAATCAAAGTTAAACAGATTGAGTAGTAAATTACACTGCCTTGTTGACTTAATTTTTGTTTCTGATATTCTGTGTTAAGGAAATCAGATAATTTCTGATATCTTCAAGTTAGATATCTGTACAAAACAAGGGTTCATGATCAGTTGGCTGTTCTTTATTTCCTTTAGCTCTCACCATTTGCAAGCTTTCAAAATATATGTTATATTTAATTTGGTCACAAATTCATGGACTTCTTACATTTTTCCTCAGATATTTTTTTATTATTTTTTTAATAAATTTTATTTTTATATTCCCCATACAATTGCAACCCCCTTATTTTGACCCCAATCCCTCCCCTCCCCGCCCCCCACGCCCCATAGAGTGTCTCTGGTTCATAGTTGTTTGTTGATTTTGATTTGTACTTTCTTATAGTTATTCTTTTTCCTGGTCCCTTATTTAAGTTTTCTAGATTCGTGCTATGAGTGAGACCATCTGGTATTTTTCTTTTTCTTTCTGGCTTATTTCGCTGAGCATGATCCCTTCCAGGGCCATCCATGTTGCTGCAAATTGCATGTGTTTATCTTTTTTGAATGTTGAGTAATATTCCATGGTGTATATGTACCGCATCTTCTTGATCCAGTCATCTATTTTTGGGCATTTGGGCTGTTTCCAAAGCCTAGCTATTGTAAATAGTGCTGCTATAAACATAGGGGTGCAGGTGCTCTTTGGAATTGATGTTTCTGTGTCCTTTGGGTAAATACCTAGGAGTGGAATTGCTGGATCATATGGACCTATGTTTAGTAGGTCCAGAAATCTCCACACAGCTCTCCATAGTGGTTGGACAGTTTGCTCTCCCACCAGCAGTGCAGGAGAGTTCCTTTTTCTCCACGACCTCGCCAACAACAAATCTGATCTTTTAAGGAAAGGCTGGAGTTACAAATTTCAGATACATCTATTATAAAATTAAATTGTATGAATAATTGACATACCCAAGGGAAAGTTTTTGAAGGAAAATATTGCTGAGGACAGATTTTGGGAATAGTAGAAAGCAAAAAGAAAACTGTTCATAGTAGTTTCTGATTATTCTTTTGATTTCTGCTGTGTCCATTGTGATTTCTCCTCTTTCATTTATGATCCTGTTTATTTGTGCTTCCTCCCTTTTTTCCTTTGTGAGCCTGGCAGGGGTTTTGTCTATTTTTCCGAAGAACCAGCTCTTGGTTTCATTGATCTTTTGGATTGTTTTTTTTTTAGTTTTGATTTCATTTATTTCTGCTTTGCTTTTTATTATTTCTTTTCTTCTGGTTTTTGTTTTTTTTTGTTGTTCTTTTTCTAGATCTTTGAGCTTCAAGATTAGGTTGTTTCTTTGAGTTCTTTCTTGTTTCTTGATGTGAGCCTCTATGGCTATATGTTTTCCTCTTATTACTGCTTTTGCTGCATCCCATACATTTAGGAAATTGGTGTCCTCCTTGTCATTCAATTCAAAGAATTTTTTAATTTCTTCTTTGATCTCCTCGTTATTCCAGTGGTCTTCCAGTAGTGTGGTTTTCAATCTCCATGAGGTAGGAGAGTTCCTTGTCTTCTTTTTATGGTTTATTTCTAGTTTGATGCCTTCATGGTCAGAAACGATGGTTGGTGTGATTTCAATCTTGGTGTATCTGTTGATGTTTGTTTTGTGTCCCAGTATGTGATCGATCCTGGAGAATGATCCATGTGTGCTTGAGAAAAATGTGTACTCAGATTTTTTTTGGGTTTAGTGGTCTATAGATGTCTATTAAGCCCAAGCGCTCTAGATCCTTATTTAGAGCTTTTGTGTCTTTACTTATTTTTTGTCTCGTTGATCTATCCATTGTTGATAGGGGTGTGCTGAAGTCTCCCACTACATATGTGTCCCAGATTTTTTTTTTGGATGAAAATGCATCAAACTCTAAGAGTAACTTGTCAGAGTATGGCCTTGTATGTTTCATCATTATAAGCCAATAATTTACCAATAGCTATGGCCATTGCATTTAGTTTGTAACTGGTAATATTTTAATTTCAATAAAGATAATTTTTGGGATTTAATGTCTTATAAAGTGGGTTTTCTTTAAAAACTCTCCTTGTATTATTTCATTCTATTAAGTATTTTACGGGGAACAAATTTTCTATATTTTATAAGCAGATATACATCCTCCATATATCTAGTGTCTCCCTTGAAAATAACAGACATTTGATTAATGTTTGCTCAATTGATGCACTAATGAACCATATTATATCATTGATCAAATTGGACTAAATTGTAACATAATTGTGCACATATTTCAGTTAAGATAACTAATACATATTATTCTAGTCAAATGATAACATATTCTAGCCGTTCATAGTTTCCTTTGAAATACCTATCATCCTGTTTTGAAGGAATCTTCCTTTCTTCTTTTCCTTTCCACCTTTAGCAATTAAGTGAGCATGACAGGCTCGGCTGGGAAGTTGAGCCATACCGTTCCTATTAGCAGCACAGTCAAATGTCTCACAATATTTCTACAACAACCCCTCCTGCTGTGAATTACTGTAAATTTATTCACACTGTGAAACATGTTGTGGTCTGTTCTCCACAAGGTCCTTTTTAACCTTTGGAAAACTTTATTAATTGCAAGGCAACAAAACATATTCATACACAATTTCCTTTGAGCACTGGTTCTGAAGACAGAAACCAAATCACACAATTTCAATTGAAGAAAGGCAATTTTGCTAACCTGTGCTGATTTATATTACATTTAAAAATGTCTCTCTTAAAGCTTTAGATTTTTTTTTTCAATGAAAACATCTACCATGTAGTATAGTTTAAATTTTTGCATACAATGTCTGCACTTTGTTGATTTTTGGAAGTTAGTTTTGTTAGTAGCATTCACCTTTGAATTATTTCCCCTGGCTGAATGGGATTACTAAAGAACATGGTACTCTATGTTTTAATTTCTTTTTTTTTTTTTTAGTTCTTTTTTTTTTTTTTTTAAAGATTTATTTATTTATTTATACAAGCACTGGGTACAGTCAGAAGCGCGGGAGGGTGAGAGAATTCACCAGAGCCAGAGCGGGGAGCAGAGCAGGCAGAAGGACCAAAGTACACTGCTGAGGGGAGCAGCGGGCGGCAGGAGAGGTCTGCACACCATGTGGGACCCTCCTCCGGTGGCCAGGGAGCAGCCGGGGATCGAACCAGCGCTGCAGAGGCTGCGGGCAGCTTCGCAACCCAGCGCTCAACCGCTGCACCACCAGGGAGGCCCTCTATGTTTTAATTTCTTGATACTACAATTATAATTTAAATCTTTGCAAGAGAGTTTCTTCAGTAATTGTTAATAGTGTATTAAATGCTCTGTTCTGAGTAGATGGTAACCAAAGGAGTATTCTTTTGGTTCATAAAAAATAAAGTCCACCCATCATCTTATTGGTAACTAGTTACCATAGAACATGCTAGTCCTGAAGCACATAGGAAGTGGTAATTCAGCTGATGGTTAAACATCTGTGCAGTTAGTTACATATAAAATTCCTCAATAGGTCCATTGATTAAAAATCAGTTCAGCCTTTGATCTTATTATTTATGGTGACATTTTCAATTTCCCAACCTCCACTGTCAGACTTTAAGTATAGAGAATCCTTAAGGTATATCGGCAAAATATACCATTTATGATGGGAAAGTTCATTTCACAGATTCCTGGGAGGAGAGGTTGGGTTCCTTGATGCACATTGATTTTAATGATTTACTTTTGATATTTACTTTGGTTTTTTATAGTTTGTGTTATGCATGTCTGTTTAGCATATATGTACATACTCCTTTTTTGTTTGTTTTACAACAGGAAAATAGACTGATAGTGATTCTATTTTGTTGGCATTCACAGATTTAAAAAAATGTCCTATTAATACTCTATGTGGAAGTTAGATTGGTATAAAAATTATTTACTTAAGGTTTTAGTTAAATTGATACTCTTCTGAAAAATGTATTAAAGTCTTTTACTCTCTTGCTTTACTTTTATTTGAGATCTGTCTTTATTTACAAAAATAAGGCAAGTCACATATTACTTTCCTTAATTTTTTTTGAAGATTTATTTATTTGTGCATACAAGAGCAGGGGTACGGGCCAGAGGTGTGGGGGGTGAGAGGATACACCAGAGAGAGAGTGGGGAACTGAACAGGCAGACTTACTGAAATACACTGCTGAGGGGAGCAGTGGGCAAATCAGGAGAGGTCTGTGGTGCCATGTGGATTGCTCCCTGGCTGGCCGGGGATTGAACTTGTGCTGCAGAGGCTGCTGATTGCTTCATAGTGCGGTGCTTAATCCCTTGCGCCACCAGGGAGGCCTTCCTTGATTTTTTTTTAATGGAAAATAAAGGTGTTTTTCCTAACCTGTCCGTCACCGATTAAATTTTTGTGTTGAAAAATTCTGTGACCTCTGTCATGTAATACTAGCTAAAATAAGTATAGAGGCACAATTTCCAGTTTGCACTTGGAATTTTGCTAATTTGCAAGTCTAATTGTAAAAAAATTTGCTAATTTTCTGTACTTTTTTTGCAATCAGGTGTAAAGCAGGCATTTCTAAATAGGTCAGGCTCATTCTAGCTTCATACCTGATAGTGAAATTTGTAGGAGACAAAGAAATTGAATGATATACCAACAAGATAGAAGGTGAGAGGAGAGAAGACAGAATTTATTTAAATATTTTTGTGCTTATGGAGTGATAATTCCATAGGAAATACACAGAGCTCAGGATCACTAAGGCAAGATGAAAAGAGAACCAATCAAGAATTAGTAGTGAATATTGCCAAATAAAACCCAAATGTGACCCATCTCATTTATCACAAAGTTAATAATCCAGAATGATTAGAGGTTAGTTTTACTCAGTTACTAGAGCATAATTACCTGCATACTTTGAGTTATTGATCTAAGGACCTGGTCTTAGATCACTAATGGGTGGGCCAGCATCATGGAGTAGCCCTATCAAAGAAACATTATATTTGTTAAGACATGGACAGAGAGATGTGGGTCTTCCCACTCATTAGCTGTTAACTTTTCATACTAGATAAGCTTTAACTTCTTTACCTGGAAATAAGCATACTAATGACACTACTTTTTGGAATTTTTAGGGTGATGAATAATATAATGGGGAAAATTAATTAAAGATGAGGTCTAGCACATATTAAGTACTCAGTAAATATTAACTATTAATATTTAAAAAATTTCCCTTAGAGTGGGACTTTTCAGCTTTTAATATGGCTATGTGTATTGTGATCTTCCAGGGCTACATTCCCTATAGTTTTTTTCAAAATTTATTTATTTTTTATTTTATATATTTCTTACATCATTTTTCATTTTTGCACAATATGCATTTTCATCTTGTTTATAGTCCCCATACAATTTCCACCATCACTACAGGCGGGGAGAGAAGGGAGTAGGAACATTCCCTATAGGTTTTTAAAAAACAATCTTGGATTCCTTCCCACTCCCCAAGGTCCCTGAAGAACATCTCTAGGAATTCAAGATTAGAGTGGTGCTGAGCACACTTTGGGGAAAGTTTGATGGAATAGGTGATTGCTCAGGTCATCATTCCATCAGGTTTCAGACACAAAAGCCTTTTGGCCAACACCCATTGTCTTAACCTCTTGCTACTCAAAGTATAGACTGTGGCACAGGGTGTTTGTTTAAAAATGTAATCTCTGGGGCCTCCCCTGGTTGTGCATGCAGTTGAGCGCAGCGCTGGTTCTATCCCAGCTGGCCGGCAAGGGTCCCACATGGTGCGGCAGACCTCTCCTGTCTCGCCCGCTGCTCCCCTCAGCAGCATATTTCGTCAGTCTGCCTGTTCTGTTCCCGCTCTGTCTCTGGTGAATCCTCTCACCCTCCTGCAAATCTGGCCTGTACCCTGGTTCTTGTATAAATAAATAAATCTTTAAAAAAAAAGTAATCTCTGAGTTCCCAACTCAGGTCTACAGGAAAAGAACCAACATTTGAAGCAATTTCCAGTGGTGATTGATGAGTGTGTTATGATGGGAAGGCCTGGTCTAAAGAAAGCCCTTTTGCTAGATGGTTGGTGACTTTCTGCTGGGCTCTACAGGTGGGATGTCTTTCCTGAACACATGTGGTTGAGAGACTTGGATGCAGAGGTGTATTCTAGCTGAGCAGCAGGTCATCTCTTATCTACAGTGCGATTTCTCAGTGTGTGAAAGAAGGCAGTTCTAAAGCTCAAATCAGATCCCATCAGAATAATGCTAGACACTCTTGGAAACATTGCTGAGCTTTGCTCTGTACTTGTGCCTATTTCAAATCTTATTAAGTCAGGAAGTAGTGCCTGGCAAGTGGTTTATCCTGCTTGGCTATTCATGCTTCCCAATTCATTTTTATTGTGCTAATTAAACTTCAAGTGATATTACAAGTGCAGATTGTTTTTTCCATTATTGAATCTTTGGCCAGCATATTAATGCTGTAGAATTAACGTGAGTCAGATGCTTACTCATTTGTGGAAGACTTTACATTTAAAAGATCTAGACTTGGCCAATTTTGCACAGATTCCTTTGGAAACAGTTATGACAGGGTGATACAATTCTCTATAAATAAAGGAGACTCACTCTTCCCTCACACATAGATACACAATTATTTTTTAAATGAACCAAATTCCTAGATCATGGATCTGTATTGGTGTTTGTGGTCTCTGTTAAAATTGAGTAGATGCAGTCCAGGGAGGTAGTAAAGTGTGATGGGGAAAATTCTGAGTTTTGGGTCTAAATCCCAAGACTAGATGGTTGGCAACTTCGGAAGGTATATTTGACTTTTCCAAAATGTATATCCTTTATTGAATAAGACAAAATACTTAACTTCAAGATTTGTTTAAGGATTAAAAATACCAATAATTTAAAGTATTAGACAAGAATTTCTGGTTTGGTGAATGCCCAGTGAATGCTATTGTTTAATGTAATTAAAAAACATTTTTAGACTTATTAATCATACAAAATTAGGCTTGTAGAAAAAGTATTAGATTTTATAGGGCACAATATTATTCCCCACTGAGGATCTTTTTATTTTAGCTTTTCCTATTCAGAATTTCTAGACTATTAGGTACATTTGTAAAAATGTAGGCCCTTTCCCCCATAGGTTTGTATTTAAGGTGCAACAAGGGTGTCTCCATGCTCCATTGGTGGAGTCTGATTGGAGAAGACCATAACTTGGGAATGAGGCCCTGGCTTATTGGTGCTTCCTGATTGAGTGGTTTAATCTGTTTTAGTATAAAAATTGGGAAAAAGTTAACAAAGCACAAAAGTTGCAACGTGGAGAGCTGATGGATGAGTAGTGAATGACCGGAGTGCTGAGAATGCTGGTTATCAAGTCAGTGATGGGGAAAGTCAAGGGGCAACTTGCTTTCTATCCAGACTCCTACAAGGCTCATAAAGTGATGCCAAATACAGGCTGTTGGCTGAAGGTTTGTTAAGCAACATTTAAATCCATTTTCATCCCAAGTGACTATGTGCCTTCCTAGCAGAGAACTGGAGACTTATTTTCTAAAGAAGATAGAGCTAAGGTCCTGAGGAACTCTAGGTAGAGTTGAGGATTTGAGAACCATTTTGAAAATGATGGATTTCCATTCTGAATATTGACATTTCTATTCTTCTTCCTCTTCCAAGGAGAATATTGAAGAACATTACCTGTAAAATTTGACCATTCCCTTCCCCAAGTGTTTTATAATATTGACATCAGGTGCTAACCAGTAGAGGCCAATAATATTGTCCTGCGGTGTGGTTGGAAATTCATGAATGTGCATTGCCTCTGATACCTCCTTCTTAAAGATGTGTAAACAGTTAAGAAAAATCAACTATGTGATAAAAACTTATGAGAGAGAAAAACAAACACAAAATAATCAAAAAGAGAAAGGAAAAACAGTGCAAGAGATGGTTGATATGGAGGGAAGAAATATTCAAATGAATTTTCATTAATATCTCATAGAAATCAGAAGCAAAACAGGATGCTATAATATTAGAAGACTATTCAGGAGCAGTAAAAAAGGCTTGGAAAATAAAACAATGACAGAGAAGAAAAACCTCCAAAGAAAGTTTGTATTGTAAATATGAGGAAATTTCCTTTAAATAGAAAAGAGATAAAAAGATGGAAAATTGGAGAGAAAGGATTAAACACTTTGAGGGGCTATCTAGAAACTTCAACATCCAAATAATAGGTGCTCTGAGTGGTGGGGAAGTATAGCATCAGAGTTGTGCTGGCATAATTTTTTTTTCTTAGTGGTACATATCACAGTGTTCTATCCTATAATGAATGCTATCTTAAATTTGATAAAACTTCATAACCTTTACATGTGATGCATCAGCTGTTAGTGGGGTTTATATACTCAAATGAGCTTTACCCCTAAATATAGACAACATAACTTCATAGCAAAGGGAAGATATGAAGACATAAAATGTCAAGTTTGGTATGGGCATGTATGACAGTGACCTAAGTTTTATCCTCAATGGTCAGAGGTCATTAGATAATATTAAAATAGAAAAATCAAGGAGTAGCAATATAAACATGGTATGTAGTGATGTAGGGATCAAAACCCAAAACTGAGTGGAAAGAGGTGAAATTAGTGCCTGTAGGGTACAGGAATTAGTGTGACATGGCTACTGTTTTTCACACATAGTTTAGTGTTTTTTCATAACAAGTTTTGTTACAGACTTTAAACTACGTGATTGCATGTTTTGATTAAAAACTATAAAAAGTATTTTTGAAAAGTCACCTAGATCATACTGCCGAGTCTTCAAGGAGATTTTTCATTAAGTAAACCATTTCTTTCATCTTGCCTTGACATGCTTCTTAATAAATTAGAAAGCTTAATTGTCATAGACGTTGTCACTGGATATTAGAGTTAGAAGAAATTTAAATTAGATCTTCTAAATGAACTGCTGAATCTTAGAGAGAAGAAAACACATTGGGAGAAGAGGAGAAATGATTCACCCAGGCTACATAGTACAGGCAGGCTTAGGAGTGGGGGTCCTGACTCCTAATCCAGTGCTCCTTCCTGTTCACTGGGCTGCCGCTGGATCACCCCATATGCTTCATTGTCCTGTATGCCACAGAGTGTTGGGAACCTTTTTGAAATCCCAGGAAAACTATAACACTACTCTCCACTGGGTGCTGACAGGTAGGGAGAATTGAGAAGAGATCACATAGGTCACTAAATGTCAGGTCTTGTGGGGTGGTCTTCTATGGATGGTGGGAATATGTAGCATAATACAACATACACTATCTAAATTTTGTTCCAGTTTTGTTTCTATCATAAAGAATAAAGACCTTGTCAGTAAAAACTGAGTCACAGGAGAGGCTTGATGCATAACATTGTGAGATGGTAGGTCAGATACCACTGGGGGCGGGTGGTTAATTGCTGTTTAAGGACTATTGAAGATGAATTACTTTCCTGACCTCTGGGTTACTTACTCAGGAGTGAATGATGCATCGTAGTTCCATAGGACGCAGCTGTGGAGTGAGTGCAGTTCCCAAACAGAGTTTCTGATACCAAATGAGGGGTGGACTTGACTGACAGGATGTGCCATATTGTTTCACCCCCTGAGATTCACCTTCATGTTAAAAAACAAAACAAAACACTGTGATTCCCCTGTGGTTTAAAGCAGTGTAAACAACCAATAGGTGTGATTGTTTAATGAAGTGTTAATAGCATCAATAAAACAAAGCTAGCATTTGAAATATAAAAGTATAAAATGATGCTCTCCTGAAATCTTAAAAAATTGTTTATAACCTTCAAAACTTCATCTGATAACAAGTACTTTCTTATGATTTTCACACAAAAAGAACTTTTCATTAGATAAGAACCCATGTAACTTTTTTTAAAATCTCATCATAAATAGGATGACCCATTTTATTTATCCATATAACTGGAACATTCCAGTGTTGTGATGGTCAAGCTTCCAGTTTTTGAAAAATGCTTAAAAACTATATTTTTCCCCCAATCTGACTCAAAATCAAGGTTTTAAAATCACAATCTATTCTTTTTAAAATCCAGGTATGGGGAGGGTTGGATTTATGAGTTACTTCATGCAAAAAAATAGATTTATGCAAAAAAATGTAGATGCATTTCACCCTTTTGTTCTTGACTATAACAAAATGGAGGTGAGGAGAGGGTAAGATAAGATGACTGTCTGTTTATGTGCAAAACACTGGATTAGTACCTGTAGAAATGAATCAGGGAAAACATCCTTCTATAAATTAGTGGGTTTTTTAAAATAAAAGAATACCCTGTGATAACCTTTTTAAGAAATGTGCAAAATTTGTTTTAGATTTTATGACTGCACATTTTTGGTTCACATTAAATCTGTAAAACTTTCCAACCTGGTCTATCTTCAGATCAATGTAAATCAATGTCAGAAAGTAAATAATGGACGGTGGATTTTAAAGCATAAAGAGTTTTCAATTTGTTGCTGTTATTTTGATAATATATTTAAGTGTTTGTGTATGTCTCCAATTACTGTTCTTGTTCCGCAGGTTTGCCATCAGCAAATTTAGCTGCACCTAACCTTACTGTAGAAGAAGGAAAGTCTATCACATTATCTTGCAGTGTTGCAGGCGATCCAGTTCCGAATTTGTACTGGGATGTCGGTAATCTGATTTCCAAGCATATGGTAAGGCTTATGTTTGGCTCTGTGCTCATAGAGAGGGTAGTGTCTTAAAACTTGAGGTTGCATTAACCTAGTGATGAGCATTTAATATTTTATATGTCACAGAGAGACCTTTATGATGAGTTTTGGATGCACATTTACTTTCCGTGTATCTTTAATTAATAAAGACTAATACAGGTGTGCATATTAGTCGTGTCTGCCCAGTAAATGGGAAAGTCTCTATGTCCTAGTGAGTTTTTTTGTATCATCATGAGCAAAGTGGGTGACTCTCCTTGTGGTCTTTTCCTTTGGAGGAAGGTAGGTAGAAATTCAAGGATTAAAACAATTTTTCTCATTAGAGAGTTGAAATATGGAGAAATAGAATAACTTCTGATTTCTTCCCTTGCCTAAGCCTGCTTCAGGATGGAAACAATTTTCTAATGTTATACACACACACACACACACACACGTATATTTTCTCTCTAATTAGGGGAAGAAACCATAAATCTTGTCACCTTAAGATCCTTACTAACAAGGATTTTTTTTTCTGTTAATTCTTTTGTAGAATGAAACAAGCCACACACAGGGCTCCTTAAGGATAACTAACATTTCATCTGATGACAGTGGAAAGCAAATCTCTTGTGTGGCAGAAAATCTCGTAGGGGAAGATCAAGATTCTGTCAACCTCACTGTACACTGTACGTAATCAGACAGGCATGTGTTTTTAATAGCAAATGATCATGGACACACCTACATGTGTCACTGGGTCACTGTAGGTGTTGCTAAAGTGTGTTAAAAATGTTTAGGCAGTATTTTGTGGGTACTTAATTAAGAGACCATCAGTTTTTTTCACTTGTTCTATTTCTGCTAAACTCTCTTACTCATGCATTGTGTTTCTTTTAAGATTGTTATTATTATTATTATTATATTTTTATCTTCAGCTTGTCCTCTGTGCCTTCCTCATCTTTTGTTGCTACATATATTTTCAGCAGGATATCCTCCTCTGGTTAATAAGTTTTAGTGTAAATTCTGATTAATCCATTTCTAAAAATTTCTTCTTTATGCAAGCAAAATGAATTTTAAATTGTGATATTTAAAGCATTGCCTGGCTGTTCATAAACACCTAATTGTGTTGTTGATGCAGTAAAACCTCATTAGTTTGACATCAAGTTTCTGTGGGAAGGTCCAATTTAAGCTGTCAAAAATTATTATCACCTAGAAAACTTATTGTTATTCTAAATTTTAGTATACATTGAGATTGAGATATAGGATATTAATGCTTTTTAAACATATGTGCATTACTTCCCAGTATTATAAATAACACAACACATCTTAACATGCCAGATGGTGGTGTTCAGTGTGAATGTGTATTCAGTAAAAATCATATAATTTTCACATCATTACAAATTCTGAGCTGGCATGGTATAAATTAATGAGGCTCTATTCTGTTTGGATTAGGGTTTGGTTGAGAATATACACTTTTCACATCATTGCATATATGTCAGAATGAATACACATTGCACACATGCAGCACATGCTTACTGGAGTGAATCACTGAAATTACCAACCTAATTATTTATTACTGTCAGAACCACCTCTGCCCAGTAGATACTGGACTCCTAATTTCTCATCATTTCACCCACTCTCAGAAGCCTGAAGTCAATGCTATCCCCCAAACATATGCAACCAGCTTCGAACATATGTTCTTTAAATCAGCACCTCCCCCAAAGCTCATCTGACATGGTGGAATAAGTGGTTCTGGGTTTGGGGGCCTGGGCTGGTGGGAGGAGGTAAGTGTAGAACCTGCCCTATCATGTTCTTTGTAACACAGACCTCTAAATAGGTGTGTTTTACGTGTGTTCTTTATTCTGGATAATGGATTTAGAGCTCCCTTCCCCAAATTGTGTTTAAATTGAATTTTTATACATGACGTAACATATGAAAAAAATATTACACCTATGACAGGTATTTGATAAAAAATTAAGTTTGTAAATTTAAGTTTTATAGTATTGCATTTCTTAAGATGAAGAACCCTGTTACAACACACATCTGCAGAGTTCAGATACTCCCTGTGCTCACTTAGAAGGAATTTCACTGCTAACTGGAAATCTTCCTGTAGATTTTGAAGGTGAATTAGTCTCTCTTATCAGCTTTGCTTCTTCTTGTTGTCCTGGGAGGATTTATCTGAGCACAAATAGGAGGTAAAATCAGATAATATCAGGTTATCTAATAAGGACATTCAGATTCAGAATTTTCTCGGTTTAAGCAAATATCTATGTGATCACTGTAATTTGAGGAATTGACCATAGAGCTATCACATTCAAGATCAAGAGTAGAAGGAATAAATGATAGAGAATATTAACAACTGAGATAACATTTGCAGTGTCCCCACAAAGGGTAGATGATGTTTCCCCTTTTTGTATTGAACTACAAGGTGCGGAACCCGTATAACCAGGGAGCAGTGTCTGAATGGGCAGGGCTACTGGATTAGGCATCAGGAGACCTGGATTCCTGTTTCAGATTTGCCTCTCAGTTACATTTATTTTCAGCAGGACAACCTTGACTAAGTCACTTAATCGCATTGGACTTGGGTTCCTTCATCTGAAAAATGATGCCATTAGATCTTGAAGGTCTTTTCTGGCCTTTGATTTTGTAGTTATCAGTCAGGCCACATTAAAATAAAAAGTGATGAGGGATTTTAAATGCCTTCATTCAAACTAAGTACTTTGTTTAAAAATGCTACTTGATAATGTTTGTTTACCCCTGAAACATAAATTGCTTTATACTTAAAATCATTTCTAGCTTGTTTGTCTAGGTTTAGAAAGAACTCTAGACATTTAGAGGATAATAGAAAGAGCATTGGCATTTGAAATCTAGCACAAATGGACTGAACTATAATGGAATGTGATGCTTTTAAAGGACATTTTCTATTTACAAGCAGTGACAAATCACAATTTATCATACTTTATAGTAATCAGTCAAAATTAGTAGCAACATTCATGACATTGATCAATTAGATAAGTTATGTGAGATTAGCGCTTCTGTCAAGACTTCCAAAGTCATGTTTTGTCATTATTTGTATTATTTAATGAGGAAACAATGTATAAATAGTGCCCCTCAATCTTTTCATAATGAATATACATAACACTAAGGCATATGTATTAGAAATCAAGTTAACCTCAAATGAACCTTTTCCACTGTCAGAAATCTCTTGGCTCTGTTTGGAGCTGGTTCTTACACTGAATAAATTTTAAAAATGACTGTGGTGCATGGGTCTTAAGTAAAGTAGAGAAAGGAGTCTTTCTGAAGCTCTCTGTGGGGAATTAAAACAACTTTAATAATAATACAAAATATTGATGGATTCCAGAGTTCATAGTTATATATTTTCTTAACCCAAACAATAGTGAATAAGATTCCCCTATCTTAGAAATCTGGACATGGGGCGAATTCTGAGCGTTCTGATGCTATTAACTCTCTCTTTTTCAATTTAGTTGCTCCAACTATCACATTTCTCGAATCTCCAACCTCAGACCACCACTGGTGCATTCCATTCACTGTGAAAGGCAACCCCAAACCAGCGCTTCAGTGGTTCTATAACGGGGCAATATTGAATGAGTCCAAATACATCTGTACTAAAATCCATGTTACCAATCACACGGAATACCATGGCTGCCTCCAGCTGGATAATCCCACTCATATGAACAACGGGGACTACAAGTTAGTAGCCAAGAATGAGTATGGGAAGGATGAGAAACAGATTTCTGCTCACTTCATGGGCAGGCCTGGTATTGACACTGGTGAGTATTTGATGCTTTTGCATTGGGGAGAGGATTGGGATGTTACTCAGCTATTACCTAAATCATGTATACAATGAACCACCCCCAAACCAAGTGACTTGAAATGCTATTATCTAGTGGAATTATATTCAACTGGGGTAGGTTTTGTGACATGAGTCTTTATTCTGGGGCTCAGGTCTACACAGGTCTGCATCTTATGACAAGTGTGGAGTATAGGAGGCCATCTAAACATCTGTGAGTCTTTTTAGGGCCATGGTTCATGGTCTTTTTAGGTTCATGGTCTCTTCAGTCTATATGCCAAGTCTGTAGCAGGGATCATTTAAAAAATAATCTAATATACATGTTTGATTTTGTCTCCAGTGATTAATGAGATTTTGTACCCATGAAGGCAAAACTCATGCAAAACTTTGAGCAGCCTAATTGTATTTGGTTGGCTCATAAATATTTATATTTATTTTCCATCCCTTCTCTGTAATTCACATTCCTTTCTCATCCATGGTTGAAAAACCATTGTCCTGAAATGCTTTGCTCATCTGGAATCGTTGCATTGAGGTATTATTATTATTTTTTTTATCATAGCCTGAATTGTTTTTCTAGGAGTGGTAATATTTTTGATATGACCAATAGGTAGAAGAGGTTAGAAGGTTAGAAGAAAGATGACAGGCATCAAGGATCCACATTGTGGCTAGGTTGAGAATTTCAGTTTGAAGCCCAGTAATATTAGAGATTATTGCCTTGCATTTACTTGCCTCAGGTACTGTCATGCAGTGGAAAATTCCTCTTTTCTTAATAAATTTAGTTAGCTTATAACATTATATAAGTTTTTGATTGCACAATAATGTAATTCGACATCACTACATACTACATCAGGCTCACCACCAACTGTCTCATTTCCATCCATCTCCCTAGTATTGACCTCTTTTATCCTTTTTTCCACCAGCAATACCTTTCTGGTAACCACATTTTGTTCTTTGTATCTGTTTGTTTTTGTTTGTTTTATATTTACATTCCACATATGAGTGAGGTTATACAATATTTGACTTTCTTCAGCTGACTTTATCACTAGCTATTTTTAAGTCATACATCTGACAAAGGGTTAATATCCAAAATATATAAAGAACTCATACCATTCAACAACCCAAACCAACCTGATTAAATAATGGGCAGAGGATCTGAATAGACACTTCTCCAAAGAAAACATACAGATTGCCAACAAGCACATGGAAAGATGTTCGTCATTACTAATTATCAGAGAAATGCAAATCAAAGCCCCAATGAGATATCACCTCATATCTGTTAGAATCTTTATTATCAAAAAGAGAAGATATAGCAAGTGTTGGGGAGAAGGTGAAGAAAAGGGGGGCTTGTATGTTATTGATGGGAATGTAAATCAGCGCAGTCACTATGGAAAACAATATGGAAAGTCCTCAAAAAATTAAGAATAGAAATATCATGTGATCCAGTTATCTATCTTTTGGGTATTTATCTGAATAATAGAACACTAATTCAAAAAATATATAGTGCCCTTATGTTCAGTGGAATGTTCTTATTTGCTCTATCTTGTAGCCCCAAACCTGATATCATTGTGGAGGCCGAGGCTTGTGGTAGGCTATTGGGACCTGTGTGTAAATGGAATTTCTCATTGTAATAGCTCTAAGTTCATTAAAGTCACCTGAAGATGACTTGGGAAGGCAAAAGGAAATTTGAAGTTCTGTGAGGCAGTGCCTGCTTGGGCAGCATATGCTGTGTGGCTTACCAAGCCGCTCCACAGTCAAAGGTGATGGATGTGAAGACACCAAACAATAGATGAGAATGCAGTCGTTCTCATTACATAATAAATCTTCCCACTATCCTGGTATTTATTAAACAGCTTTTTAAATATGCAAGCTTCCTTGGCTTGTTCAAAATGTGATTTGAATTATATAAGTTTGATTTACAAACAGCCTTTCAGGAGCACATAAAACAAACTAAGTTTGGATGCCTTACCCAGACACCTTGGCAGTTGTTATATTTCTCATTAAATCTTCTTAATTGAGAATTTAGCTGCCTGGCTACATTTGCCATGGTAAATCTCTAGATTACTGTTTCTTCCTGCATATTTGGGGGAATATAGCATTGTTGTTAAGTTTATAGACTGTTTTGAGACAACTGCTTTGTTAGTTTTTAACCAATATTTTGTTTGTGACTCTGTATTTTTCAGGTAGCTAATAAGAAACTTTTTATGTAGAGGTTTCAGGTGTACAACAGTATAAATCAATATCTGAATATATAATATTATGTTGGCCACCAAAAGTCTAGATTCTATCCATCATCATGCAATTGACTCTTTTTATTCTTCCAGTAAATTATATTATTATTATAGTCTTAGCATTTGTTTTTACTTTGTTTGTTCATTTGTTTTGTATCTTTATTTTCCATGTTTGAGTGAAAACCTACATTGTTTATCTTTCTCTATCTGACTTATTTTACCAAGCATAATGCCCCCTAGGTCCATTCATGTCATTGCAAATGGTAGGACTGCACACATTTTTATACCTGAGTAGAATTCCACTGTGCATGTATACATCTCCTTTATCCAGTCATAGGCTGATGTTCACTTAGGTTGTTTCCAACTCTTGGCTATTGTGTATAATGGTGACATAACCATGGGGTACATATATTTCTTCAAATTATTGTTTTCATGTTCTTGTGAATAATGTTAGATTTACAGAAAAGTTGCAAAGAATGTACAGAGAGTCACTAAAGAGCCCTCACCCAATTTTCTCCATTGTTAACATCTTGCATTATTTTTATTTCTCAAAACTAAGAATCTGACATTTGTATGTTACTCTTAACTAAAATTCAGAATTGATTTGAATTTCACCATTGACTGCCTTTTGAAACTGTTGGAGGTGAACTTGATTCAGGGTGAAGGGCTGGCATTTAAAGTTTTAGACATGTTCTGTGTGCTTTGATATATACACAGCTCTGCCAGTGGAAAGCCTGTAATTTCTATTTTAGATAGGATTTTGATGTATTTTCTTAAACATTTCTGTAGGGTGCCAATATGTGGGAGAATTTAACTACTCTTATTCATGTGACCTCGTTTTTATTGAACATTTCTGTAGTTTTAACTTATCTAGTGATAGAAAGAATTGCTTTCTAGCATAAGAATAATTGGAGTCTCTCAAATATTCTCTTTAAAAGAAATAATTTATCAAAAATAAGTTATTTTATGAGGATTTTCTCTTTTCCTTGTGTTCATTATTTTTTATTAGATCTTTAAAAATAATTTCAAAAATTCTACTTTTAGAAAAGACTTTTTTTATTTGAATATTTACTCAAGGGCTAGCTATCAAGGATTAAATAAAAGTGGAAATGAGAAAGACTTGACCCACCATGACAGTAGATATAAATGGCCCTAATGGGTCATCAACCCTTTAGGTTTAATTGATGGGTCATCAATTAAAAATTGACTTCATTTGGCTTGTGTGATAGAATTTTTGTGGGCATTTATGAGATTTGTAGCCATGTCATATGTCCTGGTCTTTCCTAGAATTGCTGTCTCTTCCTCTAATCTCCCTTTAAAACTAAAGAAAAAAATAAACAAATTGTACCTATACCTATTATAGGTGCAATTTTCCTGCTGTCTATAGGTACATTCCAAATTAAGGATAACAGTTTGAGTTCGGTGTATATTCCTTCAACATGTCTGTTGTCACCATATAGCAATTAATGAAGAAGCATTGCTGTCACAGAGCTTTTTGATAAGACGTTTCTGCTATTTTTCTTCCTACTTGTTTTGATGACTTCCTTCTTGTTCCATTGTCAGTCTCCTGGCTTACAAGGCACAGGGAGCCTGGGCTCACTGTGAAGCCACTGCAATGCCACACACAGACAGAATTCAGTGGCAGTTCTGTGTCCTTACAGTATGTGCTCCTCATGCAGCTCAGAACTGAGATTTTCATGGGTGGGGACCTTGCTTAGGAATCCATTCTCTACTTGGGATTAGAGAATGAAGAGCATCAAAATCAATGAAAATACAAATGAAAAAAACGTAAGCAAAAGTCCCTAAACAAGAATAGGTGACCCTGAAAGAAGATGGACAAGTTGCTGTACTTTAATACTGATTGTTGATTGTTTTCACTGCTATCTGGAGTGGAGACACTGGATATGGGGGCAGATGCTCTGCTTTTCACTTGGAGGAAGGATAGGGTGGACATACCATCCTGTATCGGTCAGGCCTAGAAGGTGCCATCCATGGAGAGGGGTAAAGGCAGTAAAGATTCCTGTACGATGTCTTTCCTCATTGCTGAGCCTTGCAGACCTCAGACTCTGACCCCAGGCCCAGATCAGTTGCTAATGTTATCAGATCTGTAGAGGTTAGAAGGTCCCCACTTTCCAAGTCAATGCCTTCCCCATCTGCTAATCACTGGAAACTTGGCTTGGAGGAAAGATTTTCACAATTTCAAAGTGCTAGACAGATCATTTTGGAATCAGGCTTATAACTGAACTCAGTTCTAGTCAGTTTTGGGTTATGTTTAAAGCACAAAACCCAACTTTCAGCTTCAAAACGAAATTTAGAAAACAATAGTTTTTATATTTTGAGTACACCCAAGAGCACAACTTGTGACAGTAAGCTAATTTTATTTATTTCATTTTTGTTTCCATTCTTCCTTTAAAATTTATTCACAGGAATAATCTGGCTTCAAGAACAGTAACATCCTACTCCTTGGCGCACATTACAATTAACTGGATCGTTTTAATTATTATTTTATTTCATTTTTAAGATACATTCTTGGGACCCATCTCTAGCAATTTTGATTCACTGGCCCCTGGATGAGGCTTGGGTTTTGGCTCTATTTGTTTTCAAAATCCCCAGGGATTCCAAAGTTGAGGATCAGTGCTTTGGGTGGGTGCTTTGACCCAAGGGAGATTTTTCTGCTCATCGTTGAGTAATAAACAACAATTCTTTGGTGACTTTAGTTGCAAATAAAATCTCAACTGATAGAGCATGCATGTCCTGTATGAGTTAGAAATCAGAACTCTGCACTTGGTTTAATGGCCAGTCTTTATGCCCAGAAGGGACTTTTAACTTTGGTCAAACTTCTTGTGCAGTTGTGGGCTAAAACTACTTGAAATTTAATGAGCATACAGATCTCCTGTTTAACCATATTAAAACAGACTAAACAGATTCTGTTTAAAATGCAAATTTTGATTCTGTGGGTTGGAGAAAGGACTAAGATTCTGTATTCTTAAGCTCCATCATGTGCTGATGCTGCAGATCCTTGAGTCACATTTGAGTAGTGGGGTGATTCATGTCTCTCCTGCAAATGGGGGTGGGGCACCAGAAGAACTAATCACACATCCATTAAGATTACCTCACTGACTCCCTGAGCATATCAACTGTGATAGTGACTAAAATATAGATGAGCTGGTATGTAGAGTTGCGCTTTAATTTGGTAAAAATATAGGATGAGTACATACATGACTTAAGAAGGCTTGGGAGAGTGAATAAAAAGTAAGACAGCAGAGCAGGCACCCACATGGGAAGTTCAGGGTTATCTGAGGATTCTTCAAAGATTCTCTGTATCTTATTTAGCTTACGGGCCAAAAATGAGGCTTGTCTAAGATGAAATTGATCCGCAATGTGATTGCCATTGGAATTTAACACTACATATAGAACAATCTCTTCATGAACAAGGAGGTGTGCAAGGGGAACTGAGTAGAGATTAGAAGAACTGAGGGTGTCTTTTAAAGCAGAAATTAATGGCAGAGAGATTGCTTGCGGAGATTGCATGAGGAAGAAACTTGAAGCCATTGCTGCTGTTTTCTGATCAGATAACAAAAGTTTCAAGAATTTTCAAGGTCAGAAATTTTTATGAATATGACCATATTGATTATTTAAGATAGATTCTATTGAAATGACAACCCAAGTGATGACTTTTTCAGGTTTGGAGCAAATTTAGCCGAAGCACTCAGTAATAAAATACCCTTGTTTTAAAGCTTCCCAGTCTTTAGGCGGTACATAAAGAGTGTCTCGCTGGCCCACTCATTCAGGAAGAATGTCACAGCTCAAGAATGCTCATTCACACAAGCAGTGGGAGTTAGTGACTTATGCTGCCTAATTCTGGATCAGTTATCTCCTATGCAAAATGCACGTCAGGAACAAACTATAAATATTGGAAGAGTTTTCCCCACAGCTTCTTAGTAGTGCTATTTTATCAAAAGATTTATGACTTCTGGATGAACTAGCTCTCTCTGTAGCACTTAGAATTGCCCCCACACTGGCAGATTTAGGTTTGGCGTACTTAGGTCAAAGAATGCAGAGGAAGAATTTCTCCAAATGTTACATTGAGAAAATGTAAAGCTCCCCTCTGTTTGCCTGTTAGGCTATTTGTCTCTACCCGTTTTTTGTCCTGGTAATGAAAGAAAAGAACATTCTACCTGTCTCTCTGCCTTAACCAAGAAGAGCATGGTTCAACCATAGACTCATAATAATCATGATAATTAAGATTTATACTTAAATAGCTCTTTATGTCTCAAGAGTACTAATGTTAATTAATTATGCTCCCCGAAGCTCCTGAGGAGTTGCCAAAGCTAGAGCTATTATCTTCTCCTGTCTCATAGAAGCTTCCTTTGTTAGAGAAAAAGTGAAGAGACTTATAATGCTGCACAGCACATTAGAGGTTCAGTCAGAAATGAGACCCAGACATCTGAACCCCACAATGTTTTCAGGCCCTGAGTTCAGCCTGGGATGCAGAGAGGTAAGAGAGAAGGATCTGGAAACTCAAGATGGACTGCCATGGGTTAGAAAGCATTGTTGACAAAGCAAGGATCATTTACTTGAAAAGAGCGCATCTTTTCCTATTGTCTTATGATATGAAATTCTCTGAAATATTTTTCAAGATCACATCCAAGTGTGCAAATGGAACAGATAGAAGTCTTTTTCTTTTGGGGCATTTAAGAGAAAGAAAAAGCTTAAAGGAGGAAACAGATGAGTCTTCTGGCCCCTCCATTATTTTTATCTTCACAGCAGAGTGGAAGGTGAACCATACTGCTCTGATACCAGTCTTCTCACAGTTTTTTTTTAAATCCTACAAATGTGTTTTCTGTTTAACTGTAGAGTGTTACAGTGAAAAAAGTCATAAAGATTTACTCATGAAGATTTACTCATCAGCTATGGCAGATGAGAAAATGGAAGTAAAAAGGCCCTCACTTTAAGTCCTTTAGCATGGGATTAAGAGGATGGTGAAGTATTTTGAGTTGATATTTTCAGGAGAAAAGTTTGATATTATCATCCACATTTGGAAGTCTAAATGCCCTAAGGGTTTATATCTTGAGGTGTGGAAGTCGCACATTTAAAGCAGAGTTGTGTCAGGATGCTGTGTGGCTGCAACTTGGTCTCTATTCTTCTCCCTGGGAGTACTTCAGGCAGCCTCCTGGGCCTGTCAGACTTCTGCCCTTAGTTCCTAACAACACGAGTTGGATCAAGTGCCAAATGGAGTCACATGTCACTTTGCAGCAGGAATATATTCTGAAAAATGTGTCATTAGGTGACTTTGCAAAGGCCATAGGGTGCAATTACATAGTCTAGGTGGTCCAGCCTGCTGTGCAGCTGGGGACCAGGGCTGAGAATGTCCTGAAGTGACATGACTGTCCAAGTGAGGGGAACACCCAGAGTGGCTCCATAGACATCAGAAAATAGGATATGAATATCAGACAAGCAGACATTCGAGCTCCTCTGTGCTGATTTGGTGCTCGTCTTTTGGCTGGGAAGGAGTTGGGGTTCCTGCTCTTAAGTGAGTGGTTGAGGTACACAGCTGTTTGCAGTGTTCATGGGCATAAGTGGAGTTTCCAGATTTCCATGTTCTAGTCAGAGACTCCCAGCATGAAGTGTTAGGTCTTGGTGCCACCTCCTGCTGCCTATATCTGAGATTTCTCACCTGATGAAGATAGTAGGACAGTATTCAAAGAGGCATAACCCTTTTTAAGTCTCCACTATGAGCAGATGCTGCCCATTTATCATTGATTCACCCTCTTTTTGTTGGATTTTTTTTCCCCTCCTACCAGTGTTTACCTTTCCTCATTCACCCTTTAGAGTTGAATATCTCCAGCAGGGACTTCTGCTTTTACCATGTAATGGTTTATAATGAATGTATTGAAAGGAGTCTGTTAGAGATTAGACTTAAAAAATGGCAGGATATTTTCACAATTTGACCATTGCCAGAAGTCTAAAAAAGGAAGTGATGATTGTTTTTCTGTACATTTAAGACGATGTTAGTCACTACCTCACTACTGAAGGGTAAATATTATGGAAAGTTATCTTGGCTGAGAAGCTGCTGGAAACAAAATGCTGTTCTTGATGAGTAGAGGGCAGCTGGAGTAGCACAACTCTTGTTTTTCATAAACACTAGGTATCTGTGTTCATTCGCCCATGTGCCTGGCTGCGTAAACCTTTGTGCGTGAAAAGGCATTTCTTTCTTGCAGCAACAGGCCTTCATCAGGCATCGTGAAGTATGGTAGAGAGGAAGAAACCCCATTATGGTTGTTCCCACATGTCTTTCTGCCAGTTTCATAAATTTGCACCAAATTGACTTTTATTGACAATTAAAGTAATGTGGCAATAGGTGTTATACTCTGGGGACATGCAGTTAGGAATAGTGCTTTTCAGAAAGTTTTAGACATGTACTGCTGGTTTTGCTGGTAAACTTCGTCAGAAATGCAATCATTGATATGGATCATAAATCTAGAAAATGGTCTGTTTTCCAGATTATTGGCTAACCTACTTTATTTGGATTCTAATACAAATCCCATTTTTCTACATCCAACATTTGCTATAATAAATTGATTGGATTTGATGTTCTTAGTCCTTCCTGGGAGCTCTGTGACAGTAATGTGTTTGATGTTCCTTTACTGTGATGGTACTGATGAAACCCGTCTGACAGTCATAGTCCCTGAGTCCCTTTCAGTGTGTCCCTTATATAAATCTGGCTTTGAATCCTCAGTCTCATCTTACTTTCTTTTGGAATCACAGAAGGCCCACCAATCCCATGTGCAGTGTCTCTGGGAGCATGAGAACAAAACCAGGTGACTGATTTGTCCTGGTTAGCACTGAAAGTCTCTGTCTGGGATAACTAATTCCTGGAAAAACTGCAAGGTTTTGCTTAGAACTAAAATCTAAAGTCTAGGAATCCCCTTGATTTCAGGTAATCTAGGATGATTAATGATCATAGTATAAGTGAAGGTTCATATATATATATATATATATATATATATACATATATATCGAAATACTTAGAAAAAGTCAACTTAATGAATTATTAAACAAAATAGTTCTTTCCTCCTGCCTTTGAAAATATGTGCTTGTAATTTTAGACCTGGAAGGCTGAATTAAAGTTAAATTCTCATGGTGTTTCATGCTGGGACATAATGGTTTGGTAGTGCTAGTCTGAGCCATGCCCTTTGCCCTGACTGTGACTATGCAATGAGAGGTGGATATATCTGAGATAATGAGTGTGTGTGTGTGTGTGTGTATGTATACCTTCCAGCCCACCTGTCTAGCTCAGTCCTTAACCCTTCCTTGGGTATTAGGTAAGAGTAAGCTCCTCCTGGTGGTGTGGCCACCATGGGACTGACAGATTAAAGGGGAACTGGCTTAAGTGGGTGTGGGGCAGTTTGGAGGGAAATTTGGTTATTGAAAGATAGAATGAAGTCTAGAAATAATGACTGGGTTCTGGTGGCAAGTTCTTTGCAGATTCAGAAGGCTTGGTAAGAGGAGGATCAGAGTGGGGTCTTCTGAATAATGGAATACTGAGCAGTTCAAAGGATCACTTGCTCATTTGGGGTGATAGAAATTTTCCTTTGGCAAGCGTAGGACATTCTCATCACTTGGGGTCACCATTTGCTCCAGAATTATGCAAGGGAAAGAATTTCAGAAGACGGAAGGCACTCTGCAAATGACATCACTGGGGTGCCGCTGGGATTTCTTGCTCTTTTTACTCACTGAATTACCAGTCAAACTATAGGACAGCCTTTAAGACCTTTCACAGGAAGGGCCTATGTCAGCTACAAAAAATCCTGACAATACATATTGATGTGCTGAAACTCAAAACTGCTTTAAAATGGTATTTTGGATAATAAAGCTCAAAGTGAAATACAAATACTGGAATCAGTGTTTCCATATGAATTGATGCAGGCTCATTACACGTGGTTGTGCACTGCACAGTTTCAGGTGGTACCATCACACAGACCACAGTCTGGATGACGCCCCCTAAGTTATGCAAAGTGTGGATGGCAGGGCTGTAGGCAGCCTCCCAGAATCAATGTGCACAACCATTTACTTAATTTTCCCCCTGCTAAATAAACAAAAAGACCAAAACAACAACAACAAGAAATCAGAAAAACCCCTTAGACATAGACAGCAGATTTGTGGTTGTCATGGGGAAAAAGATTTGGGAGGGGCGTGAGTGAAATAGAAAAGGGCATCAATTGTGTGATGATGGATGGAAACTAGACTTGGTGGTGATCATGAGGTAATGTATGTTGGGTCATAACACTATACAACTGAAACTTAAGTTAGAAACCAATGATACCTCAATTTAAAAGGGATTAGCTGTTGAAAGGAAAAAGATATTTTGCTAGTTGAGCTGTGTAAAAAATGAAACCTCTAATTTGACCATTAGGGCCAATTTTATTTGATTCTTTAGTTTGACTAAGCTTGATTAGTCACTGGGGGATACATAAATGGAAAACTGGCTCAAGTTTCACTATAAGTGATATTTTCTGCTAAGATTTCAGAAGTGGAATGATAACAGTAAGCTTCATGATTTATAAGTTTTACTTTTTTACATTATGAAGACTGAAGGCATAGTAAGTAGCTCTGGAAATTTGGTTTTGTAATCAGGTATATATTATACAAAAATTTAATTTTATTTCCAAGTAGGCTTTTATATAGAGAACCAGTTAGTTCTGAGTAGAAAATGTTTTTTTGCAGATGATAGTTGAAAAATGTATTTTTGCAAATTCTCTTGGGAATACTTTAAAATAGAATATTCTGATAATCTTGGTGACTAACGTCATCCAACAAAATTAAGTGGATATGCTTTTGAGTTTCATTCTGATATAACATTTATTTATAATCTCTAATATGTGAATGGTTTCAATAGAGAAAATATATTTATTTTTCTGTGTTGTATTAGGGCAAAAATAAAGGGGTTTCTTCAGTCTTGGGACCACCCCCCAACCCCCAAGGCCAAGTGAAAAGCAAAACTGTGCTTTAGAAATCATTATACACAATGACTAATATGTGGTTGTCATTGAAAATGGATCTGCCAAACATATTTTGAAAGTAACTCCCAAATCATCAGAGAATAACAAAAGTGGTCTGGAAATCATCTGTCTCTGGAATAAAAATATCAAAATTGCAATTAAAATGACCAACCATATAAGAAAAATGAAATTAAGAAATTGTTGTATTTATTGATTAATGAAGTTTTTTTCAGCCAAAGTGACTGTGATTTCTCTTTATTTTCTTCTTTGGAGGGTGGAGGTTATGGGACTAAGGAGGGAAGGAGTTAACACAATACAAACCAAGAGTTTTAAGGTTTATTTAACCTGTTTTGTAGAACATTCTATTCAATTAAAAAAAACTTTAATCGATATTTAGTTTATTTAGTTGACATAAGTCAGTAATTTTTAAATACCATGTGTGTACTTACAAATCTTTGTTTTGCTTTTATAGGTTCAAGCATGTATTATACTGATGTAATTTATGAAGGTAGCTATCCTGTTGTCTTTATTTTCTATTTTTTCAAAATGGTTGTCTAAAATAAGACCTTTAAGCTCAGTTAAATATACACTTCAAGCATTATATAGGCCAAAATACTATTTCAAAAATCATTCAATATTGATGGCTGTTTTCCCTTGATATTTACAGTGTGTGCCGTAAATAACATTTTCTCTCTCTTGCCCTGTTCTTGGAAGCAGTAAATCTATTGTGCTCTAACAGACATTTTGATTCCATAATTGGGAACTAATTACCTGTTTGAAAGCCATGGCTACCAAGAAAAGGAGGGTATATCAGTTTCTGGCTATGACAGTAAACGCAATTCAAAATTATGATTTTTGTATAATGAGGTCCTTCGGCTCTCAGATAGGAAACTCAAAGGTAGGGGGCTTGGCTCAACTAACAGCTCAACCATGTCATGAGGGACTGAGATTTTTTTCATCTGTGCACTCCCCTGCCCTTTGTGCTGACTTCACTGAAGGTTCTTTCCCCTTAATAGTTTTTACCTGAGGCCCAACAGAGGGGCTACTGTCCTTCACATGGATGGGAGAAAGGGGGAGAATTTCTGAAAATGTTCCAGAAGGAAGAGAACTTCCCCAGCATCCTCAATTTGATTCAAGACACAGTTGAGTCCATTTTACCTCCATTATTGATAAGAAAAATGGATGAACCCTTAACTGAGGGTTTAAATTTAAATCAGTTTAAATCAAGTCAATCCTCTGATGAACTATAACCCCTTGAATTAAATGGGGTTTTCTTAGCAATGTGGAAGGCAAGAAACCAAAAGGTCCACTATGCTAGTTTTAAATGAATTATCTTTTTCTACTTTTGCTTTTTAAATTGAATGATAGGCACATTTCACTAGTGTAAAAATCTAACTTTAACAGATTTTCAAACCACCTTCATGATCTGAAGAAGCAGCAGGCTAAATTTCAATATTTGGCTTGAAATTTAAGTTTGATTAATGAAGACCTTTAAAGTTGAAAGTTAGATGGATTAAAAAGTTATATTTATTTACACATTTAACTTATAAAATATTCCATTCTTTAATTTTATACTCATATATACATATTGACGTTTGACATTTTCTATAAATCAATTCTATGTTTGAGTTTTTATTTTATGTGTGTATATTTAACTTGAGCTGATTTTAACTAGGGAATTATATTGTCTTTGCTTGTTTTATGCATGTTAAACTATTTCTTCTAAGTTGTGGTTTGGATGATTTTGTGCATGTGATATGTATTTTTTTTCTTTTGATATGATTTAAAGGGAATATGTCAAATTGTATCACAAAGAAATATGTTTGAATTGTGATTTTACTTTTAAAAACTATGTTTTGCACTCCCATCCAGTAACTTCAAGATTTGAAATTGTTCCTTCTCATTGGCCTCAAATGTCACTTTGGATCTTTGAGTCAAAATGTTATGACTAAACTAATGTTTTGATGTAATGATACTTTAGTGATTTAATATCATATGAGGAGTTGGATATAATATGAAAAGGGAAAAATAAGCAAACAATTGAAATTTCTGTGTTTGAAATTTGTAAACTTTAATATATTCAAAATGAAAATGGTAAGAATGTAGTTTTGGAGTCAATAATAGAACAGCAAGGCCTCCCTGGTGGTGTGGTGCAAGGGTCTAAATCTCAGCACAATCAAGCTATTGCCAGCCACTGCAGCCTGAGTTTGAGCCCCCTGGTCAGGGATGCTAACCCACATGGCACAACAGACCTCTCCTATTTCCCCTGCTGCTCCCCTCAGCAGTGTATTTTGGTAGATCTGCTTATTCTGCTCCCTACTCTGTCTCTGGTGAATCCTCTCACCCCCACACCTCTGGCCTATACCCCAATTTTTGTATGCATAAATAAATAAAATAAATCTTAAAAAATAATAGAACAGCAAAGAAAAAATAGATGATTTTTATTTTACTTTCATTCACATTCAAAAGAACACTCTGCTAATAAAAATATCATTTGGATTGGTTGCTCCAAAGCTGGCATGATAATTCTACAGAGGGAAGTTTACTGAGGCTGACTTAATGAGGCTATTTGTTCAGGATGGAAATTGAAAGCACCATATCCATTTAGAATAAAAATGCGAAACATTTATAAACACCATTGTGTTTCACATTTTAGATACCAAGAGTTCTCTATGACCTTTAATAGATAATATTATTAATAAAAGCTTTGATGGCCTACAAAAGCCTCAGTCCTTTATCTACCTCCTGATCCATGTAGGTTTAAGTGATTCAGAATATGGTGACTACATTTGAGACATGGCCGTGTAAGAACTATCCTTGGAATTTTAAATATCGTGTTGGCACAATTTCCTATCTATTAATTCTGAAGTTGAAACACTGGCAATTCAGGACTCTTCAAAAGAGACCATATTGCTGATCCTACATTCTGTCTTGGGTGACCACCCCTAACCCAGTGAGAAGTCACTGCCCTGAATCAGTGTTGCTGATTTCAAGTGGTGTACATGTCTAGACTCTGCCGACTTCCTACCAAATGACCCTGAACTAGTCACTTAACTTTCCTCAGCTGACATTCTTCAGCTGTAACATTGGCAGCTAGACTCAACTTCTAAAACCCTTCCAGGTCCATGAAACTATGACTCTTGGATGATTGATTCTTTCATACTTATATCAAACTCCTCATCAAAAAAAGGGATGTATTCTTATGGTCAAAGAAAAACTTTAAATCTGTTTGAGAATTTGATCAGCAAAACAATGGTGTAAAGGTCTGGGTTGCATAAAATGTTGGCATCATGCAATCCCAGTGCTATGAGATTTAACCCAACAGTTGGATCATTCCTTCCCAGGCAGGCTGTAAGTGGTTTGGAATCTTTGTGATTTGTCTTACTTTGTTCTGTAGCCTCGTGTTGTTGGCAGCCTAATGACAACTTCATGGTTTCTCCTCCTGTTGCTTTCTCTAATTTAAGATTATGGGACTGCAGCAAATGACATAGGGGACACCACGAACCGAAGCAATGATAGCTTTACCCCAGATATGACTGACAAAACCGGTCGGGAGCATCTCTCGGTGAGTTGGATAAATAGTTGTTCCCTACATTGGCTCTGAGTATGTTGGATGCTTAATTAAGTTGGAGGAATGCAGCTGCTTCAATGCCTGTCTTTCAACAAGACGTTTTAAGGTCCAGATGTAGACGGGCCATTAAAGGTTAGTTGGTCAAAACAGAAAGGTTTAAGAGAAGCCATAGAGGTGCTAATGGCCTCTGACTTATTTGCTTCCCTTTGTGCACCACCTTAATTGCTAGTAGTTCCCATTTTCTTTTCTTTAAAAAAAAATTTTATTTATTTATTTATTTATTTTAAAGAAGATTTATTTATTTATTTATACAAGCACTGGGTATAGTCTGAAGCGTGGGAGGGTGAGAGAATTCATCAGAGCCAGAGGGGAGAGGAGAGCAGAACAGGCAGATTGACAAAGTACACTGCTGAGGGGAGCAGTGGGCAGCAGGAGAGATCTGTGCACCTTGTGGGACCCTCTTCTGGCGGCCGGGGATCGAACTGGCGCTGCAGAGGCTGCAGGAGCTTTGCAACCCAGCGCTCAACCCCTGCGCCACAGGGGAGGCCCTAAAAAATTATTTTATTGAAGTAACATTGGTTTATAGGACTTTGTAGGTTTCATGTGTGTGGTTCCTATTTTAAATAACTATCTTGAGGACCTCCCCTGTGGCGCAGTGGTTGAGCGCTGGGTTGCGAAGCTGCCCGCGGCCTCTGCGGCGCCGGTTCGATCCCCGGCTGCTCCCCGGCCACCGGAGGAGGGTCCCACAAGGCGCAAAGACCCCTCCTGCCGCCCGCTGCTCCCCTCAGCAGTGTACTTCGGTCCTTCTGCCTGCTCTGCTCCCCGCTCTGGCTCTGGTGAATTCTCTCACCCTCCCGCGCTTCTGACTGTACCCAGTGTATGTATAAACAAAACAAACAAACAAATAAATAAATAAATAACCATGCCTCTATTAAAAAAAAAAAAAATCTATCTTTGGAAAGGTTATCACTAAGAAGAGCAAGAAACCAGCTTTCTTGTTCAGGAATCTTTATAATTAAAATTATTCTTGTCCTCCACACCACAAAAATATCTCCTTAAGTATTTAAATAAAAGTCCCAGTGCCCAGCAAATGTTAGGAAGAGAACCTGTAGGTTCTGGAAGGGACTGGATGTGAGATTTAAAAGTATGAATGAAACTCAGATCTTTCATTGAGGAAATTACCTTCAGTCAGGGACCTGGAATGTGAATATGGGCATCCAAACTACAAGCAGAAGTTGAAGAATATGAGGAGAGAGATAGTGGAGCAAGCTCTCCACTCCTTCCTGCTGGGAGAACCAGGAGAGCCTGGTGCCACAGGTGGCATTTTCCACAACCAGCATAGGACGTCTGGGATTTGGATAGAGGAACAGAGGAGAGGGCAATTTAGGTGTGTGAACAAGAGCTTGCAGACTGGGAACAGTCTTCATTGGATAGTCAGGCTCATGAAGGGCAGTGGTTGGGAGCAAGGCTGAAGTTGCTTGTTCCACACCATGAGGTCCTGAATCACATGGGCAAATGGTTAGATTTATTGTACAGCGAGGGAGTGATGAAGGGGGTTCACTCAAGAGGTCCCGGCAGGCTTTTCTCCATTCCTTTCTTTTCCTCACATGTCCTAGGCACACAGACTCATGTGTGGTCAACTCTGCCTCCTTATAAACCCCAAACCCACTGCCTCTCCCCACCTTCTTTGCCACGGCCGCACACAAACCCAGGGTGGAAAAGTCACAGAGCCTGTTCTTGTGTGGTCTGCAGGCAAAGACTAGTCCTTGCATTTTAAGTTGTTCAAAACAAAACAAAAGAAGAATGATATTTTGAAACACATGGAAACTTCATGAAATTGAAAAAAACAGTGCCCTTGAAGTTTTATCGGAACAGTCACACCCATTTTCAAACTGTGACTGATTTTGTGCTCCCGTGGCAGTGCAGTAGTTGCAGCCAAGTCCATGTGGCCTGAAGAGCCAACACTGTTTCCTAGCTGATCCTTTACAGAGAAAGTTTGCCACAATTGGGTCTTCCTGGATGACCACGACGGCCCCCTGCCTACCCACCCACCCCCCTCTGCTCCCACTCTCATCGTACAGTCTTTCTCCACACAGTGACCTCAGTAATCCTTTTCAAGTACAAATCAGATCTCGATTCTTTCCAGTGCAACTTTAATAAAATTTTATTATAAAACCATACTCCCCATGATGGCCATACTTTGCCCTCAGCTGTCTCTGACTTGACTGACAACACTCTTCTAACCGCTTAACACCTGTTCTTTTAATGTTTTCATGATTACTTCATGCTTACTCTTGATTTACAACCTTTACATTTGCTGTCCCCTCTAAAAGGCGTGTAGCTCCTGATGGGCTTCACATGGCGTTAGTGAGGGTGGCCAGCAGGCAGCCATTACCCTGTTTAATTTTCTTCTTATTTTCTGTAATAAGCTTGCTTATTTATTTGTTTACGTGTCTCTTTCCCTCCCCTAGATTATTCAGTGTGATTACTCATTGTATAGGCAACCTGGTCAGTATTTTTCTGTATCCCCAGCCCCCAGAATAGTGTCTGGTACCAAGGAGGTACTTAGTAAAATAAATGAATGATGAAAACTATAGAATGAGTTGCAGAACAGAACTTAGAGTCTGGTATAGTAATAAAGAGATGTGGTTCACATTTAGACCAGAGCCAGGGTAGTAGAAATGGGGTGCTCATAAGCAGATGCTGCCAAACTACAATTCCAAATCTTCATATCCAGTAGATGGAGACACACAGACACACAGACACACAGACACACACACACACACGCACTCCCATAGATGACTGTATGTATTACACTGAAATAATGAGGACAAATGCTGTGGCAAATCAAGAACATAATGTTTCTGCTTTGTACAGTCATTTCCATTTTTATTCTAGTACCAAATCACTTAATGTTTCTTAGTGTGAGAAAATTATTTGGGTATATGAAGAATCCAGGATGGGTGTGTTTATGTAATGCAATTAGTAAAAATTATATGTTAATCTTAGTTTTCTTTCTTGAACCAAGTGATGAAATTAAGCCCTTAATTTGCATATTAATTTTATTTGAACTGTCTAAAGTAGGGTCACTGGAAAGCAAGGTTAATGACAATCTTTGTTGAAAGTCTGGATGTTATGATTCTAAGATGCCTAGAAATCTGCCTGATAATACTGTGAGAATTTAAAGAAACTTTTAAAATTATATGTGGATCAGATGTTAGATAGATAGATAGTTCCTGCTCACAGGGGGATATTAGATTAAAAGAAGTTTCAGAGCCAGGGAGCTGATACCAAGTATTTAAGTACTTTCCAATGTAGGTAGGAGACCGTACTTAGTACTGTGACAGGTTGTGGGCCTCAGAGAAAGTCTTCTTACTTCTCTCCATCTCTGTTTTCTTATCTCCAAGATAAAGTTTGAACTTGATTTTTAGGTATTTCCTTCTCTCTGTAGATATCTGGCATTTAATAATGTGGTAAAGAAAGTTATGGCTAAAATACTTTGATTTCATTTCTATGGAACTGTTAGATAAATTTTCCATGGAACTGTTAGATAAATCTTGAAAACAAAACAACACAAAAACCACCCAGAATAATTAGGTAAGTTTGAGGGAAATAGTCTTCGTTAGTACAAGTTGATCCATTATTAGCCTTCTAGGAATCCAAACCATTCTGTAAATGGACAAGTTAAGTTTGGACTCAAATATTTGCAGAAGTGCTCTCTGGGAAAGCCACTCACGGCTGAAGTTTCAGAGGAGAATTGTCACACCTTTGCTCCACCCTTGCTAAGTGCTTGGCGTTTGTTCTTTTCTGATACTTTGTGACTTATTTAATGGTGTCCCCATCTGACATGAAAGAATGCATTGCAGGAGGAACACATCTTTTCATTGTTATCCCAACTTTACTATCAGTCACATGCTTTGGTGAGGCAGTATTATAATGGATACATCACAGGATAAATCACAGGTTTTATACTTGAGCCGAATTTGGTTCAAGTCCCAAGCTTAAAAGATGTGATCTTGGCCTCCTTATTTAACTTTTTCTAAATCTCAGTTTTATCATGATCATCATCACCATCATGATCATCATCCTTCATTATCAACATAATTTATTTATTATCTATTGATGTGTAGACACTATTCCAAACCCAAAATCTACATTGATTATTAAGGATTTACAACAACCTGCAAAGTAAAATTAGATTATGAACTGCTGGGAGGTAAAGTAATTCTGAGGTTTGTAGCTAATAGGTGGTAAATATAAATTTTTAACCCAGGAAGAGCCCAAGCTCTTAATCTTGTCTACACTACTCTTACTATGAGATGATTTTATCAGTCAATATAAATTATGCTGCAGTAACAAAAATCCCCAAATCTTAGTGGCTTAAATCAACAAAGGTTTGGGCCTCCCTGGTGGTGCAGGGGTTAAGACGCAACCTATAAAGCTATCTGCAGCCACTGCAGCACAAGTTCGATCCCCTGCTAGGGAGCTACCCACATGGAGCAGCAGACCTTTCCTGACTCTCCTGCTGCTCCCCTCAGCAGTGTATTTCAGTCAATATGCATGTTCTATTCCCCACTCTGTCTCTGATGAATCCTCTCACCCCCCATCTCTGGCCTGTACCCCAGTTCTTGTATGCATAAATAAGTAAATCTTTTAAAAAAATCAACAAAGGTTTATTTTTTGCTTCATTACATGTGTTAGTTGAGAGCTCAGTCAGCCTCATCCTCTTTCTAAGACTAGGCTGACAAGACATTGCATTTT